>NC_138183.1:204147303-204783443 GCF_964194105.1 Spermophilus citellus | reverse complement strand
GCCCTCATACCAACCCTGCGAGTGAGGCCTCAATGCCTCCCAATGTCTCGAGGATAATAAAATGAACGTTCAGAGAGGTAGTGTGAGTCACCAGAATCCTATGGGTGGTAAGTGGCAGGGCTGAGGTTTAGATCCAGTTAGTCTTCAAATGAATTTGTTCACCATTGTTTGCTGTGACATAAGCCAGATCACTCTGGGAGACAGCATCAGGCAACCCAGGGAAAGAGAATCTCCAGGTCCAGCTGCCTGCGTTGTGCCTGTGTTTATGCATGTGTGCATGTACACACGCGTGCACACATGCCCACACACCAAGACACATCATGCAGCTCTCGGAGGGGAGTGATAATTACTGTTTTGAAGCACCCACACATGCTTGGTAGAAGGCCAAGTGCCTTCTCATGCATCCTTTCATTTCATCTCTATCTACCTCTGTGGGGAAGATATTATTATGTCCATTTTAAATATGAGAAAATTATAACTCAGAGAGATTAAGTGGCTTATGCTATATCACAGAAAACCCAAGAGCCAGGCTGAGATCCAAATGCAGGACCATCTGACTTCAAAGCTCTGGTCTTCTTTCTGTACCTTATGATGTCGTCGGAGGCCACCTGAGCTCAGGTAACTTAGAAATTCTAGGATGTGTTCCTGGAGCCACCTTTCTACTCTTTCTACAACTCCCCAAACATTCTCCTGGGCCTCAGCACATCCTCATTCTCAGAAATGCCCTTCCCAATAGTCTGCCTGGAGAGCATCCACACTCCTTAGAAGACCCAGGTCACATGTCATCCTTCCTACAGTGCCTCCTCTGATCCCTCAGTGAACATACCCATCCTCATACCACATCCACCGTCCTTCCCCAAGACCCCCCACTCCACACACACACACACACTTTGTGGAATCACAGTGTCAAGACCGTGAAAGGCTGATGTTCCTCTCGTCACAAGATCACCAGATGCCTGCCACAGCTGCTGCATCTTCCAGATGCCAGCAAAGGACACCTGCTGTCTCCACCTTGTGTCTCCAGCACCTTTCTTGGGGCCTGCTCACAGGAGGAACTCTGTGATGACCTTCAATGACCCCTGAGTAGAAGAGGAATGAGGTAAGGGAAGCCTCAAGTTCCCGGCCTTTGACAGTTTGGACTGGAGACACAGACAGAAGCAGATCTGTGGATCTTCAAAGAAGGGAAGGGCAGTGAATAAACAGGCAGGAGATGCACTAGCAGGTGACATCAGGGAGACAGCAGATTCCTACCTGTGGATCAGGTAGAGGAGCTGGGTCTATTCATGAGTACCAAAGTCGCCAGCTAGCAAATTTGGAAATCACACACACACACAGAGCACTTACTCTGTGCCAGGCCCTGGCTTAAAGATCTGCACATACCTTAGCTATGTTTCATCTTCACAGCCTCTGGGGGTCACAGGGACAGCAGCATGTGGCCCTTAGAGGCTGAGCAAGAAGAGACCACATGGCTCCACCAGTTTCTCTCAGGAGCTTTGGAGCCTGTAGTCAGTAAGGAGTTCAGCCACTCTGAGGCCAGCCTGAGAAAGACCCCATGGATGGGAGAAGGCAACTATTCCAGCCCCAGCTGCCTGAGGGTTCCTAGTTCCAGACCCAGACAGAGGAACCCTCCAAGACAAGCCCAACCCAACACCACTGAGAGCCTAAGAATCACCTAGCTGAACTCAGTTGACTCCAGATTCATGAGCAAAATAGATGCTTTAAGCCACTGTTCTGGAGTCGTGTGCTGTGCTGCAATAGGTAATGGAAGCAGGCCTTGGATCCCTATGAAATGGGTCTAGTTGTTAGCCCTGTGTCCCTAACCACTGCACTAGGCTGCCTCTGCTTAACTCCATATAGTGAAACCAACTAGTCCATCTTGATCAGATGCCAAATTTCCAAGTCACAACATCCTGCTAGTGATGCCTGTGTGTTTCCAAAATGCCTGCAAATACTTTGTTGTTTTTGTCATTCTCTTAGGTAGAGTTAGAAGTGACTCTAGCACTTTCGTCCTTCCAAAATATACGTGCAAATGGGCCTAAGTGAAGCCCAGAAAGATCTCAAATGCCCATGGCCAAATGAAGGTAAAGACAGGGAACCACTCTTTAGCCCCACTACTCAACCAGTGGTTAGAAGTAGTCTGAACCACCAAAATGCCACCGGTCAATCTGGAAGGTTGCGGCTATACCACCTGCGTTATCTAACACACATTCGGGAGGGAAAGATATATGCCTAATAAATATATTTTCTAGATTAGGCTCTGCAGACTATGGCCTATAGGCTCAATCTGACTGACCACCTGGTGTTATAAATAATATTTAATTAGAACATCGTGTATTGCCCGTGGCTGCTTTCCAGTTAAACAGCAAATTAAGTAGTTATGGGGGACTGGACAGCTCACCAAGTTAAAAATACTTACTCTCTTGCCCTTTACAGAAAAATGTTTGCCAAATCCTGCTCAAGATAAGTGAAAGTTGACTCCTTATTTACATCCTAAGTATTTTTCAAATCATTCGCTCTTACCATCTTCAAGTTTTTACTTATGAGATATTTCAAACATACAAAAAGTGAGACTAAATAGTAACTCTCTCATATACCCAAAGAATGCTAACACTTTGTCATATTTGTTTCAGCTTAGCTTAAAAACAAAACAAGAAAATATATAGCTAGGGTCCCCGTAACTCTTTCCCTTCTCTCCATCAGAGGTTAGCATTTTCTTGAAGTTGTAATGTTTCCTCCCTATTCCCACTTTTTTTTTATTGGTTGTTCACAACATTACAAAGCTCTTGACATATCATATTTCATACATTAGAATCAAGTTGGTTATGAACCCCCAATTTTACCCCAAATGCAGATTGCAGAATCACATCGGTTACACATCCACAATTTTACATAATGCCATAATAGTAACTGTTGTATTCTGCTACCTTTCCTATCCTCTACTATCCCCCCTCCCCTCCCCTCCCATCTTCTCTCTCTACCCCATCTACTGTAATTCATTTCCCTCCATGTTTGTTATCCCATTCCCCTCATAACCTCTTATATGTAATTTTGTATAACAATGAGGGTCTCCCTCCATTTCCATGTGATTTCCCTTTTTTTCTCCCTTTCCCTCCCGCCTCATGTCTCTGTTTAATGTTAATCTTTTCTTCCTGCTCTTCCTCCCTGTTCTATTCTTAGTTGCTCTCATTATATCAAAGAAGACATTTGGTATTTGTTTTTTAGGGATTGGCTAGCTTCACTAAGCATAATCTGCTCTAGTGCCATCCATTTCCCTGCAAATTCCGTGATTTTGTCATTGTTTTAGTGCTGCGTAATACTCCATGGTGTATAAATGCCACATTTTTTTTATCCATTCATCTATTGAAGGGCATCTGGGTTGATTCCACAGTCTAGCAATTGTGAATTGTGCTGTTACGAACATCGATGTGGCAGTATCCCCGTAGTGTGCTCTTTTAAGGTCTTCAGGAAATAGTCCGAGAAGGGCAATAGCTGGGTCAAATGGTGGTTCCATTCCCAGCTTTCCCAGGAATTTCCATACTGCTTTCCAAATTGGCCGCACCCGTTTGCAGTCCCACCAGCAGTGTACAAGAGTACCCTTTTCCCCACATCCTCGCCAGCACTCATTGTTGTTTGACTTCATCATGGCTGCCAATCTTACTGGGGTGAGGTGGTATCTTAGGGTGGTTTTGATTTGCATTTCCTTGACTGCTAGAGATGGTGAGCATTTTTTCATGTACTTGTTGATTGATTGTATGTCCTCCTCTGTGAAGTGTTTGTTCATGTCCTTGGCCCATTTGTTGATTGGGTTATTTGTTTTCTTATTGTCTAATTTTTTGAGTTCTTTGTATACTCTGGATATTAGGGCTCTATCTGAAGTGTGAGGAGTAAAAATTTGTTCCCAAGATGTAGGCTCCCTATTTAACTCTCTTATTGTTTCTCTTGCTGAGAAAAAACGTTTCAGTTTAAGAAAGTCCCATTTGTTGATTCTTGTTATTAACTCTTGTGCTATGGGTGTTCTATTAAGGAATTTGGAGCCCGACCCCACAATATGTAGATCGGAGCCAACTTTTTCTTCTATCAGATGCAGAGTCTCTGATTTAATATCAAGCTCCTTGATCCATTTTGAGTTAACTTTTGTGCATGGCGAGAGAAAGGGATTCAGTTTCATTTTGTTGCATATGGATTTCCAGTTTTCCCAACACCATTTGTTGAAGATGCTATCCTTCCTCCATTGCATGCTTTTAGCCCCTTTATCAAATATAAGATAGTTGTAACTTTGTGGATTAGTCTCTGTGTCCTCTATTCTATACCATTGGTCCACCCGCCTGTTTTGGTACCAGTACCATGCTGTTTTTGTCACTATTGCTCTGTAATATAGTTTGAAATCTGGTATCGCTATACCGCCTGATTCACACTTCCTGCTTAGAATTGCTTTTGCTATTCTGGGTCTTTTATTTTTCCATATGAATTTCATGATTGCTTTATCTATTTATACAAGAAATGCCATTGGGATTTTGATTGGTATTGCATTAAACCTATAGAGAACTTTTGGTAATATTGCCATTTTGACAATGTTAGTTCTGCCTATCCATGAACAGGGTATATTTTTCCATCTTCTAAGATCTTCTTCTACTTCTCTCTTTAGGGTTCTGTAGTTTTCATTGTATAAATGTTTCACCTCTTTTGTTAGGTTGATTCCCAAGTATTTTATTTTTTTTTGAGGATATTGTGAATGGAGTGTTTTTCCTCATTTCCGTTTCAGAAGTTTTGTCGCTGATATACAGAAATGCCTTTGATTTATGCGTGTTGATTTTATATCCTGCCACTTTGCTGAATTCATTTATTAGTTCTAGTAGTTTCTTTGTAGACCCTTTTGGGTCTTCTAGATATAGAATCATGTCGTCCGCAAATAGTGATAATTTAAGTTCTTCTTTTCCTATTTTTATGCTTTTAATTTCTTTTGTCTGTCTAATTGCTCTGGCTAGTATTTCAAGGACGAAATTAAATAGAAGTGGTGAGAGAGGGCATCCCTGTCTTGTTCCAGATTTTAGAGGAAATGCCTTCAACTTTTGTCCATTCAGAATGATGCTAGCCTGAGGCTTAGCATAGATAGATTTTACAATGTCAAGGTAAGTTCCTGTTATCCCTAGTTTTTCTAATGTTTTGAACATAAAGGGATGCTGTACTTTGTCAAATGCTTTTTCTTCGTCTATCGAGATGATCATATGGTTCTTATCTTTAAGTCTATTGATGTGGTGAATAACATTTATTGATTTCCGTATATTGAACCAGCCTTGCATCCCAGGGATGAATCCTACTTGATCATGGTGCACAATTTTTTTGATGTGTTTTTGTATTCGATTCGCCAGAATTTTATTGAGGATTTTTGCATCTAGGTTCATCAGAGATATTGGTCTGTAGTTTTCTTTCTTTGAGGTGTCTTTGTCTGGTTTCGGAATCAGGGTGATGTTGGCCTCATAGAATGAATTTGGAAGAGCTCCCTCTTTTTCTATTTCCTGAAATAACTTGAAAAGTATTGGTATTAATTCTTCTTTAAAGGTTTTGTAAAACTCCGCTGTATACCCATCCGGTCCTGGGCTTTTCTTGGTTGGAAGTCTTTTGATTGCTTCTTCTATTTCATCTATTGATATTGGTCTGTTTAAGTTGTGAGTATCCTCCTGACTCAGTCTGGGCAAATCATATGACTTAAGGAATTTATCGATGTCTTCACTATCTTCTATTTTATTGGAATATAAGTTTTCAAAATAATTTCTAATTGTCTTCTGTATTTCTGAAGCGTCTGTTGTAATATTGCCTTTTTCATCCCATATGTTAGTAATTTGAGTTCTCTCTCTTCTTCTCTTCGTTAGCATGGCTAAGGGTCTGTTGATCTTATTTATTCTTTCAAAGAACCAACTTTTAGTTTTATCAATTTTTTCAATGGTTTTTTTGGTTTCGATTTCGTTGATTTCCACTCTGGTTTTAATTATTTCTTGTCTTCTGCTATATTTGCTGTTGTTTTGCTCTTCCTTTTCTAGGGTTTTGAGATGTAGTGTGAGTTCATTTATTTGTTGGTTTTTTCTTTTTTTGAGGAATGAACTCCAGGAAATGAATTTCCCTCTTAGAACTGCTTTCACTGTGTCCCATAGATTCCGGTATGTTGTGTCTGAATTGTCGTTTATCTCTAAGAATTTTTTGATTTCCTCCTTTATGTCTTCTGTAACCCATTGATCATTTTAAGTCTATTGATGTGGTGAATAACATTTATTGATTTCCGTATATTGAACCAGCCTTGCATCCCAGGGATGAATGCTACTTGATCATGGTGTACAATTTGAAACCATTAATAAGAAAGTTGAAGAACAACAACAACATCAACAACAAAAAGTGAAAATAAAATTAAAAAAAATACCAATAATAATCATTAAAATAATAATAATAATAATAAATGCAGTCATAGAGCTCAGTTAACTTCTCTTCCAGTAGGTGGGAACTGGGCCAGGCTTCTCTTCTTGATGGGTGGGAACCAATCACTGTGCCTCAGCTCTTCTTCCCAGACTGTGCGGGTCTCCAATCCTGAGTGCCTAGGGCCTTCTCTTGTGGTTCCTCAAGCCAGGCCCCGCTCACCTGTGATGCTCACCACAATACTGGCTACACGCCGGGTTTGCTGCTCCTGGGAGCCCTGTTTCCATGGATGCCTGGGCACACCCTTTCTGTTTGCCTCCCTCAGACCCTAAGTTTGTAGGGCTTGGGGCTGAGGACCCCCAGCGAATTTCTTTGCCCTCAGGTAGCAACTCCCCTGGTAGCTGGTGCAAGGGACCTCTGTTGTCAGCAGAGGGGTACCCTGGGTCTGACTATTGTGCTCAGTTGGCTTTTACCTCTGTGAGTTCAGGTGGGCCAACTAGTTCTTTCAGCGGGATCATTAGTGCTGAGTCACGAGAAGCAGGCGAACCAGAACTAGATTGTAGCCCAATCCGGGCTCGGTGTGTTCTGAGAGGGGCAGACTGTTCTCCCGGGATCCCCTTCAGCTCAACAGTGCCTAGTGGTCCTGAGCGAACAGTATTTTGACAGTTTACTTTTTCCTATGCTCGCGCAGCTGAAGGGGTTAGAGACTTGATCTCTCCGCGTCCGCCGCCATGTTGGATCACTTAGATTTTAAATTGTCACTCATCTTATCAGCTGTTCCATTTAACTCGGCAGCTCACTCGCGCGGTGAAGAGTCTGTTCTATGGTGCTCCGCGGGAAGCGGCGGCAGTGGCGGGGGCGGCGGCAGCACGGTGGTGGCCCAGCTGTGACCTTCGGGACCCCCGGGGAGGGGGTGCGAGCTGGGGGAGGGGAGGCAGCGCCTCGGGGCCCGCGTGGGCCTGGTACTGGACACAAGGGAGAGTGGGCGGGGTGGGGGAAAGAAATTGAGATGTAGATTTAGGGACTGAGCGTGGGAGGAGAGACGGCAGGGGAGAAGCAAAGCGGAAAGGCGGAGAGGAGAAGGAGAAGGGGTCAAGGGAGCTGGGCAGCTCGGGGGCTGCAGCCTTACTGCTCGCGCTGAAGTCGTGATGGACTCACTCCACCTTGGCTGGAGTCGTGGCGGATTCACTCCACCTAGGCCCCTTTCTTGACACGGTGCTGAGTCTTTGTCGACAGATCTCCTTTAATGATCTTTACTTCATCTTTTAAGACACGGCAACATACGCTGCGGGCGCGGCGGCGCGGAGCACGGAGCGGCTTACTCACTTCCCGCCTCCATCTTCCATTCCTATTCCCACTTTTGTACTATTATTGCAAACTTACACAATTTGCTACAGGCTTATACAGTTTTTATGTAAGTACTATTATGTGGCACTGTCTGTTTGGGTAACTTTTTTTTCCACTCAGTATTACATTTTTGAGACATCTGTGTGCGTGTGTGTGTGTGTGTGTGTGTATGTGTGTGTGTTTTGCTGGAACTGAACCCAGGAGTGCTGAACCACTGAGCTACATCATCAAATGACAAAATATATTTTGAGACATGCCCTCGTTAAGTAGCTCAAGCTAAACTTGAATTTGTGATCCTCCTGCCTCAGCCTCCCAAGTAGCTGGGATTAGGGTTGTGCACTTCTGTGGTACACCCATTTTTGAGATTTACAGATATCGTCTCATGTATATTGAGTTCATTCATTTTAATTGCACTATAACATTTCATTTTATGTGTAAATCACAGTTTACATAACATAGTTATGAAACAACCAAATGAAGGACAACCTGGTTGTTTTTCACTGTGTATATATTCACAGTGCTGTAATAAACATCTTCATTCTGTACACAAGTAAGTTTCTCCAGGGAATGTTCCTGGAGTGGAATAGCTGGACAAAGGACAGGTGATTCATTATCTTCCATTCACCCTTCTTATAGACAATTCTGTACCCTCTTCCATCTTGCTCTGGGCCCCCACAAGCTGAGTTAATGAACTAATCAGCAAGTTCCCTTGCCTTCTGCTTCCTTTGTGTTTGACCAATGAAGAGGATCACCAGGAAATTGGAATAGGGAGGAAAGTGGGGTCAGGGTATTTATTTCCCTGGTTCCCTCCCTATGGAATCAGAGCAGCGTTGCTGGCCCCTCCACTGAGGGTCACAGGCCCAGTCCACCTGTGCCTTACAGCCCTCTCTGTCTCTAGGTTTCAGTAGCTGTTCCCTTAGTTTTCCCTTTCAGGGCTAAGGGTGGCTGGGTCCCACTAGTACTAACTCCTTACTCTGTCCCTTGTGCTTTTCCCATACCTTTCTAAATAGTCTCAATATTAAACTCTCCTCAAATGATCAAATGTGGATATACCACCTGTTTCCTGCCAGAACCCTGGCTGATACGACATGCATCTTCAAGTTCACAGTCTTTGTAAACTGCTCCCCAAGGGAGTTGTATTATTCTGCCCTCGTACAGACTGAAGCATGAGCTCCTACTTCTTTGCATTCTCTTCAAAACCTGGTGTGACTTAGTGACTTATATTTTAACTTTTGCAATGAGACTGAATAGAAGGTGTCTTGCAATATGTTCATTTGTCTTTTGGGTTTCTTCATCTATTAATTGCCTGCTTATATTCTTTTGTGAGTCTCTGGCTTTTTCTTTTTCTTACTGATTTAAATGAGTTCTTTAGATATTTAGAATGTTAATTTTTATTGAAATGAAAAAAAAAACTTCTCCCAATCAATGTCTGATCACTTCCCTTAATTTATGGTTGTGGCTTTCAATTTTAAGATGGTCAACATTGTCCATCTCTTCTGATTTTGCTTTTCAAAACTTAAGAAATGTTTTTCTAAGGCACAGTCATCAAGATATTCTGTTCTAGAAGTCTTATAATTTTGTTTTCTCCCAACTGGATCATTAGCCTATCTGGAGTATATTTTTTGCTCTTGGTGAAAAGTTTGACTGTTTTATTCTATTTGTAGTTTAATTTTATTTTTTCACATAGGTTAACCATCAATTTATCCAACGGTCCCTTCTGTCCTCCCCACTTCACAAAGCCACATCTGCCATATTTCAAGCCTGCATACACACAAAGACTGTTTTGGGCTCTCTTGCTTTGCTCTATTCATGTATTTGCCAAAAACACACCATCACCCTCATTGTTATACAAAATTACATATAAGAGGAAGTGAGGGGAAAGGGAAAAAAACAAGAGAGAAAAATGAATTACAGTAGATGGGGTAGAGAGAGAAGATGGGAGGGGAGAGGAAGGGAAGGGGGATAGTAGAGGATAGGAAAGGCAGCAGAATACAACAGTCACTAGTATGGCAATATGTAAAAACATGATGTGTAACTGATGTGATTCTGCAATCTGTATATGGGGTAAAAATGGGAGTTCATAACCCACTTGAATCAAATGCATGAAATATGATGTCAAGAGCTTTGTAATGTTTTGAACAACTAATAAAAAAAAGTAAACCAAAAACACACCATCCATGTGAAAAGTCTAGAAGCATCTTATCATCTCCCCTAAACCTCCAAAATTCTCTGAGGTATCCTCTCCCATGTGCATTTTGGGTTTTTGGTACTCTATATCAGATTATGACAATTTTCTTCTAATTTTCTAAGAATTTTCATGTGATAATAATACATTAATTATGAATATTACAAGTGATATATAAGATATTAAATAACAAAATAATGAATAACCTGTAAGTACATTTATAGAATTATTTTTCTACACTAGAGAAAATCATGTGACTTTTCTCCTATTGATGAGGAATAATACACTAAGAGATTCTCTGATATCAAACTGTCTTGGAATTGCACAGATAAACCCTTTTTTGTTGTATTATTTCTCTTGATAAATAGCTGATTAAGCTAGGATTTTTACATCTATATTAATAAGAGATTGCTCCATGTAATCTATTTCTTTTGTTCTCTTTGTCCATTTTTGCTTAACGTGGTAGTTTTCTCTTTTTTATTAAAATGTTTAAGATTGTCTGAAGATTTTTTGCAGATTTATTAGAACTTTTATAAAAAAGCACCCATACACAATAGCTTCTTAGTTCGATAGATTATTAATTATCATCTTAGTTCATTTAGTAGCTATAGATCTACTCAAGTTGCCTAATTTTTGTTGAGTCACTTTTAGTATGAAACATTTTTCTGAGTAAATATCTATATCACCTTCAAATGGGTTATAAGGAGAGCAACTCTGCTTTGGCACCACAATGGCCTTGTACATATTCCTACGGACCTCATAGGGCTGTCTTCTGAGGCACTTTCATAAGGCTAATTATCATCCACCTCTCTATCTTGGGGAGCACTTCCTAGTTTGCAAGAGGTTGCCATGAGACAGAGTCTCATCCACCTCCCTAGGTTATGTGCATGAACTTTCATCCTTAGCCACCCCACACCCATACTTAGGGCATAGCTACAGGCTATCAAACTACTTAACTGTAGCCCAAAACTGGCTCTGCCCCATAACAGAGCAAACTGTGACTCAAATCTGTCATCTTGGTGCCTTGTTTTGATGTCATCTTATAGTACACTGTACACAGGAAGCTCACACCATATTGATTTTTGCTGTGTAAATAGTAAACTGTATTTATCCAGGTAGGTTCATCTTGTCCATACCAATCAGATCTATGGCACCAAACCGCCCTAAGTATTGCAGTAGTCAATGCTGCTTAGATGTCACTTGACATATTAGCATGCTGTTGCTAATAGCACTCTTTAGGATTTTTGAAGTCCAAATCCCTTTTTATTTGAATACATATTTGATTTAGCTCTTGTTTTCTCACTCAGTCTTGTTAGAGGTGTCTGTCTGATTAGCTTTTTCAAAGAACCAGCTTCAGCTTTTTCCTCTTTTGTTGTTTATAATTTATTATTTTCAGGCCTGATCTTTATTATTGCCTTATTTCTACTTTCTTTGGAGTTTGATTCTTCTACAAATTTCTTGCAGGGGACACTTAATTCATTACTTTTCAATTTTCCTTTTCCTAATATTTATTTTCAAGGCTCTAAATTTCCCCTAAGCACTATTTCACTGCGTCTCACAAGTTTGGATTTGTAGGGATTTTGTCATTTGGTTTTTGTAAAATTCTCATTTCAATATTTTTTGAGTCATGAATTATTTATAATTTTAAATTTACAAATAAATGAAGGATTATTTGGTCCCTTTCCATGGAGGATGTCTAATTTTTTTATGTTAGGGCAGGGAAAGTAGCTATTTGATAACAAGTCTTCTCTCTGTGGCTAGTGATAAACACATTTTAGAACTGTTCCAAGTATTCTCGAAAATAATATGTGTTCTCTAATGACTATGCTTAAAGTTCTATATATTTCCATTGAATGAAGTTCATGAATTTTGTTCTCAAATTTTCTTCATACATATTAAATTTTGCTTATTCAATCTGTCAATTACTGAAAAAAAAGTTGGCTTCCTATTATGATGATGAGCTCATCAATTTTGCCTTATCATTCTATCATTGTTGCTTTGTGTATTCGAAGGCTGCATAAATTTCATAATTGTTTTATTGTCCTGCTTTAATTTTCCATCATTATATAATTATCCTCTTTTATTCAATAAAAATGAAAACTGTATTGTCTGATATTAATATATTGTACTAGTTTTCTTATGAGTGGCATTTTTATTGTATATATATTTTTAATTTTAATTTGATTTTCATTTACTTTTAAATAATTCTCAGTTCCTCTATTTTAGAAATAACTCTCCTAGATGGTATTTTGTTTTGTAGCCAAACTGAGAGTTTCTATCTTTTAAGTGGCAGGTTGGTACATTTATAATAATTTTATTTACTGGATATGTTTTAATTTATTTTTATTTCATGATACTTTCTACTTACTCTAAATTTTCTCTCTGTTGTCTTCTTTCCTGCCTTCCAATGGATAGAGGTCTACCATCTAATATCTATTCTCTTAGTGCTTACTCTTTATTTGGGAACATACATAACAATAACAATAAATCACATGTATATGTATATATACATATATATGTATGTCTTCATCCTCACTAATAACAATATATTTTAACTTCACTTTCTGTCATTATTCATGTTACTATGTCTACACGTGTCCATTTAGGGTTAACCATTATTATTCTGGTTTCACAAAGTAAAGCTATATCCTTTGTATATGAACAAAGCTGTAATGATTTATTTGCTCATGGTCATTTTTCTACATCTCTTTCCTTCCTTTTAGGTTTTATTCTTTGGGTCTCATTCTTCATCTAAAACTGCCTTGGCTTAACCTTCATTCTCAATGATAACGGGATAGAATTCTCTGTTATTTTCTTTCAGCTTTTGTAAATAGTATTCCATTGTCTTCTAGAGTCCATTGTTGCAGTTAAGGAAACTGCTGTAAGTCTGTCATTCCTTTATAAGCAATTGTCTTTTCATTCCAGTTGCTGTTATGATTATATTTTTGTTCTTGAAACTCTACAGTCCCCTAATAGGAGGCTTTGTTGAAATAATGCTCAAGCTTCATTGTATTTCTGAATTGTATTTATAAGATTTCTTGCCTTTTATCAATTCTGAAAATGTATCAGGTAGTATTTTTATATCTCTTGAAATATTACCTCTGCCTGATCCCTTTATTCTGTGTTTCTGGAACCATCTAACTGTCTGTCTACACACATACACACGTATATAAATACACATGTGCATATGAAGTTCTGGTGTTTATGGTACAACACACATGGATGTGCACACACACACACACTTTTTTTCATATCTCTGTCTCTCTGTCCTGCTTTTCAGGAATTTTCTCAGATCTTGCTTCCATTTCATTAATTTGTTCCTCAATTGCATTTAATTTGTTGCTTAAAAAATCCAATGACTTTATTTCCAATAACTATCATTTTATTTCAGAAATTATATTTGTTGTTTTTATTTGTTTATTCTTTTATCTTGAAACTTTAAAAATCTTTATTATTTATTTTCTTTCATACTGATGTTTAGTGTCTTAAATACTTAGAAAGCTAATAATCATTTTTTAACCAAAGAATGCATGCTTTATTTCCAGTAAGCCAGAATGTAGGAGACTGCCATTTCCTATAGCCTCATTTGCTCATGTGAAGTTTTCTCTAAGCCGTTTCATTTCTGTTAAGCAATGTCTTTTTTAAAATGGCCTTAAAATTAGGGTGATCCACCTTTCTCATTTCCTGATACTTTATATACTTAAACATTCTGTTCTCCTCCTGTGGCTGTTTGATTTTACATTTAGATTATGAAATATTTCCAACTTGCCAGAAGTATTCAGTATTCTTTTTTATTTGTTCTTTTTAGTTATACATGACAATAGATTATACTATGACATACTATGACACGTTCCCTTTCCTCCACTCTACTGATCTTTCTGTTATTATAGTTTTTTTTTAATTAGTGTCTTGTGGATGTATATGAGGGTGAGATTCATTGTGGTATATTCACATATGCACATAGGATAGTTAAGTCAGATTCATTCCACTGATTTTCCCTATCCCATCCCTTCTCTCTCCTTTTCATTACCCTTTGTGAACTCCTATGATATTACTTCTATTCTTTATTTATCCCCCCACCCTTATTTTGGATTGACTTCTGAATATCAGAAAAAAACATTTGACTTTTGAATTTTGGAGGACTAACTTATTATACTACATGTAATATATACTACATAGCATGATAATATCCAGATCTATCAATTTACCAACAAATACCATAAAGTCATTTTTCTTTATAGCTGTGTAATAGTCCATTGTGTATATTTACCACATTTTCTTTATCCACTCATCTGTTGAGGGGTACCTAGTTTGGCTCCATAACTTAGCTGTTGTGGATTGTACTGCTATAAACATTGGTGTGGCTGTGACACAGTAATATGCTTTGAATATATACCAAGGAGTGGAATAGCTGGGTCAAATGGTGATACCATTTCTAGTTTTTTGAAGAATCTCCATACTGCTCTCCAGAATGGTTCTACTAATTTGTAGTCCCACCAACAATGTATGAATGTATCCTTTTCCCCACATCCTTGCCAACATTTACTTGTTTTGTTGATAATTGCCATTCTGCCTGGAGTGAGATAAAATATCAGTGTAGTTTTAATTTGCATTTCTCTAATTGCTAGAGATGTTCAACATTTTTTCATACATTTGTTGACCATTCATATTTCTTCTTTTAAAAAGTGTCTGTTTAGTTCCTTTGCCCACTTATTGATTGGGTTATTTGTTTTTTTGGTGTTAAGTTTTTTGAGCTCTTTGCACTTTCTGGATACTAATGCCCTATCTAAGGAGCAGGTGACAAAGATTTTCTCCCATTTTGTAGGTTCTCTCTTCATGCTCTTGATTGTTTCCTTTGATATGAGGAAACTTTTAAATTTGATGCCATCCCATTTATTGATATTTAATTTTACTTCTAGCATTTTAAGTGTCTTGTTAAGAAAATCAGTTTCTGAACCAACATGTTAGAGTATTGGACCTACATTTTCTTCTAGCAAGTGCAGGGTTTTTGGTCTAATTCTTAGATATTTGGTCCACTTTGAGTTAAGTTTTGTGCAGGATGAGAGATGGAGTTAAGTTTCATTCTACTACATATGGATTTCCAGTTTTCACAGCACCATTTGTTAAAGAGGCTATCTTTTCTCCAACACATGATTTTGGCACCTTTGTCTAATAAATATAACTGTATCTGTCTCTTGTGTTTTCTGTTCTGTTCCATTGGTATGCCTGTTTTGGTGCCAGTATCATGCTGTTTTTGTTACTGTAGTTCGGTAGTATAATTTGAGGCTCAGTATTGAGATGCTTCCTGCTTCACTTTTCTCTCCAAAGATTGATTTGGATATTCTGAGTCTCTTATTATTCCAAATGAATTTCATGACTGCTTTTTCTATTTCTGTGAAGAACATCATTGGAATTTTGATGAGAATTGAATTGAATCTATATAGTGTTTTTGGTAGTATAGACATTTTGACAGTATTAATCTTGCCTATCCTAGAACATGGGAGGTCTTTCCATCTTCTAAGGTCTTCTTCAATTTATTTCTTTAGTAGTTTATAGTTTCCAGTGTAAAGATCCTTCACCCCTTTTGTTATATTGATTCCCAAGTATTTTTTTATTGAGGCTATTGTGAATGGGATAGTTTTCCTAATTTATTTTTCAGCAGATTTATCATTGGAATAATAGAATGTGATTGGTTTATGGGTGTTGATTTTATATTCTGCTACTTTGCTGAATCCATATGTGAGCTCTAAAACTCTTCTAGTGGAATTTTTTGGTCTTCTAAATATAGGATCATGTCATTGATAAATTGAGCTCTTCTCCTATTTGCATCCCTTTAATTTCCTTCTCTTTACTAATTGCTCTGGCTAGAGTTTCGAGTTCTATGTTAAATAGGAGTGGTGAAAGTGGGCATCCTTGTCTTGTTCCTATTTTTAGCTTTAACAATATTGAGGTATGTTTCTTCTATCTCTAGTTTTTCCAGTGTTTTAAGCATAAACGGGTGCTGTGTAAAAATCTTTTTCTGCATTTATTGAAATAATCATGTAATTCTTGTTTTTAAGTCTATTTATGTAGTGTATTACATTTATTGATTTCCATATGAACCAACCTTGCATCCCTTGGATGAATCCCACTTGATCATGGTGCACTATTTTTATATGCAGTTTGCCAATATTTTATTATGAATTTTTGCATCTATGTTCATCAAGGATATTGGTCTGAAGTTTTCTTTCCTTGATGTGTCTTTGTCTGGTTTTGGTATCAGGGTGATACTGGCTTCATAGAATGAGTTTGGCAAAGTTCCCTCCTATTTATTGGGATACTTTAAGGAGGATTGGTATTAGTTTTTCTTTAAAGGTCCACTAGAACTTTTAAGGTCTGGGTTGAGAAATCAATTGAGATTTGGATTGGTTTACCTCTAAATGTGAAAGAAAAGAAAAAGAAAGTTGTTTTTCTCGATCAACTTTTAAAAATCTATCCTTATTCTGTATGTTAGGCATTTTCAAAATAATGTGTCTTGGAGTAGATCTGTTGTGATTTTGTATATTTGGAGTTCCATATGCCTCCTGTATTTGAATTTCCATTTCATTCTTAAGGTTTGGAAATTTTTCTGATATTATTTCATTAATAAAATTGGGCATTTCTGTTTTTTTCTTGTAACTTTATTTTATTTATCTATTTTTATTTGGTGCTGAGGATCGAACCCAGGGCCTTGCATATGCAAGGCAAGCACTCTACCGCAGAGCCATAACCCCAGCTCCAGATTGTGCATTTCTTTAGTTTGAGTTTTAGAGCCTTCATCTATCCCAGTGAATCTTAAATTTGGCCTTTTAATATTATCCCTGATTTCTTGAATATTCTGTTCATGGTCTCTTAACACCTTTTCTCTATGGTTGATTTTTATTTTCAAGATTATATATGTTGTCTTTAAGGCCTGAAAATCTGTCCTCAAAGTGTTCTAATTTATTGGTTATGCTTTTCATTGAATTTTTAATTTGATTTATTGATTCCTGCATTTTAAGGATTTCCATTTGATTCTTTTTCAAAATCTCTATGTCTTTTACTGAAGTGAGTTTTCACTTCCTATATTTTTCTCTGATTTCACTCCTTACATTGTCTGTTAGCTCATAGAACAGTTTACCTATAAATTTTTTTAAAATTTCATCTCTGACATTTCCTCCACTGTGGTGCCAATGAAGTCTATTGTTAAAGCATTATGGATTGTTTGAAGTGGTTTGTTCCCTTGCTTTTTCATATCGTTTGTATGTCTATCCATCTATCAGTATAGTTCTGACTTCTTTAAGTGAGGACTACTATGTAAGCTTCTTCTTCTTAAAAGTCCTGGGTTGGATGGATATCTAGATAATGCTATTTTAATACAATATGTGACCTCTGCTGATCCCAATGTCAGCTCCACTTTAAGAGATACCATTGAGCCCTATTTAGTGTAATCACTTCTGAGCCAAGTGTCATACTATTCAACCTCATAAGAACAAAAACTTGTTGTAGTTGTTCTTCAAATTCAGGTATAAAACGGTAGATAAGTTCTGGAATAGGTCAAAAATTAGTAGCTGAATTTAGTAAACTCACTATGATCTTAAGTGAGTGCTAAAAGAAGGGAGGAAGAAAGTTTGTGCAAATGGGGAAGAGAAAAAAGAAGGAAAGAAAAGAGAGAACAGGAGAGAGAAGCTATAAAGGGATCATTTATATCAAGGTAGAAAGGAGGAATTGATGAATGGGTATTATTTGAGGTAGTAGCTAACAGTGCAGGAGGATGAGTAGGTGGTAAGAGAAGCAGGTAAAACTACAGCTAAGAAAACAAAGATAGGAAGATTAATGCTTTAAGCCATTAGATGAAATACATTCAGATGGGTTGGAGGTACAGTGTTGGCTATTGGGTTAACAATTATCAATCTAAGGAGTTATTTATATGATCAAAGCTTACATTAGAGTTGTTTTTAGTATCAGAGGGTGCAGTATTGTGAGTCAACTGATTCAAATGTTGCAGAAGTTCAGGATGCAGGCTCTGACGTGGCCCCTCTATTTGCTCCAGGTCACTAGTGTACCTGTTACCCTCTGCTAGATTCTTTCTGCAGTAATGAAGATCCTGGTAGCTGTCCATGTGTGCAGAACACCGGTTGTGAGTTTTCTGCAGGTGTTCTATGGTGCAGTGGTATTTCTCCTGCTGCCTCCACTCTCTGAGGTGCTGTAGCAAAGAGAGTCTCAGATAGTTCACCAGGACTCTAGTTTTCACTGCCCAGCTTGTGAATGGTGGACATTTATTCCCTCTGCTTAGTAAGTCTGGTGCAAGACCCCACAAATATCCAAACAATGCCCTATCACTTGCCAATGGCAATCATAGTTCAGGCTGTGCACCTGTTAAGGCTGGTGTCTGACCCTTTCTGCTGCATAGCCTCTGGCAACTTCCCACTGGACTTGTATGTCACTGGATATTCAGGCAACTTCCCTCTGGTACAGTGCTGTGATACTGGAGACTGTCCCCAGGCTTCCCACAGTGCCTCCCCAGGTGTCCATGGGCAGGGCCTGGTGATTCAACTTTCCTCTGTTCAAGACCAACACTGCTTCATTTTAGCCTGTGTCTGAGACTACAATCCTTACCTGGGTCACCAAGACTGAGTGGAGCTAGAACTGCCCCTCCCTGGCCCAGGTTCCCTCCAGCCCACTGCAATCCCCTTGTTTGTGGGAGACAGAGGGCAGAAGAGGGGAGGTTCCAAGATTTATGGTTCTTAGTGGTCCTTCTAGAAGCTCTTTCTGGATGGATTCTTAAGAGGGCCCACTGCAGGGGGTTTAACTTGAAGCTGTCTGGGCATGGAAAGATGCTATGCTGATTTAAGAGAGTGACTTGTTGGTGGGCTGTGGACTCCACAAGATGGCTGCACCCCACCTCCCAGCTTTCTTTTTATGATTTGGTTTTAAGCACTTTGTGCTGTTTTAAGGAAGCTTCTGCATTTTTGATTTTGTCTTTTCAACAGTTTCTCAACAGTTTTTAAGTGGGTGAGCTTAAGAGAATGTTCACTCCTCCTCTCTCTCTGTCTCTCTCCAATGCCCTCCCCGGCTCATTCACAGGTTCAGGTGAGGGCACTCTGGGTTTTGATTTCTACTTGGTAACCTATCTCCCGGTCTCTCTAGGTCTCCAACTATGTAGTGTCAAGTCTTAGAGCATTTATTTTGTCACCAACCTCTCAAATCTGCTTTAATTTGCTGCCTCTTTTCCTTGATATGAGGAGATCAGAGTAGCTGCCTAGTTTGCTTCCACCATCTTCAACAATCATAATAATCATTTTTATTGCAACTCCTAACTTTCTTTCATAATAGATCAGTCCTTCACTAATTTTATAATTGTTATTGTGAGCTCTCCTTTTGCTTCATGCCAAGGTTTCATTCTTAAAATTCAGCCTTAAGCAAGGTCAAGACTTCCTTACCATTCTACTGTGGATGTTCCCAAATTAACCGGACCAATTATCTGCTGTGTGCATGCACACATACACACTCACCCTCTATAACCTCACTGTGCTTTGGTTTTCAATTCTTTCTTCACTTTGGGTCTCTCTGGATTCCCCTTTTTCTTGAAAATTCAGCCACTAATTTGAGTTTTTAACTATTATACCTGGAGCAAGCATTCTAAATGTTTTTATGTGGGAAGTTCTATGCATTCTTAATCTTCCCTCTTGCTGAAATGAACATATAGCATGTGACATTATTTAAACTCATCAAATGAATCATTCAGTGAGTGCATCAGTGATAGGGAAACATCACTGCATATGTCATGTGAGAGGCAGCCTGCTTCACACAAATACCTCAAGATCCATAGACATTACTTTGAATTTTAGCTCTGCAAAGTTGAATACCTAAGTAACCCCAGATAACTTACAATCCCAGAGACTTGATCTTTTCACCTATAAAATGCACATTTTGACATTTCAAATTTCCTACAGATGTCAAATCTAAATGCATGCACTGAGATTTATTTGGGATGAAATATTTCAAATTTGTGTGACACGATTCCATGCCTTTTGCCAAAGAATGGGATTTGCTTTGCCTTGTCTTAAAGACTCAGGGTCATTCCTTCCAGCCTCAGTGACCATGCTGAGAAGGAAGAGGAGGATATATGCCAGGACTAGTATGGCCTGTGGGATTTTCTCAGAAGCCTCAGACCCCAGTGCAGCATCCAGGACAGCCTCACAGTTGGCATCTACTCGTACGAAGCTCATGATAAAGAGAAATTCCCAGGAGACCTGTGGAAATGGAACAAGCACAAACCAGGTTCCACCAAGACCTTCATCTACATCCTCTCAGGAATCCTCAGGACAGAGCTGAAACTGACTACGTTATCCCCACTTTACATGTGAGGAAACAGGGCTCACTAAACATTATACAATGCCCACCACCATACCAAGAGAATTGAGGAAGCCTCCACCAGGCAGAATTAATCTCTCCCTCCTCAGCACTTCCAGAAGGTTTCCTGCTTTCTGGATACAGCACTTTATCACACTGAACTCACTTTTTGGTCTAATGTCTATTCTTGCCCTTAAAGTTTCTTGAGAGCATCAATTGTCTTGTATTCATCTTTGAATCCCAAACCACTGGACAAGGTGGATCAAATGGGTAATTACTAAATGAATGAAACTCAGACCTCCTGCCTTCAAATTCAGAATGCTTTCCTCTGTCTCCTGCTATCTCCTGGTCATCAGCACAGGAAGCACCAGAACCCACCCTCAAATGTTCTCAAATCCACATTCCTTCTCAACGATCACGGTCTAGCTGGGGTTTTACCCCTGGGTAGCGGAGACAAAAGCCTTATCCATTCTTGTTTCCCTGACTAGATGAGCACAGTGTCTGGCATGGGGCTGGACATATTTTAGATGCTCAGAAAGCCTGGGTGATTGAAACCGATGGGCATTTGATGTGAGAAGCCTCAGACATAGGACAGCACTGGCTCCAGGAATCACAGATCAGGCAATGACATACATCAGGACCTCTTTAATGAGAAATTATGGAAATGCGCTGCTGGGAGCTGTCTTGATTAACAACAACCTGATGGTGATTGCAGCTTTGTGGACTTCCCCTCTCCTCCTCCCCTCTCCTTTCCTCCTTGACACCTAGAGGCAGAACCGAGCCACCTTTGACAAGGCTGTCTTTCTCCCAATAATGCTGCTGACAGACTCAGTTTGGTAAGAGCTGAGCTAGAGGGGTTGGCAGCCCTTCAGCAGGCATGTGGCTCCCTGATGGGCAACCTAAATCAATGGTAATTGAGATCTCACTGCACTTGTCCTGCCCCAAGTTCTCAGGAAAGATGGGCTGAGCTTCTAAGTAAACAAAAGAGAATCAGGTTGGATGTTCTTCCAACACCATTCTCTCCATCCCTCTCCCAAAGCCAGTTTGTCCGAGCAGCCATATCCTGACTAGAGAATAAAGATGGGCTCCCTGTACCCACTATCACCCCTGAGATCCAGCCTCCAACCTAAGAGCAAGCTAGACCTGAGCCCCCCCAAGAGAAAGAGGGATACATCCATTTTGTGTGCACAAGGACTTCTGAGCAGTATGCTCAAAAGGCACAAAAAAGAATTGGATTCCGGGAAGGTTTGACTTCCCAAGCCAAAGCTCCATCCCCCAGCCCACAGCCAGGCACAACCTGACAGCTTTCTGTCAGACTGCACCTGAATTCCCCATCCCTGCGCTTACTTATCACATCTTCATTCAGCAAACATTCATTAATGTGTGTGAGGTCCTGAAAGTCTGTGGTTCCGAGTCCTTCCTTTCCTTCCCTCCTCTACACACACACACACACACACACTAATTTTGAAGTTAAGTATTTTATTTTTATTTTTTATTTTTTTTATTGGTTGTTCACAACATTACAAGGCTCTTGATAAGTATTTTATTAAGAGATTTTTCAAAGAGGTTCTCTCACCTTGCATGACTCATCATTTTAGTTGGTAACTTTGGGTTTCTCTGGTCCCCAGCTTCTCCACAGAATCATTAATAAAGTGTAAACAAAGATTTAATCATTTGGGAGCTCACTATTTGAAAGCTCTAGGGGTGAGCTTCTTGTAATGACATGATCAGTGCTTGCATTGTCTGCGGAACAAATCCTCCTTAACTAGGAGGACTCTGAATAGAGCTCCTGCTTGAGGGAACAGAGCTATTAAGCTTTACCTGGCAGAACAAGATGGGGCAGATGGTATATCCATCCTCCTTAATAGAACTTAACTAGTTCATAGGGGTATCAGAAACCCTAAACCCAGAAAACAGCTCCTGGGGCTTGGCTCTGCTTCTCCTCTCTAGCCCTTTTTCACCCAAATGAAAAATTCTCAGAATGTGACCCCAAAACCAGCAGCATCAACATCACTTGGAAACATGAAAGTACTAATTCTCAGACATCACCCCAGACCCACAAAAGCAGAAATTCTAAAGCCGTGCCAGCAATTTGTGTTTTATCCAGCTCTCCAGGTGATTCTGATGCCCCAGGTTTGAGAACCTGTGCCCCAGATAGAAGTGCACTCTTACTAGGATCTGCAAGGCCCACCACAGGGACACCACCAGCCCATCCAAGCTTTTGTGTATTATAAATAGGGCCTCCTCTGGGAGGACACAGCCACAGGCATGTACTTACAAAGTAGAACCAGAGCTCTCTTTTAGCCTCACTCACTCCCAGTGTCACACCCTGTACAGTGAAGTCACACAGCCAGACATAGCAGCCTGCCCTCCGGCCCCCACTCCAGCCTCTCATCCCCCCACTTGCCTCCTAGTGTTCCAGCCACACCAAACATCCAACAATTCCCTGAGCACATCATGGCACTTCATGCCCTTATCTGAGCTGGTCTCTCCCTCTACCCAGAATGTTTTTTCTCCATTTTCCACCTGGAAAATGACTACAATCTTTACATGTCAGTTTGGTAGTCTCTCCTTCCAGAACATTTGTTGACTGCAGGAGAGTTGCATTCCACTCCTCTTGGCTTCCTTATCACATTGTGTTCATCTTTCATTTTGTCCTTACTTTGCTACATTTTTTAAGAGTTGGTTTCTTGTCTCCAACCCCCTCAAGGGCAGGATGTATGTCTGTTTCATCTTTGTATTGTAATGCCAGATTCGTGGGATCCCAAAAGATTCGTGGGACCCCAAAAGACCTCTAGGAGCCGAATCTGACACAATAACTCAAGAGTCTTTATTGCAAGCTCCAGCCTGGACTCACAACCGTTTCTGATGCAGCCGTCCCAGAGATGAGTCCTGGTCCTTTGTTCAGTGAGATTTTATAGGTTTTTTGGGGATACTCTATGCATCACAACATCACACAGCAAATCATTTCACACCACAGGTGCCAGGGACCAAAAGGGAGTTCTCCTTCAAAGAATAGCCCGACAGTTACAAGAAACAGCCCCCTGGGAGACATCTTGCCTGGGAGACACCCTGCAGCCATCCATCTCCCTGAGACATCCTGCGGCCATCTGTCTTCCTGAAACATCCTGCGTTATCTCACCTTGTG
Organism: Spermophilus citellus; assembly: GCF_964194105.1. Taxonomy (NCBI): domain Eukaryota; kingdom Metazoa; phylum Chordata; class Mammalia; order Rodentia; family Sciuridae; genus Spermophilus; species Spermophilus citellus. The sequence continues at coordinate 204,760,005 of NC_138183.1, read as the reverse complement.
AAGACGTACAACAACTGCCAATAAGAGAGCTTCCCCATCCCCAGCCCATAAATACCCCTGTGTGAACAATAAAAGTTTGCAGCTTGATCAGAACTTTTGTCTTGCTGTCACCTTTCGTGTCTCTTGTCCCTTCATTCCTCCCCATCTAGGTTCGCTGCCCACGTTGATGTGTCCTGCCAGTCGGGACACACAGGAAAATCAAACAACAACTCTTAACATTGATTAGTACATTCACTGGCGGGAACAAGTTGGGTAGGGGTGATTGGTTAGTACAAGAGGGGGATTCCTTTGAACTGATTGGTGTACGTGCTAAACTACATGGTTTCCCAACATGTTATCAACCACCACACTGGGGGGGTCATCTAGCATCCCAGGTATTTTCCCTGTCTCATGCTGATTGGTGGTTGCTAGGGGGTTGCTATGGGTCCTCACCTAGCCTGACTGAGTCAGGCACACCTGGCGCAGCAGATCTCTCCTATTATTTGCAGACAAACAACTCAGCAGGGTGGCTATGTGCCTATGTGTTCTGTGTATTTTTCCAAGGACAAGGGTCACGCTCCCTCCCTCTGGACAGGCCTTGAGGTAGAAGCTGTTTTCAAAAATGGAATCATATCAGTTTCTCAGTATCACAATATCAGCACAGTCCCTGGCATTTTCATTCCGTGACAACATCTACAAAGTGTCAGTGTCATACCAGGTTTTCAGCACCAGAGACACAGTAAAGATGGTGGCTGACAAATCAACCTGTGAACTCCATTCACAGCTAAGTGAACAGCAGAAGGGGAGGGAAGACGAAAAGGAAGAAGCAAGACCCTTGCAGAAGTACGGGATGTCATTCTTTTTACGATGATTTAGAATGATTTAGAAGCTTCCTCAAAAGCATAATGACTTCATCCAGCTCTGAGAAGATGAATTTCTTTCCTGTAAACCCCTCTTCAGATTCATTCACAAAGCTGAAAAGTCAAGACGAGTCCCAAGCAGAAAACGAATCTCTAATCAAGAGGCCTCTCCTCCGGTGGGGCTTGGCTCAGTCCCAGCCATTGAAGAGCCATCTTGCAGTCCAGAATATTCAGTGCCTTCCCCAAGGTGGTTGCTTCCTGGAGCGTGAACGAGGACAAGAGCAGATTTAGGAGACTCGATGCTTCCTCTCCTTGTGAGGAAGGATCTAATCACTCTGTCAAGATCAAATCAGATTGGCATGCCCCTCCTCAATTAGAAGCTTATCTAATTATAAGTTGTGAATAGCAAGTTTCTGCTCACTTGCGTAATGCAATAATAGGGCGGGGGAGGTCCTTGTGGAAGCCATTTGATTTTCTACACCCAGTGAGCCATGGAGGTTAATATAACAGATGTTCCACCAACATGCAAAAAACATGGATTTTTCTCAAAATTAAAGAGCAGGTTTGAATGTGGAAGGAAAGAGGTTGTGACAATCAACCAGAGGAGAGATGGTGATGCCTGCACCAGGGCAGAGGCAGAGAGGATGGAATGGTCATTCTAGGACATAAACAATGTTTGGGATATAGAACTAGATGTCTAGGAGAGAGCAAGAGGAATCAGGAGAAAGATTGAGTAAGTCTACTCTTGGTCCTGAAGATGCTGCAGAAATAGCTAGAACAGACCTTCTGATAGGATAGACTTCGCTAGCATGCTCTCCAGCCTGAGCCCAGACACACACACACACACACACACACACACACACACACACAATCATCACAACAAACATTGGCAGATACACATAAATACATTTACTCACTTAAAACAACATTTTGAAATAATTATTCAGAAAATGAAAGCAAAAAATACTTCTGTGATAATTGTCTGGATTTTTTCAGAAAAAAAATAGATTATTTTATTGCAATGTCCTACTGAAAGGGTAAAGTTTCTAAGCTGGAAAGCTTGAATTAAAATGTAAAAGATTAGGTATTATTAAGTTCCTCTGTTACACCCAGATTCCTGAGATAGTTAAGACAACGCCCTACTGGCCATTCAGCCTAGGGCCCTGTGCAGTTCGTCACAGGACCCGAACCAATCAGTTTGAATGTGTACCCAGTTTAGAAGTGACCAATCACCCCTGCCCAGCCTGTTCCCGCCAATGAATGGACTAATCATGTATCAGAGTTGTTGTTAAATTTTCCCGCGCCTCATGATGATTTGTTCTGATGTATGCAAAGCCCCCCACCCTCTCCAAAAAGTGTACTTAAGCTCTGCTTGACCTCTGCTCTGGGCTCTGGGCTGCTCTCCCTTCTTGAGTGAGCACGGAGCCCCAGCGCGCTGGAACGGATCCCTAATAAATCCCCCTTGCCATTGCATGGAGCTAGTCTCGTGTGGTCTCTCCTTCTCCGACGCTTCGCCAGACCCTTACACTACCTGTGATAATGAACCCCCGACAGGTATAAAATATATTAGATTTGCATGGTACATCTTACTTTTCAAAGAAAATTCACAAATGTTATGTGACTAAAACCTCACAGGGTTTTTTTGTTTAGTTTTGTTTTGTTTTAATTTTTCTTGTTGTTTTTTTTTTTGTTGTTTTGGTTCCTATTCTTTTTCTGTTTTGTTTTGTTTTCATTTCCAAATGCATTTTGTGGTGGACACTATCTGTTAGCTCCCAGAACTATCCCAGTCCTTCTGAGGTCTCACATGACCAGGAGCCAGAATTAAAAGATTATATTTTCCAGAGTCCGTTTTCAGAAGTCTGTTCTGAGTCCACCAATAAGAGACATTCTCATGAGATGTGGAAGGTCAAAGAGTAACAAGCCATTATTGCTCCTCAGACATTGAAAGACAGGAGGTTGAACAAAGGCTTCCCTAAGTCCTCCTGGGAATCATCCATCACCTTAGTGCTTCTGGAAGATGAGATCATTATGATGCTTTTTGTTATGATTTTGGATGTGAGATGTCCCCCAAAAGCTCACATGTGAGACAACGCAAGAAAGTTCAGAAGAGAAACAATTGGATTGTAAGAGTCTTAACCCAATCAGTGAGTTAATCTCCTGATAGGGATTAACTGAGTGGTAACTGAAGTGATAGAGTGTGGCTGGAGGAGGTTGGCATTGGGGTGTGGCTTTGGGATATAACTCTCTCTGCTTTCTGATCAACATGTGAGCTGATTCCCTCTGCCACATTCTTCCGCCATGATTTTCTGCCTCACCTCAAGCTCCGAGGAATGGAGTCCACCTTCTATAGACTAAGACTTCTAAACTGTGAGCCCCTAAATAAACCTCTTCTCCTCTACAATTGCTCTGGTCAGATATTTTAGTCACAGCAGCCAAAAAGCTGACTAAAATTGGTGGGGTTTTTTTGTAATTTTTATAATTCCCTGATTTTCTGAAACCATCTACAGTTTGTCTCAACTTTTGCTCTTCCAAATCTTTCAAATACTTTGTAAACATCAATTTCCTTCTATTAATTCCTTTCTGCATGTGATATCTTGGGCCTTTTTCCTGACTCATACACTTTCATACATTACACACACTTAAACATCTATGAATATTTTAAACTAACAGTTAACATCTACACAAATAAACTAACAATAACACTTCACTTTTCTGCAGTGTCATCAGATTTGTATATTTGTTTACACTGTCTGTATTTGTTTGCTAGGACTACTGTAATAAAGTAACACAGATAGAGCAGTTTAAATCTGTTGTCTCATAGTTCTGGAGACTAGAAGCCCAAGATCAAACTGTTATCAGGGTTGTTTCCTTCTGAGGGTGTGAGGGAGAAGTGCCAGCCCCTTTCCTAGCTCCTGGTGGTTTGCTGGCAATCTTTAGCACTCTTTGGATTCTGCTGCATCACATAGATCTCTGTCTTCATCTACCGCAGCATTCTCCTTCTGTGTATGTCTCTCTCTGTTCAGATTATCCCAGTCACATTTGGAGTATCTCCAAATGAATTGGACTTCAACATATCATTTGGGAGGACTCAGAGTACAACCTATAACACTCTCCAATTCTGGATGGAAATGCCAAGCAGAAGTCAATTGGATGTAAAGCTGAGGAATGTAGGGGGGATTTTGGATTGAGATACCCAAATCTTTTTTTTATTGGTTGTTCAAAACATTACAAAGCTCATGACATATCATCTTCCATACATTTGATTCAAGTGGGTTATGAACTCCCATTTTTTACCCCAAATACAAGTTGCAGAATCACATAGGTTACACATCCACATTTTTACATAATACCATATTAATGACTGTTGTATTCTGCTACCTTTCCTATCCCCTACTATCCCCCCTCCCCTTCCCTCACATTTTCCCTCTCTACCCCATCTGCTGTTGTTTAATTCTCTCCCTTGTTTTTTTCCCCTTTCCCCTCACAAACTCTTATATGTAATTTTGTGTAACAATGAGGGTCTCCTTCCATTTCCATACAGTTTCCCTTCTCTCTCCCTTTCTCCCACCCCACTCATCTCTGTTTAATGTTAGTCTTTTCCTCATGCTCTTCTTCCCTGTTCTGATCTTAGTTGCTCTCTTTATATCAAAGAAGACATTTGGCATTTATTTTTTACGGATTGGCTAGCTTCACTTAGTATTATCTGCTCTAATGCCATCCATTTCCCTGCAATATCCATGATTTTGTCATTTTTTAGTGCTGCGTAATACTCCATTGTGTATAAATGCCACAGTTTTTTAATCCATTCATCTATTGAAGGGCATCTAGGTTGATTCCAAAGTCTAGCTATTGTGAATTGTGCTACTATGATCATTGATGTGGCAGTATCCCTATAGTATGCTCTTTTAAGGTCCTCAGGGAATAGGCCGAGAAGGGCGATAGCTGGGTCAAATGGTGGTTCCATTCCCAGCTTTCCCAGGAATCTCCATACTGCTTTCCATATTGGCCGCACCAATTTGCAGTCCCACCAGCAATGTATAAGTGTACCTTTTTCCCCACATCCTCGCCAGCACTTATTGTTACTTGTCTTCATAATGGCTGCCAATCTTACTGGAGTGAGATGGTATCTTAGGGTGGTTTTGATTTGCATTTCTCTGACTGCTAGAGATGGTGAGCATTTTTTCATGTACTTATTGATTGATTGTATGTCCTCCTCTGAGAAGTGTCTGTTTGGGTCCTTGGCCCATTTGTTGATAGGGTTGTTTGTTATCTTATTGTTTAATTTTTTGAGTTCTTTGTATATTCTGGATATTAGGGCTCTATCTGAAGTGTGAGGAGTAAAAATTTGTTCCTAGGATGTAGGTTCCCTGTTTACCTCTCTTATTGTTTTTCTTTCTGAGCAAAAACTTTTTAGTTTAAGTAAGTCCCATTTGTTTATTCTTGTATATAACTCTTGGGCTATGGGCGTCCTATTAAGGAATTTGGAGCCCGACCCCACAATATGTAGATTGGAGCCAACTTTTTCTTCTATCAGACGCAGAGTCTCTAATTTGATATCTAGCTCCTTGATCCATTTTGAATTAACTTTTGTGCATGGCGAGAGAAAGGGGTTCAGCTTCATCTTGTTGCATATGGATTTCCAGTTTTCCCAGCACCATTTGTTGAAGATGCTATCCTTTCTCCATTGCATGCTTTTAGCCCCTTTATCAAATATAAGAAAGTTGTAATTTTGTGGATTGGTCTCTGTGTCCTCTATTCTGTACCATTGGTCCACCTGCCTGTTTTGGTACCAGTACCATGCTGTTTTTGTTACTATTGCTCTGTAATATAGTTTGAAATCTGGTATCGCTATGCCGCCTGATTCACACTTCCTGCTTAGAATTGCTTTTGCTATTCTGGGTCTTTTGTTTTTCCATATGAATTTCATGATAGCTTTGTCTATTTCTACAAGAAATGCCGTTGGGATTTTGATTGGCATTGCATTAAACCTGTAAAGAACTTTGGGTAATATTGCCATTTTGAAGATGTTGGTTCTCCTTTCCATGAACAGGGTACATTTTTCCATCTTCTAAGATCTTCTTCTATCTCTCTCTTTAGGGTTCTGTAGTTTTCATTGTATAAATCTTTCACCTCTTTTGTTAGGTTGATTCCCAAGTATTTTTTTTTTTGAGGATATTGTGAATGGGGTGGTTTTCCTCATTTCCATTTCAGAAGTTTTGTCGCTGATATACAGAAATGCCTTTGATTTATGCGTGTTGATTTTATATCCTGCCACTTTGCTGAATTCATTTATTAGTTCTAGTAGTTTCTTTGTAGACCCTTTTGGGTCTTCTAGGTATAGGATCATATCGTCCGCAAATAGTGATATTTTAAGTTCTTCTTTTCCTATTTTTATGCCTTTAATTTCTTTTGTCTGTCTAATTGCTCTGGCTAGTATTTCAAGGACTAAATTAAATAGAACTGGTGAGAGAGGGCATCCCTGTCTTGTTCCAGATTTTAGAGGGAATGCCTTCAGTTTTTCTCCATTTAGAATGATGCTAGCCTGAGGCTTAGCATATATAGCTTTTACAATGTTGAGGTAAGTTCCTGTTATCCCCACTTTTTCTAGTGTTTTGAACATAAAAGGATGCTGTACTTTGTCGAATGCTTTTTCTGCATCTATCGATACTATCATATGGTTCTTATCTTTAAGTCTATTGATGTGGTGAATAATATTTATTGATTTCCGTATATTGAACCAACCTTGCATCCCAGGGATGAATCCTACTTGATCAGGGTGCACTATTTTTTTTATATGCTTTTGTATTCGAATCGCCATGATTTTATTGAGGATTTTTGCATCTATGTTCATTAGAGATATTGGTCTGTAGTTTTCTTTCTTTGAAGTGTCTTTGTCTGGTTTTGGGATCAAGGTGATGTTGGCCTCATAGAATGAATTTGGAAGAGCTCCTTCTTTTTCTATTTCTTGAAATAGCTTGAAAAGTATTGGTATTAATTCTCCTTTGAAGGTTTTGTAAAACTCTGCTGTATACCCATCCGGTCCAGGGCTTTTCTTGGTTGGTAGTCTTCTAATGGCTTCTTCTATATCTTCCTTTGTTATTGGTCTGTTTAAATTGTGTGTGTCTTCCTGACTCAATCTGGGCAGCTCATATGACTTAAGAAATTTATCGATGTCTTCACTGTCTTCTATTTTATTAGAATATAGGGTTTTGAAATACTTTCTAATTATCTTCTGTATTTCTGTAGTGTCTGTTGTGATATTGCCTTTTTCATCCCATATGTTAGTAATTTGAGTTTTCTCTCTTCTTCTCTTCGTTAGCATGGCTAAGGGTCTGTCGATCTTATTTATTCTTTCAAAGAACCAACTTTTAGTTTTATCAATTTTTTCAATGGTTTTTTTGGTTTCGATTTCGTTGATTTCCGCTCTGGTTTTAATTATTTCTTGTCTTCTGCTATATTTGCTGTTGTTTTGCTCTTCCTTTTCTAGGGTTTTGAGATGTAGTGTGAGTTCATTTATTTGTTGGTTTTTTCTTTTTTTGAGGAATGAACTCCAGGAAATGAATTTCCCTCTTAGAACTGCTTTCATTGTGTCCCATAGATTCCGGTATGTTGTGTCTGAATTGTCATTTATCTCTAAGAATTTTTTGATTTCCTCCTTTATGTCTTCTATAACCCATTGATCATTCAGTAACATATTGTTTATTTTCCATGTGATGCTGGATTTTTCCTTCCTTCTTTTATCATTGATTTCCAGTTTCATTCCATTATGATCAGATATGGTGCATGGTATTATCTCCACACCTTTATATTTACTAAGAGTTGCCCTATGGCATAATATATGATCTATCTTTGAGTAAGATCCATGTGCTGTTGAGAAGAACATGTATCCACTTGATGATGGTTGATATATTGTATATATGTCGGTTAAGTCTAGGTTCTTGATTGTGTCATTGAGTTCTATAGTTTCTTTATTCAGCTTTTGTCTGGAGGATCTGTCTAATGGTGAGAGTGGTGTGTTGAAGTCACCCATAATTATTGTGTTTTGGTCAATTTGACTCTTGAACTTGAGGAGAGTTTGTTTTATGAACGTTGCTGCACCATTATTTGGTGCATATAAATTGATAATTGTTATGTCTTGTTGGTGGATAGTTCCTTTTAACAGTATATAGTGTCCTTCTTTATCTCTTTTGATTAACTTAGGTTTGAAGTTGATTTTATTTGATACGAGTATGGCCACTCCTGCTTGCTTCCGAGGGCCATGTGAGTGGTATGATTTTTCCCAACCTTTCACCTTCAGCCTGTGTATGTCTTTTCCTATCATATGAGTCTCCTGAAGGCAGCATATTGTTGGGTTTGTTTTTTTGATCCAGGTTACTAGCCTGTGTCTCTTGATTGGTGAGTTTAGTCCATTAACATTTAAGGTTACAATTGAAATATGATTTGTACTTCCAGTCATGTTTATTTATTTATTTATTTTAGTTTGGCTAGTTTTTACTTTTTGATTTTTTTCCTCCCCCTTTACTGAGATACCTCCCGCTGTTGGTTTTGGGCACTATTTTTCCATTCCTCTTCTTGTAGAATTTTGCCCAAAATGCTTTGCAGTGCTGGTTTTCTGGCTGCTAATTCTTTTAGCTTTTGTTTATCGTGAAAGATTTTAATTTCATTGTCAAATCTGAAGCTTAATTTTGCTGGATACAGTATTCTTGGTTGGAGACCATTATTTTTCAGCGTTTGGAATACATTGTTCCAGGATCTTCTCGCTTTCAAAGTCTGTGATGAAAAATTAGCCGTTAACCTAATTGGTTTACCCCTGAATGTAATCTGCCTCCTTTCCCTTGTAGCCTTTAATATTCTCTCCTTGTTCTGTCTGTTGGCTATCTTCATAATTATATGTCTTGGAGTTGGTCTATTACAGTTTTGGATGTTTGGGGTCCTGTAGGCTTCCAGGATTTGGCAATCCATTCCATCTTTCATCTCTGGGAAGTTTTCTAGGATTATTTCATTTAATAGGTTGTGCATTCCTTTGGTTTGAACCTCTGTGCCTTCTTCTATCCCAATGACTCTCAAATTTGGTTTTTTGATGAGATCCCATAACTCTTGGATAGATTGCTCATGAGATTTAAGCATCTTTTCAGTGTTGACTATACTCTTTTCAAGTTGATAAACTTTGTCTTCATTATCTGATGTTCTGACTTCTACTTGATCTAGCCTATTTGTAATACTCTCGTTAGCGTTTTTAATATGGTTTATGGTTTCTTGCATTTCTAAAATTATTGTTTGATTTTTTTTTAAGATCTCTATCTCCTGGTAAAGCTCGTTCTTTGCAGTTTGAATTTGTTTGTTTAGTTCGTTTTCAAAATATACTTTCAATTCTTGGACTTGCTGTCTCATGTCTTCTCTAAAATTCCGTTCCATCTGAGTTAGGTATGCCTTGATTTCTTTCCCTGTCCATGTTTCTGATGCTTCTAGGTCCTCCTGTAGATTTAAGTTGTCCTGCATTATCTGTAATCCTTTTTTCCCTTGTTTTTTCATGTTGTTCACATTACTTTCCAGCTCTGTTTGACTGCTTTTAAACTGCTTTCTCCTATACATTTGTTTTGGCTTTGTTTATCTCTGTTGTCTCTCCTTTGTGGTGGGAGATTATGCCTATAGATGTTGGGCTTTATTGTACTTTAGAGCTGATTCATTCAATTTATAAAGGGCTTCCGGATTTTGTATGCATATAGTCGTTTGTTTTTTATTCTTAGGACTTTAGGTTAGGTGCTATGCAGGTATAAGGGTTAGTATGTCTTGGCTACTTTAGAAGATTGCTCTACTGAAGGGGGATACTAACCGTCGATTGGATCAGGGTGTTGGTAGGAGCTAGGTATTTAGGAGCACTATAGACGGCCTCAAAACATTCACCTATTTGCATTTAGACAGTTACACAAAATGGAGGACGTAATGCTTGGGACGAAAGTTGGCGGGAAGGGGAAGGTAGGTGCTCTTGAAAAGAAAGAAGGAGAGGGAGATAGATAGCATAGAGGAGAATGGAAAGAGCAATAAAACTTGGAAGGTGAGAGAGAGAGGGAAAAGGGAGAGAAAAAAATAAAATGAAATAGGAAATAAAATTAGGTCTTAGAGATCCATTTTCTTCTCTTCCCGTAGGCAAAGCTGTGCCCTCCGGGCTGAGTTTTGCCCTCAATGTGTCAACAGCAATCCCTGTAAGGCGGTTCCTGGGAGTCTCTCAATCCTGTTGGTCCAGAGCCGTTTCACTTCTACGGCCCCTCCTCCCCTTCCTCCTGCCAGCCAGCCAGGTCCTGCTCACCGAAGGCAGTTCCCCAGGGATTTGGTTATACTTTCAGCCCCACCGAGTGCTCTATTTCCCTAACTACTGAGCACTCTCGCTGTCATTCATCTAAGCCCCAGTGCTGTGGAGCTGTGGTCTGGGAGTCAATTGTTTAATTTTTCCGGACCCCTTTGGTGGGCACACCTTCGGAATCTGGCAGCTAAGACCATTGGTGTCGCTGCTGGTGGTAATAGGAGTTGGGGGTCGAGGATCCCCTCTACTTCCCTCAGCCCCTACAATCACAACCACTCTGTTGGCGGTAGGAGGAGTTGGGGGTCTGGAGTGTCGCCCCTACCGTCACACCCTCTCAGTTCACGGTTGGGGGAGTTGGGGGTGGGGAGTCTTCTCTGCTTCCCTCTGCCCCTACAGTCACGCCCTCGTCACTGGCAGTAGGGGGAGTTGGGGGTCGAGAGTCCTTTGGCCCTTACGGTCACGCCCACGGAGAGATTTTGAAGTTTCCCGGTTGTTTGTATCTGGTGTGGGTGGGAGTCACACACCTGCTAAAGTAGATTCCGCTGGGAAGGAATCTCTTTGGCCGAACTTTGGTGACTTCCCCTCTCTGCTATGGCAGGCCCCTAGCCCCTTGCCGGAGTGTCCGAAGGGAGGGGTGGAACTGGCTTGTCTCTGGTCTGACACAATCTCTGGTTTTAGTTCCCAGTTTGCTATTTTGTAAAGGGTTGGTTAGATTCCCTTCACGTGGTCTCAGGGGTGGGGAGCCGTTCCCCGGGTGAGCGGGGCTGTTAGCAGAGCCGGGAGGGCACGGGCCGTCTTCTGGGCCAGGCGGGGACACTTCTCGCTGCTCCGGGCCACCGGGGGCTGCCTGTAGAGCCGGCAGCTGCGGCTGCGTGGCCAAGTGCCGGGTGGGCGGGGTGGCCGTTCGCAGAGTGGGCGGGGCCGCCAGGAGAGCCGGGATGGCAGGGGCCGTCTGCTGGCCGGGTGGGGACCCCTTTCACTGAGCCGGGCCACCAGGGACCATCTGTAGAGCCGGGCAGCTGATGCCAAGTGGCCAAGAGCTGGGCGGGGGGCGGGGTGGCCGCTTGCAGAGCGAGAACGGAGCCTCCCGGGAGAGCCGGGATGGCGGGGGGCGTCTGCCGATTTGGGCGGGCCACGCTGCTCCGGGCCGCCGGCCGCCCGCAGAAGCGGCTGGTGGCTGCGGGACTGGACCTCTGCGCCCGCGTGGCCGGCCAAGATCCACTTGTCTGGGAAAAACTGTCACTTCTAATAAATCTACCAATTCCCGGCAGGTCTCCTCTTAACGGAACTTTGCTAGAAGTTCCTCAGTAGGTAGACTGCAGCTGTTCCAATGGGTCTTTCTGATCTCATTAATGTGGAGACATTGGAATCGCTGCTTCCTCGCCTGCCACCATGTTGGATCCTTTTTCACTTATGTAAGCTTGCCTGCAAATCTCCGAGATACCAAAATCTTGAGAGTATTGGCAAAAAGCAGTTGTAGAAGTCACTAGAAAGTTCATTCAGAGAAAATGAGTAAAAAAAGAAGAGGTCTGAAAGCAGAATCTCAGGACACACTGGCATGTAAGTTAGGGGGCTGAGGAACAGGAGGCTAAGAAAAAACAGTTGAAGAGGCAGAAGAAAAGCCTTCCTGAGAAGGGCTCTAACTCATTCAGCTTGCACCATAGGCACCTACCTGGACCAAGCCCAGGGCCATTGGTCAAATAGTCCAGATTTGCAGTCAAAATATGAGGACTGGGGAAGGCTGAGACTGGAGGATCACGAGTTCAAAGACAGCCTCAGCAATGGCAAGCCACTAAGTAACTACCCTATCTCTAAATAAAATATAAAATAGGGCTGAGGATGTGGCTCAGTGGTCACATGCCCCTGAGTTCAATCCCCAGTACCAAAAATAAAAAAGATGAGGAGTGGGGGAAACGCTGAGCAGAAGAAGAAAATAGACATGCCACTAGTTAGTTTTGCCAATTGTTTGCTCAGTTGAATTTCAGTAGCTCATCATCCATGTGCCATCAAGAAAGTCACTTTGCCTTTTGCTCACTTATCTGACAAGTGGAGATGACCATGACTGTAATGAGAATGAGATAATACATGTAATCACTGTAGCTTGTGCAGAATTAGCATATAAGTACATAGTTACTTTTTATTATCTGGACACTGCTATAAGAAAATATAATTCTTTATCTCAAACTTATGAGTCAATTTTCAAAGCATGAATGAGAAGCAGAATCCATCTGAGGGTAATTTTATTTACTCCAGGTTCAAAAACTCATAAACTCACCTATGCATTTTCCTGGAGCCCAGAGAAGTTAATAACTCCCCCCCACACACACCCCAACTAAGAGCCTACAAGGAGAAGAGATAAGCAGAGACAGGGCTGGAATCAAGAATCCTTAACTCTAATACTAGTCCTGGATGTCCCCAAACCAGCTGCCACTCTACCCTGCCACTGTCTCCATTTGAACCCCCAACCTGACCTTGAGCTCAACCTGGCCCAGGATGCAGCCTGTCCTTTTTCCTTCCAGGCTGTCTGGTCAAGCATGGGCTACTGAGCAAGCATGGCTATCACGGAATTGAAACCTAAAGGGGCATCTGGAAGGCAAGTGGGATGTCTGGAAGTAATAAGCTTGTGACTGCTTGTTCATTTGGCACCCAGTGGGGGTAGCACAGATTCCTCTAATCTCTCTTTCTTGAGAATCAATAAAAAGTTAGTGATGCATTCAGCTGAAATTAAATAAATGAAATTAGGTTCCTTTTTTAACCTTTTATGGGACTATTACTTTGGTCACATTCCTTAAAGTCACTCTGGGGCAATCTGACATATCATTTTGGTAACTGAAGTACAAATTTTAAAAACTGAGTCTTGATGTCCTGAGAAGAAAAGTATTTGGTTGGCCACAGGAGGTGGGAGCAACCAGAAGAAAATAGCTGATTTGATCTGAGCACAGAAGGATCACTAAGTAAGGCTGGGTGTCCCCGGCAGGAAGGACCAGCGTGAGTGCAGATGTGGAAGGAAGAAACACAGCATGTGGGAATTCAGACATCATTGTAGTGAGCATCAGAGATTGACTGGGGTCAGAGTGAGGCTGGTCACAGAGGTTCCTGCACTGCCCGTGGCCTAAACAGAAGCAGTAGGGTTACCAAGGAGGGCATCTTGACCAACATATTTCACTGCTTGAAACAACAGAATTGGAAGGCAAACTTGTCTTTTCTGACCCTAATTAAGAAGTGCAAGAGGAGACCTACCTGATTTCAAACACAACCCCTGCCATTCCCATCATGTGAGATTTTTATGGCAATTATTTAACCCGTGACAAACCTCTTTTCTCAAGTACTGGAGTACTAATAATGCTCCCCTTAGAGGATTCAAACTCAATTCCCACATGGTCAGGCAAGTGAACTCAATAACTGCCTAGGCATAGTAGATCAAGGAGAAGTAGAAATTCCATTCAACTCCTAATACTAAACGTAGTCAAACTCAAAATGTTTTACAACATTGTATATGCTGAACAAAACACACTTGGCCAACTTGTAGTCAGCGTGTGAATGTTTGACTATCTCATAAATCAAATATTGATTGATATAAGATTGTTTCAAGAATTAAGTGAGACAATGCATATGAAATGCTTCATACAATAGAGAATCCACACAAAAGGAGTACATATATTCTAATCCATTTATATGAAGTTCAATAAGTAAGCAAACTAATCTACAATGAGAGAGACCCAAACAGAGTGTACCTGGGCAGGGGATGGGGATCGGTAGTGAAGGAGCATAAGGGAGTATTAAGAAATAAAAGGAGCATGCTGGAAATGTCCTAGTTCTAAGTTGTTATCTGTGTAGAAACATACACTAAAAATTCATTTATCTGGTTGGCGGGGATGTAGGGGAAAAGGCACACTCAATACATTGCTGATGGGACTTCAAATTGGTGCGATTATTATGGAAAGCAGGATGGAGATTCCTCAGAAAACTTGGAATGGAACCACCAGCTATTTCACTCCTTAGTTTATACTCAAAGGACTTAAAATCAGCATATTACGGTGACACAACCACATCAATGTTTATAGCATCTCAATTCACAATAACCAGATATGGAACCAACCTAGTTGCCCTTCAACAGATGAATGGATAAAGAAAATGTGGTATATATACACAATAGTAAATTACTCAGCCTTTAAGAAGAATGAAATTATGGCATTTGCCAGTAAAATGGATAGAGCTGGAGAATATCATGCTAAGTGAAATAAGTCAATCCCCAAAACCCAAAGGCTGAATGTTTTCTCTGATATTTGGATGCTAATTCACAATAAGGTCGGGGGACCTAGGGAAGAATAGAGGTACTTTGGATTAGGCAGAGGGGAGTGAAGGGAGGGGAGTGGGTATTGGGATAGAAAGGATAGTAGAATACATTGAACATCATTACCCTACGTACATATATGATTACACAACTGGCATTATGTACAGCCAAAGTATATGTATGATGTGTCAAAATACATTCTATTGTCATGTATAACTACTTAGAACAAAATTTTAATATTCATTTATCTGTACACTTGTACCCTGTGAACTTTATTGTATACAAGTTACACATTAATCAAAAAGAATATATTAAAAGAAGTCCTTCATAGTATAATAAGTGTTTAATAAATTGCTGTTGTAGCTGTTATTATCATTGCCATTTTTATTGTTATTGTTATTGTTAAGCCTCAAGGTCAATATACCAGCAAAATGACAAATAAGCATTCACCTAAGACTCACTCTGTTCTGGGTACATATGTCAGATTATATTTTCTTTTTTTTTTTTTATTGGTTGTTCACAACTTTACATAGCTCTTGACATATCATACTTCATACATTAGATTGAAGTGGGTTATGAACTCCCAATTTTTACCCCAAATGCAGATTGCAGAATCATGTCGGTTACACATCCACAATTTTACATAATGCCCTATTAGTAATTGTTGTATTCTGCTACCTTTCTAAAAACAAATGTATGTATGTTGAGCGTATTACTCCCACATGCTCTTGCTACATCATGAATTTCATTCCTTCCACCAAGAAGTAACATCAATGTTGAAAGAACGAACAAGGCTCATTGTAGGAGAAAGTGCCCTTTTTATTGAGGAACAGCTCTGCATATTTATAGAGCCAGGGGTGATTTGACAGTTATGACAGTTTAATGGTTGAACAGTTTGACAGTTGGCATGGGGTGCTTTCTGATTGGTGAGTAAGGATCATGTGAGTCAGCAGGGCTAGTCTGATTGGTGGGTAAGGATCATGTGAGCCTGCAGGGCTCACCATTGGACGGCTCTTCTGGGGGATGGGGAAGTTAGTCTTTGGAGCCCTGGCGACTCCCAACAAATGTCCCATCCTCTTGAATCCGGTCTAGGCTTATAAAACTACTCTCATCAATAGAGCGTGGAAAACATATCATGTGGCTTCTGAGATTAGGTAATAAAAAAGCACATGGCTTCCATATGGCTCTCTCTTGAGACATATGTCTGAGAGGTTCTTCTTCTCAAGATGTAAGTCTGACTACCCTGAAGTTGCCATGTTGGAGGAATCACCTACACTGCCTTGAGAAAGATGTCTAAGAAGCCTTGACTGTTCCAGCCTTGATTGTTAATGTCCCAGTAGCCCAGGCACTAAAGACATGAGTCAAGAAGACTTTTAGATGACCCCAGATATCACCTAATTCAACCTCATAAGAGACCCTGAGCCAGAACCAATCTGAAAATCTTCTTCTGAATTCATGACCCAGAGAAGCCACAAGAGATAGTAAATGATTATTGCTTTAAACCAATAAGCGCTCAGGTGACCTTTTAGGCAATAATGGATAACTAACACAGAGTTTGCTACCTGGGAGGGGTGATGCTATATCCACAACAACAAAAGAAAACTAAAAGTGGAGCAATGACCTTGAGGGCAGAGGTGGAATCTAATGGCCTTCAAGGAGGTTATCCATAAGAGCTTAATGGAAAGATAAAATTAAATGATGGAGAGAAAAGGGAGATATTTGTTATATAGAATATTAGCCTCTTCAGGCTGAGATAGATGATAGATAGATAGATAGATAGATAGATAGATAGATAGATAAAATGACTGAAGCAATAGAAATTTATTTGCCTACAGTTCTGGAGGCCAAGAAGTCCAAAATCAAGGTGCTGTCTAGTTAGATTATTTGGGAGAGTCCTCTTCCTGAATTGCAGATAGCTACCTTCTTACTTGGAGGAGAGAGAGTTGGATCCTCCTCCCCAGCCCTATAAGGATTAAAGTTACCCTAACGATCTCATTTAACCTTTATCACCTTTCCATAGGCCATATCTCCAAACACAGTCACATTGGGGGTTAGGGCTTTAATATATAAAATTGGGAGAAACACATATTCAGCCTAAAACATATAGTGAGGACAAATTTAGAAATACTATCTTTTGTGCTAAAAGGGAAAGCAGAACAATATAGCTAATACATTAACTGATTTAGCAAAGGAGATTTCCAAGTAGAATGTTGAAGGTGCCACTTGGCTTCTGATTGCTTATAATAAAAGGTGAAAAGAGGAAAGACATATTAAAATAATTTTTTTTAATGAGCATAAAAGAGCCAAGACTTGCTGAGTTTGAAAATAAAGATATCTGATGCCTAGACTCTCCATTCAGGAAATGATACTAAAAGTTTAAAATGGCCTCCAGGCAAAAATCAAATCCAGAGTGCTGTCAAGGAAATGCAGTCTAAAGATAAAACTGGGGGAATGAGCATGAAGCCTTTTATTAAGATCTCGGAAATACGTAAGGTGGTGCTTCTGACAGGAAAGCAAAGAATAGGGCTTTTGATGATGTTGATGTGGTGTCCCACAGCCACCTCAGAGGAAACTCGAGACAAAAGGAGCTCATCTTGTGGATATTTGTGGTTGTGACTTGTATCTACTGGAGTGAATGCCAATAAGAACCACAGCGTCTCGTGGTGACTGTAAGCTGATTGCTGTGTCTGGAACACTGTGTACTTGGACCAAGAAGGACCACAAAAATGGGTATTTGGATCTCCAAACCGCTACACAAATACAGGCTGAGAAAAGCCCCAGTTGCAAACACTGTTTCTAATGGAAAAGAATGGATGACACAGGTGCCTTCTGTCTCCGAGCTCAGAGGGTGAAACCAAGAGCCACGGAATGATTCACAGCCGTGGGACTGAGTTCTAATCCAGAAATTGCCCATATGACCAGCAGAATTTCAGGATTGCTAAGGAACCCTGGGTGCTCACCATTTCCCTTTTCTCCCTTTAGCAGGAAGATCTCTCATGACTATCCTATTGCTACCTCACCCTGTAGATTAGGCAAAGGGAAGATAGCATGTTTCCTCTGTTCAAGGGCCTATAGATCAAGAGGAACTGTACAGGAGTTACTGTATTTGAAGAATACACCCAAGGAACCTCATTACACATCAAGGGTCAGGACCTCATGATGAAACTGTCATATGATGAGACTTTGGGGGATTTGGAAGGAGGGAGTGGGGAGGATGTGAATCACCAGGAGCCAGCAGGTAGATGAGGCAGCCCGCCCCTTGGGAACCTCGACTTGTGGTGTAATCCCTCCCACATAGAATCAGGCCTGGCTCTGGGTGACCAATCTAAATCAAAGAAGAAATCAAATGAGATTGGGTCACATCAGGGCTTGTGGCTTCTGCCTGGACTCTCAGACCTCATGCCAGCTTCTATGATGTGAGACACTCATGCTGCTCCATGGAGAGGAACCAAGCCCTCCCCACCCAATAGCCACTGGCCCTGGAAGTCAACTTCCTTGAGAGCAGATCCTCCAGCCCTCGGTGACACCTGACTGCAAACCCATGCAAAACACTGGGGCAGGACCACTCAAATGTGCAGCTCCAGAATTTCTTTTCTAAAGAAATCTTGAAGAGCAGCTCAGTTTGCGTACTCTTTGCCTGCCAGTTCACCTCACCAGAGCCATATCATTCGTAGATCAACCCAGTAGTTTCTTCTCTGCCCAACAGTGACTGCAGCTGTCCCAGGGAATACTCTGGGGGGAACTGGGTGACCATAGTGTTCAGTGTGTAGTGGGGCGATAAAGGCAAAGGAAAGGTAGTGGATCTGCTGGCCCAGTGTGCCATTGCCAGGGAGGGAATAATGCTGGCCATACAGTTGTTATAGATTCTGTGAAATGAGATTTTCATCTTTTACCCAGTGGGATAATTAATCCAAATGTTACTGCATTCATTATAAATGCTGTGGTAATTCATCTACCTGGATTGTTTGAAGAAGCATAGAAAAATGTTCAAAAAGGAAAAGATCTAGAAGGCTGGGGAAAGAGGCTTATCATATCTGACAGAGCTCGTATTATATTTGATTTTCATCAAGCAGCTGATAGGATCCAGGACAATAGAAAAAAGAACAAGCAGGAAAAAATTGGGGTGCCACAAAAAAAAGGGCATTGGCCCAGTTTATTCTTCCAAAGCTGCTCGGAGTGGACTGTGGATGTGCCATCCTGTTTCTGACTTTGAAGTCTTCTCTGGGAGCTTCAAAGTTCTAGCTAACCAGTACAAATCTATCTACCCTACTTTGGAAATAGACATAGAAGGTGAATTGCAAAAACTCAAGGGTTATAGGGAAAGGATTAAACCAATGGTGAGAGATGGAGTTTATTTCCTATGGGACGTCCTACATGGAACACCAAAGAAAATCTTGGTAGAAGGTGCAAATACAACATTGTAAGATATTGATTTTGGGACTTACCCTTTTGAAACTTCTTCAAATTGTACTGTTGGAGGTGTCTGTACAGGTTTGTTCATGCTGCCTCACAATGTTGGTGAAGTGTATGGAGTTGTGAAAGCTTCTACCACTAGAGTTGTTATTGGTGCCTTTTGTACACAGCAAGACAATGAAATTGGAGAATTATTACAACAGAGCATAGGGAGTTTGGCGTGACTACAGGAAGGAAAAGAAGATGTGGCTGGTTGGATCTTGTTTTACTCAAATATTCTCATGTGATCGATGGATTTACTGCACAGGCCCTTACCAAGTGGAATATTTTGGACATGTTTATGGAAATCAAAGTTGGAGTTGCTTACCAGTTAGATGGTGAAATCATACCTCATTTCCCAGCAAACCAAGAAGTCTTAAACAAAGTTGAAGTTCAATATAGGACTCTCTCAGGAGGGAATACAGACATATCAACTGTGAAGATATTTAAAGAACTACTTGTTAATGCACAAAATTATGTTTGATTTATTGAAGATGAGCTTCAAATTCCAGTTAAATGGATTGGTGTAGGTAAATCCAGAGAATCCATGATTCAACTGTTTTAAGAATTTCCAGAAATACTCCCTGAGAGGGAGGGGAAAGATTTTCTTAAATATTTCTTTAAGACCTGCAAATTCAAGAATATTGATGTGAGTTTTAAGCCCTTCAGTCATTTTGAGTCTTTTAGGAAGAATGGCTGTTGTGAAGATAGACTTTGGCATATTCCAGTGTCACTCCCCTCAGCTGGAATAATTGCTTTATCACATATTGCTCCTGCTGCTCAAGGTGCCACGTTTTCTTCCAATGTTTTACTTTTACTATAGTAAACCCATGTTGTTTGAAATTTAAAATAGTTACTTTCAATGTAGTTTTTATTCAGTACTGTCATTGTGGGTTCTTAGGTTTTACCTTGGTAAGAACAATTAATGCAGTTTTGCGCAAATATTTTTACATACTGATCATTCACTGTAATCTTTGCTAGAAATTCTTTGTTAGAAAAGGATGAAGAGAGAGGGTTCTGTAAACTGTTGCAATGCTAAAAATTCAGTTTAAATTGTGAACTGTTTATTTTCTGCTGAAACCATTGCAAAATTGAGCTTTAGGCGGAGGGAGGGAGCTTATTCAGAGGTCCTTTAATTTGTTCAGAATACAACTTATTTCTCTCTATAAATTATTTAATACATTGAACATTTAATTAAATGTGCAGAGAAAAAATATTCCCCAAAACAACAATCTTTTTTTTTATTGGTTGTTCAAAACATTACAAAGCTCATGACATATCATCTTCCATACATTTGATTCAAGTGGGTTATGAACTCCCCTTTTTTACCCCAAATACAAGTTGCAGAATCACATCGGTTACACATCCACATTTTTACATAATACCATATTAATGACTGTTGTATTCTGCTACCTTTCCTATCCCCTACTATCCCCCCTCCCCTTCCCTCTCATTTTCCCTCTCTATCCCATCTGCTGTAAACAACAATCTTAATGTTAAAAAAAAAGTAAAACGTATGTTGTGATATTTGATAGATATTTTTCTTGAGTTTCAGACATTAACTGAAATGTATCTTTCCTTTTATTTTAACACACCATTATTTCTAAGTCTAGTGGATTGATTTTTCAACATTGTGCCTACAAATATGGTACAAAATCATCTACAAATGTCTAAATGAACCCAAATTGTTGGTCATGATTTTGATCATGCCTTCATTTCTCCTTTCTTGGGAAAAAAAGGGGGGGTGTTATTTTGACAATTAGACTTAGCATATTATGTTGTAGCTTTTCCTTCAATGATCTATTAAATGTTTAAATTAGGTGCCACTTTATTTTATTATACCATCAATAGTTGATTTAAAAGAACCAAATATTTCTAGTAAAAAAGAAAAAAGAAAGGAAGGAAGAAAACTTGAATGGGTATTATGGTTTGGATGTGAGCTGTCCCCCAGAAGCTCACATGTGAGATCATGCAAGAAGGTTCAGAGAAGTGATTGGGTTGTGAGAGTCTCAACCCAGTCAATGGATTAATCCCCTAATGAGATTAACTGAGCGGTAACTGAAGGCAGGTAGGGTATGGCTGGAGGAGGTGGGGCATTGGAGGCATGTCTTTGGGATATATATTTGTATCTGGCAAGTGGAGATTTCTCTCTCTGCTTTCTGATCATCATGGGAGCTGCTTCCCTCTGCCACATTCTTCTGCCGTGATGTTCAGTCTCACCTTGAGGAATGGAGCCAGCTATCTATACATTGAGACCTCTGAAACCATTAGCCCCCAAATAAACTTTTCCTCCTCTATAAGTGTTCTGGTCAGGTCTTTTAGTCACAGCAGCGAAAAAGCTAACTAAAACATGGGAAACAATGATTACTGTTGTTTAAAGCTATAAGTTTGGGGGCAGTTTGTATCACAGCAGTAGATAACTAACTCGACTCTACAGGGCATACAAATACAATCAGCTGTAATCATGGTCACAAAGAACTTACAGTAGAGTGAAAAAAATGTGGATTCAATCTAATGTATGAAATATGATATGTCAAGAGCTTTGTAATGTTGTGAACAACCAATAAAAAAAATTAAAAAAATAAATAAATTTTAAAAAAAAAATGTGGAGACACTGGTGAACACACTGTTTAGGCCAGCATGAGGTTCCCTTGGCCAGAATGTTAAAGGGCCATTTCTTTCTTCTGCTGAGAAGGTGAGGTGCCTGGGGTGGTGAGATATTGGGAGACAATTTCAAGAAGAGACTAGTGCTTTAAACAGGAGAATTTCCATTCAACATGGAACTATCAAGTCCTGGCTTTGTTGTTGCAAAAGAGAGCTTTCCATTTACTGAGGTGGCTTGCTTTTGCTGTCACCATGTGGCAGAGGCAGGTGGGGGATTATTGCCTCTATAACACAAAGGACAAAACTAAGGGTTCCCCTGAGGCACTGGCTCACCCAGGCCCAGGGCACTACCTGCCCCAGGCCCAGGGCACTACCTGCCCCAACAGCTCTCCACAAGAGTTGCCTTCCACTGCCCAAAGACCCAGAAATCAAAATGTCTCAAAGCTCAGTCATAAACACACTTTAAGGAATAACATGGAAGGGAAATGCAGGCCAATTGCTCTGATGGGGACCCTCAATAGGTAATAACAGACTTTGGCTCCCTTAAAACAATCTTTCATACCTATTAAAATCTGTTCCTTAGGCTGCTGAAGTTGAACTAATACTCTAGCCAAGATTATATCTCTATGTACTATGTGACCTCAGGTCTTTCTGGGTCTCTGGGCCTCATCAACATTATGTGGGGTTATACCGTCTGTTCCCTAAGGCTCTGTCATTGTAGGATTTGTAAGGAATTAGTGTGGCCTTCAGTGAGCCTTCAACCCTGATGTTGGCATAATAACACCCAGCCATTCCCATCTTAAGTTTCCAATCTACAAGATCAATGCCAAACAGGAAATTGCAGGCGGTAATTTATTCTGAATTCTCCCACCATGGAGTCTGTTTAATATACATTGCTACATGAACTCTAATAAAACATTAAACAGACAAAGAAGGTTTCTGACAGCCCTCCTGGCCCCCCTAACATATGCTCCCCTTTCTGCCAGAGCCCCCTGGAGAGGGGACCTCCCTGAGATCGCAGCTGTGATCAAGAATAACTGCAGAGAGCCAGGCAGGAGAGTTATTGCAAAAACAGCCAAGCCCATAAACCTAAATGACATAAGAAAAAAATAAAACATTGTAAAAATAATAATAAAAAGGCCACAGTTTATTAATATCAGAAGACTTCTAATCAATACCTACCCTTGGTCTTAATATCTACAGGAGTATCTGCCTGTCCATCCCTGTACAGTTGACTTAGTCCCTACTGTATTAGTCTGGGTCCCCCCAGAGAAACAGAAACAGGAGGGGAGAGTGAGGGAAGGAGAGATTGATTTACTATCAGGAATTGGCTCACACAATTATAGAGGCTGAGAAGTCCAAGATATTTAACAGCAGCAAGTGGAAGACCCAGGAGAGCCAATGGTATAAATTTCAGTTCAAGCCCAAGGCCAGAGACAGAAGACTGAAGTTCCAGTTCGAAGGCAGAAATAATCCTTTCCTACTCAGCCTTTTGCTATATTTAGGTCTTCAGTGTGTGTGTGAGGCCCACCCACAACGAGAAAGGCCATCTGCTTTGCTCACACTACCAATCCAAATGTTAATCTCATCCAAAAACATCCTTAAAGACACACCCAGAATAATGTTAACCCAAATACCTGGGCACCTTGTGGCCCAGTCAAGTTGATACATAAAATTAATCATCACATTCATCCCAGGCCCACAGTATTGGGGGTCATCCTAAAATACAGTAAGATTAAGTTAGATCTGAAAACTGACCACTTTCAATTCTGGGGCCTGGTCTACAGGGTTTGGCTCCAGGGACCCAACTTAGCATAGAGCTGAGCCATTATCCTTTCATATGAGAGAAGAGTAAACTGTCATCTTTCCTTATTTCATCAATCTCTGCATTTGCATATAGAATCACAAATAGCTAGAAATCCATCAACACAGTAATGAAAATTCAGTAATATGAAGGCTAAATTTTGATTCCCCCCATCTCAGCAAGATGTCTGAGAGCTTTGGGCAAGTGTTGTGTCCATGCTGAACAAAGAAATGACCAATGCGTCCAAGTCATAGACTGGCATGGGAAGCAGAAATGGTCCAGCAAAATATGCAGAACCAGGACAAGGCAGGTGACAGGAAACGGATGGTGCTTAAGTAGCTTCTGTGTAAAGAGGTCAATTTTACCCTGGGGAGTCAGGGTTGGCAGTTAGCACACAGCCCACTCTGAAGTGTGCCTCCTATTGTGTGTGGCTGACTTAAATACAATTATGACTAGGGTAACTATTGAGTAAACAAAATACACCATCTCACTTCTTTGTTAACCTATTTTTTTTTTTTTTGGTACCAGGAATTGAACTCAGCAGCACTCGACCACTGGGCCACATCCCCAGCCCTATTTTGTATTTTATTTAGAGTTGCTTAGTACCTCACTTTTGCTGAAGCTGGCTTTGAACTCATGATCCTTCTCTCAGCCTCCTGAGCTGCTGGGATTACAGGCATGCACCACCACACTTGGCTTTTGCTAACCTTTTTGTTAGATTGACACATTCTTAAATAAAGAGCATATTCTAATACCATTAAGGCAGGCTGATTTAATTGCAAGAGCATATTCAGTATGTGCAGTGACCACCACAATATGCAGCAGGGACAGACTCAGGAAGCAAGTCCCTTGTTCCTCCCCCACACAAGAGGACAGACAGAGCCTCTCCCAGCTGAAGTGGGTGAACCCCTCCTTACCTTGTAGTGAGACAGAGGTCTCATGTGTCTTGACTCCTAGCCCAGCACTGTTTCTGCTATGCTGTGAAGAAGCAAAACTCAAGCTTGACTCAGAAAAAAACCCACTGTCTGTCAGGAAAAAGTGGAATATCAAGTACCAAGAATCCCATCTCCTATCTTGCCTCCATATTCCTCCCAGTTCCTCCCACTCCAGGGCATCACACACACACACACACATACACACTCACATGCACATGCACAGAAGCCCACCCACTGTCAGGCATCAGCATCCAAGGTGGGTGTGCTGTGGTAAAGATATGAGAAAAAAGCTGTTTGACTGTCCTGGTCACAAGAAACTTAAGGTTTCAGAGGACATACAGCCCAGGCATTGGCTTGGCTGCAGGACATCAGAGCAGACACTTTGCTCTTTCCCAGTGATGCAGAAGACCCATCCCCATGATGGGTGGTGTGGCCCATAACAATTCATGTGGCCTATAAGTGACCTTTCTTATCACAAACCTGCTTCCTCTCTGACTTCAGTCTCTGCCACCCACTTGTCCCCGAACTGCCCCCAGACTACAATCCTAGAGACTTGACCTGCACAAGGACTCTTTGACCCCAGATCCTCCCTGTAAACCATGACTGAGGTCATTCCAAAGACCCTTAGGACACCTCATAGCTTCTCCAACTCCGGCCCTGAAGGCACCAACCCAAGTCCCAGCTTCTCGCCCAGTGTCTGCTCAGGCCTAGCTGTCCTAGGCAGACTAAAGACAATATCAGGACTTTCCCTCCATTCCAGATCTGCACCCAGGATACTAGGGGATGCAATCTGAGTAGACATGTCTCCAAAGAAGACATACATATGGCCATCCAATAAGCACATGAAAAGATGCTCAACATCATAAGTCATTAAGGAAATGCAAATCAAAATCACAGTAACATATTGCTTCATACCCATTTGGATGGCTACTATCAAAACAGAAGAAAAATAGTAAGCTTTGTCAAAGATGTGGAGAAAACAAAACCTCATGCATTGTTGGTGGAAATGTAAAATCACTGTGGAAAATAATTTGGCACAGAATTTCCATATCACTCCCAGATGCATGCCCAAAAGAATTGAAAGCAAGCACTCAAACAGATATTTGTACAGCAGTGTTCATGGCAACAATATTCACAATAACCAGTGTTAGAAAAGAGCCAAGTGTCCATTAATGGATAAATAACAAAATGTGGTACCTACATTCAATGGATCCTATTTAACTATAAAAGGAAATTAAATTCTGACACATGTTATAACATGAATGAATCTAGAAACATTTATGCTGAGTCAAATAAGCCAAACACAAAAGTACAGATAGTGCAACTAATTTTACTTAGAGGAGGCACCTAGAGTAGGCAAGGTCATTGATATAGAAAGCCAAATAGCAGATACCATAGCCTGGGTGGAAAGAGCATGGAAAGTTGCTATCTTATGGGTATGGTTTGTTCAGGATGGTGAAAAACTTCTGGAAATAGAAAGTGATGTTGGCTACTCAACATTGTGAATGTATATAATCCAATTGATTCGTATACTTAAAATGGTAACTTTTGTGCTACACATATTCTAACACAATAAAAAAATAAATAAAAAAAAAACTAATCAGGGACTGGGGTTGTGGCTCAGTAGTAGAGCACTCGCCTAGTACATCTGAGGCCCTGGGTTCAATCCTCAGCACCACATAAAAGTAACTATATAAAACAAAGGTATTAAAAAATTTAAAAAAAAAACGTATCAATGTGCTTCACCATTTAAATGAAAGATGGGAGAAAGCACTGACTCCTTTTTTTTTTTAAGTATAGGAGGTGCTTAACCACTGAGCCACATTCCCAGCCCTTTTTTATATATTATTTTTAGAAAGGGTCTCATTGAGTTGCTTAGGACCTCACTAAATTACTGAGGCTGGCTTTGAACTCTCAATCCTCCTACCTCAACCTCCCGAGCCACTGTGATTACAGGCGTGCACCACCACACCCAGCAGGTTGACTCCCTTTTGATGTCCACTGCTTAAAAGGATTTGAGCAGGACAAACCTTGGAGACCTATCTTACTCCCAGGCTAGGACTCAAGCACTTGTGGAATTAAATATGAAGTTCTCCCAGGAATTCCCAGGACAGGACAAGGGCTCCAGGGTAGATCATGGCAAGCCATTGCTCTCATCTAGGTGGTGATGGGGTCTACAGGCAGGAAGGCCAAGTGGCTTTTGGGATGAGATGGGGTCAGAGAGGCAACAAGCTTACTGCATCTTTAAATTAAGGCTTATGAACTTCCTCTAAGTTTCTGAGCAACAGGTATAGTACCTTAAATTAACCAACTTCCAGGAGAGCAAATAAGCTCTACCTGCTTGCCCAGAGGAGTTGTAGTACATTGTAGGAAGAACTCAAGCTTTGGCATCCCATGGACTTGAGTTCAAGTTCTGACATTTAGCAAGTACATGGCCTTAGACAAGTGGCTTAACCTTTAAAGGACTCAGTAAGGGCAGTAATACCTACATCCCAGGAGTGGCGCAAGACTAATAATCAAACACCTATTACATGCCAGATGCAGTTCCTCAGCAACCCCATAAAGCAGATATTTATTTATTAATGAAGATTTTATTAATTTAGAATTTATTAATGAAGAAGCAAAACAACTTCGCTTCTCACTCATCACACTTTTTTCTATGTCTTCCACAATTCTAGGCCTTAGGGAAATGGCAGCAAACCAGACAGACACATCTTGGCCTCCAACAGTATCCTTCCCAGCAGAGAAGAGAGGTAGGTAACAAGCTAAGGTGACTTCTGTGTGTGTCCTGAATGTAAGGATCAGGATGTGCCAAAGGCTTTGGGAGCAGCAAGGGGGGTCTGGTCCAGAACATCAGGAAGACGCTCCCAGAGACATTAACAATAGTGTTGAGACATGAAGATGGAGAGGAATTGGTCAGAGAAAAGTGAACAGAAGAAGGGAAAGCAGGGATAAGGGACCCACCAGGTACACAAGTAGAGCTGGAATCAGGAGGCCTGAATATAGCCTGTGTGTGGCACTCAAAGACCCAGATGGAGGTCATCGCTGCCCTCCACCAAACTTCAGAGATAACAAAGAACACAGAGTTGCAATTCAAAGACCTGGCATCCAGTTCCAGCTCTGGCCCTCCATGAGCAATTCTCATCCCAACTCTGGATCTCAATCTCCCAACTGTGAAGAAGCAATTTAGAACATTTGGCCTCTGAAGATTGGTCTCACTTCATTCATTCATTCAGCCAACAATGACCAATTCCCTCTTACCTGGCCAGAACTTTTCCAGAATATGAGAATACATCACTGAACAAGAGAAAGACCCTTGCCCTAGAATAAAGCTTGTATTCTAGAGGAGTGAAGACAGCAATAAATATACCAAATACATAGCAAATAAATGAATAATATAATTTTTTAGAAAGAGTTGGGTGCTGTGGATAAAAAGAAAAGCAGAGCCAGCATTAGATTTCATTCTAGATGGGGTGCTTAGAGTGGGCTGCACTGAGGAGGCATATTGAACTGGTGAAGATCAAAGGAGGTAGATTTCAGAACTATTGGAGGAGGGGGCAAAGGAAATAGTAAAGGCTCCAAGCAGAGGGCGCACACCAGGTTAGAGAAACAAGGAAGCCAGCTGTCTGCAACAGACCATGCAAGGGAATAGCAATAAAAAAATGAATCCCAAAGGGTGAAGGGAGAAGACCAAGCAAATCACTTGATAGGCCACTGTGAGGACTCAGGGTTCTGTAAATTGCTCCAGAGCCCCCAGCCTCCTGGTCAATGGCAACCCCTTTGACATACTTGGGTCCCTGGCAGGAACTTCAGGATAGTGATGCCAGCTCAAACTCTTCCTCCAGCTGAGGGTTGTGGCACCCTCTCAGGAATGGCCTCCCTGTGCCTTGGCAATGAACTTGGCAGCCTGGACTCAGACATGCAGTGTGGCCCTCACACAGGCCACATACCCAGGGATCTCCCAGCCCATTACTCAGCAAGGCTCACTCTTTCTGGCTCAGCCTTTCCCCTTATTGCTGGGCACAAAGGAGATAGAAAAGAAAACTGTGTTCTGGATTGTTGATGGTTTGGTTTTTCCCCCAGCCGATGCTTTACTGCTAATTGATCTTTATTGCTCACTTCCATCATTTGGAAACCCATTTCAGCCTCCAATTGCTCTTTGTGCCTCTGAAAAGTAAAAAATCACTAGGCTTCTAACTGAACGGTAATTATCCTGGTATTGCAAGGCCAACCAGGCCCCTTACCCTAGTCCATTACCACTCTTCTCTTTCCAACTTGGGAAAAAAAAATATATGAATCAATGCAAGACAGTCATTTATTCTCTACTTTACGGGCTGCACACCAAATAGGTTGTCAAGGTCTTTTAAAAACCACTTTCCTCCCTCACATTCTGCTCAGCAAGTTGCTTTGTCTTCCTCTCAGCCATTGATTTTCACATCTTGTTAGGGTTGTTCTATGCTCCTAAGGAATTAATAACAAATTAGCCAAAGTCCATGAGCTGCAGCTCAGCTCGCTGGGCTTACCTGGACAGCTAGCCTGGGCTCTACTGCCCTTCTCCTTCACTACAAGTGAATGGGGTGCCCTCTAGGATGGAGCCTGGGCTGGAGCAGCCTTGGGATTCTTGGTCTTACCCTGCATTGCCAAGAAAGAGTAGGAGACTGCTCTGCATTTGATCTTGGCATCCTGAGAACTGAGTATTGGAAAAGGGAGGAGACCACAAGAGAGTGGTAGAAGGATCTTTTGGAGCCAGACAGACCTGAGTTTGAATCCAATCCTAACCACTCACTGCCTGTGTAGTCTTGTGTCACTGGATCAAGTGTCCTAGTATTTGAGTCACTGAAGATCGCCATGAGTATTGTCATATGGGTATCAGAACTGTGAGCATCCAGCTACAAATCATGCTGAGTGTCAGCAATGGGGAGGGGCCAAGGAAATATGATAGAAGAAGCAGGGAAAGTGCAAGCCTGGAGCTGGGTGGCCGCCTGGCCAAAAAAGCAGACCTTTGAATGACAAAATCAGGAATCCAGATCTCAGTGTCCAGATCACTAAATATCCAGGTTCATTCCAGGTTGGCATCAGTGTTCAAGAAGTAGATGCTTGAGTCCAGGGAAAAACTCTGATTGGGACATTGCACTACTGGCAAAGCAAGAAACAGAGCACTATGGCTAAGAGCATGAACCAGGAGCCAGACTTCCTCAGTCCAAATCCTGATTCTGCCACTTACTAGTTTGCAAATTTCTTTCTTTCTTTCTTCCCTTCTTTCTTTTCTTTTTTTTTTTTTTTGTTTTTTTGGAGAGGGGAGGGAGAGGGGGTTGCTAGATATTAAACTCAGGGGCCCTCGGTCACTGAGCCACATCCCCAGCCCTATTTTGTATTTTATTTAGAGACAGGGTCTCACTGAGTTGCTTAGCACCTCACTTTTGCTGGCTTTGAATTCACAATCCTCCTGCCTCAGCCTCCCAAGCTGCTGGGATTACAAGCATGCACCACCCGTGCCCAGCTAATTAGTAAATTTCTTAACTTTTGGGCCTTGGTTTCCTTATCTGTAAAATAGAGTAAATCACTGTACCTCAAGGAATTATTGTTAATATTAATGAGTTAACATAGGTAAATGGCTCAGAAAAGTGCTTGGCACCTAGGAAATGCTACATAGGGTGAACTTTATAAACAAAGAAAAATGAAGACTATCACAGAAAATTTAATAGCAATTTCCTTTCTGTCCACTTGTAGTATGAGTAAAAACTATTCATGGCTTTATGAAGCCAGGTGTTAAGTTCAATGTTTCCCTTTCCTCCACCTCCAACCCAATCAATCCCCTTGTCTTCCTGCCCCTCTACCAAGACTCAGCCATGCCACCATCACCCCTGGCCCCAATACTGCCTAAGCTCACCTCCTAAGTGTTCCCTATTCTCCCTGCCTCTCGTCTCACTTTTTCTAATCCATTCATCACACCACCAGCAAAGCGGTTATTATAACTCATGCATCAAATTGAATTATCCATATTAAGCCATTCCATGGGGCTCCTCCCAGTGTCAAAAGAGTCCTTAAAACTCCTTAGCATTCTGAGTCCTACCCTGTTCCCTACAGAGTCTTGTGCCCCTACTCTTTATATTCCTGTAACACTGAACTTCCTGTTGTCACACATACTTGTGCACATGTACACACACACACATGAATATATGACACTCCTTCACACACACACACACACACACACACACACTTACATTCCATGCTTCATTTGTTCTGTTCTCTCTGCCCAAAATCTCCTCCCTGCTTTTCCCACCCCTCCCCATCTCAACACCACCACCATCCCTACCCATTGCTTGGCCAGCTGCTAAACCCTGCTAACCTAAGACTTAGGTGTCACTTCTTCCTGGAATCCTTCCCTAAAGTCACTAGTTGGATTAGACCCCTGTCTCCAGTAGAATGATTCCAGATTATAAATTCCTCATTTTCAATGTTTTTTTTTTTAATCAATGGAAGTCTATTTCTTACTCCAGGGCAGTCTAATGAAGGTATTTGTGGTCAGCAATCAGCTTTCCCTTAGATGGAAGTTTATGGATGCACCTTTTGGATCTATGATCCCTAGGGTCTCAGATCCTTCAGTATTCAGATATGGAAAAGGAAAGATGGACAGGAAGAAGCACACCCACTTCTTAAAATCCTTGGCCAGAAGTAGTATACCCTGCTTTCACTCTCATTCGTTGGTGAGGACTAGTCACAGGGTCACTCCCGGGTGTAAGGAAGACTAGGAAATGTTGTCCCTGTGCCTTCCAGCTCTACCAGGTAGAAAACGGGAGTGTGTCATTTGGTGGACAATTGGCCCTTGTAGCCACAGGGCTCTTTTTTGTTCCTTTGTCCAATAGAGTTACCACACTGTGTGGCTGTGATCTGTTTCCATGCCTACATCTCCCACCAGATTATGAGCTCCTTGAGGGCAAGAGTCGCACTCTCTAGTACCTGGCACCAGGCACCAGTGCTTAGGCCTGTTAGATGTATGGGACATGAGTCATTACCAGCTCAGGAATTTCGAGTTTGATCATGTGGGTAGAAGATTCTCCCTGCAGCAGCTGAGCCAGACTGGGGAGGGCAGAAACACCAGTACAGATCATGAAGGGAGATTTTTTTAGTCACCTTTTTCATCTCTGTGACCAAAAGACCTGTTGAGAACAATATAGAGGGTAGGTTTATTTAGGACTCAAAGTTTAAGAGGTCTCAGTTCATAGATAGCCACCTCCACAACTCTGGGCCCTAGGTGAGAAAGAACATCATGGCGGAAGAGCATGTCAGAGGAAAGTCGCTCAGGACATGGCCATCAGTGAGCAGAGAGAGCTCTGCTCACCAGAGACAAAATATACATCCCAGAGGAACACCCCCAGTGACCCACCTCCTCCAGCAACACCCTATCTGTCTATAGTTACCACACAGTTAATTCATATCAGACAATTAATCTATGATTAGGTTAAAACTCTCATAATCCAGTGATTTCACCTCTGAAGTTTCTTGCATTATCTTACAATGAGCTTTTGTGGAAACAGCATGTATCTAAACCACAACATAGATCTTTCCAGAAAATAAAATAAAATACAGGAGAGAATGTTTAAGCCTCTTTGAGAAGTTCGCATCTTCACCTTCATGGTATTTCTTAGGCCCAAAACTGCTCCAGATCCTTAGGGTCTCAGATCCTTCAGTATTGAGAGTTCCGAAACATGGACTCTTCTTGGTTAACACATGTAGCCCATACTCTACACCAAGAACTACCATGAATCCTCACAATCACCCCATTCAAGATGAGAAAATTGAGGCTCAGAAAGGTTAAATTGTATGATACTGTCTCTACCCATGGACTCCTCTTCCTTCTCTGGAGCTCCTAAAAGTGCTGGAAAGGGACAGTTTTATCCCATCTTCCATCATTTCTGTCAGTAAGAATTAGGTTTTGGGGGACAGCAGATGTTGCTAAAGGGAAAAGCAGACATTTGGCGCTTTCTAACCCAAGTGTACTCTAGGACTCATGCTACATATATATTATTAAGGTATCAGGCCTGCAACAGGAAAACAAGCTACAAGATTACTCTTCACTTTGAGTTCGAAGCATTTTTCAAGCCTAGAAAGACTGAACTTTTCATTGTTGTTTACATCTTACCACATCTTTTGGTCAAATTAGAAAACAGTCAGGGTGGAAGCCAAATAATAAATTGCAAGACCTCAAGCCCATCTCAACATGACACCGTGCAGAATTAACAGTGATAATATTATGACAGGAAGCTGATCTTCTCTCTGCATTCAATGCCAGGGCTGAATACCCAGAGGCCAGTGGTGCGGAAACGCAGCTCTACTCAGCCATGCTTCACATCCCCTACACCAGGCATTTCCATAATCTTAACTGGATAACAACCACAGCCCCTCCTGGGAAATCACTGCTTCAGAAATGTTTTCAAACCGATGACAAGAGAAACAGCTGTAATTTGTCATTATAGAAATATCCAATTATCAGGCCACTGAGTGATGCCTCCAGCCTCCTGTCCTCGCTGCCATCAGTCTGGGATCTGAGTTGCACACCTGTCAGGACCAGGGCCTGCCAAGCAACCATCATGGAAGAGACTGGCTTCCACCTCCCATCACCTCCAGGAAACTTCAACAGCCCCCATCTCTGGGGGAAGCCAGTGCCTCCAAGGCTTCCTGCAGATGCCACCTTTTGATGCAAGTGCAGGAAGAACAGATTATGAGCAGCTCAATGCCCACCAGCACTGCTGCCTCCTCTGAGAGGGCTACTGTCAAATTCTGGCAAAAATTGTTCTTTCTCTCCAGTTTTTCACACAAGAAGATGAAGTGGCCTGTGACAAGTTAAAGCATTCAGACGTCAAAGCCAGGCAGGCCAGGTTTCCTAGCTATGTGACCCGTGGGGTATACTTGGGACAGAATTGACCATGGGTAGAATACGCTGGGGAAAAACAAATCGATGAAAAATAGCTAAATCTGATACAATGCTATAGCCACCACGTATAGATACTGCATGCTATGTAAATATTAACTCATTTTACCTTCACAACAATCCTACCAGTAGATGTTATTATTGTGCGTGTTTCACAGATGCAGAGACTGAGGACAAGAAGGTTAAAGAATTTACCAAGGGTGCCTGGCTATGAGTGGTAGACATGAGATATATTCCAGACAGTCTGGTTCAGAGGTTGCACCCCTAACATTTTCTGTTCCTTTAAACAAGTGTTACTATTGTCTGTGTCACAGGCACTTTTGTTAAGTTCTTGACCCATGAAATGTCATTTAATCTCCACAAAACATTATCACAAATGTACAGATGAATTGACTGAGGCTCAGAAAGGTTAAGTAATTTGCCAGGGTTCACACAGCTCCTAAGTGACAGAGCCAGGACTCAAACCCAGGTGTTCTGGTACAGTCTGCAAACTGAGCCACTGTCTATATATACTTTGTGACAGTTCCTTGACTACATTAGACATTCTTGGATTTAATTAATCCTCTCAACAAACCCTTGAGAAAGGTACTATTATCACCCTCATTTATAAACTTGAAACTAAAGCTTATAAAATCTAAACAAATTACAGTTAGTACTTAAGGACTCAGGATTCAAATTCAGTCATTATCTGGAAACTTCTATTTAAAATTTATGCTACAGCAGCATTTTACCCTAACCTCATGTGTGTTCATTCACAGGACTTGTGAATTTGAGTTTAACTGACCTAAAACACCAATGATCTTCTCAGCACTTGGCTCTAATGCCACCACTTCCACAATGACTCCCTGCATCGCTGACAGAAGTCACCTCTTGTTCCTCTGTTTAACCTTTGAGCCAGGCTGGTTCTTGATCCCTGCTGTGGACAGTCCTGCCATGCTTGAGCACAATCCCATTCCAGGGAAGACGGGAGGTCTATACTCTGAACAGAACAAGATGGAGGGAGTTTGCCCTCAAGAACCACAGAACCAGATGGAGGCCAACATGCTGTATTGAATGAAGAGAGAATGCTGAGATTCTGATCTTGCTTCCTGACCTAGGCTCCCAGAACAAAAGCACCCACTTTTGCCTTCCAGGGGACAGAGTGGAAGGATCTATAAGAAGAATATGATTGGCTTGAAATTGCTTTTTAAAAACAACATTGCCCTGACAAATGTCATAATTGTATCACCCTAGAGAAAAATCCCCACTTGACAAACACTACCTACAAGCCTTTTAGTCCCCAACTCCTAAACATGAGCAGACATCTGAAGACTACCAGAGACCTCAGGAAAGTCTCCAACTGAAGGACAAGACCAAAGGAAACCAGGGTGGGTCAGGGACAGCAACCTGAAGGAAACCAAGAAGGACAACATTAAAAAAAATAACTTTAACATTCTCAGAGAAATAAAAGAGCATGTTATATCTGTGAAACAAGAATAGGGTGCTATAAAAAGAGGAGTGACACATTCAGAAAATAAAGAGGAGCTTCAGGAAAATAAAAATATGAGAACAGAAATGAGAAACACAATAGAACAGCTGAAGGGCTGAGGATATCACCCAAAATAGCCAAAAATGAAGAATATAAGGTAAGATCATTAAAGAACTAATTCAGTAAGTCCAACATTTTAGTAGTAAATATTGTAGTAGTTGAAATTGCAGAATGAGAAATTCAAGATTTTCCATATCTACAGTCAACTAATTTCCAGATTGAAAGAACCACTGAATGCCCAGCAAAATAGATTTTTTAAAATACCCAACCCAAAGCACAGCAACAGGAATTTTCAAAGCATAGAGGACTTAAAAAAAGTTCTATACAAGTTTTCAAAGGAGGTAAAGAGGAAATAGGTTACATATACAACTTAGGCATTAGAATAGTTTCAGCCTTCTCAAAAATAATCTCAGAAGATGATATACAATCAATCAACAAATGTATGAAAAAATATTCAACATCTCTAGTAATTAGAGAAATGCAAATCAAACTACTCTATGATTTCATCTCACTCCAGTCCAAATGGCAGCTATTAAGAATACAAACAACAATAAATGTTGGCAAGGATGTAGGGGAAAAGGCACACTCCTACATTGCTGGTGGGACTGCAAATTGGTGCAACCAATATGGAAAGCAGTATGGAGATTCCTTAGAAAACTTGGAATGGAACCACCATTTGACCCAGCTATCCTACTCCTCTGTTTATACCCAAAGGGCTTAAAAACTGTATACTACAGGAACACAGTCATATCAATGTTTACATCAGCACAATTCACAATACCTAAATTGTGGAACCAACCTAAATACCCTTCAGTAGATGAATGGATAAAGAAGATGTAGTATATATATACACAATGG
The DNA here is from genome assembly GCF_964194105.1 of Spermophilus citellus. NCBI lineage: Eukaryota > Metazoa > Chordata > Mammalia > Rodentia > Sciuridae > Spermophilus > Spermophilus citellus. Next base: position 204,724,458 of record NC_138183.1, on the reverse strand, counting down.
AATATTAGTCAGCATTAAAAGAGAATAAACCATGGCATTTGCAGGTAAATGAATGGAATTGGAGAATATCATGCCAAGTGAAGTAAGCCAATCCCCAAACACCAAAGGCCAAATTTTTTCTCTGATAGTTGGATGCTGATCCATAATGGGGATGGGACAAGACCAAAGGAAACCAGGGTGTGTCAGGAACAGCAACCTGAAGGAAATCAAGAAGAACAACATTAAAAAATAACTTTGGGTAAGCATAGGAGGAATGGAGGAACTTTATATAGGGCAAAGGGGAGGGAGGGAAAAGGGAGGGGGCAGGGGGGTAGAAAAGATGGAGGAATGAGATGGACATCATTACCCACATGTATAAGACATGAATGGTGTGACTCTACTTTGTGAACAACTAGAGACTTGAAAAATTGTGCTCTATATGTGTACTATGAATTGAAATGCATTATCTGTCATGTATAACAAATTAGAATAAATATTTGTTCTAAAAAATAATTTAAGACAAAAAAATAATAATCCCAGATACTACAAAGCAGTAGAATAATGCCTTCAAAATTCCAAGAGAAAATTATTTGGTAAAAACCTTAGCCAAATTGTCAATGGAGAGTGAACATTCTAAAATACATCTTCAGGATATGAAATTCTCAAAACAAAACAAAAGAAAAAAGAAAAATGGGTATCTCGTACATCCATCCTCAGGAAGCTACTAAAGCATATACACCAAATAACAGAGGAAGAATGGGTTATGAGAAATAGGGATCCAACACAGGAGAGAGGTGAAGGAATCCCTAAGGTGGTGATGAAGGAACGTCTCTGGTGGCACTTGTGCAGCAGGAATGATAACCAGCAGTTTATAAGACTATGAAAAAACTAGACCAAAAATATGAATTGATAGCAAATCTGATGTGAATGAAAGGAAATGTATACAACCTTTGGAGAGTTTAGGACTGAACTGGTATCAAGCACGTGGAATATCCAACACACACACACACACACACACACACACACACACACACACGGCGATTAACTCCAAAGAAATGAAAAGTTGTTTGGAGAAGGAAAAGTAATCAAAGTTTACCATGAGGCCTCCACTCAGACCTGAATATATTCAGTAACTATATTAGGCACATAGGGCCTAATATAATCATTGAATATAGTTCTAATTATAATTATATTGAAAGGATGGAGAGATGGGAAGGGAGCATGTATTTGGTGGAAGAAAATGGACCTAGATCTTCATTTTCCATGGTAGTCAATACATAATGCCTAAAACAAAACACAACAAAACAAAAATCAAGGAGCTGGGGATGTGGCTTAAGTGGTAGCACCCTCATCTAGCATGCGTGAGGCACTGGATTCGATTCTCAGCACCACATAAAAATAAAATAAAGATATTGAAAAAAAATCAATAATTGTCCATACTGTTGGAGACAAAACACATTGTCTTAGCTTTTTTTCTGCTGTGCCTTAACAACCCCACCAGAACAATTGTAGAGGAGGAAAAAGTTTATTTAAGGGCTCACAGTTTCAGAGGTCTCAATTCATAAACAGCAGGCTCCATTCCTTGGGGCTGAAGACCAGTCAGGACATCATGGTGGAAGAGCGTAGTGGAGGGAAGCAGCTCCCATGATGATCAGGAAACAGAGAGAGAGAGATTCCACTATCCAGATACAAAATATATACCCCAAAGTCACACCCCCAATGAACCATTTCCTCACCTGCCTCCAGTCACCACTCAGTTAATCCCATAGGGATTAAGTCACTGATTAGGTTAAGGCTATGTCCCAACCATTTCTCCTCCAAACCTTCTTGCATTATCTCACACATGAGCTTTTGGGGGACACCTCACATCCAAATCATAGCACACATTTAGAAAAGTGAAAGTAGTTGCTTCTGTTGTGGGGGAGAGAAATTAAGACAACAGGGGTTGTTTGCATCTTAGAATAGACCTTGTAGAAAATGATTGAATCTTTAAACTATGTGCATGTAAAATTATGACAAAAAAAATTTAAATTTAAAAAAGTTTTCCCAAGACTACCATGGGAGCTGAGACCAAGCCCAGACCACCCACACCAGCCCCTGTGGTTCCCAGGCTCACAGTAGGCCCCAGGTCCACCCCTCCACCGGTGGGGCAGGCACCCACCAGAGCCTAGCCTCTGGCACAGGACCACCTATTCGACCAGAAGACTACCACCATAGTCAGGCCCAGCCAGATCTGTCCAAACCAACCTGCGCAGGACCCAGTCCAGGATGGAATGCCCTGTTATGCCAGATTCGTGGGACCCCAATAGACCTCCAGGAGCCGAATCCCATGCAATCACACAAGAGTCTTTATTGCAAGCTGGAGCCTGGACTCACAACCGTTTCCGATGCAGTGGTCCCAGGGAATGAGTCCCGGTTCTTTGTCCAGTGAGACTTTATAGGTTTTGGTGGATACTCTATGCGTCACAAAATCACACAGGAAATCATTCCATACCTCGGGAAAATCAAACAACAACTCTTAACATTGATTATCACATTCAATGGTGGGAACAAGTTGAGTAGGGGTGATTGGTTAGTACAATAGGGGGATTAATTTGAACTGATTGGTTTAGGCCATGAGGGGTGTACGTGCTAAACTACATGGTTTCCCACATATTATCAACCACCATAAACTACTTGGGAGTCATCTGGAATTCCAGGTATTTTCCCTGTCTCATGCTGATTGGAGGTTGCTAGAGGGGTTGCTATGGGTCCTCACCTAGCCTGACTGAGTCAGGGACACCTGGCGCCACAGATCTCCCCTGTTATTTACAGATAAACAACTCAGCAGGATGGGTATGTGCTTAGGAGTGCTCTGTGGGTTTTTCCAAGGACAAGGGTCACGCCCCCTTCCTTAGGACAGGCCTTGAGGTAGAAGCTGCTGTTATTTATTTATTTTTAAAAATGGAGTCACATTAGTTTCTCAGCCCCAAACAACAATGCACACTATGCCTACTCAAACAAAAGGCAATCAATATCTCAAACTGGAGGGAAAGGGGAAATACTGGGGAATGATACTGGCTAAATTATATTGTTATCCTGTATGTACATATGAATATGTAACAACAAATCCCACCATTATATACAACTATAATACACCAATAAAAAAAATATTGGGAAAAAATCCAGACTGAATGCCATACCTGTGCTAATCTTGCACTTGTTCTCCACGGTGGTCATGGCAGGGGCAGATACTGAAGGTGCTGAAGATGGACAGGTACTTTCTTGCCTTTAACCATTAGTCACTGTTACCCCTCCAGACATTCCAGCTAAAAGGTCATCACTATTCTTGGTCTGGAAGCAACAGGAAATAAAAACAAACTGACTAGGTAGGAAAAAAAAAAAAGTTTTCCCTGGCTTTAGAATGGGAACTGAAGAGAACAGGGGAGTGTTCTCTTACAGAACCCAGACGGTTTCAAGCTTTGGCAAGAGGATCAGGGCAATTAAACAAATAGCTATCATCATACTACTGCACCTTTGTACCACTCATATTTCATGCATTCATTTATTCAACAAATATTGATCGAGGTCCTGCTGTGGGATAGCAGTTTCACATCTATTACTTCAGATGATCTGGCTTTTAGGTGTTAGAGTAAAATCATGTTACTGGTAGCTCCTTCTCTTATTAAGTGGGAACAGGGACCACTAGCTCCCCTGGGGAAGAGAGGGTGAGTCCCAGTCCTGGGCTGCTGGGGGTAAAAGAGAGAAAAGAGGGTCTCCCTCTGGGCTGCAGCACATGCTCCTCTTGCGTGTCTAACATCAGACATCTCACCACCCAAGGGAAAGCTTCCTTCCAAACTAATTCTCTCACAAGATCAACTTACATTTCCCCTATTAATAGAGTACGTGAGGGAAGCGGGAGGGATGAGGAAATGCATGTATGTTCTCCCTGTGGTGGAATATTTGTTACCTACAAAAGCATGTGGCTGAAGTTCTACCCCTTCACTAATGAGTGGGGAGGCATCTCCACAGCACACAAAGTCTGGTCATCTGATATGTGCCCTCCCTGAGCATGTCCTCCTCACCGTAAGTCAAAAGCCCTCCTGTCCCTTCTTTGGGAAGTCTGCCACCTCCTTTACTTGGGAAGCAGCTCTGATGTCCTTGGAATTGCCACATGAGAGGCATCTGAGATGTATTCCAAGGGCTCAACTGAGACTGCCTGAAGGTCATGATGTGAGAAGGCAAGGTCAATGGCACCCCTGCTAAGAAGGAAGGGCCAGTAGGCACCCACCTACTCAATGGAGTCAGAGAGAGACAAGAGGAAGGAAGAAAGGGAAGGAGGCAGGAACAAAAGTGGAAATACCTAGGAGCTCCCCTTAGAGTTTATGCAATATCACACTCAGTATCAATCACACACCTTCACCATAGACCCCCAGAATACAGCCAAGTCAAGGGCGACTAGCCCACTCAAAGATTATTCGGTGCACTTGCCCATTGCAAGAGCTTATTTCAGATGCAAAAGATGAACTAACGTTGTGCTTCAGTGTCAGTAGTAAAAAGCAAATAATTTTGGGCACAAGAACCAAGAAATAAGAACAGAGCTCTAATGCTTCCATAGAGAAGCAAATATTTGCACTTATTAATATCCTGAAACCCATGTTACCATGAATAGTTCCTTCTCCTTTTATCCCACGCCTTTTGTCTAACACAGTGATATATTGCCACCCTTTCAAAATCCTGACACAGATGACATTGAAGCAAATTATGTACCTCGGCCAGATTTCACAGTTGAAATGGAGATAGCTGATGTGTACATTTTTCCATCTAATTAACATTCCATGGTTTGAATAGCTGTTATCATGCCCTGGGTCCCATATGAATGGGTGAATAGATAGAAAGATTCATAAACAGCTTGGCTTGCACAGAATGAGATTTTTCCCCAGACAAAGAGGAAATGGAATGAATCATTGTTATTTGGATGGTAGCAGTCATGAGAAGCTAGTGCAAGCACTGTCCCCTGGGTGCACAGCACAAGTGTGTTGCCTGGCACCAGCAACCACTTCAAGAGGACTTTTGCCCACTTCACATCTCTGCATTTAGCCATACATTTTTTTCCGCCCAGGTCTTTGTATCATATGTTGGTTTCAAAAATATGTTCCACTTTTTTTGATACTCCTCCACTCAAGAGGGATAGATTAATTCTCTTCCTCTTTTATTTAGTGATTCACTTCCAATAAAAATGCCCCTCTCCTCTCTTCCCTTCTCCCTTCCCCTCTCTCTCTTCCTCCCTACCTCCCTCTCTCCCTCTCCCTCTTTTGTCAGTCACTGGGAAAATAAGCTGGCCACTCATGTGACTTCTCTTAATTCTTATTATTATATTTGTGGAAATCATTTATATTTTTCTCCTGAATATTCAAAAGTCAAGATGACAGCTGTCTCCATAGCAAGATGACAACTACCTGTACTTTTAAGTAAGCGTAAGGTTACCAGAAGGTTGGTCAGGGCTTCAGCAAGCTAACCACTTTTCTGAGAATTGCACATCCTACTGGGAAGGAAGAAAGAGAAACGTGAAGGGAAAATGTCAAGGGCATACCTTGGGCTCCTCACCTACTCTCCTCATTCCCTTCTTCCTCCATGCATCTTCAACAAGCTGACTTGCCTCTCATGGAATTCCTATGTCATGCTGCCCCTTGCACCAGGGTATGCATGCTGCCAACCCCTGCCTAACTTCCTGAAGCATGCAACTGGCTACCCTGATGCTCATTCCTGCAAACTCCAGCCTTACCAGCTACTGAGCCAAGCCAGCCAGAAAGCACAGTGTCAGAGGAACTTCAGTGCTTTCACAACAAGCTAGAAACCTCCATAAGCAGAGTAACTACAAATTAACAGAGTGGTTTAAAGTTCTCAGTTTGAAATCAAACCTCAGGCATAGGTTTGATTCCAAAATCTACTATTGACTAACTGGTTGACCTTTGGAAAGTTAAATAGTTAATCCTTAGGTTCTTTCTCTGTTTATTGGGAGCATAGTACCACCTCTCTTATACAGGATTTATCTTAAACCTATGTAGTCACTTAATGAAAGACCTGATACCTTACTCCATAAACCTTGCTGCTGGTGGTAGGAGTAGAAGGTTAATACTGCAAGCTTAGAATCCCTTGCTAGCCCTATCCAGTTACTTCACTCACCCTCATTGAAAATTCTGCTGAGTCCTCATACCTCGTGTGGCCTGGTGCCCTGTGGCCTGTTTGGGGTTTTTTCCTCCACAGTGCCCACTCTTCTCTTCATGTCCATCAGCCCCAATCCTGCCTTCTGTCCCTTACCCTAACTCCCAGCTCACTCTCAAGTCCTGATCCCACTCTTCCCTTGCTAGTATCGACCCATATCCACACGTGAACACCTCTCAGTGCAGGATATGAAGAAAAGCCACCGCAGTGCTATGACATGTTTCCTATACATCTTCTAAAGGTTTCCTGGCTATTTTGTCCTTAGGTGGAAAGAGCAAACCAGGTCACCTTCTTTCCTGCAGGGAACTGCCTTTTCTGGGGAAAACTAGCTGAGGTAATTTATGTACCCTGCTTAATTACTTCACGACCAGACTCCTTGCTAAGTTGCCCTGGCAACACCTAGCAACCAGCCACTGCCACCAGCTGCTTCTGTAAGAGAGTTCGTCTGTTTTATATTTTTCTGTTTTATAAACAGCCTTTATTTGGTAGTCTTAGTCTAGAACAGAAGAAGTTAAACAGAAGTCTGGACAATATGCACCTAGTTTCATGCCATTGCCTTTGTTTGGTTTTGCCTCCACTTTCCTGCAGAGGGTAGTGGCATTCCTCCAGGCCTGAGAACTCTGGTGCAGGCATGACTGCAGACAGTGGGGGTAGGTGGGCACGTTTCCAAGCACATCTCTTTAGAGAGAGATGGACATTCTAGCTGTGAGACATTGGAAATACTATTTCCCCTTGCCATGCCTCCGTTTATTCATTTGTAAAATGGGGATGATACTATTTGTGATATACACACATCCCCCTTATGGGTTTAGCACGAGGAAAAGCTAAGTGAATATACAGTGCCTGGTACCTAGTACATATTCACGATTATGAATAATCTGAGAAATCAGCAGCTATTTTCCCAAAGGACACTGCAGTGGTGTCCACCAATCTGGTAATTCAGGTGATTGCAGTCTGCCTCTGGGGTTATTTGCACCCCTCACCCTCCTTCCTGGTGCCCTGAACTGTCTCCCACCCCTTGTTCCTACTCCACCACAATGTAAGCTCCATGAGGCGAGCGTTGTTGTCTATTTTGTTCCTCACTGTAATCCAACACCCTAGAACCGTGGAGGACATGATATTACTAGGACCAAATCATAAACACCCTGCTCTGAGGAACCAGGAATGTCCTTGGTGCCTTGGTGCACTTCTCTTCTCCAGACCCTCCAGGGGTAGCTAGGAAAATGAGGAAAACTGAAGATTAAATACCCAAAGACTTGGTTTAGTGCCACGCACTACCTTTCCCTTGGCCTCTCTGGCCTGCAGTAGGGATAACTGCAAATCAGAAATAATGCTAAGGGACCTCGGGATAGTGTTTGGAGGACTCAGAAAATGTGTGGGAATTTTCTTCTGGGGATTATTTTCTTCCCCAAACTTTTCTGAATTTTCTACATTATCTGCAATGTTGACTTTAAGGAAAGAACAAATTATATTTAATTTTAAACAAAGAAAAAGTTTAAAGAAATAGTAGTCTTTGTCAAACTGGCAAAACTTTCGTCTTCTGGGGGAGGATGATTTGGACAACACTTTTTGGAAAATTATTTGGCAACAGACATTGAGAACCTTTTTTGTATGTTTAAACCCTGTAATTCTTAGCACCTATGCAAAGAAAATAGTTAAAAAATCCATGTAGTTAAAAATAATCAATAAAGCAGTTTATAATAGACTTTTCTGACATATACACAAAAACTAGAAACAACATGTCTTCTTATGAGAAATAAATAATTTATAGTATCCCTCATAATGAAATATCAATAAGCCCCTACAGCTAACTTCTCAAAGAATACTTGATAGGCTGAGTAAATATTCACAACATAATGTAAAGTAAAATAACTAGAATACTAAACTGTATTTATAAAATACAGAGACACATAGAGAAATACAAAAGGAAAAAAATCCATAAAAATAGAAACAATGTTACCTTTGGATAATGAGATTATGGGTCTTATTCTCTTCTTAATTTTTCTGTATTTTAAAATTAATTAAATGAGCTTATGTTCTTTTACAACCTAAAAATGCTATTAAAAATAAACAGGTAAATACATATTTAAAGTTACAGGGGTTTTTCATTCCATTTTTTACCATTATAACATTTTTGTAAGACTATACTTTCAGGGATTATTTCTATAGTTTGAGCATTTTGTTCCTCATTAAGTATAACTGTATAAAAATTGTGTACTTTTAATGTATACGGCCTCATGTTTTGATACAGGTATATATTGTAAAATAATCACCACAGTCAAACTAAATAACATATCCCACATCTCACACACTTACCTTTTTTTGTGTGTGTTTGGTAAGGATACTTAAGATCTACTCTATTAGCAGTTTTCATGTATACAATACATTGTTATCAACTATAGACACCATGGTGGCCAATGGACCTCTGTAACTTACTCATTCTGTATAACTGAAATTTTGTACCCTTAGACTAATATCTCCTCATTTCCCCTAATACACACACACACACACACACACACACACACACACACACTCCAGCCCTGACAAACACCAGTCTACCCAGTGCTTTTCTGAGTTCAACTTTTTCAGATTCTACATAAAAGTGAGATCATGCAGGATGTGTGCCTTGCTTAACAGCCCCTAGGTTGATCCATGTTGTCCTAAATAAGTCTGAGTAATATTGCATTGTGCATACAACATATGGATACTTTATATGTATGTAATTTTTATCAATTTATCTCTTGATGGAATTTGATTCTATATCTTGGCTATATGAATAATGTTGTAATCAACATGGAGTGCAAAATATCTATTTGACATACTGATTTTATTTCCTTTGAATATATATCCAGAAGTGAGATTGCTGGATCATATAGTAGTTCTATTTTTAATATTTTGAGAAATTTCCTTACTGTTTCCAAAATGGCTATACTAGTTTACCTTCCCACCAACAGTCTGCAAATGTTCCATTTTCTCTGTATCCCCACCAACATCTGTTATCTTTTGTCTTTTGTTGTTCTAAAATTTGTGAGGTGATAGCTCATTGTGGTTTAAATTTGCATGTCCCTGATTATTAATGTTGTTGAGCACTTTTCATATACTGCTTAGCCATTTATATGTCTTCTTTTGTAACACTGTTTTTTTTCATGAACAAAATAATTTCATTATTGCATTTCTAGTCATTGAAACCAAGTACCACTGTTTTTATTACCATAACTTTATAGAATATTTTGAAATCAGGTTGAATGATGCCTCCAGCTTTGCTCTTTTTTAAAATTTATTTTTTAGTTGTAATTGGACACAATACCTTTATTTTATTTATTTATTTTTATATGGTGCTGAGGATTGAACCCAGGGCCTTGCACATGCTAGGCAAGCGCTCTACCGCTGAGCCACAACCCCAGCCCCCAGCTTTGTTCTTTTTGCTCAAAATTTCTTTGACTCTTTGATGTCTCTTGTGGTTCCAAACAAATTGTAGGATTTTTTTCTATTTCTGTGAAAAAATGTCATTGGAATTTTGATGGAGGTGGTATTAAATAGCATTTTTAGCAAGATTATTCCAATCCATAAACATAGGATATCTGCATTTGTGTGTGTTGTCTTTTCTTTCCTTTGTTCTTTCTTTTTCATGCTTACTTGCTCTGGCTGGCACAGAAGTGCTGTAGCTAGAGTGGCATCTTTTTCTTATTATTGATCTTAGAAGAAAAACTTTCAGCTTTTCACCAATGTCTGTGCTGTTACCTGATACACATGTGGCCTTTGTTGTGTTGAAGTACATTTTTTTTTTCTCATTTTGTTGAGAGAGTTTACCATGAAATTTATGTTGAATTTTTTTCAAATGCTTTTTCTGCATCTGTTTTTCCGTGATCATATGGTTTTTATGCTTCCTTGTGTTACTGAGATCTTATCATTTAAGGAGTGCATGTGTTGAACCATCTTGTGCCCCAGGGAAACATCCTTCTTGCTCCTAGTATAGGATCCTTTGAATGTGCTGTTGAATTCAATTTGCTAGAATTTTGCATCTATGTTTATCAAGGATATTAACCTGAAATTTTCTTTTTTCTTTCTTTCTTTTATTTTTATTTTTTTTTTACTTTTATTTTTATTTATTTATTTATTTATTTATGGTGGCATCTTTGTATGGCTTTGATATCAGGATAATGCTTCCCTTAGTGAAATGAGTTTGGATATGTTCCTTCTCCAAATTTTTCAGAGTCTGAGCAGGATTGGCATTGATACTTCTTTAAATGTTTAGTAGAATTCACCCGTGAAGCCATCTGGTCCTGGGCTTTTCCTCGTTAGAAAATTTTTGGCTAGGGATTCAGTTTCCTTGCTCATATTTGGTCTGTTCAGATTTTCTATTTCCTCGTGGTTCCATCTTGGCAGATTGCAGGTATCTAGGAATTTATCCATTTCTTCTAATTTTTCCATTTTGTTGGCATATAATTGTTCATAGTATTCTTTTAAGATCCTTTGCATTTTGGTGGTATTCATCATAATGTATCCTCTTTCATTCATAAGATTATTTGCTTGAGTCTTCTTTTTTTCTTCATCTAGCTAATAGTCTGTCAGTTAAGTTCTTAAGAACAACTCTTAAGTCCATGGATCTTATTTCTGCTCTATTATTATTATTTCCTTCCTTCTGTTAACTTAATGCTTAGTTTATTCTTTTTCTAGTTCCTTGAGGTGTGCAGTCAGTTTCTTTATTTAAGATTTTTCTATTTTTAAATATTGATACTTTCTGCTAGAATTTTTTCTCTGAGAACTGTTTTTGCTGTATTCCATAAGTTTTGGTAAATTATGTTTCCATATTATTTAATAGTATTTCTGATTTCTTCTTCTACTCATTGGTTGTTCAGAAGTGTGTCACTTAATTTTCACATACTTGCTAACTTTCTGGTTTAATCTAGTTATTGATTTCTAGTTTCATTCTAATGTGTTCAAAAAACATACTCACTATGACTCCGGTCTATGGCCCAATATATGATCTATCCTGAAGAATGCTCTGTGCATACTTGAAAAAAAGTGCATTCTTCTGCTTTTGGAAGGAATGTTCTGTACATGTTTGGAAGATTCATCTGATCTATATGAGTTGTCCAAGTTAACCATTTCCTTATTATTTTTCTGGATGATCAATCCATTGTTGAAAGTAGCATTTTGGACTCTTTCAAAATTGTTCTGTTACTATTTCTACCTTCAGTTCCTGTAATGTTTGCTTTATATATTTAGATATTCCAACATTGTATGTTCATATGTTTAGAATTATTAAACCCTCTTTATTAATTGACCCCTTTATCATTATATTATGATCTTTACTTCTTGTGACAATTATTGTCTTAAAGTCTATTTTGTCTGATGTAAGTAGAGCTACCCTAGCTTTCTTTCAGTTACCATTTGCATACAATATCTTTTCCCATCCTTTCATTTTCAGCCTATGTGGGTCCTTAATCTTAAAGAGTTTCTGGTGAGCAGCAAATAGTTTGAGCTCATTTTTTAATGCATTTAATTACACGATGTCTTTTGAATGAGAATTCAGTCCATATACATTTAAAGTGATTACTGAGGAATAAGGGCTTATTATTGACATTTTGTTAATTGTTTTCTTCCCGTTTTATAGTTCTAGTCTTTCAGCTTCCTCTGTGATTTGATCATTGTAATGGCATGTTTTCATTTTTTTTTTTTTGAGGGGGAGTTGATCACAAGGGCACTGAGCCACATCCCCAGACCTTTTCATTTTTTGTTTTGAGACAGGGTCTCACTAAATTGCCTAGCTTAGCCTTGAACTGCAATCCTCCTACCTCGGCCTCCCAAGTTGCTGAGATTACAAGCATGCACTGCCACACCTAACTGCTGTTACTACTTTCTCTTGGTCTTTTGTATATATATTTCACATTTCTTTCTTTTTGATGGCCATGAGTCTTACATAAAACATCTCATAGTTGAAAGTCTATGATAAGTTAATTACAACTTAATTTTGATCACAGACAAAAAGTGTACACTTTTATTTCTCACACACACATTTCATATTATCAAGGTTGCTGTTTATATCTTTTTATATTGTGCATCCATTAACAAGTTATTTTAGCTTTAGTTGTTTTTTAAACTTCCATCTTTTCACTTTTAAACTAGAATTAAAAGTGATTTATATACCATCATTAGAGTACTATAGCATTCTGATTTTGACTCTGTATCTGTAGCAATGAGATTTACCTTCATATGTTTTCCTGTTGCTAATAGGGGTTCTTTAATTTCAACTTAAATGATTTCCTTTACCATTTCTTATAAGGCAAGTCTAGTGGGGATGATGTTTCTCCAGAAAAATTTCTATCTCTTCTTAATTTCTAAAGGATTACTTTGCTGTCTGCAATATTCTTGCCTGTCCGTTTTCTTCTTCTAGTACTTTAAATGTATCACCTCATCCTCTTCTGATTCATTTTTTGTGTCATTTGGAGAAATTTATGAATCATTTTTATAGAAAGGGTTCTTGGCTGGTAACTTAGCCTTTGGAGATCAAAAAACACCACCATTGCTGTTGTGTATTAATGACAACATGGCAGGGTAAAAGTTCTCTATCACATACTTTTTCTCTTAAATTTCTATAGATATTCTACTGCTGCCTTCTGGAAATTATTATTTCAGAGAAGAATTCTAAAGTTAGTCATATTTCAATTCCTCTAAAGTATTCTTACTTTGGGGGGCTTATTTGTTTATAGTACTCTTACATAATTGAAATTAAATTATACTACAATTGTTATTGATCCTGGAACCAGTAGTCGGGAGTTGGAGCAATAGCCAAAGGTCAAATCACAACAATAGATTTGAGTTGAAACCTTTCTCTTCATTGCACAATTATCCATATTCCATTCCAAGTTCAGATCTACCTCTTTACACCAAAATAGTCTCTTTCCTATCCTCCACTTACCTTTCTTCCTTGCCCCAACTACCAGCAAAATCAAGAAAAACTGATGCATGTCTCACACGCTTTTATCCTCTATCACACGTGTAAACTCATGTAATCATATATATTCATAATTTTGGGATTTGAGCACAAAAATATTTTACATATACAATGAATATGATTTTATTATATACACTTTTTATGGGTGTTTTCCTCACCCATCTGAAAATTTCTCCAGTTCAACTGGTATAACTTATTTTTTTCTAATGACTATATAATGATTCAAATTATGAATATGTTAAAATTCATTCAACTATCCTTGTATTGATATTTAGTTTTCTTTTAGTATTCTTCCATGTTTCTTTGTTCTGTTAGTATTATTTTTGTTCATTTTTTGCTACAATTAAAATACTGTAATAAAAACATTTGTAGGTATATCCTTATTTCTTGGTCCCCTAATTTCCACAGAACAGATAACCAAAAATTGAAATGTTGCATCATGAATTCACATTTCCACCAGTAATGTGCAATGGTGCCTTTTTCTCAACAAAAAACTCTAAGTAGTATTATCTTTGTCTAATTTTTTTTCCAACATGATATGTGAGAGGTATTATGTCATTGTCCCTTTGATTTATACATCCCTAACATCTTTTCTCATAGTATTTGGATTTCCACTTGAAAACTGTCTACTCATACACTTTGCCTATTTTCCAACTGACATATCTTTATTAGTTTGCAGAGGTATTTAAATATTTTAAACATTAATGCTTTATCTGTTTTATATGCTGGAACTTTTTCCTCAGTCTACCATTTATCTTTTGTCTTCATTTATAAAATTTTTTCATATAAGATAAAGTTTATATAAGCAAATATAACTATCCATTTCCTCTACAGCATCTATGTTTATTGTCTTGGTCAAAAAGATTTCCCACACAATTGGGTAATATGCATGTTCTCTGAATTTTTCTCTTATGTTCTTGTGTCCATTTTTTACATTTAAATCTTTAACCCATCTGGAATGTATTTTAGTATGTTGGAGGAATTAAAAGTCTTTTCATTTTCTTTTAGATAGATAGAGTCATTGGAGAGCATGACCTAATACATAAGCCATCCTTTTTCCCACCAGAGCTGGCTTGTATTAGATGTATTACACTGTGTAGTCACAGGGAGCCCCACCCTCAGAGCGGGCCTCTGTGTTTGGTTTTGTGCTCTATTGTTGCCATCTTGAAATTCCACATATTTCTACTTGTGCTTTGTAAGTGAATTCCAATGGGAATTCAGGGCTAGGCACCTCAGCATGGCCCCACCTTCCCTTGTCTCTCTGCCTCCCTGAGAAAAGTTCTCCCCTTCCAGCTCTCCAATCCCTAAGTACCCTATCCCTGGCCGGTTGCCCCCTTCCCACTCCTCTTCAGAACTCTTCAGACATATATTTCACCAAAACAAAAGGATAACATGAGAGAGAAATAATCAACTCCAGAAGCCAAGATCCAACATAAGAGAGAGAAGGGGGATTTAATGAAGACAGTTGGTCGTGAGGCCTAGAAATCAATTCAAAGTGGAACAGACCAGAGTGCAAGGAGGTGAATATTCAGGGATAGAAATGGAACAGCGAGATTCCTTGGCATGCTAGCTGGACCTAATCAATAGGATTTTCTACAGTTCTACGAATATTCAGGAAAAAACTGAGGATATGTTTATTTTTTTAAAAATCACTAGGAACTGAAAAAGTAAGACAATCATTAACTCCAAGAAAAACAAAATGCCATAAAAGAAAGGAAATATAATCATAGATTTTTTTCGGGGGGGTGGCTAGCTATGAGGTAACTAAATGGTCACAAGAAGGTAAGTATTAAATGTTGATCTCCCTAAAAATTACAGTATAACTATATTGAGGAGGGAGGGGTGAAAAGCAGTAAGAGAACTAAAAGATATATTTATTTTCCATAATAGGAAGTTAATAGGGATGACCTAAAATTGAAAGTTTAAGAAATGGAGGTATAAACATGCACTTAGAAATATGTACATAAACACCAGTAGAAATAGGCAAAGAATTAAGTGTCTCTGTGGTACTGAAAATCTGGCAAGGAAGTGGATAAGGGAATGAGCCATTAAACTGTTACTTTTTATTATAATCTTTATAGTACTCTTTGACTTTTTAAATCAGATACTTGTGGAACTTTTATAGAATAAAATTAGATTTTTAAGAAGTAACAGGCAATGGAAATTCAGGATGTGTCTCCCTTAACATGAGTGAGGCTGGCTCTGGTCTGTAAAGTCATTACCAGTCTCTGATTTGAATCCTGACACTTAGGTATTGATTTAAGCAGATCAGTTTTGCTTCCACTCGAATCATCAAAGAATTGGATGACTCACAAAGAGTTAATCTCTAATTTCAGGACTTCTTAAATTAGTAAAATGTAAAATAGGTCTATTTTTCATTACAGTTTCTGATCTGTTTCCTAGTTTTTGAGTTTTCAGATCTATTATTGTCTTTTCCATTCCTCTCAACTCCAAGTATTTCCTTTAAATTCTAGAAGTGCTTTTCAAATTTGACCTCTGCCCCCAAGGTGGAATTTTAATACAAGATTTTGATGCAGGTAGGGTAAGGGACTAGACTAGTGATTTTCAATTGCCTGGGAATATTTTAGATATCCTAATGCCTCCGTCTCACTCCCAGAGACTGATTTAACTGATCTGGGTGCAGTATGGACATAGGAATTATTTTTTAAACTCCCATGTCATTCTAACATGCAGCAAAAATTAGGTACCACTGGACTAGATCATGTCATGAGTGTTCTCTCTCAAAATACCTGATAGAAATCTAACTCAGTAACCACAGTTCAGGCACTAAATTCAACCTACTGCAAAGTGTCCTTGTGATAACATGAATTCTTGAAGGAAACAAGTGGCTCATGCAAAAACCTTGAAGCAGCAGCACCTGTCACACAGCCATCCGTAAACCTCCTCCTTAGTTGGCAATAGGTTCCCAAGATGGCCTGCCAAGGGTCGCATGGGTGGCAGGTGTCTTTCCCTTAATCATGCCTTTTCTCTTCAGAGATTATGTTTGTTTCTCTCATTGGGCAGATTATTCGAACTGCATATTTTAGGGCCACCCTTTTTGCCCAGACAACCAGATTCCCTGAACTTTTTAATCAAGGAACTGGATGGCCCCCATCATGGTTAATTCCTTCTGTTCTGATCGCTGGAAGATGGAATGAACAAAGGTTTTACAGAGCTCATTTCCTGTATGGAATTGAAAGATGCTTTGTGAGCATATGTGAAATGGCTCTCCAGTGGTAATGGTGTCTGGCCCCCTTGGCTAAGCATGCTTTTGCAGACGATGAATCAAGTCCCACAGCTGAGACCTGAGTTGGTGATGGCAGTCAGCAGTTGGTGCCCAATTCGTGAAGCAGGTAAGGGGGCCATAGAAGGGGGGCCTGCTGAACTGAAAGCTGCAGTTGAGACTGAGCTGGGGAGAGCATTTTTGAACTGCAGACGGGGTGCCAATGAGTTGATCTACAGTCCCAGTGGACAAGGGAACCAGGCTGACAGGGAGCCATGCTGGCCTGAATCCCAGAACAAAAATCACTGCTGGATCTCCAGGAATGGAGGGCTGAGTGTGGTGAGCAGCCGAGGGGGACCAGAGAATGAATAGTGTGTCCTGATCGCCCTCCTACAGATGATCAATGCTCCAGTCCAAGGATTGGGGAGAAGAGTGCAGAGAGATAATACAGGAAGCATCATTGGAGCCACTGTATCTCAGGGTCTGAGGTCCCCAAGAGCAAAAAGATGCCTTTGTGAAATTCTCTGACTTAAAGCACCGCCAACTACCCCAACTAAAGTGTCCATTTCCTGCTGCTGTGCACACCTGGATGGCATGTTCCTTCTGCTGCCTGGCCAGTTTGTGTAGTTAGGCCATTGTGCATGAGCTCAGTTCAGACCTGAGCCATAGGGAAACAGAAAGGCCTCCTGAGCCTGGCCTGGCAGAGGCAGGAAAGCATTAGTGGGTAATAACTGCAATCATAACATAAGTGGAAACAGAAGGGTACCCCCTAGTCAGGCCTTTCAAGGCTGGACCATATTCTAATATTCCTGGTTATTCTGGAAAACCTACAGTTTTGAGCTAATGTATGAGAGGGAGCATGGATGCACACTGTACCTAAGTTATTAATGAGAAATGCAAATCATCCTCCTCCCCACGATTAAAATGACTCTGCTCTACATATTGGAAAGTCAGACCCAGTCCTCCCAAATCATTCTCTTTATGACCACAGACCTTGGAAGAAGGCTAAAAAGCTCCATAAAAAAGAAATTTTTTTCAAAAATGTGGTCAGATTCGTAAACCACCACTCTAAGTAACCAAAAAAAAAAGTACTTGAATTTGTTTTTAAAATAAAGAGAATATATTGACCCTGTTAACTAGAATCCAGAGATAGAGCATATTCCAGGATGTTCACTGATCCAGTGGTTCCTTGAAGTCATCAAAGACCCAGCATCTTTCTGACCTTTGTTGTGTCAGTCAGAGGGTCATTTTAAAGTTGGCCCTCCTCATGGTCACAGAAAGGTTGCCAACAGCATTGAAGGTTATCTGCTACCTTATTTCAGATCTGGCCAGAGAAAGAAAGGTAAACTCTTTCAGTCATACAGCAGAAGTTCCCCATGGTCAAGGGAAAGCCATGTGCTAATTGACCAATTAACGGCAGCCTAGAAAACTAAGTCAAGACCAAACAGTGATCTCTGCTTTGTAGGTGCCTTTTGCTCTGAGGCTTAGGGCCCTTGTAAATTGGGGCACTCCATGTGATCAGGATACAATTAGAGAGGACGTCTGTGTTGGACCTGGGGGAAGAGGGAAGGTGAGAATGGTGTTGGTCTAAGGACAATAGTTATATTGGATTAGGGCCACCCTGATGATCTTATCTTAACTTGACTCATTTGTAAAGACCTTGTTTCCAAATAAAGTTCATTTGCAGGTACCAAGGTTTAGGACTTCAACTTATCTTTTTGGGGGAAACAATTTAATCCATAGTAGGCCCCTTTCATTAGTATCTCCCGTCCAGTGCTTTTGGCAATAGCTAAGGCACAACTGCGGTTCTTTTCCATAAAGGACAATGTGTATTTCCCATTCTAGCTGCCCTTAATGAATCTGGAAGGTAAAGCCAGGGAGATGGACTGTTGGCTGGTCCTTCAAGGATATAACCCACTGGCTCACCCATGGGAGCAGAGTTGACAGTTTTTCTGAAATATCAGCCTGTCCCTGTACAAAACACCAACTATGATTAAGTTTCCTGAACCAGGGAGATGCACCAAAAGTGCAATTAGACTCTGGCAATACAAACCTAGCCCCACTCCCCTCTCAGGTCCTTAGTTTCCCATCTCTAAAGTTCAGAGAGACTTCTAGTATCTGACAGTGACTGAAGTGGGCACATCTGTCCCAAATCCGATATACATCCAAACTGCCAATTAGTACATGGTTTAGTGGGAATCCCTAGAGACCTGCAGGAAGGCTCATTAGAGCTATTAAAGACCCTCCCCAGGGACAGTGTGCATTTTAATATGCAGATTCCAAATTGAGATAATAAAGCTGCTGCTGTTCTTGTCTTCCCAGGAGCCAGAGTTTTGTATTCACAGCATCTCTCACACCCACGTAGACATCCTTTACACACATCAGAATCTGCACTTGAACAGGACAACGTGTCAGAACTACAGGAGAGCTGGGCTAGTTTTATGTGCAGAATCACTCAGCAGTCTGTGTTCTGTTGGCTTCAGGTTGGCAACTGAAAAAAAGCTGCAGAGCTTTCCCCACAAAAGAAAGGAGAAGAATCTGTAACCTATCAGGACAGAGATTGCGGCAACACACAGAGGCACGCAGGGGTTAGCAGGGCCAGCCAAGGACTGCAACCAAAAGCCATGTCGTCCATTGGGGCAACCCTGTTGAACCCAGCAATGAGCAATGAGCTCACTCAGTAAAGTACTGCTGAGGTCTGGAGATGGAGAGAACAGGCCCAAACTTTCCAAGGAAGAAACCCCATGAGGACCAGGCCAAGAATCAGGATACAATCACTCAGGCTGATTCATAACCAGGGCAGGGCTCCTGGCCCAGCTTGGAATCTCCCCACCCAGCAAAGAATGTGATGGAGTAAATGTTAACTGAGTGAAAGAAACAGGCAGAGGTCAAAGGTCAACTTGGGAGAGGTGGGAAGAAAAGGAAAAAGAAACAGAAGAAAGAAGAAGAAAAACATATATGAAGATATCATAACAAATCCCACTGTTATGTATAATTATGATGCGCCAATAAAAAGGAAAGAAAAAAGAAGAAAAAGAACAAGAGGAGTAAGAGAAGGAGGGTTAAGATGAGGAAGGTGAGGAGTGAGAAATAGGAGGGGAAGAAAGGAAGGATAGTGGTGGAGAGGAGGGAAGGAGAAAGAGTAACCCTGTGATAAAGGACAAGCCACGCGGCAGCCAGAGGAGATTCTCAGCCTTGACGGGCTCTGAAGGCCCAGGGCTCCCCTGGACACATGAAATGTCAAGCTCCTGATTAGCAATTCGAGACCCATCCACCGGTGGGCCAAAGTACCCAGTGGTCTCTTTGCTTCTGGAACAGGGTAACTCAGAGTCCAAGCAGGGCTGGAGAATGTAACAGACTGTGCACTTGTCAACCTGTCCCTCTGTGTTCCCCAGAGAGGGCCCCACCCACCTCCAACCAATCTTCCCCACACCCCCTGGCAACCCAACAAGCTCATCTATTCAGGCAGTGCAGTAAGAGAACAAGGTCTAGATTCAGATGCTGGGCTTGAGTTCTGAGCCTGCAATTCACCAGCCTAATACTGGGCAAATTATGCAACCCAACTGAGCCACTATTTCTTTATCTATATAGTGGAGGAAATAATAATGCCTGTTTCCCAGGGTTGTTGTGAAGATAAGGGATGTAAGTGGTATTAGCATAGTGCCTGGAAAGCAATAAGCCGTGTGTTTGTGTGTGTGTGTGTGTGTGTGTGTGTGTGTGTGTGTGTGTTCCAGGACTCTTAACACAAAAACAAGGAGGCTCATGGGCAAAGTGAGTCTGCAGGACAGAACTCAGAGTCAGTCTTTTAAGCCTCTGAATTTGACAGCAAAAATTTCATGGCACGGATGCCTCTGGAGCCCCAGAGACGCTGTTTCCAAATCTGGAAATTGGAAATTCAGATTACAAGAAGCATCTTTTTACTAGTCAAAGGAGGCTGCTCATCCTAGTACAACAGAAGAACACCAGCTAGGAAAAAGGCACCCTCTCACTGCCTGCCCACATGTCCCTGACTAATTAGACAGAATCCCCTGGCTTCTGCCCCAGGACACTGATTAACATTCCTTCTCTCACTGGGAGATCCCGGGACAGGGGCCTACCAGTCAGGGAGCCTCCTGCTCACACCCCTTTACCCCTGCTGGAAAGAGGAGATGCCCAAGGAGCTGGTGCTGCTCTGGGGCATGTGCTCAGACGCCCAGTGTGGCTTCCTTGTGGGCTGAGGGAAGCAGCATCTGTTGGCTCAGAACAACCTCCTTACTGTCCTGATACACCCAGAGCTCTGCAAAGGCTCCCACTGGGCAGTCTGTCTGTACATCTTGCCTTTGCCCATTCTGGCTTTCCTGGAGGCCCAGGTCTGTTCACAGGGTTTCCACAGATCGGCCTAAAGAGGTGGTTTGTAATTTCTGCTGCACCAGAATCACATGGGAAACTGACTCCACATCAGAATAACTGAACCAGAACCTCTGGAGGAGGAACTTAAGGATCTGGGCCTTTCAAAAGCTCCTGGAGTGATTCTGAAGCCAGTGAGGGTTAGGAACCTTAGTACTGGACATCTTTCCACAGGTTGCGGGGCCCTTCTGCAGGAAAGGAGCTGCTACTTAGAAAACTGCTCCCACCCAGACTCTTGTGCACATGCGTGCGCACACACTGAGAGCCTAGGAGAGGTGTAACTGAGTCACTGGGCTTCCAGAGCCATAACTACCACCTGTACATATCTCTACTGTTCTCCAAGCCTGCTTCAGAAATATGAGGCTTTCATCTCTCAACTACCTGAGAAATGGGAATTATTATTCTCATTTTACAGATGGGAACTTGAGGTCCACTATAGGCAGTACAGTAACCCCTATATAGGAATCTGGTGGTTCAGAAAACTGACATAAGCCTTTTGAAAATCATTTTTCTATAAAAAGCCTTTGATTGAGTAACTCCACATATGAGGATCTATCCCAAGGAAAAACTTATAAACCCAATGCAAAACTCCTATGACCAAAAATGTTTACAACAGAATTATTTATATTAAATTTTTTAAAACTTAAATTTCCAAAAATAAGAAAAATCTTAAGTGAAATATGACATCTCCTCTCAATTGAATATTATGTAGTCGGCAAAAATGTATGCTCAGACTATGTACCAACATAGAATATAGATCATAATATTTAATGAAAAAACAGGATTTCAAGTTTTATAAACAGTATTGCTTGTAACTACATAAAAACCACTCATTTTTTTAAAGAAAAATAGTAGAAAATATTCACTAGGTTGATCTTCCTGAAGTAGTTTCATGAATTATATTTTTATTCTTTTTGTTTATCTGAACTATATTTTATTGAATTAGTTTTAATTTAGTTTAAGTTTAAATTTAATTAAGATTAGCTTAACTAACTTTATTAAGTAAATATTATGGTAGATTCTCCCCCAAAGGTGTCCACTTTCCTAATTCCCAGTGCCTAAAAACTGTACATAGCAAAAAGGACTGAGGAGAGAACCCTGGATTATCCAAGTGGGACCAGAGAGAGGCAGAGGAGATGAGTGACCAGAGCAGAGATCAGAGTGTCGTATCCATTAGTCAAGGATCCGAGGCTGTCTCAGAAAGCTATAGTCTCCTGCAGAACACAGCCTTTGGTTTTCACCACAGAAGACCTATTTCAGACTTCTAGCCAAGGTGGTTTTGGTAATTTGTTATAGCAGCTGTTAGAAACTAATACCAGATACAAAAGGCAAAACTCAAGGTGACTGGAGTTGTTGAAACCAAATCCTCTTCTCCTTCCACCCTAGCACTCCAGCAGGAGCCCAAAGCCCAGACTGTAGGGGGAAAGGGAACAGCTCCTTTAGGAATGCACCCTCCTGGGGCTATGGACTGAATATAGCTGTCAGTTCCAGCTATAAGTCTCCACCTCTTCCTCTTTAGCCTCCTTCTTAGGGATACCAAGGGGTTGTCCCAAAACAAACAAACAGAAAGATCATTTTCCTTTAGGATACTCTGCTCCCAGGCCAACAACATTTTTATCAAATCACTGATACCAACAAGGTCTAAAATTCTAAAACAGATGAAAGATGACGATAGATAGCTAAAATAGTACATTTTACCATTTTTAAGCCGTCTACAAGTATAGAAAGGGTTAAATCTTTTGTTGTTGTTGTTGTTTTGTTTTTTTTAAGAAATATTATTCATCAAAGTGTAGCATTTTAGGGTGGCAAACTTTAGTTGTGTGCCTATTACTATTTATATATTTGGATGTGCTACCATATTTCAGAAGGATTTAATATGCTAAAACTGCAAATGCCTTTCTGAGCAGGGCTGTGCTGTGGATTCTGAGGTGAGAGCTATATGCACAGACTTTGGGCTCCAGTTCTCAGCTCTGGCTGACTTGGGTGTGATCTCAGTTGACTCAGTTCCCTCCAGGCGGCTAGAGTGGGAGACAGTTCAGAGAGAGCTTGAGTCAGACACTGCATACAATAAAAACAACTCGGGTTAAGTTAAGCATAAGGAAATTCATTGTAAAGCTACTGGAGGGCCAAAGGATGAGAAAATTGAAACGCTAAGCTCAGGACCTTGTAGAACCCAAAGTACTCAAACTACAGGAAGCTAAGTAACATACTAATAGCCCAACAAGCCCTATGGGCAGGAGGCTGCTATTGCTCCTAACAATCTATATCAGCCTTGCAACATTTGGTCCAGACTCAAAAAAATCATTGGCTGAGTCAAGGTCAGGGCCCACCCCTTAGCTATACCCAGGCATCCAGTGAGAGGAGATGGACTTTTTCTGGCTTTGGATTTTTCAAAAGGAGAGAATAATGAGAGACCACATGCAGACCATGATTCCTTTATCTTGTGGTTCTCCTGGCCAGCAGCATCAGCAGCATCTGAGGACTTAGAAATGCTCCACCCCACACCTGCTGTATCGGTGTGGGGAAGGAGATAGCCATCTGTTTTAACTAGCCCTCCTGATGATTCCACGCACACCAGTTTGAGAACCACCACCCTTCAGGAAATCCAAATGCTACAAAAAAGACTGAATATCAAAACATATCAGTTTTCCACTGTGTAGGTTAAATGAAAGTATGGAACTACATTGGCAATAATAATAATAAGGTAAAACATTGGGGATAAGGTTCTGTTTAGAAAAAAAAAATTCATGGATGTGTGGTATACTGTGCTTGCTGTGCAGACAAATCCGCAATCCCTCTTTCCAAGCACATTGCAGTCTCTGTCCCCTTCCTGTTTCTCAGCCCCAACTCCAGTTCCTATCCTCCCTCAAGTTACTCAACACCACCCCACAATGAAGAGGACCTTCCACTCTGCAAACAAAACCTTCCTGTTTCCCTTCCTTCACAGGATCCTAACCCCCCACCCCACTCCAGAGAGAACCTTCAATGTCTGTCCACTGGGACTCCTGGAAACAAATCGTTGCCATCCTCTGGCAGGAGAAACAGCCATCTGTTCCATTTTCCTTTTTGAGCTATACTGACCTCCCCTGCCCCAGCAGCCAGAAGCTGATTCCATGACTTAGTGTTCCTCCTGATTCCTTCAGCTCTATCTAGCCCACTAGCCAGTGCTGCTCAGTTCAGTAGAAATTGGCAGAGTTGGTAGTCGAACTGTTTAGACTGAGCTGGAGGGACACCATGTGGCCACAGCTAGTATGACACATCAGGCCAGGGACTTGTTCTGTTTCCATAAAGACTGAAACAGTGATTTTTGAGAATTAAAAAAAAAGCTAAAATTCACCTACAATTATGTTAACAAGAGTATTTTTATGTCAGTTCCTTCTCTTAAATGTTTTCTGATAATTACCACCACAGCACCCACTCCACAGAGCACCCCTTTCTTTTCCGTGGAAATCTGATCTTCAGAATTTTCCATGTTCATTCAAGGTTTCTGCGATCATTAACCTCAGTGACAGTCAACACTAGACGCTCAGTCGATGCTAGTGCGATGAAACAGGAGGAAGAGGCCTTACTTAGGCTGTTTTGGAGAGCTCCATTTCTGGAGTAACACAGGCAGGGGTTCAAAGCCCAGCTCTGCTACTTACTAGATGTGTGGGATCTTCAGCATATTTCTTAACTATCTATATCTGGGTTTCCTCAATAATGGGAGGAGAGGGGAATATTACCTACAGTATAGGGTTGTTATGAGAAGTCAAAGAGATAGTGTGTGAGGAGACAACTTAGCACAGTGCCTGGCCCTACCCCAACACCAGCATCATTATTAGCATTCATAAATACGTCCCCATTGGAACTATCACAATATGGGCCAACTGGAGACCTCGATGGGATCCCTGAAACTGTGCAAACGTATGAGCTGACTAAAGACTGGGGGAAAAACATAAAATAAGACAATTTAAACAGGTGATTCTTTAAAGACTAGAAACTTCGAAGTGACAAAGAGGATCTCAGTCCTATTCCTCTTGTCCCTGCTCTTGAGAATTCACTATGTGTTCTATGTCCCTGATTTGGGTTCCTCCCAGCTACCACCACGTCCAGCTCAAATATAATATGCTGAGAAATGTGGGAACCAGCTTAGGATTCCCTCCAAACATCATCCCACTAGGTGCTTCAAGAGCAACATGACACATCTGCCTGGGATCTGCAGTATACTCTGCCCAGAAACTTCTGTCTATGGGAAATTATCTCACTGCCAAGTAAGCCCTAATGAACAAAAGAAAACAGAGAAGCAAGACATCCTCAAGGAGTATGTAAGGGGATTCTCTCTCACTGCCTTCTTCCAGAGAGCCAGACAGAGATCCCATATACATGTTAGGATAGAGGAAAAAAGATAAATTAGCCCCTGTCTCTGCCCTCAAGAATGCTTCTTTTTGTAGGAGGCAGGCAGAGGGGAGACACAGGCCCATAAACCAACAACTACCATACAGTGCTAGAATACAGGAGTGTTCCTGTCAGTGCAGTGGGAAAATGAGCCTTCAGTTCTGTCCTGGATAGTGGGGAAAGTTTCACAGAGGAGTCAGGTGAGCTGATTGAAGAAGGGTCAGATTACAGGAAGAATCCAGGTCAAAGCTGTTTCTTACAGTACACAGAGCCCTGGGATAGAGTGGAGAGAAAGGGTGCATCAGAACTCTCTGAGAGGTAAGTTAAAATACAGATTCCCAGGAAGTTAAAACTCAGATGCCCAAAGACCTAGATATATTAAGTCTGAGGTAGGGCCCCAAAATCTGATTATTTAGTAAGCCTTCCCCTCAGAGTGATTCTGCTACAGGTAACCCACATGCCCAACACTGACCAACCCCACAATTGTCCTAGTCACCCCTCCTTCTTAAAACTTCTGTGGGCTTTGCTTGGAAGGTTCTGTGCCCACTTAAAGTCTCGTCCCTCAAACACTATAGACAAACCTTTTCAGAGTGCTTGCTTTCTGCTCATAACCACTTTATATAGATAATTTCATTTAATCCCCCAAATGAGCCTAGAGAGTAGGTTTCCTAATAAACCCCATGCTACTTCAGGAGACTGAAGCACCAAGCAATTAAGTTAACCCATAGCCACACAGCCACACTGCTGGATGTGTGTTATCTTGTCTCTCCTTTAGATTGCTCCCAGCATAAGGGGCCCTGGAGCCACGGGGGCGGTGTCCAGGGCATTATAGCTGCTTAGTAAATATTTGTGGGATAAGTAAAAGAATAAGCCTTCCTTCCATCTGTGACCTTCACCCAGTGCCTAGGCCACAAATCCGCCCCCTCCCTCTGGCTCCTCCTAGGTTCTCACTGCCCCTCCTCCTTTCCTACCCCTGGGGCCTGGGAGCCCCGCCCTCAGGGTTACAGCCCCAGGGCCCCTACTGGCCCTGCTGTTGACCGGGGACCCAGGGCCTAGGAATGTGCTGTGTTTGTAGAGCCTTTCCATTTGGCAATCCGGAGAGGGAGCTCTCTCTCCAGACACCTCCTCAAAATCTCCTCTTTGTTGGGGCTCCGGCCAGCTGCTCCCTCCCTCCCAGTCCCTCTGGATCCATTTCGGGATCCCTCCTTCCTTTTTCCTCTCCTCCCTACAGTCTTTCTTCCCCGTTCCCTTACCGCTGGGTCTCCGGCAAACACTCTCTAGGTGTTCTTCCCTCTTTCCTTCTCCTCCCCTTCTCCCTCCCAGCTTCTTCCTTCTCTCCTCCCCACCCCTATCCCTTTTGGCTTTTAGCGAGTCAGCCTCTCCCCCTTACCTCTCTGCCTCCCTTCCCTCCTCCCTCCCCAGGTTTGGACTCCCCACTCCTCCCCTCCGCCCCCGGGCCTCTCCCACACTCCCCGAAGGAGGTCAGTTGGCAGCCCCGGCTCCCTCCTCCATGCGTCAGAGCCTCCGGGCCCAGAGGCCTCCCGGCCCTTCCCTCCAGCCTCGGAGACCGGCTCGCCCCGGCTCCTTCCCCCTGAGTCCTCATTACCGCCTCCTCGGCTCCCGCGGCCCCGCCCTGCCTGGCTCCCGGGGCTCCCGGGAGGCGTCCTCTCCCAAGCGGCCCCCGCACCTCTGCTGCCCCCAGCTCCCCGCAGCCGGGGAGGGGTGGAGGAAGGTCACGGTGTTCTCGCAACGGGGCCCTCGGGCCCTGCCGTTCCTGGCTGGACGTCCCTCCCTCCCCACCTGCCTCCCTAGGACAAACAGCAGAAATCCTGCAGCCCCCGAAGGGCCAGGTCCAATCTGAAAGCGACTCCAGCGAGAGCTGCAGGGCCCGCACCTCCACGGGCATCGCCAGCCGCCTGCCCGCAGCGCTGGACGAGCCCTGGCACGTGGGCCCGGCCCACCTACCCCTAACGCTGGCTCAGCGAGGCCGGGGGTTTCCCGCCCGCTTCCCGGCAGGGGGAGCCGCGGGGACGCACCTGAGCCCCCAGCCCCGCTCCCCCAGGACGCCGAGATCTGCAATGAGTTAGAACAGTCCCCGGACGCCTTTCGGACCGCCACGGCTGCCTGCTGAAGCCATTTGTGCCCCGGCAGCAGCTGAGCGGCGCGTTCCAACCGGGCTTAGAGGTGACGGGCGGAGAGGCTTCGCTAGGGTGGAAGAGAACCATCCGCTGAGAGAGGAAAGTTTTCAGTCCTGCCCAAGGCTTCAAGCGGAACCCTAGCCGAGTTCGCTCTGTGCCTTTCTTCAATAAACCAATAAATACTTAACTGCCAGCCGCTGTGTGCCAAGCATTGGGTACCGCAGATAGATCAAATGTGTTCTCTGCCCTCCAGGAGCTAGTGGGAAAGAAACCCTCCTAAGTAACAAATACAATCAAAATAAAGGAAATCACAGAAATGGAAAATTAGGAAAGAAGTCATCTACTATGCACCTATTGTATGCTCAAAACTGCTCTAAGCATTTTACATGCGTCATTTTGCTTCAGTCTTCATCTGTTTCTAAGGTATTCCTATCCCGATTTCACAGATGAGAAAACCAAGTCTTAGTTGTTTAATTGAATTGCTCAGGTCACACAACTAATAAGTAGTGGAGCTAGGGTTTTTAAACTGCCTAATTGACTCTCAAACCTTCTGCTTTCTACTGAGAGAAGATACTACGGTATGCTACACTTTGTGAGTACAAATGAGCCTAAAGCTTCAAAGACAAGGTGAAGCCTGAATGGTTTTTTGAGGGATGTTCAATAGAAGCTCCTTAGGTAGCCAGAGATGTTTTTCTTGAATTTGTTGTGATTTTTTTTTCTTTAGTGAACTTTTTTTTAATCTGAAATAATTTCTGAGCAAATAATTTAGCTAATACTCAACTCAGAATTTTCTGAGAGCACCAAGATGATATGGCTTATAAAAAAATGAGTATGTAACACTAATATTCAAGTCAACTTTTAAAAGGGGAGGGGGAGTCCTGTGATATCACTATCCGCCCCCACCTGTTTTAATCACTCTTTCCTCCCAGTTCTTGTCACATACCTGGGTGGGATGGAAGGCAGTTCCATACTGGGACCCAGTGAGCCAAAGAGGGCTTAATGGGATTTACAAATGCTCTTGAGTGGCTGTTTCCATCAGTAACGTGTCTGTCTGAATCACAGTACTTACGTAGGAGAAAAAATCCAATATCTCCATAAAAATCACTCATGTCTCACTTTCCCAGGCAGACACACCCAATATAGTTTTTACAGAGGAGACAGCCTCCTTACCTGGTGCCCATGGCCCAAATCTCCCTCCCAAATGAGACTCTTGCTCCTCAAATACTTCACTCACCTCAAATGCCCCTATCCTATTCATGGTTCTAACAATGTTCCAGGTACACTCCCATCTCCAGGGCCTGCTGGAATCCTTCCCCCTTGCTCCAGTGTCTGCCCTCTTCCCTAATTTCCTCAGATTTTTTCGAACACCATTCTTTCAGATCCAAATAAATTCCTAACTTGTCGATCAAGCTTTCTCAGCATCCTAGAGATTTTTCCTGCCTCCAATTTTTCCTACATATATCACTCATTGCTTTATATTGTTGCATCACTTACAAGCATGTTCTGTCTCCCAGATTTGAAGATCTTAAAGGTAAGGACTACGTTCAACTTCTCCACTTCTGTCTGCTCTCAATGGACACTTTTCAAATGTGCATTAATTATAATGGTACTGGCCATCAGTGCCTCAAAACACTATAATTTCCACTCATAAGAAAGAGTATGGCCAGGTACGGTGGCACATGCCTGTAATCCCAGCACTTCAGGAGGCTGAGGCAGGAGGATCCCAAGTTCAAAGCCAGCCTCAGCAATGATGAGGCATTCAGCAACTCAGTGAGACCCTGTATCTAAATAAAATAAAAAATAGGACTAAGGATGTGGTTCAGTGGTTGACTGCCCCTGAGTTCAATCCCCTGGTACAAAAAGAAAGAAAAAAAAAAGAATATGGACTCAGAAGTCAGATTGAGCCTGATTCAAATCCTAGTGCATCCACTTACTGATGATGTGACCTTGGGAAAGTTTCTGGACCTCTCTGAGCCTTAGTTTTCTTGTCTATAAAACAGGAATGGTAATAGGTCTATTGTGGAACTCTAGTGTGGTAATGCTTAGCACAGGGTAAGAGTGCTTAGTGTGTCATACACACTGAATAAATAGCTGATGATATTATATTTATTATTACTGATAATGATGAAAAAACAAAATACGGGTGTGCTAATATGCTAGGAGCCACAAGCATATATACGATGTATGGCACCTTTGGTTGTAAAGTGACGCCAGCTAGCCACTGAGATGATTATGTTAAAATTTACATTCATATGCAAACTGGACTCCCGCTGTTCACCTTGGCCTGCTACCGGACTCAAGTTACGGGACTTTACGGGACTGCTGGAGAGTTCCCATTGGTTGGGGAAGGATAGTAGGAGGGAATTCCGGAGGAGGTGGGAGGAGACGGGGGGTTCCGGTCGGCGCGCGGTTCCGGTCGGACACCCTCGTGGGAGGACCGGTTTTTGACTTGCTGGCGCTGAGAGTGTTAGCGGCTTTTTCAAAATAAAGTTTTGTTCCTGCTTGATTGGCTCGTGATTCTGTGCCCAGCCAAGACTGCGGCATTTGGTGGCCCGTACGGGGAACGCCTGAAGCTTAGAGGTGAGTAAATTGCTCGCCCCTGAGGGAAGGCGACAGGATGGATGACCTTCTCAGAAAACAATGTGTTCTTGTTTTGATTTATTTTGTTTTCATTTCGAGCTCCCTAGCCCTAGAATTTTCTCAGGCGAACTGGAAAAAATGGTTGGCTCAAGGTTTGAAGTTATTCAGCCCTGAGAAAGAGAAAATTGATACAACCATTGTCTGCTCCGTCTTTGTTTCATTCTGCTTCGGCTTTGTTTTATCCTACCTTATTGGGTTAGGTTATAGTAGATTAGAATCCAATAAAAAACAAACCGAAAAACTGTTAAGTAAATTGTTAGAGGTCCAGACTATGGTAGAAAAAACGCTAGGTCAAGCAAAAGAGAAGGTCTCTCAAGCTAGTCAGACAGAGGAGAATTTAAAGAAAACAAGCTTAGAGGACAAGCAGCCATCAGGTGGAGAATTACAACAGGAGGTTGCTACCAACTCCGTTCTATCACCAGAGGGCGTAACTCAGCCAACAGCTCCATCTACCGCTGAGCGGCCCTCAACTACCGTAGTTGATGGACGGAATTCTGAGGCAGGACCCCAAAGATTAGCATGCCCTGTACTTGAGCAGGCAGGAGGGCAACGAATTCACCGTGCTTTAGATTTCAAAACAATAAAGCAATTAAAGGAGGCTGTAACGACCTATGGGCCGCAAGCTCCCTTCACAATAAGCATGGTTGAATCTGTTACCAACTTGGACATGACACCAGCAGATTGGGCTAACATGTGTCGATCTGTGCTAAACGGAGGACAATATTTGTTATGGAAGGTTGCCAATGAGGAATTTTGCATGGAGACAGCTAGGCGAAATGCAGAAGCTGGGTACCCTCAAAGAAATATGGACATGCTTTTGGGGAAGGGACCTTATGAGGGTCAAAGACAACAAATTGAATATGACCCTGGTGTGTACGCACAAATTGCTGTAGATGCAGTTAGGGCATGGAAAACTTTACAGGGGCATGGAGACTTACAAGGTCAATTATCTAAGGTAATACAAGGAACTAATGAACCTTATGCTGAATTTGTAGATAGACTTATTCAGTCAGCCTCTAGGATATTTGGAAATACAGAACAGGTAATGCCATTTATAAAACAACTGGCTTATGACCAAGCAAATCGTTGCTGCAGAGAGGTCATTAGACCATGGAGACATGAGGATTTAAACACATATATTAAATTATGTAGAGACATTAATGAACAGGGGCAAATCTTAGCAGCAGTACAACAGGCTTTAGATGCCAGGCCAAGAACATGCTATAATTGTAATCAAACAGGACATTTTAAAAGGAGTTGCCCCATAAGAGGAGGGTTTAACAAAGCTGGATATCAAAGGAATAGAATACCAGGTATTTGCCCACGATGCCGTAGAGGGAGACATTGGGCTAATGAATGCCGTTCTCAAACCACCATAGAGGGTATTCCGTTATCAAAAAACGGACAAGGACCAAGTGTTTACCCACGATATCGTGGAGAAAGGTATCAAGCTCCATTGCCAAAAAACGGACTAGAGGGCCCAATGCCCCAGGGCCCCAAACCACAAATATATGGGGCAATGGAGGAACCCAACAGCCCCATCAAGGTAGTGCCCAGGACGCATTATCCATTAAATCCCTCATCAGACAAACTAGAGGGAGCACAGGGCTGGACATCTGCGCCTCTGCCAGAGCAGTACTAACCCCAGAGATGGGAATTCAAATCATTCCCACAGGAGTAAAAGGACCTCTTCCCCAGGGAACAGTAGGCTTATTATTGGGACGCAGTTCTTCTACACTAAAAGGACTTATGATAAGTCCTGGGGTAATTGATCCCGATTATGAAGGTGAAATAAAAATTATAGCTAGTTCTCCAAGAGGTATATCAGTAATTTCACCAGGAGATAGAATAGCACAGTTATTAATAATACCCAGCCTGCATGATAAATTTTCCAGTTGTAATGTAGAAAGAGGTTCCAAGGGATTAGGCTCCACAGGTGTAGATTGGGCTATGCTGTCTTTAAATTTAGATTCTCGCCCAATGCTAAAATTAAAAATTCAAGGACATGACTTTAATGGGCTGCTGGACACAGGAGCTGACCTCAGCATCATATCTCGTCAAGAATGGCCAAAACATTGGCCATTACAACAAGCCACTCAAACGCTTCGAGGC
Source organism: Spermophilus citellus (assembly GCF_964194105.1). Lineage (NCBI taxonomy): Eukaryota > Metazoa > Chordata > Mammalia > Rodentia > Sciuridae > Spermophilus > Spermophilus citellus. Next base: position 204,692,444 of record NC_138183.1, on the reverse strand, counting down.
CTAGGAGTGGCAACAAATCCCCATAGAAGTGCTATGGTATTAGATTGGAGGGATCCTGAAGGATGTGAAGGAACTATACAGCCCTATGTATTGGATCATCTTCCTGTAAATTTATGGGGACGAGATGTCCTAGATCAATTAGGATTGACATTAACAAATAACATCAATCCTAACGCGCCCACTACTAGGGCTAAACAAGGCTTTAGGAAAGAAAAAAGATTAAGAGAACAAGAACAAGGTATGACAGCACCTATTCAAATAGATCAAGAAATAAATAGACATGAATTGGGTTTTCAGAAAGGGCCACTGAGACAATCAAAATTACTTGGAAATCAGAAAGACCAGTGTGGGTTCCTCAGTGGCCCTTGACTAAAGAAAAGATACAAGTAGCCCATGACTTGGTCAAACAACAGTTAGCGGAAGGACATATACAACCTTCCATATCCCCCTATAATACTCCCATTTTTGTCATTAAAAAGAAATCTGGTAAATGGAGATTATTACAAGATTTAAGAGCCATTAATAATGAGATGGTTATTATGGGACCTGCTCAATCAGGGATTCCTCAATTGTCTGCTTTACCAAAAACCTGGCATGTTTTAGTTATAGATATTAAAGATTGTTTCTTTTCAATTCCAATTCATCCCGAGGATAGTCCACATTTTGCATTTACTATCCCTGCACTGAATCATGAAGGTCCTGATCAGAGATATGAATGGAAAGTACTCCCTCAAGGGATGGCTAACAGCCCAACTATGTGTCAAATTTATGTTAATAAAGCAATCCAGCCACTTAGAAACCAAAATCCTGAACTACAAATATTTCACTATATGGATGATGTGTTACTGGCACATAAAGATAAAAACACATTACTAGAATGTTATGCCACACTTACAAATTTATTGAAAAATTATAATCTAGAGATAGCAATAGATAAAGTACAATTAAATCTTCCAATTAATTATTTAGGAGTTCTATTATCCTCAACCATGGTCCGTCCACCAAAAATTCAAATACGAGTAGATCAACTCAAATCACTTAATGACTTTCAAAAGTTATTGGGAGACATAAATTGGATAAGGCCTTATCTAGGCATACCAACAGGAGAGTTAGGACCTTTATTTGATATTCTAAAAGGTCCATCAGATCCAAATTCACCCCGCATGTTAACGCCTGAAGCAAGAAAAGTATTAAAAATCATTGAAACATATATGGAAAATATGCATTTGGATAGAATTGATATAAGTTTGCCTTTATTATTTATTGTACTACCAACAAAAAATATTCCTACAGGAGTATTTTGGCAAGAAGGTCCATTATTGTGGATACATTTATCTTATTCCCCTAACACTATTCTTACTAGATATCCTGAGGCTGTAGGACAATTAATACTCAAAGGAATAAAAGCAGCTAAGGGAGTGTTTGGGATTTCTCCCAATAAAATTATTACTCCATATACTATGGATCAAATTGATGAGTTAGCTAATGAGTTAAATACTTGGGCAATAATCCTGTGTAAAACTAGTGTTTCATTTGATAATCACTTACCATCTAATCCTTTGTTGTCTTTTTGGTCTAAGCATCCTGTAGTTTTTCCAAAAATGACAAGAAAAACCCCTATCATAAATGCTCCAAATATATTCACTGATGGGTCAAACAATGGTACAGCAGCAGTAGTTACTCCTGATCAAACTTTTACATTTTTAGTACCCAAACAATCAGCTCAAAAGGTAGAGCTTAATGCAGTATTACAAGCTTTTATGATGTTTAAAGATTCTGTATTTAATTTATTTTCTGATAGTCAGTATGTAGTTAATGCTATTAATTCCCTTGAAGATGCTGGTAGGATTTCCCCTTCCTCTACTGTTTTCTCTTTGTTTTCCGCTATACAAAGTCTAATCTGGGACCGAAAAGATCCATTCTTCATAGGTCATATCAGGGCACATACAGGATTGCCTGGAGCCCTTAGTATGGGCAATGAACTAGCAGATAAATCTACACATGACATACATATTTTCTCCACAATAGAAGAAGCTATAAATTTTCATAAAAGGTTCCATGTCAATGCTAATACTTTACAAAAGCGTTTTAAAATAACTAAAGAACAGGCCAGACATATAATAAAACAATGTCAAAATTGTGTGACATTTTTACCACAAGTTAATCTTGGAGTCAATCCTAGAGGACTAATACCTAACCATATTTGGCAGATGGACGTCACACACTTGCCAGAATTTGGAAAATTAAAATATTTACATGTTACAGTTGATACCTCTTCCGGATTTTTGATGGGCTCCCTTCATGCCGGAGAAAAAACTAAAGATGTTATAGCTCATTGCTTACAAAATTTTGCCACTGTGGGCGTTCCAAAACAGTTAAAAACGGACAACGGTCCTGGTTATACTTCCTCCTCTTTTAAACAATTTTGCTCATCATTTGGTATTACTCACATAACAGGAATTCCATACAATCCACAAGGACAAGGCATAGTTGAAAGAGCTCATCAAACTATTAAAATGTACTTATTAAAACAAAAGGAGGGAATTGGAAAGGGGTATATATCCCCCAAAGATAAACTTAAAATAACCCTTTTTACTCTAAACTTTTTAAATTTAGATTCATCGGGACTTAGTGCTGCGGAAAGACATTTGTACCCCAAAAATGTACATAAGCCTAAGGTACTTTGGAAAGATATTCTAACAGGACAATGGAAAGGCCCGGATCCAGTGATAGTCTGGAATCGGGGCGCTGTCTGTGTTTTCCCACAGGATGAACAGCAACCGATTTGGATTCCAGAGAGATTAACTAAAACAATTTCTACAGAAAAAGAAGATGATTTGACTCAAATCCATAACAGCTGACATCCAGAGCTCCAGCTTGGCTATTCTTACATCTGCGACAGTGATTAACCAAGGTTTTTTTTTTCAGTATCTATTTTATTATTGCATTTTTCCACATCATAAAGTTCTATTTTATTTTTGAGCTCATACAAACCTAGGTTAATGTTTTTCTGATCAGTTTTATTTTTTGACTGTGTTTTATTTTTTATTTATTTATTTATTTATTTATTTATTTATTTATTTTTTTTTGACTGTGGAGTTTTTAAACATTGCAATGGAGATTTCACCTAAGTATAGTTACAAGGCCTTTATTTACTATTGTCTTATGTGTTGTATGTTGTGTGCACACTTCTGTTTTGTGTTGTATGTCTGTATGTGTGTATGTCCATATTTCTTATATGAGGAGCGCTCATGAAAAAATGGATCCGAATTTTTTCTTTATTCACGTGATTTATATGGTTTAATTTAAATTAGGTGAACAGCTGTTTATGATTGTTGTTAAAGATGGTTAACAGATCTGTTTGTTTACTAATTTAAATTTGGTAAACGGCTGTTAAGGATTGTTTTTAAAGGAGTTTAACAGATCTGTTTGTTTACTTTCACCTTTTCTTTTTATTATATTTAATAATTCTGTTCAGGATAATGTCTCTTTACCATCATTGCCAGAATTTCCATCTCCATCCCAATTCCAGTGAAGACTGAGATAAAACCAAACTACAGCTTCTATGATAGCTATCACAGTAAACTGTATAAACTGATGCATCAATGAATATAACTCAACAAGTAATGCTATCAAGGACTTGATTTACTTTGGGAGGATATGGACATATTGATAGACTCCTCCAATTTGAACTGCTTGCAGAACTTGCCTGGACTATATATCAGTTGCATACATTGTGAAATATCATCTGGTGCACCGAATTGTGGTACTGCTGGCATATTTTTGCTGATGGTGTCACCAGTGATGCAATTTCCTTGCCAGCTCACCCCATGTTTATTGTGGTAATACTGGCATATCTTTGCTGATGGTGTCACCAGTGACGCAATTTTTCCAAAGGAGCCGTCAATTGGCTTGGTGTCGTGGCATTTCTGTATCCTCCTCCCTTCTACTAGTGATGGTCTAAATTTGGGGGCCAACAGAGGTGAGGCAAAGAACCTCACCCCCCCACTGGCACCAAGGCTAAATTTGGGGGCCAACAGAGGTGAGGCAAGAACCTCACCCCCCCACTGGTGCATAGGCCTATCCACAAGCATGGCTGAATGCTGGACCGGTAGTCAGCGACGGGTTGCTCCGATTACAGTGGATTCAACCTAAGACAGGAAGCTGACGCCTAAAGGTCAGTTCTCCCATGACGGGTAAGAACCATATGTTAAATTGGACAACCTACCAGGCACGGTCCCTAGCCACATTGCTTGTTGCTTAATTAAACAGAAGGGGGCAGATGCTAGGAGCCACAAGCATATATACGATGTATGGCACCTTTGGTTGTAAAGTGACGCCAGCTAGCCACTGAGATGATTATGTTAAAATTTACATTCATATGCAAACTGGACTCCCGCTGTTCACCTTGGCCTGCTACCGGACTCAAGTTACGGGACTTTACGGGACTGCTGGAGAGTTCCCATTGGTTGGGGAAGGATAGTAGGAGGGAATTCCGGAGGAGGTGGGAGGAGACGGGGGGTTCCGGTCAGCGCGCGGTTCCGGTCGGACACCCTCGTGGGAGGACCGGTTTTTGACTTGCTGGCGCTGAGAGTGTTAGCGGCTTTTTCAAAATAAAGTTTTGTTCCTGCTTGATTGGCTCGTGATTCTGTGCCCAGCCAAGACTGCGGCACTAATAGATTTCAAAGAGTACTTGTTTAATAAAAGTCATTGTCCTCCAACATGATAAAATTATCTGTCAAAGAATGTCACATTAAAGAAATTGTACAAGTGAGTAGTTCTGGGGACTTTGCACTTGAGTGAAACTTCATAGCTCTGAGATTTTGCCACCCAATACCAAATGTCTGGGACCTCCACACAAAGTTCCCAAGTATATAATCATCTAAACATTCGCTGCTTATTTCCAGAATTTGGGATGACAAAGCTAATTCAGTCTTCTAGAACACTGCAGCTGGGAGTAACGCCAAGGACAGCCCTCATTCTGTGCACAGGGAAGCAGCAGGCCTCATACAGTCACCTGATACAAGGAAGTCACCTGGCAGGGAAGTGGCAGAGCTAGAATTAGCAACCAAAATATCCTGACCTCTAGTTCAGAGCTCAACACCACCAACACCTCATTGGCTCCTCAGAGAAAGAGTGGCACTGGGCAGCTTGTGCCCCGCATACCAGCAACACTGGGGTTTGATCTCCTCCAGCTGCATTTGTTCCCAGGAAGTCCACAGAGCGATCAGAGTTATAGACTGCAGGAAGAAGAGAGTGACTTGTCCCATGGTTGTTAAAATGTAAACTGGCAACTCTGTTGCTAAAACCTCCTGGCTCCTCCAGGAGCTGCTATCTAAATACTCCATATTCTGAGTGAGAATAGTTAATGCTCAAAGATGCTAGCAACTGCTGTAGTCTGCATCTCTTCTTGAGTGTTCACACTCTGCATTTGAATCCTGCTTCTATCCAAGTGACCTCACAGTTTTCGAAGGTAGCTCTGGGGAATATTAAAAAGTCACAGAACCTCCAGGAATTCATATACAGAGGCGCTTGTGTATATAGAAGCAGACAGGGTGAAAAGGTTGTATAGAACATGTCATCCTTCTGACACACTGTGGGCCTAAATATAGTCTCTTGCAGTGATGGTTTCACCTAGAAGAAAAGCAAAGAAGAGAAATAAATGTTTGTTGAGTGAATAACTGATTACCAAAAGTATAATTCAGGAATCCCCGGCAGCACCATCAGTCATTTCTGAGCAACTAAAATTTTACAAACAGAATCATCACTCACCTGGCTTACAGGGCAGAGCCTGGCTAGTATTCTGGGGCTTTCTCAGATGACAGATTGTAGGAGTTCGTGGCATAGAGAACTCACAATAAAATTTGCTCAGTGGTGCATCTTGCCTGAATCAAATTTAACAGTCACAATGGTCCCCATAAAGTCACTTGACAGAGAAGGACCATCCCTACAGAGCAGAAGCATGCCATGATTGATGAGGAAGCCCCATCAAATTAAGGTCCAGAGTAGACCCAGATGAAGTTCCCTTCCACACCTCACCTTCTATGAATTCAGCCATAACTCTTATCCTGAGAATCCAGCAGGTCTGTTACCGGCTCAGTGTGACCTCATCACACCTTGCCCTTACCTCGTCCCCACACATGTGTCCTCAGAACCTTTCACTCATTATTCACAGCCCTACTTGCCTGCCAGGGTAATGTTGAGCACAGCAACTACACTGGCTGACTTCAGGGTTCCCAAAGCTACCCCCTCTAGAAACAGTGGTGCATGATCTCTGGGCCTAGAGCATCTGGGGTATAGATGCATAGAATCCCAGATGGCCCATTTGTTCATTGCTTACTGTGTGCTAGGGACTTTGCTAAATATTTTATAGGTGTAATCTGATTTTTATTCTACTGATAGCCAAATGAGGTAGATTTTATTATGCTCATTTCGTATTTGAGGAAACGATCAAGTGACTGGTCTGAGGTCACACAACTAACAAGTCGCAGAGTGAAATTAGGACACAGATGTGTCTCACTCTACAAACTTGTAACCTCTGCACTCTTGAGGGCTCTGTCATGTTGTCTCTCATTGCTAAGCTACAGCACTGTGCACCCACAAACACCAGATATGCAGGACTGGAGACAGCTGGAACTAGTCCCAGTCTAGCTTCATTCATCCATCTATTCATCCTTCCAGCAGACATTGACACCTACTATGGGCCAGGACTGCAGTAGGTGCTGGGGATTCAGAATAAATAGCACAGAGATCCTGCCCTTAACATGAGGATCTTAAAGACAAACAGGACTTACTCTGGAGGCTGCTTAGTCTGTGATCGATGTATGATCACTTTTACTGATAGAGATCATCTTGGCAGGGAGCTCTGGTTTGGACTGAGCTGGCTCTTGGAACATGGATCACTCAAGGTTCAGAACAAGGGGCCAAGGGGCATTGCTGTTGATTCATAGTAACTATTTATCCCAGGGGAACTTCAAACAGCAGAAAGAGTAATCTAAAACCCACCCTCTCCACCTGTCTGGAATTGCTTTTGGCTACATCTTTGAAAAACCCACTAAAAGCGATGTTTCTGGAGCCATCCCAACTCAAGGGCAAGTGTTTTGTGTTTCTTCAGATACTAGTTTAACCTGGTAGAGAAAGGTTGGAAGGCCCTGGACAAATTCTGCTGCATGGACCAAACATCTGCTAACATTTCCTATACAGTTAGTGATACTTTTTTTTTTTCCCTCATGGGAAACTAATAGGATTAGAAAATTGTGACTGACCCCCATACTGAAGTCATACCACATCTGCATCCTTCTAGAAGGCTGCTGAGTCAGCCCACCACATCCATGGGCTGGGAATCTGTGCACAGAAGATGGAGCTTTTCCACTGCAAACTTACATGGCAGAAGAGCAAAAGGGACTAAGGCGTTCCACCCCCCCACCCCAGTTTTACAAAGTCACTAATCCCATGCATGAGGGCTCTGCCCTCATGACTTCATCCCTCCCTAAAGTCCCACCCCTTCTTACTGCTCATACTTTTGCAACAAATGGAGCATGAAAGGATGCAAGATTTCTGTAATAATTCTTCTGTGTCCAACAATGTTATTTACTTGCACTTTAAGTATTCTTGTTAAGAATAGAGAAGGCCTGCCCACTGGGACAGCGTGTCCCAAGAGGGGAACACTCCAGTTTCTTCCCCTGGGAGGTAACCAGAGGAGCTGAAGAGGGCTCACAGAACTCAGCCAGAAAAGCGTCAGCAAATGACTTCTGTGTTTACTCACTAAGACCAAGTAGGCCACTCCAGCTAGGGATCCTAGACTATTCAGACTTCCAGCACAACCCAGCCCTGAAAAATGAAGGCAGGTCAGGTCAAAGTGCTGCTCATCAGTGCTTTCCATGGAAAACAAAGGTCAACAAAGAGTATTCCTTCAACTGGGCTCCTGCTCTTTGTGTCCTAAAATATCCATCACAATCCTTCATTTTTATATATATATATATATATATATATATATATATATATATATATATATATATACCTCCCAAAGAAGGATTTCTCTGATATGTTGGCAAGACGGGAAGCAGAGACCTCTTAGTAGGGTAAACTCCTATTGGTCAAAACAGCATTATGCTCATTGAGCCCCGTCAATTGTGACTGCTGTGGGACAAGAGGCTTTTGGTTTTTCTAGTTTCATTCCTTTGGCATAAATAGAAGAGGAAAAAGAAAACATTGGGTTATCCCTGGTTTCTCTTTATTCTCCAATTTTTCTGCAAGAAAATATATGTTTTCTTTTTGTTCTAAGATTTTAAAAGATAAAATAAGGTTAGTAAGAATTTGGAAAGAAGGAGTTTCTATAATTGAACAAATATGGCTTTGAGCTTTCTAACAGCTCAAGAAAGGTTTCACACTTCTCAGTAATTATTGTGTAAATTTTGTTTGGTTTGGTTTGGGGTACTAGGGATTGAAAGGGGCACTTTACTGTTGAGCTACATCCAAGCCTTTTTTATTTTTTATTTGGAGACAGGGTCTCTCTAAGTTGCCTAATCTGGCCTCAAACTTGTAATCCTCCTGCCTCAGCCTTCCAAGTCACTGAAATTATAGATATGTACCACCATGCCCAGCTACGCAAATGTTTTCTAATGAACACTTTTCTGTATGCTGCAGAAAATTTATAAGGTCAGCTTTTATAACATGAAAATATTTTGATACTATAAACTATTTTTAAGGAACTGATTTTAAATTACTGTTTGTTCTGGTCACTTGTTTTCACTACGCAGTTTATACAACTTTCTTCCAGCAACTGACCAATGCGTGGAATATTATTCAGCCTTTAAGAACAAAGAAATCTTGTCATTTGCAACAACATGGGTGAACCCATAGGATGAAATGAAGTTAAACCAACACAGAAACACAAATACTACATGATCTCACATGTGGGTTGTGAAATAGTTGAACTCTTAGAAACAGAGAGTAGAATGCTAGTTACCAGGGGCTATAAGAGAAAAGAAATGAGAAAATATAAAAACATCAGTTTGTACAACTAAATCGGTCTAATTTCTAATCGTCAACAATACTCTAATAAAGCTATAGAGGGGAAGTCCATATGCAAAGGGAAAGGCGATTCCAGAAATGGGCATGAACTCAGGCCTGAAGGATCCTAGCATCACAGTCCCTATCCCATAGAGACCGCCTAAGGAATAGACATTGGCCTAATCACAGCCAATGAGATATAGCGAAAATTTTGTGGAACTATTTTTTTTTTTTTTTAAAGAGAGAGTGAGAGAGGAGAGAGAGAGAGAGAGTTTTTTTTTTTTTAATATTTATTTTTTAGTTCTCGGCGGACACAACATCTTTGTTGGTATGTGGTGCTGAGGATCGAACCCGGGCCGCACGCATGCCAGGCGAGCGCGCTACCGCTTGAGCCACATCCCCAGCCCTTTGTGGAACTATTGAAAAAAAAATATATACTCTTTTCTACTGGACTTACTCTTGGGAGGACCAAAGACTAAGGTTACTTGAAGCCTTCTTGCCATGACTTAGAGAAGGGTGAAGTGAACACAGGGAGAACTAGGGTCAAGAATAGGAATGAAATTTGGGCCCAGTGATATTATTTGATCTCCTGGACCAAACCATACCTGAAGCTATTCTACCCTGTATTGTTTGGTTGCATAAGCAAATAATTTCTTCCTCTTTCTTTCTTATTTATTTATTTTCTCAAGCCAAAATGAGCTGAGTTTTCTGTTACTTGCATCCAAAACAGTCCTAAATGATATGCTCGTGAGTTAAATATCCATTTGCAAGAGGATGGCCAAGCATACCTTTTAGAAATCATAAGTGTCTTGCAGAGGCTGCAAAAGATCCCCACAGGAGTATTTAAGGTAAGCCATAATAAAAAGTTAGTGCTTCTGAAATCTGAACTCTGAGACCAGATGTCTTTTTTTTTTTTTAGCTTTCATTATCACCTCTGATTATACAGTTATCCTCCTTAATAAGAATGCCTCATTAGAGTGCTATACTGAAAACTAAATAAGATAAAAATATATTAAAATGCCTAGAACAGTGCTTGACACCCAGCAGATTCTCGAGAGATTTTTATTTTCTCCCAGAATATTATTGTCAAAACACAAAATGCATAGAGACAAGAAGTTTGCACATTATCGAGAACTCCACCGTTGCTCAAGATAGTTGTTAGGACTTCTTTTGCATGAAGCATGGTCAGAACATAGGATATTTGCAAGACCGCATCCTCGAAGCAATGATGCTCTTATACTTAGAAATGATGAATCCAAATGTATGTCTCATGAGGAGAATATCAACAGTGGGCACTTCTGTGAAACAAGTATCACAAGATCAGAATTGACTACATGCAGAGTTTGTCAGATGGGAAGCAGGGAGGCCTACCAAGGAAAAGGTGATATGTTTGATGTGCTCACGATAACAACAAGGGCATGAAAACAGCTCCAGAGACCCTGAGGAACCCACGTCGACCCACGACTACAGGAAATGTGTGTCCCAAACCCTGAGTTTCTTTCTGGAAACGTTGCTGATGCTCTTAAGAGCAAGATAATGTAATACAAAGAGCATTTTTAAAAGTAAGATAGATTGCTGGGTGATGCATACCTGTAATCCCCGTGGCTTGGAAGGCTGAAGCAGGAGGATCACAAGTTCAAAGCCAGCCTCAGCAAGAGCAAGGAGGTGCTAAGCAACTCATTGAGATCCTGTCTCTCCATAAAATACAAAATAGGGCTGAGAATGTGGCTCAATGTTCAAGTGCCCCTGAGTTCAATCCCCAGTACCCACTGAAAGAAAAGTGGCGCAGGACTGATCAAACACACACCTGGGATAAGAAGTGGGTTTATTGTCAGGAGCCCGACAAAGCTCTCTGCAGGAAGAGAGGGACACCAGCAGCAAGCGAGACAGAGCAGCAGCAACTCCCCCTTGAATGTCACCTTTTATAGGCTAGAATCATACTGTCATAGTAAGCATCCCCCGATCTTGTAGAAGGCAAGTTTGTTTCTTGGGAACAGAGACAGGCAGTTTTCCTATCTCTCAGAGGGGGAACAGGAAAACCGACATGTCCCTTTATCCTCTCGAGGAGAGAACAGGGAAACCAGTACATCTCCATCTCAGGGGCCGGTGAGTTGTCTCCTATCTCTCAGGGAGAGACTGGCACATCTCCATGCCGGTAGGTTTTATCTGGAGCTAGCTTCTATTTTGGGGGAATAAGAACAGTATTCATAAAGTGGGGGCAGGGAAAAGGAATATGGCTGCAATTATGCTAACACCCTCCCCCCAAAAAAATAAGATAGGTTCACATTATAATCCCAGATCGTTGTAATCTTCTATTTACAGATCTTGAGCTATAACTTAACTAAGTCTCAGTTTTCTTATTTGTGACAGTTAAATAATATCATGTGCCGGATAGTAGTTCCTTTCTTCCAAGATGTGACAGTCTCATCCAATTCCCCTGCCAGGTATGTTGTGGTCTGCACTTCTCTATCTCCTGTGAAGGTAGGTTTGTTCTCATGGTTTGCTTTGGAAAATGAAATACAAATTGAACTGAGTTGTGTCTGTTGAGGTGAAAGCTTTAAGAATCAGAGCATGATTCACTAGATCCTCGTCCACCCAATAAAGTGATTCTAGAAGCAAGTGTCAAGACTGGACCTCTGTCGGCCTGTGTCCCCTGCTGTCTGTGATACACAAGCTCCCCGATAAACTGCTCTGATGTGAGCCATGAGCAAGTGATCAATTCTGAGTTGTTCCTTACTTGAACAACCCAGCCCTCCTGTTTGATAACTATATTAGACCATTTCAATTCATGAAGCCATTTAAGAGATGTTTGGTTATACTTTGAATCTTTGCATATATTACAATCAATATGAAGATACTTCTAAAACTTTAAAAGCAAAATTCAGAAGATTCAAAATAAAATGTATATGATTAGAAAAGAGTGATAGTAGGGCTGGGGTTGTGGCTCAGTGGCAGTGTGCTTGCCTAGCATGTGTGAGGCACTGGGTTTGGTCCTCAGCATCACATAAAAATAAATAAATAAATAAAAGCATTGTGTCCATCTACAACTAAAAATTATAAAGAAAAAAAGAAAAGAATGATAGTACCTAGTGCCAAACAAGAAGTACAATGAAAAACATTCTCACACTTTTGTAAGGAATGTAAATTGAGTAAGATTTCAAAGGACAGTCTAGCCCTATCTGTAAAAATTGGACCTACTCTAGAAATTTATTCTTAGGAAATTATGAGATACTTATGCAAAGTATAGATAAAGACATTATTGATGTACTTACTGGTTATAGGAGTAAAAAACTGGGAACAACCTAAATGTCTAACAATAAGAAATTAGTTTTCCAAGAGTTAGAGAAGATAATGCTAAGCGAAGTTAGCCAATCCCAAAAAAACAAATGCCCATTGTTTTCTCTGATATAAGGATTCATGGTAGGGTAGGGAGGAGGAGCATGGGAGGAACAGACGAACTCTAGATAGGCAGAGGGGTGGGAAGGGAGGGGAGGGGGCATGGGGTTAGAAATAATGGTGGAATGTACATGTATGAAGACACAAATTGGTGTGAATATACTTTGTATTCAACCAGAGATACGAAAAATTGTGCTTTATATGTGTAATAAGAATTATAATGCATTCTGCTGTCATATATGAATTTTAAAAATTAATTAAAAAATAAAAATATATCAAAAAAGATTATAAAATTTTATTCGTAAAAATTTAATACTTTTGATGCTTTTGTAAATGATATTTTTTTCTATTTCATTTTATGTGTTTCTTGATATTTTATAAAAATATTTCTTTTTTAATTAAAAGAAAGAAAGAAATGGGTTATCCAAAGCATGGTAGATACATACATAGAGCACTGGGCAGAATATGGAGTTCAATATATATTTTTATTTATTTATTGTTGGTTTATTAGGAGTTTACACAATAGTGGGATTTGTTGCAATGTATTTAGACATGCACATATTTTGATCAATTTCATTCACCAGCACCTCCCCTTAACCTCCTCTCCTCCCTCAATTCATATTTTTAATAAGTATATATCCATAATACATAATTTTAGCAGGCTAAGTAAAATAGCATGTCGCCCACGTCCTGCACAGCCACGGATTCAGGGTCACTCCACGGGAATTGGGCTGGCAATGAAAAGACCACACAAACACAAAATACCTTTTTCAGGGGTCAGGGATGGCTCTGCAACTTCAGGGGTCAGCTCCTATGCTGGAGGTTTGGCAAAAGAAGAAAGGCAGCCAAGAGACAAGAGAGCGAGTGTACCCCTAACCCCTGTTTTTATTAGGGGAAAGACATTCGATAGAATATTCCACCCAAATAAGGCAAGGGATAGTGTTACAACAAACAGAGGGGTGCAGCCCAGTCCCATTGGGTGACACCCAATCCCAGAGCTGCACTTCCTTGCTGAGGGAAGGGAAGGCCCACTTGCTTCACACTGCATTTGATTCCAGTTCCACACCCCTATTACTCAAGGCTAAGGGGGCATGCTCAACCCCTGTTCAGGGCGCCTCGACAATAGCACATATTATATCAATCTTTTTTTCATAAACGTATGTTTGGGACACCAAAGGAAGAGCTACATGAACACTACTGATGGTTATCTTCATGGAATAAGCTACAGTTGATTTGTATTTGTTCCATTTGAGTGCCTGATTCTTTAAAATGTGTGTGTGTGTGTGTGTGTGTTTATTTTTAACCAGAAAAAAATTAATCAATTTTTATTCTTAAAAAAAAAAAATGGAAAGATGGCGGCGATGGGAGTGCAGCACCCCAGTGCACCGCGTCACTGTGCGGGAGAAAGACGAGGTGAAACGGCTGAAGGCTACCTTGTTGGGAATTTCCAGTGAAATTGAGGTGCTCCAGAATCTAGAGGACAGATTTCCAGCGCGCAGGATTCGGCTGCGGGGGCTCGGTCGCGGGCGATTTCTCTGCACGGAGGGTAGCAGTACCTGGTCGGCGGACCGCCCCGCGGATGGAGTCTGGGGCACGCGCTAGTTAGTTAGCGGCGAGGTACCAGAGCGGGATTACAGCGAAGCGGATTCTGGAGGCTCCTGCCAGCGGCGCACTGGCCGCGCTTAGTGCTAAGTTCCGGCTTTGAGACAGAGGAGACAACCGGTCCAGTTCGATTCCCGACACCGGTCGGAACACGGAGGAGGACAGCAGCCGCCATCTTGGAGAGCTGATGCAATCATCCCTGTTTTCTACTGATCTCAGCTCATTCAACTATGGAACAGGTGATTCCAGGCTGGTATTTGCCTGCGTCTCGCAGACAGATCACTCAGGCTCGGGACTGGAGAACCTGAGGAGAATACTCTTTGGGGCTCGCCCCTGGCAAGGCGGGCGCCGGACTTTGAGCGGCCAGATTCTAGCTCCCCGGGTTGCTTTGGCCCAGGGCGGGGGATCCTTCGGGGACTCCGGGCTGAGGCCAGTTACAAGTGGATTGTGCGCTGAGGGGCGGCGTGGCTCTGACAACCAGAACAGTTTTGGCCCGGGGCTAGGGAGCCCGCAGGGACTGCGTCTTTGACCCTGCCCCTGGCGGAGCGTACACTGAGCTGGGAGAGTTTGGAGCGGCCAGGCTCGGGCTCCCGGGGCTGCTTGGGCCTGAGGTTGGGGTACCTCTGTGGAGCCTGCTCCTAGCAGAGTATGGCAGGGATCGGAGAGGCTGGGTTCTGGCTCCCGTAGCTGCTTGAGCCCAGGGCCGGGGATCCTGCGGGGACTGCAAGCTGAGGCCAGCTACAAGTGAAACGTGCGCCGAGGGGCAGCGGGGCTCTGACTCCCGGAACAGTTTTGGCCCGGGGCTGGGGAGCCCACGGGAACTCCGTCTTTGACTCTGCTCCTAGTGGAGCGTGCACCGAGCAGGGAGAGTCTCGTGCGGCCAGGCTTGGGCTCCCTGGGCTGCTTTGGCCTGGGGTTGGGGAACCCGCGGCGGTTGCTCTGTGAAGCCTGCTCCTAGCAGAACGTGGCTGGGATCGGAGAGGCCGGCTCCTGGCTCCCGAAGCTGCTTTGGCCCAGGGTTGGGGATCCTACAGGGACTGCTTCTTGGTCCGGGTCCTGCTGGGTGCTGCGGGGGCCTGGGGGGCAGAGTGGAGCTGCCACCTGCGCCCAGAGCAGGCTAAGGGACCCGCCGGTGTGGTATCACGACACCCCAACTGCAGCTGGGGCCGAGGAGAGTAGCCGCCCACGCCTGGAACAGGACCAGCGACCCGACGGCAGGATAGCCAAGTCACCCCATTTGGAGTGGAGGCCGTGAAGAGCCGCCGTCTGGTCCTGCAAGGTAGGCAGACCTGCGTCCCACTGGCAGGACAGGCTCGGCAGCCTGCCAGTGTGGTGGACAAGTAGCATCGAGGCAGTCACGTCACACTGGTTGGAGTGGGGGTTGAACAGAGCCGCCTCCAGTGTCTGGAAAAGGCCCAGCGACCCGTTGGAGAGGCAGTTAGGTACCCCCACTGGGAGTGGGGGCTGAGCAGAACTGCCGCCCAAGCCCGCAAGGTAGGCAGATCTGAGACCCACCGGCAGAACAGGCTTAGAGGCCGACCAGCGTGGTAGACACGTCACACCAATTGGAGTAGGGGTGGAGCAGAGCTGCCGCCCACATCCAGATCAGGACCAACGATCCGAGGACGTGGTAGGTACGTCACCACAATTGGAGTGGGGGCAGAGTAGAGCAGCCACCCGCGCCCGCAGGGTGGGCAGACCTACGACCAACCAGCGTGGTAGATAGATCACCCTAATTAGAGGAGGAGCACAGCCACTACCCGCCCTACAAGAGAGATCTCCCAACTATACAAGAGCAATATAAATAAATAGGGGGAAAATTTCAAAAACACAACAGTTTCACCAAGCAGAAAGAAACGCAAGCAATATGAAAAGACAAGGAAAGAAAGGACCACAAGCAATGCAGGTCAACTCAACTCTAGAAGAGGTAATAGATGCAACAGATGGAATGTCAGATAAAGAGTTCAGGATATACATGCTTCAGATGATCTGGAGTCTCAAGGAAGACATGAGACAGCAAAATCAGACAATGAAAGATCACATTGACAAGGAACTACAGAAACAAATCTAGGAAGTAAAAGATCAATTTCACAGGGAGTTAGAAGTAATAAAAAACAAACAAATAGAAATCCTAGAAATGCAGGAAGCAATAAACCAACTTAAAACCTCAATTGACAATACTACCAGCAGAATAGATCACTTAGAAGATAGAACATCAGACAATGAAGACAAAGTATTTCAACTTGAAAAGAACATAGACAGCTCAGCAAGACTGCTAAGAAACCATGAACAGAACATTCAAGAATTATGGGATAACATTAAAAGACCAAACTTAAGAGTCATTGGGATACAGGAAGGCACAGAGCTCCAAACCAAAGGAATAAACAATCTATTCAATGAAATAATACGAGAAAACTTCCCAGACTTGAAGAATGAAACAGAATCCCATATCCTAGAAGCCTACAGGACGCCGAAAGTGCAAAATCATAAGAGATCCACACCTAGACACATTATAATGAAGATGCCCAACATACAGAATAAGGAGAGAATTTTAAAAGCTACAAGAGAAAGAAAGCAGATTACATTTAGGGGCAAACCAATCAGGATAACAGCTGATCTCTCAACACAGACTCTGAAAGCTAGAAGATCCTGGAATAACATTTTTCAAACACTGAAAGAAAATGGGTTCCAATCAAGAATCGTGTATCTGGCGAAATTAAGCTTCAGGATGGAAGATGAAATTAAAACCTTTCACGATAAACAAAAGTGAAAAGAATTCGCAGCTAGAAAACCATCTCTTCAAAAAATCCTTGGCAAAACATTACAGGAAGAGGAAACTGAAAATAACATTGAAAACCATCAGTGGGAGGTAGGACAGTAAAGGGGGGAAAGTAACCAAAGAGGAAAACTAATCAGGTTTAGTAATATAAATAAACAAATATGACTGGAGGAACAAACCAAATCTCAATAATAACCCTAAATGTTAATGGCTTAAACTCACCAATTAAGAGACACAGGCTAGTCGAATGGATCACAAAACAAGATCCAACAATATGTTGCCTACAGGAGATGCATTTGATAGGAAAAGATATACATAGACTGAAGGTGAAAGGCTGGGAAAAATCATTCCACTCATATGGACTGCGGAAACAAGCAGGAGTGTCCATACTCATATCAACCAAAATAGATTTCAAGCCAAAGTTAATCAAAAAGGATGAAGAGGGATACTGCATACTGCTCAAGGGAACCATACACCAACAAGACATAACAATCATAAATATATATGCCCCAAACAATGGTGCTGCTACGTTCATCAAGCAAACTCTTCTCAAGTACAAGAGTCTAATAGACCACCATACAATAATCATGGGAGACTTCAACACACCTCTCTCACCACTGGACAGATCTTCCAAACAAAAGTTAAATAAGGAAACTATAGAACTCAACAACACAATTAACAACCTAGACTTAATTGACATATATAGAATATACCACCCAACATCAAGTAGTTACACTTTTTTCTCAGAAGCACATGGTTCCTTCACAAAAATAGATCATATATTATGTCACAGGGCAACTCTTAGACAATATAAAGGAGTAGAAATAATACCATGCATCTTATCTGATCATAATGGAATGAAACTGAAAATCAACGATAAAAGAAGGAAGGAAAAATCATGCATCATTTGAAGAATGAACAATAGGTTACTGAATGATCAATGGGTTATAGAAGACATTAAAGAGGAAATTAAAAACTTCTTAGAGTTAAATGAAATCACAGACACAACATATCGGAATCTATGGGACACACTGAAAGCAGTTTTAAGAGGAAAATTCATTGCTTGGAGCGCAATCCTTAAAAAAAGAAAAAACCAACAAATAAACGATCTCATATATCATCTCAAAATCCTAGAAAAAGAAGAGCAAAACAACAGCAAAAGAAGTAGAAGGCAAGAAATAATTAAAATCAGAGCTGAAATTAATGAAATCGAAACAAAAGAAACAATTGAAAAAATTGACAAAACCAAAAGTTGGTTCTTTGAAAAAATAAATAAAATCGACAGACCCTTAGCCATGCTAACGAAGAGAAGACGAGAGAGAACCCAAATTACTAGCATACGGGATGAAAAAGACAATATCACAACAGACACTTCAGAAATACAGAAGATAATCAGAAATTACTTTGAATCCTTATACTCCAATAAAATAGAAGATAGTGAAGGCATCGATAAATTTCTTAAGTCATATGATCTGCCCAGATTGAGTCAGGAAGATATAGACAGCCTAAACAGACCAATAACAATAGAGGAAATAGAAGAAACCATCAAAAGACTACCAACTAAGAAAAGCCCAGGACCGGACGGGTATACAGCAGAGTTTTACAAGACCTTTAAAGAGGAACTAACACCAATACTTTTCAAGCTATTTCAGGAAATAGAAAAAGAGGGAGAACTTCCAAAGACATTCTACGAGGCCAACATCACCCTGATGCCTAAACCAGACAGAGACACTTCAAAGAAAGAAAACTATAGACCAATATCTCTAATGAACCTAGATGCAAAAATCCTCAATAAAATTCTGGCGAATCGGATTCAAAATCATATCAAAAAAATTATACACCATGATCAAGTAGGATTCATCCCTGGGATGCAAGGCTGGTTCAATATATGGAAATCAATAAATGTTATTCACCACATCAATAGACTTAAAAATAAGAACCATATGATCATCTCAATAGATACAGAAAAAGCATTCGACAAAGTACAGCATCCCTTTATGTTCAAAACTCTAGAAAAATTAGGGATAACAGGATCATAACTCAACATTGTAAAAGCAATCTATGATAAGCCACAGGCCAGCATCATTCTGAATGGAGAAAAATTGAAGGCATTCCCTCTAAGATCTGGTACAAGACAGGGATGCCCTCTCTCACCACTTCTGTTCAACATAGTCCTCGAAACACTGGCCAGAGCAATTAGACAGACGAAAGAAATTAAAGGCATAAAAATAGGAAAAGAAGAACTTAAATTATCACTATTTGCAGACGATATGATTCTATACCTAACAGACCCAAAAGGGTCTACAAAGAAACTATTAGAGTTAATAAATGAATTCAGCAAAGTGGCAGGATATAAAATCAACACGCATAAATCAAATGCATTCCTGTATATCAGCGACAAGTCCTCTGAAACGGAAATGAGGACAACTACTCCATTCACAATATCCCCCCAAAAAATAAAATACTTGGGAATCAACCTAACAAAAGAGGTGAAAGACCTATACAATGAAAACTACAGAACCCTAAAGAGAGATATAGAAGAAGACCTCAGAAGATGGAAAAATATACCCTGTTCATGGATAGGCAGAACTAACATCATCAAAATGGCGATATTACCAAAAGTTCTCTATAAGTTCAATGCTATCCCAATCAAAATCCCAACAGCATTTCTTGTAGAAATAGATAAAACAATCAGGAAATTCATATGGAATAATAAAAGACCCAGAATAGCAAAAACAATGCTAAGCAGGAAGTGTGAATCAGGCGGTATAGTGATACCAGACTTCAAACTATACTACAGAGCAATAGTAACAAAAACAGCATGGTACTGGTACCAAAACAGGCGAGCGGACCAATGGTACAGAATAGAAGACACAGTAACCAATCCACAAAACTACAACTATCTTATATTTGATAAAGGGGCTAAAAGCATGCAATGGAGGAAGGATAGCATCTTCAACAAATGGTGCTGGGAAAACTGGAAATCCATTTGCATCAAAATGAAACTGAATCCCTTTCTCTCACCATGCACAAAAGTTAACTCAAAATGGATCAAGGAACTCGATATTAAATCAGAGACACGGCGTCTGATAGAAGATAAAGTCAGCTATGATCTACATATTGTGGGGTCGGGCTCCAAATTCCTCAATAGGACACCCATAGCGCAAGAGTTAACAACTAGAATCAACAAATGGGACTTACTCAAACTAAAAAGTTTTCTCTCAACAAAAGAAACAATAAGAGAGATAAACAGGGAGCCTACATCCTGGGAACAAATCTTTACTCCTCACACTTCAGATAGAGCCCTAATATCCAGAGTATACAAAGAACTCAAAAAATTAGATAATAAGATAACAAATAACCCAATCAACAAATGGGCCAAGGACCTGAACAGACACTTCTCAGAGGAGGACATACAATCAATTAACAAGTACATGAAAAAATGCTCAACATCGCTAGCAGTCAGAGAAATGCAAATCAAAACCACCCTAAGATACCATCTCACTCCAGTAAGATTGGCAGCCATTATGAAGTCCAACAACAACAAGTGCTGGCGAGGATGCGGGGCAATGGGTACACTTGTACATTGTTGGTGGGACTGCAAATTGGTGCAGCCAATTTGGAAAGCAGTATGGAGATTTCTTGGAAAGCTGGGAATGGAACCACCATTTGACCCAGCTATTCTCCTTCTCGGTCTATTCCCTAAAGACCTAACAAGAGCATGCTACAGGGACACTGCTACATCGATGTTCATAGCAGCACAATTCACGATAGCAAGATTGTGGAACCAACCTAGAAGCCCTTCAATAGATGAATGGATTAAAAAATGTGGCATTTATACACAATGGAGTATTACTCTGCAATAAGAAATGACAAAATCATAGAATTTGGAGGGAAATGGATGGCATTAGAGCAGATTATGCTAAGCGAAGCTAGCCAATCCTTAAAAAACAAATGCCAAATGTCTTCTTTGATATAAGGGGAGTAACCAAGGACAGGGTAGAGACGAAGAGCTTGAGAAGAAGATTAACATTAAACAGGGATGATAGGCGGGAAGGAAAGGGAGAGAGAAGGGAAATTGCATGGAATTGGAAGGTGAGCCTCAGGGTTATATACAATTACATATAAGAGGAAAGGAGGGGTAGGAGAAAAATTATATAAGTGGAAGAAACGATTTATTGTAGAGGGGGTGGAGAGAGAGAAGGGGAGGGGAGGGGAGGGGAAGGGGGGATAATAGAGAATGGGATAGACAGCAGAATACATCAGTCACTAGAAAGGCAATTTGTAAATCAATGGGAATGTAACTGATGTGACTCTGCAATCTGTATATGGGGTAAAAATGGGAGTTCATAACCCACTTGAATCAATCTGTGAAATATGGTATATTAAGAACTATGTAATGTTTTGAACAACCAACAATAAAATAAAAAAAATGAGCGGGAGGGAAAAAGCAAAGGCAGAAAGAGTCTGTCTCTCTGACTCTTGACTGACAAGAGTGATTCGTTGTCCTCTGCGGTGATCAAGACATTGTCAACTGTGGCTACAGAGACTGGGAAACCTCCAAGTTCTGTCAAGAAGAGTTATGTTCAAAATGATTGTAACCACACTATATCAAAAGCTAATCAACTATGTTGGACCCTGAGAAAGGACACTTTTAAAAGGTTGTTCAGCATGGAGTGTAGAAAAGAGTCAATCAGCCGAAAGCCGTCACTGTCTACATCTGCCCTATTCCCCAGGGTAGCCCGGAGCCCCACACAGCCACTGAGCCCTTGAACTGAAGCAGATCAAGATGTGCTGCAAGTGTGATATGATCACCAGGCTTCAAAGACTTTGTGTGAGGAAAGGAATGTAACCCAGCTTAATAATAATTTTAACATAGGTTATGTGTTGAAATGGGTTCTGGTTTGGATCTGTAATGAAAGGCTCATGTGTTGAAGGTGTGGTCCCCAGTGTAACAGATTCATAATTGGATTGCACTCTTGGGAGGTGGTAGAAACTGTAGGAGGTGGGGCCCTCCCAGTTGGAGGAAGTAGGTCGTGGAGGGAGGGTGTGCCCTGGAAAGGTGTATATCTTGCCCACAGCCCCTTCTTCTTCTCTCTCTCTCTCTCTCTCTCTCTCTCTCTCTCTCTCTCTCTCTCTCTCCCCCCCTAACCTTGGTATAAACACTTTGAAAAACATTTGATGTAAGAAGCCTCTGATACAGGTATTCCATATCTGAGAATCTGTCCCAAGGAATAACTCATAAACATAACCACAAAAACCCAAGAAAAATATTTGTTATAGGATTATTTATAATGCAAAAAAATTAAGACAACTTAAACTTCCAAAAATAAAGAAGACTTAGGTAAAATATGATATATCCACTCAAAAAAACTATGACACAGGCAATAAAATTGTTTGCCCTGGCTATATATAGCATGAAAATTAAATGATTATATGATATTTAGTGAAAAAACAGGATCAATTTTTATTCATAAAATACAATTATAACCACGTAAAAACTGTTCTTTTAAAAAAAAATAGAAGAAAATATTCATTATGTTTTTATCTTTCAGTGGTGAAATCACAAGGTATATTTTTTTCTGTTTTTCTGAATTCTATTTAATTAATGTTTTATAAATTAGTATTAGGATTGGTCAAATAGTATAAAAGAGTATTATGGTAGACCACTTCTAAGAGGTTCATGTCCTAATCCCCAGAATCAAGGAATGTTACCTTACACGATAAAAGGGACCTTTATATGATTAAGAATCTCAAAAGGAGACACTTATTCTGGTTTATTTAAATGGGCCTAATGTAACCACAAGGGTACTTGTAAGAGAAAGGTAGAAAGGTCATAGAGAGAAGACAATCAATGTGGTGACAGAAGCACAGGTTATAGTCAGAGAATGCAATGATTTAGATCTGGCTTATCCCCCAGATTCACATGTTGGAAACTTGGTCTCCAGCATGACAGTGTTGAGGTAGCAGAAATTTTAAGAAGTAGGAGGTGAGAGGTGGTTAGGTTATGGGGTCACTGCCCTCAGAAAAGATTAAGATAGTTTTTAAGGGACCCTGATTAAATATATATATATATGACAGCGGAATGCATTACAATTCTTATTACACATATAGAGCACAATTTTTCATATCTCTGGTTGTTTACAATGTATATTCACACCAATTTGTGTCTTCATACATGTACTTTGGATAATATTGATCATCACATTCCACCATCATTAATAACTCCATGTCCCCTCCCTTCCCCCTCCAACCCCTCTGCCCTATCGAAAGTTTCTCTATTCCTCCCATGCTCCCTCTCCCTATCCCACTATGAATCAGCCTCCTTATATCAAAGAAAACATTCGGCATTTGGTTTTTTGGGATTGGCTAACTTCACTTAGCATTATCTTCTCTAACTCCGTCCATTTACCTGCAAATGCCATGATTTTATTCTCTTTTATTGCGGAGTAATATTCCATTGTGTATATAGGCCACATTTTTTTATCCATTCATCTATTGAAGGGCATCTGGGTTGGTTCTACAGTTTAGCTATTGTGAATTGTGCTGCTATAAACATTGATGTGGCTGTGTCCCTGTAGTATGCTGTTTTTAAGTCCTTTGGGTATAAACACAAATGGGCCAAGGACCTGCACAGACACTTCTCAGAAGATGATATACGATCAATCAAAAAATATATGAAAAAATGTTCATCATTGCTAGCAATTAGAGAAATGCAAATCAAAACTACTCTAAGATTTCATCTCACTCCAGTCAGAATGGCAGCTATTATGAAGACAAACAACAATAAGAGTTGGTGAGGATGTGGGGGAAAGGTACACTCATACACTGCTGGAGGAACTTCAAATTGGTGCAGCCAATATGGAATACAGTACGGAGATTTCTTGGAAAATTGGGAATGGAACCACCATTTGACCCAGCTATCCCGCTCCTCCATCTATATCCAAAGGACTTAAAAACAGCATACTACTGATTCTTATAAGAGTGAATTGTTATAAAATAATAAAGCGGACCCCTCCCCACTCTCTGGCTCCCTTTGATGTCATCTATCATGAAGTTCCACAGGAGCTGAGAACATGCCAGAGCCATGCCCATGAGCCTCCAGAACTGTGACCTAAATAAACCTGTCTTCTTTATAAAGTACCTAGCCTCAGGAATTTTATTTTAGCAACTGAAAACTGACTAATACAAACAGAAAGATTCAAAGATGCTACAAGTGCTGGCTTTTAAGATGGAAGAAGAGACAATAGTCAAGGAATGCAGATGACCTCCAGAATCTGAAAAAAATAAGGAAATAGATTTCCCCCTAGAACCTTAAGAAGGAGCACAGTCCTTTTGACACTTTAATTTTAGGAATTCTGATTTCCGATTTCCAGACCTCTGAGGTGATAAAGTCAGTTGTTTTATTCCATTAAATTATGAAAATTAGATACAGCAGCAATAAGAAACAAATACAAATATATAAAATATTTATGATGGAAAATGTTATTTGGCTAAAACAGGCTTTACTTGTTTAAGGAGCTTTAATATTTGTAGTCCAGTGTTACTTCATCATTAAATGTCACAAAACATAAGCAATAGAGCTTAATATGTTTCAGATGAATACATCTTATCTTTTCATTCTTGCTATCTACATGGAAATACCTTATTATGCAGCAACAAACACTGGATTGGAAGCAATTTGCTTAATAATGACATTTAATACACAAAACTCTGAGAAGAAGACAACAAGCAGCAGGAAGGAGAAACTAAAAAGGGGGGGAGGATTTGATGAATCATAAACAAAACACACCCCCTGAGTTGAGCAAGTCTAGATTTATGCAAATTCAACACTGCACAGATTTCTCCAAAAGGCACATACTGCAATTTTAGAAAATAGAAAATTCTAAGATAGTTAATGCACAATGGAGCTACAACATAATTGTAATCATCCTTACTTACTGTTCTCCTCATCCAGTCTCTTGTCCCATTCTGGACCCCCAGTTTGATTTCCAGTTGACAATCTTGCTCCCACTGCCTCGGTCTTTAGCCTGGAGTGTCTGACTCCTGGTCTTCTGCTCCCTCACCCCCATAGCCCTCCCTCCACCCAACTCTAGTTTAGATTTGCTCCACCTGTTTTCTCTATCCAGCACTATTTCTTGGTTCACCTCTCAAGACCCAGCCTCTAGTCTTGGACTCCAGGAGATGAGGAGAGGAGAGGAAGATGAAAGTGGGGAAGTGGACCATCTTGGAGGAGTGGGCAAAAATATCTTTGAAGCAAAGGCAGAAGAGAGGGCAGGAAGGAAAGTCAGAGAGAGGGCTAGAGGAAGGAAAGTAAAGAGGGAGGTGGAATGAAAAGAAGAAAGAAAAAAGAGGGGAGAAGTGCACACCACATAAACCAGTCATCAGTAACCTTAGGGAGAAAACACACTGAAAGTTATGGAAACCATTGCATCACATATGAAATGTTTTGACAAACACTAATTTTGGGTAAATGGATCATTAGCTGACTTGGCTTATGGGTGGACTGGTTTTAGTGAATTGACCTATTTTCCAAGGATACCCTAGCACAAGCACACGTGTGTACCACTTGGCAGGTTCTGTACATCCTGAAAGTGGGGGAAAGTGCCTCTAACCATTCTCTCTTGGAGACAGACTGCTCAGATGCCCTAATTATCTGGTTCTGTCTGCACTCATCAAACAGCCTTCTCATTATAATTTGGCTTCCCATGTAGATTTTCCTACTGAGAGAGAACAGGCTGACCTGTGAGCAGGAGTATTCTAATCCCACTGGTGGTTACTCAGCCTGGAAATTAATAAATCAGCATTCTCTTGGAAATTGTATTTGCATGTCCATTCTTCAGAGTCTAAAAGAATTTCATTGCACACACAAAATGTTATGTTAGTGTTTTAGTTAAGCCCTTTTGTGTTATAAGTCAATGAAACCCACTTTATTAGACATTAACAAAAGGCAGGAATTTATTATAAGACAGTGGTTGTATGTCACTCAAGAGCAGAGGGCAGTTGACACTGAAACCACAAACTAGAAAGCCACCAGCACTGAAGCTTCTTGTCCTTCTCTTTTTCTACACTACAGCACTTCCAACAGCAACACGGGATTCCACACCAGGCCAATTTCCAATTCTCTGTGGACACTAGCTGGATGTCCTATAATTTCATTCAACTCTGACACTAACCAGAGTCAGCTCAGACCCCACAGATTAAGGACTCCATCCCACAAGGCTACCTCTCACTCAAAACACCAATTTGGGGCTGGGCTTGTAGCTCAGTGGAAGAGCACTTGCCTAGCATGTGTTGGGCACTGGGTTCAAAAAATAAACCTAAATAAAGTCCATCAACAACTAAAAAATATTAAAAAAAAAAAAAACAAAAACACCAATTTCAAGCAGTGGTCCCCACATTACTAGCAACTCTGTCTTGGTTACAAATCAGGGTCTACATGTAGGGTCCCCAGGTAATCCACACTTCAGTCTGACTTGGCCACAACCCCCTAATCAGTTTCAATAATTTGCTGTAACAGTTCATGGAACGTAGGAAACATTTTACTTATGTTGACTGGTTTAGTATAAAGGATATCATAAAGACACAGATGAACTGCCAGATGAAGAGATACACAGGGCAAGGTATGGAAAGATCTGGAGTTCATGCGCTTCTGTCCCCATGAAGTTGGCATTCCCCACTCTCCTAATACATGAAAGGTGGAAGCTCTCTATCCCTTTATTTACAGTTTTTATGGATGCTACAGTTTGGATGTGGAATGTCCCCCAGTGGCCCATATGCTAAAAGCATGGTCACAAGCCTGCGGCACTATTGATATAGTGGGAGAACTTTAAAGAGGTGGAGCCTAGTGTAAGGAAGGTAGGTTACTAGGGGTTTGACCTTGAAAAAGCTATTGGGACCTTGGCTCTTCCTCTCTTTGCTTTCTGGTCACCATGAGGTGAGCAGCTTTGCTCCACCATATGCTCCCTACTATGATGTTCTGCCTCACCGCCTGCCCAAAAGTAAGTGACCACAGACTGAAACCTTGATCCAAAATAAACCTCCTCTCCTTTAAGTTGATTTTTCTCCAATATTTTGTCATACAATGGAAAGCTGACTAACACATTAGAAGTTACATTTCCTAGGAATGCTTGGCTAGATCACCTCCAGCCCTGCTCCCTTTCTTACAGGTTGGAAGGGGACCCTGAAAGTTCCAACCCTCTAATCATAGGGTTGGTTCCTCTGGTAGCCAACCCCCCTTTCCAAAAGTCATCTCACTTGCACAATCATAGGAATTAACAGAAGGGACTTATGAATAACAAAAGTGGTTCCTCTCACCCCCACACTCCTGAAATCCCGGCATTTCTAGAAGCTGTGGTCAAGACCCAGGGACAGAGACCAAATACAGCACAGCATCACAGTCAGAACCTCACATTCCTGCCATGTTCTGCTCTCTTCACTCCCAGGCTGCAGGGACTTTTACTTTTATCTTCTTTATACCTACTTTTCCTCTCTCTTTGGAGAGCACCATACTTTCTGTCACAGGTATACACCTAAAGAAGGCTGCTTCTTACCTGCTTTAGTCCCAGCCACCAAGAGAGATAAGCACCTGTGGATCCCAATTCTAAATTCCCAAAAAGAGAATCTGATGGCCCAGTTTGGTTCAGGTATTTACCCCGATCAAATTGTCTATGGCTGGTTAGGGAAGCTGCGAGTAGGAGAGAAGTGTTTCCCAGTTCTATGAAGCTGAGAAAAATTCCCAAGAGAGAATAATTTTGGGTGGGACAACCATCCAGAAATTGCCATAGATCTACAAACTCTTCAAGTCACAAATGTTTCAGAAATTTTTAGATTCTAGGATATGATCATGTGCCTCACAAACATCATACCCCAGCAGTCTAAGCCAGTTTCCCATAAGCAAATATACCAACATTTTTGCAATCAATGTTTATGCAAAATAGGAAATAAAGATTTATAAATAGTCTTACGTGGGTTCAAATCAGATTATGCCTCCAAAAAAAGTTAGGAAAATACTTTTGGTTTTTATCACTTCTGGATTTCAAAATTGCAGATAAAGGATTTGAACTGTACAATTCCAGACTTACAAAGCTGAGGACTGATGCTATCAAGCTACTACCTCCAAGAGACTCCCTAGGTCCTTACTTCTCCAAGGGCAATAAAAAAGGAGTAAGGAGATGTGGTCTCTGGATCTGCAGCTTCAGTGTTGCCTGGGCATTCATTAGAAGTACAGAATCTTAGGCCTTGCTGCAGATATAATGAATCACAATCTGCATTTTTTAAATATGCCCTGGTACTTCATACCCACATTAAAGTTTGAAAAGTGCAGTTCTAAGTGACACTCAACCTCCTTTAGTCATCAATCTTTGTATTGATGTACATGAAGTACAGCACACAACCATCTTTTTTTATATGTTTTTGAAAATACCTCCAATTGTGATTTTTACAATAACAAAGAAACAACCTTAACACCAAGCAGGTGGCATTTCACCAGCCTGCTCAGCTAAATGAAATAGTAAACAGTCTGTATCACCACCACTATGCATCACTTAACGAACACTTCTTCCTGATCTACTATTTACATCTGGGTAGGGGCTTCTTTTTATGAAACTATATCTATCTATCAGAGAATATTATTTGTATAATCCTTCATGAAAATGGATCCAATAGAATATAAAGCAGCTGGAGCTATAATTAAGAAATATTTTATAAAGAGTACAAACATTAATTTTCTTTCCTGCTTGCTGGGGAGAATTTTCTAGAAGGGTAAGCAATACAGCGCCCATACCCAGTATATTTTTGCAATAGGGTATCAGTTTTTTTACTAAACATCTCCTACCTTGCACCCTATTGTTTTGCAATTTATAAGGGCATAAAAAAAGGAGTAAGGAGATAGAGAAGGTTTTCTCAAAAAATAACAAGTATATATATTGAATTTACTTTAAAATTGTTTGGAAACAGAAGAAACCTTCAAAATCCCAAAGAAAATAAAGAAATTATGAGCACAGAAGTGTTCCTCAGTCTATAACTTCTTCCCACCTGCCAGAATCAGCAAGAAGAAAATAATTAAAATAACAAAATGGTGACATGGGAAGCTTTTAGGACAACTCAAACACAATGCCCTGAGAATCTGCTAAAAGTAAGTGACTCTTCAGCAAACTAACATCAGTAAGTGGCTGACCAAGCAACAGCAACCAGAAGTATTCCACTGGATGCTCTCTAACCAAAGTCCCCCTGCTGTGGAGCGTGTTTTTACCACACCACCAGGCCAAGTTCATCATGGCTGCCCTGAACCAGGATTACGTCCCTTTAACCCATCCTTCACAACATATTTGAAGTCCGTTACTATAGAATAAAATAAAATTAAAATATTTTAAAAGCTTTAATATTCCCAATTCCTTACCACAGAAATTCTTAGTGTGGATGGGGCTTAGGGATATCTATATCCCCTAAAGTTACCTGTTAAATTTTGAATATGTTTATTTTTCTGAGGAAAAGTTTCATAGTTTCCACTGGTTTTTCAAAGGGGTCTGGGACTTTATGTATGAGGATTACTCTTCCAGTAATTCTCAACTATGTATAGTTTCCCATGCCTTTTGGGTGTATGTGTGCTTATTATATTTCCTCCACTGAGAAATCGTTTATAAATTTACTGTATTGAATGTCTATCATGAATTAAACCAAGTGATAGATGCTACCATATGCTAAATGTTACAAATTTCACAGTCAACAAGCCAAACAGGCTCTTGCATTAATCAGCTTTTTGTTTCTGTAACAAAAGTTACCTGACAAGAACAATTTAGAGGATGAAAAGTTTATTTGGGGCTCACAGTCTAAGAAGTTCAGTCCATGATTGGCTAACTCCATTGCTCTGGGCCCAAGATGAGGCAGAACATCATGGTGGAAGGTCTGGTATAAAAGAGTTGCTCAGCTCATGGAAGCCAGAAAGCAAAGAGGGAGAAAGAGAGCGCACGCACAAGGAGCCAGGGACAAGATATAATCCCCCAATGGCACACACCCAATGACCTACTTCTTCCAGCCGTTCCCCAATCTACCTACAGTTACCACCCAGTTATCTATTCAAATTACCAACCCATCAAATGGATTAATCCACTGACTAGTTTATAGCTCTCATAATCTAATCATTTCATCTCTGAACATTCCTGCACTACCTAGCATGAGTTTTGGAGGATACCTCATATCCAAAGCATAACATTCTGCCCCTGTCTCCCAAAAGTGCATGTCCATATAATAATGCAAAATGCATTTAATCCACTTTGAAGAGTCCCAATAGTCTTAATAGTTCCAGTATTACTCAAAAGTGCAAGTCCAAAATCTACTCTGAGACTCAAAGCAAACTTGGTTGTGAGCCCCTGTAAAAATCAAAAACAAGTTACATATATCCAATACACAATGGCACAGAGTAAAAAATTCCATTTCAAAAGGGAGGAATGGGGCATAGAAAGAAGAGATGGGGCCAAAGCAAGAACAAACCCAGCTGGGAAGATGTTAGGTCCTGTAGTTCCATGGTCAGCATCTATAGCATATGACAGTGAGATATGATCTCCAAAAGGCTTGTGTCCCACCCCTTTGGCCTTATTGGATACATCCCACAGGCCTCTCTCTAGTCCCAGTTCTGCTTATTTTCTGAAATTTTCCTTTGCAGATGTGCCATATTCCTGGCATTGCTTAGTTCTGGGGGTCTCCATTCCCACTTTGGCTCCATTCTCACAGCTTCATGCGTCATCCTTTCAGGGGCTCTCCACAGAGATTCCAACCCTACTACAATTTGCCTGGCCTCCCAGGCCTTCCTTTGAAATCTCTGTGGAAGGCTCCATAACCCCTTAACTTCAGCAACCTGCATTCCTACAGAACTAGCACCACATGGACATTGTAATGTTCTGCTGCCAATTTGAGCAATAGTCAGGTCCCCTGGGATCATGAGGGCAGAGGCCTCTGAGTACCCGAGTAACTAAGCATGGTGAATTGAATCCTAGGAAAAGAACTTCCCAGGAATCCCTATATGAGCAGGGTGCCTCCAAGGTCTCTTAAATGAGTTTACACTTTTGTAATCTTGAGCCTACAGTGGATATAGTCTTGCTGATTCCTTAGATACCCTCAAGCCATCTTTCCTATTGACTGTGGGAAGTATTTAGCTTGTCTTCTGTAGTGGTAATCTTTTCAGCAGCCACATTTTTCCTAGCCCTAATTTTACATGTTTTTTTTTTTCTCTGATCAAACTGAAAGTGTTTCAAATGTTTCCTTTCTGCACTTTGCTCCCTTCTCACAGTAAACCTGGCCAAAAATCAACAATATCCATGCCACCACTTGTATGCTATGCCACCTTGAGATTTCCTCTGCCATATTAATTACTCCATCACCTTTGAATTCAGCCTCACAGAAAGTCTCAAGACATGGGCAAAATGTAGACAAATTCTTTTCCAGGATGTAACATGAATGGCTCTAGTCCAATTCCCAGCTGAGTCCTCATTTCTGCCTGAAACCTCATGAGCACAATCGTTATTGTCCACATTCTTCTTCAGCATTCTGCTCTTCTGAGTTTCTGCCAGAATCACCCTTAAGCTCTGTTTACAACATTCTAAATCTTCTCCATCCTGCATCTCCAAACTTTTCCAAACTGCTCCATCAAACCAGTTCCAAAGATTTCTTCACCATGTGGTCAGATTAGTAACTGCAGGGACCTCACTTCTGGTACCAATATTAGTCAGCTTTTTGTTGCTGTGACCAAGATACCTGATAAGAACAATTTAGAGGAGGAAAAGTTTACTGTGGGCTCATGGTTTAAGAAGCTCAGTCCATGGTTGGCTAACTCCATTACTGAGTCTAAGGTGAGTCAGAACATCATGGTGGATGATATAGCATAAGAAAGTTGCTCAGAACATAGAAGCCAGAAAGCAGAGAGAGAACACAAAGATCCAGGGAGAATATATAATCCTCTGAGGGGACACATCAATGGTCTATCTCCTCCAGGCATGCCCTACACACCTACAGTTATCACCCAATGATCTATTTAAATTATTAATCCATCAAATGAATTGATCCACTGACCAGGATTAAGCTAGTTCTTATAATCTAATCATTTTAACTGAACAATTTTGCTTTGCCTTAACATGAGTCTTTCAAGAAATACTTCAAAACCACAACAGCTCTTCTTGTTCTTTTTGCTCATCCTTCAAGTCTCAGCTCAGACCTCATCTTCCCCAGAAGTGGACCCTAGTCCAATATAGACTAGACATATAGAAACTGCCTCTACCATTTAATAATAAAAATATATGTTTGTGTTTCTTCTACTCCCCGGGCCCAAGATAGTTTCCCTGGTGTATGACAAGAATTCAATAAACATTTGCTGAACAGAAAAAAGAAAAAAAATCCAAGATAATTTTCCCCCATTAAATGGAACCCACTAGTTAACTATTACTAAAGACTATAAGATTATTCAAAATCAAGAAGATTTTCATTAGATCATTTGTCCTTCTACAAATCCCTGGGATCTGAGTCAACAGCAGAAAATGTTAAGGGAAGATGATGGCACTGCTGATAGATGTGAATAACTGCATGATGAGTTTTATCCTCGGGCCTGGAGTTGGGAAAGGACCAAAGCCTATGGTTCCACATGATGCACATCTAGGAATTCAATCTGGAACTCTGAGGGTATAATCCAGGTCTGTGGAACAAGATCTTTGCACATATCCTGTGCTACTTCTTGCTTCTCACCTGCTTCAGAAGCTTCATTCTCCCCAACAGGTGACCCTTGTTTTTAGATGTTTAAAATGTTAATTAAGAAAGTGCTTTTCGTTTTTGATTTTCTTACTTTCAAAATGGGTTTGTGAATTAGATCAGTAGAAATAGCTAAGGGAGAAAAAAACAATTTGCCAAATAAGCTTTTTGAGTAAAAGAGAGAAAGACAACATGTTGAAAGGGAGACTATCAAGGGCATAGGGCATCATGTTTATCTGTTTAAAAATTAGCCTCAGACCAAAATTGTTAACCAAATCTAATCAAGTCTTTAAAATTAATTCTCAATTTACAGAAAAATAAGGGCTATATTTTTTAAGTTAAGTGATAACCACAAAAAGGATCAAACAAATTAAAAGGTAGGACATTCTGCATTACAACTGGCCTGACTCCTCAGATGCCAATGTAATAAAAAAGAAAAGAAGTGGGATTGTTTTAAAATAAAATAAATTTAAAACCATAACTAAATGTGATATATTGACTCCGATAGAATCCTGCTTCTAAAAAAAACAGTTTAAATATTCATATTGGAGACAGTTTGGAGAAATGTGAACATATAATTTAAATTAGATGATATTAGCAAGTTGCTATTAATTTTCTTTGGTAGGATAATAGCATTGTAATTATGTAGACAAATGTCCTTATTCCTAGGAGAGGCATAGTGAATAGTGAGGTGTCTACAATGTATTTTGAAGTGGTTCCTATAGATATCCTATTAAAGAAAATAAAACAAAATTTTAAAAATTATTTAATCACAGTTAAGCAAATACAAAGGTCATGGTTCTGTCCCCACATAATGGCATTTTATGATTCCTCTTGGAAAAACATTTTAAATTAAATGAGATTAATGAATTGGCAATAGAATACACCACATAATTGTGTTCGTAACAAATCAAAACGTATGTTACCCAAAGGTTGTTGGCCCTCACCAGCCAACAGGTACAATAAGGCCACATTCACATTAAATCTGAATGTCATTGCTTGGGACGCCAGCCAATCGAGAATTAGTGTCTTGCAAAGTTCTCCCAAGACTCTCCAGGTGTCCCATTCCTGTGGAGGTCAGCTCAGATCTCCCCAGGCTGCTGGCCTGTATCCCCACAAACTGGAGCTATTTACTCACCATCTGCCAGGTTTGAGAACAGAAGTTCCCGTCCACTTAACACCATCACAGTGCCTTAGAAACCCGCAGCACTGCCTCAGCTGAGCTGGAAGGAGACTTCCCTCCAACACCAATTGTTGAGCCCCTGATGCTCACCATACTGACTCTTGGCTCCCCAGTCACTGCCAAGGAAATGAAGAGAATGAGGCCCTTAGTCCTGAGGTAACTTCCCTCAGCAAATTTGCTTTGGGCCCCAAAGCATCACAGAATTTAGGTAAGCAGGTCTTGTAGCATCCACACTTTGTCCTCCTACAGAGTGCTCTGGGGACCCCAGCACTGCTCCCCTCTTGCCTGGGCTTACTGGCTATATTTGCCCTGCAGTGATTTCTCCCTCAAGGGCCAAGTTGTCTTCCTGAAACTTGGCTGTAATCAAATCCCCTCAAACTATTAGTGGAAACAGTATATGCCTGAGTCCCTGAATGGGCATGAAGTAAGAGTTCTTCAGTCCCCAGGTAAATCATCAGGTGGAAATGAACACCTGAGAGGAAAGGAATCACCCAGTTCCACATATCACATGGTGGTGTCTCATGCAGCTCCTCCTCGGGTGAGACCCAAGATACTGGTACACAGTATATTTGACATTTTATTTAAGAAGGTACTTTACATCTACAAACACCCAACCTAACAAGGGGGTGTGAAGTTCCTTCACCATTTACTCCCCAATTTACAAAAGTTTCTGGGAGAAAATGTCGTTTTGTTTTCTGCTATAGTTTTGGTGTATTTTTTCTACTTTCTCTATGAGCACATGTGCACATATAATTGTTCTCCCTGTAGATAATTTTAAAGTATACTCTTCATCATACCATTAAATATTTTTTGAAAATATAATTTTAAAATTGATAAAGGATTATCTCTGAAATCAACCTAGCATAATTTTAATCATCACATAATAATGGAATAATAAGTTTTTCTAATATAAAAAAATACCATGATCAATAACATTGGACATGAGCTAGGACTGCATCTTTGATGATTTTTTTAAATATTTTTTTAGTTGTTGATGGACTTTATTGTCTTTATTTTTATGTGGTGCTGAGAATCAAACCCAGTGCCTCATGCATGCTAGGCGAGCACACTACCACTGAGCCACAATCCCAGCCCCTGCATTTTTGATTATTTGTATTCAAAGATATTTCTGTAAATTGTGTGGTCAAAACATTACAATAGTTTTTTCCCCCAGATGATACACTATTTACTTACTTATTTTACAGTAGAATGCATTTATACATATTATACACACATGGAGCACAACTTCTCATTCCTCTGACTATACATGGTGCTGAGTCACTGTAATAGTGTAATCATACATGTATACAGGGTAATAATGTCTGTCTCATTCTACCATCCTTCCCATCCTCAAAACCCCACCCCTCACGTCACTCCCCTCTACACAAACCAAAGTTCCTTCGTTCTTCCCTACCACCCTACACCCTGCCCCACTATGAATCAGCATCCACTTATCAGAGAAGACATTCAGCTTTTGGTTTGAGGGCATTGGTTTATTTCACTTACATGATATTCTCTAGTTTCATCCATTTATAAATGCAAATGCCATAATTTCATTCTTCTTTAAGGCTCAGTAATATTCCATTGTGTATATGTACCACATTTTCTTTATCCATCATCTGCTGAAGGGCATCTAGGTTGGTTCCATAGTTTAGCTATTGTGAATTGAGCTGCTATGAACATTGATGTGTCTGCATCACTGTATCATGCTGATTTTAAGTCCTTTGGGTATAAACTGAGTGGGATAGCTAGGTCAAATGATGGTTCCATTCCAAGTTTTCCAAGGAATCTCCATACTGCTTCCCATAGTGGTTGTACCAATTTGCAGTCCCACCATTAATGTATGAGTGTAACTTTTTCCCCATATCCTCACCAACATTTATTGTTGCTTTTATTCTTAATAACTAACTGCCATTGCAACAGAATGAAATGAGTAGTTTTGATTTGATTTGCATTCTCTAATTGCTAGAGATGTTGAACACTTTTTTCATATATTTGTTGATCAATTGTATTTCTTCTTCTGTGAAGTGTCTGTTCAGTTGCTTTCCCCATTTATTGTTTGGGTGATTTGTTTTGTTGTTAACTTTTTTGGGTTCTTTATATAACCTGGAGATTAGCACTCTATCTGAAGTGCATGTGGTAAGATTTTTTTCCCATTCTGTAGGCTCTCTCTTCACATTATTGATTGTTTCCTATGCTGAGAAGAAGCTTTTTAGTTTGAATCCGTCCCATTTATGGATTCTTGATTTTACTTCTTGTGCTTTAGGAGTCTTGTTAAGGAACTCAGGTTCTAAGCCAAGATTTGGGCCTACCTTTTCTTCTATTAGGTGCAGGATCTCTCTTCTAGTATATAAGTCTTTGATACACTTTGAGTTAATTTTTGTGCAGGGTGAGAGATAGAGGTTTAATTTAATTTTGCTAAATATGGATTTCCAGTTTTCCCAGCACCATTTGTTGAAGAGACTTTTTCTCCAATGTATGTTTTTGGCATCTTTGTCTAGTATGAGATAATCGTATTTATATGGGTTTGTCTCTGTGTCTTCTATTTTGTACCATTGGTCTACGTGTCTGTTTTAGTACCAATACCATGCCATTTTTGTTACTATTGTTCTGTAGTATAGTGTAAGGTCTGGTATTGTGATGCCTCCTGCTTCACTCTTCTTGCTGAGGATTGCTTTGGCTATTCTGGGTCTCTTATTTTTCTAACTGAATTTCATGATTGCTTTTTCTAATTCTATGAAGAATGTCATTGGGATTTTAATAGGAATTGCATTAAATCTGTGTAACAGTTTTTGTAGTATGGCCATTTTGACTATATTAATTCTGCCTATCCAAGAGCATGGGAGACCTTTCCATCTTCTAAGATCTTCTTCAATTTCTTTCATTGTGTTCTTTAGTGTAGTTTTCATTATAGAGGTCTTTTGCCTCTTTTATTAGATTTCCAAGTATTTTAATTTTTTTTGAGGCTATTGTGTATGGAGTGGTTTTCCTAATTTCTTTTGCAGTGGATTCATCACCTATGTATAGAAATGCATTTGATTTATTAGTATTGATTTTATATCCTGCTACTTAGCTGAATTCTTTATTAGTTCTAGAAGTTTTCTGGTGGAATTTTTTGGATCTTCTAAATATAGCATCATGTCATCAACAAATAGTGGTAGTTTGAGTTCTTTTCCTACACATATCGCTTTATAATTTCTTTCATCTGTCTGATTGCTCTAGTCCCTGAGTTTCAAGGACTGTGTTGAATAGAAGTGGTGAAAGATGGCATCCCTATATTGTTCCAGGTTTTAGAAGGAATACTTTCAATTTTTCTCCATTTAGAATGATGTTGACCTTTGGCGGAGATAGATAGCTTTTACAACGTTGAAATATGTTCCTCCTACCCTTAGTTTTTCCTAGTGTTTTGAACATGAAGAGGTGCTGTATTTTATCAATGCTTTCTCTGCATCTATTAAGAGAATCATATTATTCTTGTCTTTAAGTCTATTGATGTGATGTATTACATTTATTGATTTCCATATGTTGAACTAACCTTGCATCCCTGGGATGAACCACAGTTGATTGTGGTGCACTATCTTTTTAATATGTTTTTATATGTGATTTGCCAGAAGAAAATGTTGTTTTTCTATGTATTACTTAGAAGCTCTGAGAACTTTACCTTTTTTTAATATTTATTTTTTAGGTGTAGATGGACACCACACAATGCCTTTATTTTTATGTGGTGCTGAAGATCAAACCCGGGTCCTACCCATGCTAGGCAAGCGCTCTACTGCTGAGCCACAACCCCAGCCCAGATCTTTACCTCTTAATTCTTGAAGAAGTAGACATGAATGTCCTTGAGGTTGCTGCACTAAGTGAAATAAGCTAGTCACTAAAGCACACATGCTGAATGACCCCACCTAGAAGAGGTACCTGGAGTAGTCCAAGAGAGAGAATACAAAACAGTGGTTGCCTGGGGCTGGGGAAGGGGAAAGAGGGATTGCTTCATGGGTAGAGAGTTTCTGTTTTTATAAAATGTAAACACTCTGGAGATGGATAGTGGTGATGGTGTCACAACGGTGTGGATGCACTAAAGGCCACTGAGCTGTACACCTAAAAGTAGTTAAAATGGTAAAAGTTATATTTTATCACAACAATAAACAAATAACGCATTTGTGCACCACTATGGTAGGGGTGGGGAGAAGCAGCAGCAGATGCAGAGGTGTCACGAATGGAGCAAAGGGTTAGTCCACACCCTGAAAGTCAGAGAGAAGTGTTCTGCCCGGGATCTCAAAAAAGCACTATCCACAAACAAGACTAAGTGGAATGTGAAGAAAAGAGAAACAGATTGGGGTGGGGGCCGGGTGTGAATAATAATTATCCCTCAAAGGAATGCAGCATGTCGGCTTTCAAGTATCTGTGAGTGGCTGACCTGGCTACCATGACAAGCCTGGAAGGTGAGTCAGGGGTCAGACTCCAGGGCTTCAGGGAGGGATGGCTGCCCTGCCATAGGGAGCTACTGGCCTCTGCATTTGCCAGTGAGAAGCTTCCAGAGGTGGACTGGCTCACCCTAAATCCCACAGTTACTAACTAGCAGGGCAGAGGCTCGGCCTCACTTCTCTCAACTCCTGGCGCTCATGCCACAACCAGGGAAGACTTAAAACAGAAGGAAACTGAAAAAGTCAAAAATAATTCCCTACTGCATCAAAGAATAGAAGGATTCCTATTGTACGTTAAAACTCAAAGGACAAAAGTATATAATTTGAGGATATATTTGAAACCGTACAGAATCCTCCCACCCCTGCCTCTGAGTAGGACAGTTGGTAAAAACAGAATCTGGGGTGAGAAGTCATCTGACTCACCCATGAGGTGGTGGAGAAGAATCTGCAAGCAAACACCCTGAATTTATTTCCAGTACTGTTCTCATTCTGCCAGCCTTGGCAGCCAGCCCACTGGGTGTGCATCGGGGCCCTCCTTTGGAGACATGGCCAGAGCCCAATCTTAGGAGGACACTAGTAGGCTAAATCATGTAGCCATTAAGCTAGAATTTAGAAGGACACACACACACACACACACACACACACACACATACACACACACAGGAGACATGAAGCCATCTGGCTGCTGCGGTGTACTGGCGGTGAAACAGCTAGATGAGAACTCAAGACCTCTGTGACACAGGGGCAGCCTTCATATTGTCCCTGTGTCCTAACCTGTTCCGGGAAGAGGCAGCAAAACTGCCTGCAAGAGAAAGCACGTGGCCTCAGAGGTGAACCAGGGACATCTGCTGAGGTGCCAGGGATTTATCTGAGCAGCCAAACTTTCTCGTTCACTGACAGACAGGCCTGTGTGTGCTGGAGAAACCCGTCCCACAGCTCAGACTAAGGAGTCGTTGCAGAATTTGCCCACAAGGGAAGTGAGCTAATGACTGGGGCGTTTCACCTTCTGCCTAGATGCATCATAAAATCAACTTGTACAGCCTGACTCAGAGAATACATTTGCTCACCCAGGGCTCTGAGGCCTTTCACAGAGAAGCGGGTTCTTAGGTATTCATTTTCTATGCCAGGAAGAGGGCCAGTGGCCTGAGCCTGACAGCTGATCCAAACTGTGGTCAAATCTGCCTGTGGCATCTGCTCCACATCTGGAACTTGTGATTCACCAGCCACTCTCTTCCCTAGCTCTACCTTCTCATGCAGGCCTGAGCATGTAGGCCTCACAGAGCTGAGGCCTCAGTGCCCAGACTTGTCCATCCACCCAAGCCTTCATCAGGGTTTGTCCTTATCTCCAACACAGCCTTCCCCTCCCCTGCAGACTCAGCCTGATTCACCAGCTTCAAGTCCAGATGAAAACCCTTCCTGAGACCATCTCAGACCCATCCTGAGCTATGGTTAGAGGCTCTCAGACTGGGATAGATTCAAGGTCTCCTGGACATTAGTGTCTATTCTGGCCCTTTAAATTTAGCAGGGACATGCCCAGCTGGCCCACCAGAGAGAGCAACAAGTAGTACATGTTCTAGCCAATCCTGTTTACACTAGACCTACTATTTTTGCTCTCAACTCCCTGGTTCTCAGAGTCCTGGCTCCATATCCCAGCTGCCACGGCTACTTCTGGCCCCTTTACTTTGGTGACCCTTCGACTTCTCTTTTTAGATCACAGCCTCTCACGTGTTTCTGACTCAACTTGTTTCTGCAGGGCTGGCTTTCCTCCTAGACTAAGTGGGAACTCAGTGAGGACTCCTGATCCAGCCCAGACCCTGGGTGCTCCCTCAGCTGGGATCCTGCTAAGGGGAGGCAGAGAGGGAGAATTTGTTCCTGTGTTCTCTGCATGGCTTCTGATCCTCAGTTCTGTCTTGCCCTTCAATTCCAACACCTGTGCTTCCCTGGTCATGCTCCTGGCTACGGAATCTTAATGGGCCCTGGTCCCTGGAAAATTCTCCCTTTCCCAGAACAGCTCTATCCTCTTGGCTTCTGATTTCATACTGGCCTTGCTGGGTTACCTCAAGTCCATTCCCCTGCTATATCACTGAGATCAGAGCATGGGAAGGGGCTCACAAACTTCTGAGTCAAGTAGGGGTCAGAGAGGAGAGAGCAACGCAGCCTGAGGCAGAGCCCTGACAGAGCACAGAGGCTGGGGACAGTGGCACATCTCTCAGGCTGGGATACATTCAAGAAGTTCTCTGGGAACTTTTCTCTACAGGGATGTAGTGAGTCTTTATGAGGTGAAGCTTAGTGGGGCAGCAGAAATCAAGGCACCTGACTACTCTAAACTGTGTGCATGTGCAGGAGGAGGAATATGTTGTTCTAGAAAATACCTTGGACAGCTTTCAAGTTCCAAAATCCTAGAAGTTCCAAAGTCCTAGAAGCCAAGGATCAGAGACAACCCTCAGACCCCTGTTGCTCAGAACTTTTTCCTTTTCTGCTACACTCTATATATGTGGTTTTAGTAACATATTTGTCATGGATGTACTAACTCCTCCACCAACAAGCAAATGAGTCCACCCAAGATTCTCCCACTCCCAGTGTCTCCACGCCCTCCATTCCAGAAGGCTCAGAAACAAAGGCCTGCCCCTTCACCAGCTCTCATCATCCTTGGGGGACCCAGGATTCAAAGACCATTTTCCCCTAAAATCCCAATAGGCCACTTGTTTTTGTTTGTTTAGTTTTTGGTTTGGTTTTTCCAGAAGCCTAGAAGATAGCAACTGTGCTTAATGAACATGGTCAGTGGCAGACTGGTGAGAAGCAAGGCTCTGGTGCCTGGCCCCAGAGGGATTCCAGCCCTGCCTCTTGCTAGTGGTGCAACCCTGGGTAAATGACTTCTCTATGCATGTTACCACACCTCTAAAGTTAAGACTCTAATAGTCCCCACCTCACCACATTGTTGTGAATATTTGCATTAATTTATGTAAGAATGATGCCCCTTACGTAATAAGTGTGTCAATGCTATAGGCTTTTTGTATACTGATTATATTCCCTGTTTCAGACTTTCTCTAAATACTCTACATCCAGTAATTCATTTTTTCCTAATCGAAGTAAAACAAGAGACAGAACATCATTCCATAATTCTAATTTTAATTATTGTTAACGTTTACCATAAACACGGACAGAAGGATAATTCCATAATTATAATTTAAACTGTGGTTAATATTCATGTATAAGTCCCATCAACAAAATTTTGATACATTATCAAAATTCATCACAATTTCTGCTACTCCAAAGGATTCTAGCCTTCGTGAGTTTTATGTATAATGAATATTAATACCTGATCAAAAAATAAACTAAGTCATAATAGATCAGAGAATATCAGAATATACAAACCTGATGTGTAAAGATGATAAAAATGAAGCACCCAGGAAAGAGTAATTCTTAATGGTGCCTCTCATATAAACACATGCCTATATCATAGTATATCATAATAAGGACACATTTCTGAATGAATCTTTTATCTTATCATTAACTCATGAACAATTCCCAGTGAAAGCTGTCCAAATTCCCATGTCAATGTATAGTCTTTGAAATTAGCACTTCAGTTACTAAAGAACAACACATTCATTTCAATTTCTGCAAATGAACTGACCTCCTCATTGGATGTTGGTGGTTTTTTACTATCATAAATGATTCTACAGTAAGCATTTTAGCACAAATGGCTTTTTCTTCCTTTTAGATAATTTCTTAAGCTAATATCAGAGATAGGCTTACTAGATAAAAGAGTCAAATTGAAGCTATCATTGCTTCTACGATCTCATGGATCCCTGAGATAGTTAGTAGAGGGTTCTATCTGAGGACTAAACTCTCCTGGGAAGAGCACAAAGAAGGAAAAAATGAGCTAACATTTGCTAATGTATCAGATATCATACAAGGCTTCAAACTGAACTTCTGATATGCTGCTGATCTGACTTGCCCATATTTGTCATCATTGCTATTGTTTTGACCATTATGAAGGCAGTTGCAGATAGTATATTAGAAGCTTTGTTCATTCTATATCATTTAATCTTTACAACCATAGACTGAGACAGGTATTACCATTCCCATTTCATAAAGAAGGATGCAGATGCTCAGACAGTATAAACCAAGGTCCCACAACTAATAAAAGGAACAAGATACCCTGTCCAGATTCAAGTGTATGCTTTTTCTGCTCTGCCACAATGTACTTCATCCTTTCTCCTACTCCCCACTTCTATATGTGCAGATTAAGAACTTTTCCCCTGCTCTGGATGGTGGAGGAAATGCTAGAGATGTGGGCCTAGAGGGAAGGTCAATCTGCAGGACTTCTCTGATAAGGACTGATCACTCCTGGACTTCAATCTACAAATTATTTCTCTTTTTTTTCTTGCTGATGAAAAATATAATAATAAAGATGATTTTATTAGTTATACACACACATACACTCTCCAAAAAGAAGACTACTAAAAATAGAGGACCTGCCACCTATCAAAGACACTGACCAAGGATACCAAATGTCCTTCAAAGCCAAATATCTTTCAGAACATTTCAGCCTGAGCACATGGAATGGTGCTATCCTTATGCTAAAGTATTTCTCCCATGGAATTATTTGATCTGGCTTGATATTTGCCAATTTGTGACTTTTCTACATCTCAATTAAATTGTCTAGCTCAATCTATATTAATTATAGCCTTTTGTCCCCATACCAAAAGGGACTTTTTCCTGCATGTTTTCCCTGCATGTTTTGAAATAGTGTCTCTGAAACACACTGAATTCATAAAATTCCAGATGTTGCTCAATAATGCCTCTGAGCCACTAATATCCTGGCTTTCTTGAGACTACAAGGAACTAGATGGAACTGAGGCTGCAATTGGAGAGGGTTTTAGAAAGACAGGATGCCATCTGTGCAGACCAAGGAGACTAGATTTGATGACATGAATAAATTAGGAGCCACTCATGGACCCAGGAGCTGAGCTCTGCAATGTACAGAAGTAAGCAAATAGGTCATTTGTCAGGCATCTTTCATATGCAAATGATAGAAACCTGACTGGTTAGAGCAGAGGAGGAATTATTGGCACCTCGATCAAAATTCTAGGAGGGGTTTTCAAGTGTAACTGGATCCAAGTGCTTAAAAGGTATACCAGGAATTTATCACCATCTCTTTGCTCTGCTTTCTGTCTCCAGAGAGAATATAGCCACAAGTAGCCCCAGGCTTATTGTCCACAGAAATTCCAGGGAAGATATGTCCCAATTGTCCCACTGAAAGTCCTAGAACCACTTTTCAATTGTCCTGACCTCCAAATCCAACTCTACTCTTCTCCCTTCTCTAGCTGAGGTTGGTCTGTGTGGATGTATCAATGGCTCCTTTCCCCAATACCTTCCTTGGAGTATTGCCTATGGAAAGAAGGTAGACTGGAGGAAGGGAAAATAAGGCTAAGAAGTTTCTTTCCCAGCCCCTTTGTAAGGGTTTGTTTGGGTTGGTTGTGTTTCTTAGCAGATAGTCAGTTGCTGATCACAGCTCTCCATGCCTGATCCTCTCCCTCTCCACCCACTCCTTCTCTTTAAATTCCAATAATGGCTTCCTAATCTTACCTCTTCGACCTAACAGTGAATGCCCACCAAAACTGCATTATCCATTATGATTTTCCTACCCACACTCTGCCCACATCTCTGTGGAAAGGTTGGCTATTTGATAACCCAATTAGAAAGTCTCACCTGTTTCCAGGATCCTGACAGATACAGCTAAAAAGTCTATCCCTAAGTCAAATCCATGTTTCTCAATGGCTAGTCCTGAATTCACATGCCTACTCCTGGAATAAAGATCAGAAATCAGCTCCATTCAAGCCACAGGTACTGAAAATAGAGGAGGGGTGGTCTTCCAAAAGGACGGGGAAAAACAGCCTATGATCACCACAAACAAAGTAGTTAAAAAGGAATTCTAGACATAGATACTGGGCTACCCACACATTCTTCAGAAGCAGCACTTCCATATCAGTAAAGACGAATTTCAGAGAGTAACTGCATGCTGAAATAGCACTCAGGATGTCTTTCATCCATGTCCAGTCAAATCAATGCCTTCTGAAGATCTGGCCACTCATTTTCTGAGCTCTAGGCCTGTTGACAACTCTCTTCTGAAGGAAATTGAAATCTCTATCATCAATTCACTTTGAAATGTCATAAAGCAGCTTAGGCCTTGGCTGGCTGAGCAATAAAGCAGACCCTCTTGACAGCTCAAATGAGCTGCCCCTGACAGAAGGACAGGGGGCAAGGCATTAAACATTGCCAAGAATGGACAATTTGAAAGCTTCCTAGTTGCAGGAATGACAAGGCCAAAATCATAACCACTTTGAAAAAAATGTCATCATTGAAGGATAAATGTAAAACGGGACAATAGCAACCTCATCCCCAGAGCTGTAGAAGAACACTTTGCCTAATACCCCAGGAAAAGCCTATATCTTAGCAGGGATTTCTTTTTATATTTGGTTACCCTGATTATAATGACTGGCTGTACCATGAATGAGTTGCTCTGCAGGTAGACTCAAGGACTACTACCCCACTGGATCTCAGTTAAATTTTTAACCATTACTAGAAAATTCGCAGTACAGCTCCTAGCTGCCTCATCCTCCAAACTGTGTTTTGATGGAGCCTTCACTGTGCCTTTTTAATGGGCAGGCTGACAGCAATGTGCT
Organism: Spermophilus citellus; assembly: GCF_964194105.1. Lineage (NCBI taxonomy): Eukaryota > Metazoa > Chordata > Mammalia > Rodentia > Sciuridae > Spermophilus > Spermophilus citellus. Next base: position 204,647,627 of record NC_138183.1, on the reverse strand, counting down.
GAGAATATTTGACTTTCCTCATCCATTTTTTCAGTAGAGCCTAAGATGCTACTTTGAACCCCATAGTTTGCCTCGCTTGGTCCCACTAATATATTACTCCTTTTTTAAATACAGTTCCATTGCAGTTCTCTTCAACTATAATAACACTTTAATGGAAAGAGATATTCTCTGGAGCCTAAAAAGGAAGAATTTGGGGCACTGAAAGAGAAGAAATTCAAGGGCTCTTGCTGGTAGAATCCCTTAGCCACATCTGAGTCTATGAATATACTGAAAAAAATTGTGGGCATTGGAAGTAACAGATCAGGTTTAAATCCTAGTGTGTGACCTTGAACAGGTGATACAGATGAACTTGAGTATTATTAGTATTATAGCATTATTGTCTCAAAGACACTAATTACATGATAAGCATTAAAAATAAATGAGTTCTCTGAGCTCAGGAATCTTTGATTGGCATGTCTCCAGACATTCCTGCTTTGAAGGACTCATCTAAGTAAAAGTTATCAATAAATTTGGAAGATAGAATAGTATAGTGGAAACATGTCAAACAGGTCTCATCTCACTATTCATCTATGTTTGATGGAAGCTTCCTGGAGCACAGTACTCAAGAGGATTCTGAAGTGATATCTGGACTCAGTGGAAAAGAATGCCTTGATCCAACTAGGACCAAGCATTACATTCCTGTTGTAGATTGAAAGTTTTAAGCTTGAAAGTCAATTCTTAGGTTAAGGAACATGGATTAACTCTGCTACACTAACAAACAACAAAAAATAACCCTACAATTTCAGTGGTTTTTAACCTGAAACATATTTTTCACCACTCAGAGGGTCCAGCTATGGGTTAGATTTGCGTCTTATTCTGCTTTCTTCTCATTCCAAAACCCAGGAAGAAGGTCTAAAACTTACTATGCATATGGTAAAAAGCAGAAACAGAAATGGCCAAGCCAAATTAGGCAATTGCATTCAAAGCTTTCACTCAGACATAGTATATGTCATATTTCCAAATTTAATTGGCCAAAGCAGCCATAGAGCCAAGCCCCAAGTTAATGGAGAGGGGAAGAGGAGTTCACCTACGCGGTTAGCAGTTGGGAAAGAGGAAAAGGCAAAGAACTGGGACTCTCCAGAGAACATATGGGTCTAAATGAAGAGATGACAAGGGAACCAAGTAGATCCACAAAAAAAAAAGCATCATCTAGAAGGTGATGAGCAGGTGAGATAGCATCCAGAATATACCACTTAGATAAGCAGATCAGCTCAAGACCTGCAGAAGGCTCAGAGGTCTCAGAACAAGGAATGAACTAAGATTAGAAATATCTAAGAAGTCATGTCTATGGCATACTGGTAAAGTTGGTGGGCAGGTATCTTCTAAGAAGGCAATTTTAACAGGGAGCCAAGCACTATTATATCATTGAATAAATATTTATTGAGTACCTTCAGGGCAGTGGGCATCATACCAAATGTTGTAGATATGCTGGTGTACAATAAATGAGACATGGCTTCTGTACTTACATAGATGCATTGAATAGTGGAAACAGACTATGAAATATTAAATTTACTCTCCATGGAAACAGATTATGAAATCTTAAATTGACTCTCCATCTTCTTTCAATCCAAAAACACATTGCTAGCATTTACTTTCTTCCACTCAAAATGACTATGCCCCATCTTATTCTCCCTCTACAAATTCATTACCCCAATATATGTCCCAACACCCAATAGACAACCTACCATCATACCTTGTTTTTTTTAAAGACAATTAATAGCTTTCCCTCATCTTCCCACCAACAAAATACCGACATATTCAATCAGCATACATTCTCTTTCCTTCTTTCCATCACAAAGAACAAAACATCTCTGTCCCATTTAGACCTCATCTACTCTTAAGCTCTCAGTCTTCACTCCTGCAATTCTTCAGTTTCTCTCCAGCATTTTCCTTCTCTACTAGATCATTTGTATCATTACACAAAGATGTTGTAGTTGGGAAAGGGAAGAAGGACAGGATTTTCCCTTCTAAGGAGTCTTTGGAAATAGATGAGCGTATATTTTAGTGTCACAGTGACCAGGGAGCCCTAGTGACATTTAGTGGAGGCCAGGGATGTTAATTGTGTTCCATAGTATTTAAAAAGAACTTTCTTAATTCTCATAACTTCCAACTAATACCAATTACTTATCAAACTATCCATAGCAAAGCTTCCTGATAGAGTGGTCTATATATACCCCTTATCTCACAATCTCTCCTCAATCCACTCCAATCAAGTTTCTGTCCTCATCACTTGCCAGACACAGACAATGGGTCCACGTCCTGCAGCTGCTGCTGCTGCAGCTACCCCTGCATTAAATCATGAAGGTCCTGATGAGAGATATGAGTGGAAAGTACTCCCTCAAGGTATGGCTAACAGTCCAACTATGTGTCAAATCTATGTAAATAAAGCAATCCAGCCACTTAGAAATCAAAATCCTGAACTAAAAATATTTCACTATATGGATGATGTATTATTAGCACATAAAGATAAAAACATATTGCTGGAATGTTATGCCACACTTACGAACTTATTAAAAAATTATAATCTAGAGATAGGAATAGATAAAGTACAATTAAATTTTCCAATTAATTATTTAGGAGTTCTATTATCCTCAACCATGGTCCGTCCACCGAAAATTCAAATACGAGTAGATCAACTCAAATCACTCAACGATTTTCAAAAGTTATTGGGAGACATAAATTGGATAAGGCCTTATCTAGGCATACCAACAGGAGAGTTGGGACCTTTATTTGATATTCTAAAGGGTCCATCAGATCCTAATTCACCCCGAATGTTAACTCCTAAAGCTAGAAAGGCATTAAAAATTATTGAAACTTATATGGAAAATATGCATTTAGATAGAATTGATATAAGTTTGCCTTTATTATTTATTGTACTACCAACAAAAAATATTCCTACAGGAGTATTTTGGCAAGAAGGTCCATTATTGTGGATACATTTATCTTATTCTCCTAACACTATTCTTACTAGGTATCCTGAGGCTGTAGGACAATTAATACTCAAAGGAATAAGAGCAGCAAAAGGAGTGTTTGGAATTTCTCCCAATAAAATTATTACTCCATATACTATGGATCAAATTGATGAGTTAGCTAATGAGCTAAATACTTGGGCAATAATCATGTGTAAATCTAATGTTTCATTTGATAATCATTTGCCATCGAATCCTTTGTTGTCTTTTTGGTCTAAGCATCCTGTAATTTTTCCTAAAATGACAAGGAAAACACCTATCATGAATGCTCCAAATATATTCACTGATGGGTCTAATAATGGTACAGCAGCTGTAGTTACCCCTGATCAAACTTTTATGTTTTTAGTACCCAAACAATCAGCTCAAAAGGTAGAGCTTAATGCAGTTTTACAAGCTTTTGTGATGTTCAAAGATTCTGTATTTAATTTATTTTCTGATAGTCAATATATAGTTAATGCTATTAATTCCCTTGAAGATGCTGGTAGGATTTCCCCTTCCTCTACTGTTTTTTCTTTGTTTTCCACTATACAAAGTCTAATATGGGACAGAAAAGATCCATTCTTTATAGGACATATTAGGGCACATACAGGATTGCCTGGAGCCCTTAGTTTGGGCAATGATTTAGCAGATAAAACTACACATGACGTACATATTTTCTCTACATTAGAAGAAGCTACAAATTTTCATAAAAGGTTTCATGTCAATGCTAATACTTTACAAAAGCGTTTTAAAATAACTAAGGAACAAGCCAGGCATATAATAAAACAATGTCAAAATTGTGTGACCTTTCTACCACAAGTTAATCTTGGAGTCAATCCTAGAGGACTGATACCTAACCATATTTGGCAGATGGACGTCACACACTTGCCAGAATTTGGAAAATTAAAATATTTACATGTTACAGTTGATACTTCTTCTGGATTTTTGATGGGCTCCCTTCATGCCGGAGAAAAAACTAAAGATGTTATAGCTCATTGCTTACAAAATTTTGCCACTGTGGGTGTTCCTAAACAGTTAAAAACTGATAATGGTCCTGGTTATACATCTGCCTCTTTTAAACAATTTTGCTCATCATTCGGTATTACTCATATAACAGGAATCCCATACAATCCACAGGGACAAGGCATAGTTGAAAGAGCTCATCAAACTATTAAAACGTACCTATTAAAGCAAAAAGAGGGAATTGGTAAGGGGTATATATCCCCCAAAGATAAACTTAAAATAACCCTTTTTACTCTAAACTTTTTAAATTTGGATTCATCAGGACTTAGTGCTGCGGAAAGACATATGTATCCGAAAAATGTACATAAGCCTAAGGTACTTTGGAAAGATGTTCTAACAGGACAATGGAAAGGTCCTGATCCAGTTATTGTCTGGAATCGGGGTTCCGTCTGTGTTTTTCCGCAGGGAGAACAGCAGCCGATTTGGATTCCAGAGAGATTAACTAAAGCAATTTCTACAGAAAAAGAAGATGATTTGACTCAAATCCATAACAGCTGATATCCAGAGCTCCAGTTTGGCTATTCTTACATCTGCGACAGTGATTAACCATGGTGCTTTTTTCAATATCTATTTTATTATTGCATTTTTCCCACATCATAAAGTTCTATTTTATTTTTGAGCTCATACAAACCTAGGTTAATGTTTTTCTGATCAGTTTTATTTTTTGACTGTGTTTTATTTTTTGACTGTGGAGTTTTTAAACATTGCAATGGAGATTTCACCTAGGTAAAACTACAAGGCCTTTATTGTCTTATGTGTTGTATGTTATGTGTGCACATTTCTGTTTTGTGTTGTATGTCTGTATGTGTGTATGTCCATATTTCATATATAAGGAGCGCTCATGAAAAAATGGATCCGAATTTTTTTTTATTCACGTGATTTAAATGCTTTAATTTTAATTAGGTAAACAGCTGTTAAGGATTGTTTTTTAGGAGGTTAACAGATCTGTTTGTTTACTTTCACCTTTCCTTTTCATTATATTTAATAATTCTGTTCAGGATAATGTCTCTTTAGCATCATTGCCAGAATTCCCATCTCCATCCAAGTGCCGGTGAAGACTAAGATAAAACCAAACTACAGCTTCTATGATAGCCATCACAGTAACTGTATAAACTAATGCATCAATGAATATAACTCAACAAGTTATGCTCAATCAAGGACTCGATTTACTTTGGGAGGAAATGGACATATTGTTAGACTCCTCCGATTTGAACTGCCTGCAGAACTTGCCTGGACTATATATCAGTTGCATGCATTGTGAAATATCATCTGATGCAGCGAATTGTGGTACTGCTGGCATATCTTTGCTGATGGTGTCACCAGTGATGCAATTTCCTTGCCAAGCTCACCCCATGTTAATTGTGGTAATGCTGGCATATCTTTGCTGATGGTGTCACCAGTGACGCAATTTTTCCAAAGGAGCTGTCAATTGGCTTGGTGTCGTGGCATTTCTGTATCCTCCTCCCTTCTACTAGTGATGGTCTAAAATTTGGGGGCCAACAGAGGTGAGGCAAGAACCTCACCCCCCCACTGGCACCAAGGATATTTGGGGGCCAACAGAGGTGAGGCAAGAAACCTCACCCCCCCACTGGTGCATAGGCCTTTCCACAAGCTTGGCTGAATGCTGGACCGGTAGTCAGTGACGGGTTGATCTGATTGCAGTGGATTCAACCTAAGACAGGAGGCTGACGCCTAAAGGTCAGTTTTCCCATGACGGGTAAGAACCATATGTTGAATTGGACAACCTACCAGGCACGGTCCTTAAGCCACATTGCTTGTTGTTTAATTAATCAGAAGGGGGGAGATGCTGAGGGCCATTACCAAGTAGGAAATTTCCTTGCCAGCGTACCCCATGTTAATTTCGCTGTTGACATTGCATGTTAGGTGACCCTGCCCAAGGACGAGGGTGGATCCAGGATTAGGGTGTATCCTGCAGTTTGAGGAAGTATCCCAATCCTTGGGTTTAGGGCGTTCCCGGTTTAAGACAAGGCGTTCCCAGTTTAAGACCTTGGATTTTAGGGAAGTTCGATGTTGAGGATTATTGCTGCTGGAATTAGGGCGTTCCTGCTGCCTAAGCTCCTGTTGAACTCTCGTGAGATTCAGAGAGCATTTTGGGAAATAAGCCTCGTGGAGTAGGTGAATTGGGCGGCAGCAGAACGGGGATTGCGAGAGAACGTGTGTGGAGGCCGGTGTGAGTTCGGGAATAAAGAATTGCTGTTTGAATCTACAAAGCTGTGTGGTGGCTCGTGATTCTGTGCCCAGCCAAGACTGCGGCATTTGGTGGCCCGTACGGGGAGCGTCTGAAACTTGGGGGTAAGTGAATTTGCTCGCTCCTGAAGGAGAGCAAAAAAAATGGGTGACCATATCAAAAAACAATGTGTTCTTGTTTTGATTTATTTTGTTTTTATTTCAAGTTGCCTGTTCCTAGAACTTTCTCAGGCAAACTGGGGAAAATGGTTGACTCGAGGTTTGAAGTTGTTCGCCTCCGAGGAAGAGAAATTGTTAGAGAAAGGAGGCACCCCAGTGAGACCAAGAACAGCTAGGACATATGTTGATACAATACAAAAATGTAGCCCATGGCTTTTTAAAGACGAGTTATTAAGTCTATCAATGGGACCATCATGGTATCCTGTAGAAGGATTTTTCTTCAACAAGAAAGAGATGGCTAGTTCTGTTTACTACATTTGTCTAAGATCTTGGTTTTTACAGACATCTGATTAATTTACAAAGCTAAAGTGTTAAAATATCAACCACTAAATATGAAATCAAGTACTCTTTACTTATTAAGTTCCATAAGGTAATATATTTAAACATTATGTGTGTTTTCATAAATTGGTAAATGGAAAAAAGTTTAATATTGCTTTGGTCTGTGTCTTTGCTGAAACAAGGTTACTAAGTCTTAAGATTCTATCATGTGTAATTTATATACAAAGAGTATAAGAAGTTTCATTTCGGTTTCAATTACAATATTATAGTACCTTAAAAAACATGAAAGTATTTCATCTTATTAAAGTGGAGTAATTTGTCTAAATCAGAAATTTTATAAGGGTTGTTTCAGAATGTGAATTTATAAAAAGGGTTAATGGTTAAAAAAGAGATATAAAAAGATTCAAGATGTGGAAATATATTTTAATATAAAAGGTTAAAGGAAAAAGAAATGTTTCTAGATGAGATAATCTCTGTGTGGTAAAGTAAAAAGTTGTAAAATGCCATTTAAAAAGATTTTGAGGAAACTAGACTTAATTTAAAAGCTTGAGAAAGGAAGAAAGAAGAGAAAGATATTTGTACATGGCAGATTGAGACAAAGCTTCTTAATGGAGTAAAAAAAAAAAAGCCTTTGGTTGAAGGGCAGCCATGTAAACTAACATTAAGTGATTTAAACAGAATCGAAGCCTCGTTTAAAAGAGTGAAGCTGTAGGTGGTGAAAAAGTACATTTAAAAGTACAGTATATATGATAATTGGAAGGCTTTAAAAGGTTAAATTGAAGGTGGTCGAGATACCTTCATGGTGGAAAAAAGATTGCTTTACTCATCAAACTGATTAAACCAAAAAGAGGGAGATGAGATAATCTTTGTGTGGTAAAGTAAAAAGTTGTAAAATGTCTAAATAAGTTGCAAAAGGCTTTAAATGGTTAAATTGAAGGTGGTTAAGATGCCTTCATGATGGAGGAAAAAAAAAAAACCATGAAAATGGGTAGATAATAAGATAAAAGATATTTAGATAAAGAAGATTAAAAATTTGAAGTGAAAAACTTTAAAAACAGAAGTACAGAAAGGTAAAAAAAGAGAGAAGATGTAGAAAGATAAAAAAGATATAGGAAGATAAAAAAGATGTAGAAAGACAAGAATTTTATACCCACAAAATAGGAAACAAAAGAAAACTAGGAGAGAAAAAAGCAACTAAGGGTAAATATAAAAACCTTAGAAGAAAACTAGAAGATAGAAATAAGATAGAAAATGGTTGAAAATGTCAAGTAAAGGTATTTCAGATAGAAAATGCAAGAGGCTAAGACAACTATGGTTTAAAACCACATCAAAAAATTAAAAGGACTAAAGTAATTCTAAAAACTAAGGCAGAATGCTTTTGAATGACTTAAATTTAAAAGGATCTTATAGGGGTATATATCCCCCAAAGATAAAATAACCCTTTTTACTCTAAACTTTTTAAATTTGGATTCATCAGGACTTAGTGCTGCGGAAAGACATATGTATCCGAAAAATGTACATAAGCCTAAGGTACTTTGGAAAGATATTCTAACAGGACAATGGAAAGGTCCTGATCCAGTTATTGTCTGGAATCGGGGTTCCGTCTGTGTTTTTCCGCAGGGAGAACAGCAGCCGATTCGGATTCCAGAGAGATTAACTAAAGCAATTTCTACAGAAAAAGAAGATGATTTGACTCAAATCCATAACAGCTGATATCCAGAGCTCCAGTTTGGCTATTCTTACATCTGCGACAGTGGTTAACCATGGTGCTTTTTTCAATATCTATTTTATTATTGCATTTTTCCCACATCGTAAAGTTCTATTTTATTTTTGAGCTCATACAAACCTAGGTTAATGTTTTTCTGATCAGTTTTATTTTTTGACTGTTTTATTTTTTGACTGTGGAGTTTTTAAACATTGCAATGGAGATTTCACCTAGGTAAAACTACAAGGCCTTTATTGTCTTATGTGTTGTATGTTATGTGTGCACATTTCTGTTTTGTGTTGTATGTCTGTATGTGTGTATGTCCATATTTCATATATAAGGAGCGCTCATGAAAAAATGGATCCGAATTTTTTTTTATTCACGTGATTTAAATGCTTTAATTTTAATTAGGTAAACAGCTGTTAAGGATTGTTTTTAAAGGTGGTTAACAGATCTGTTTGCTTACTAATTTAAATTAGGTAAACAGCTGTTAAGGATTGTTTTTTAGGAGGTTAACAGATCTGTTTGTTTACTTTCACCTTTCCTTTTCATTATATTTAATAATTCTGTTCAGGATAATGTCTCTTTAGCATCATTGCCAGAATTCCCATCTCCATCCAAGTGCCGGTGAAGACTAAGATAAAACCAAACTACAGCTTCTATGATAGCCATCACAGTAACTGTATAAACTGATGCATCAATGAATATAACTCAACAAGTTATGCTCAATCAAGGACTCGATTTACTTTGGGAGGAAATGGACATATTGATAGACTCCTCCGATTTGAACTGCCTGCAGAACTTGCCTGGACTATATATCAGTTGCATGCATTGTGAAATATCATCTGATGCAGCAAATTGTGGTACTGCTGGCATATCTTTGCTGATGGTGTCACCAGTGATGCAATTTCCTTGCCAGCGCACCCCATGTTAATTGTGGTAATGCTGGCATATCTTTGCTGATGGTGTCACCAGTGACGCAATTTTTCCAAAGGAGCCGTCAATTGGCTTGGTGTCGTGGCATTTCTGTATCCTCCTCCCTTCTACTAGTGATGGTCTAAAATTTGGGGGCCAACAGAGGTGAGGCAAGAACCTCACCCCCCCACTGGCACCAAGGATATTTGGGGGCCAACAGAGGTGAGGCAAGAAACCTCACCCCCCCACTGGTGCATAGGCCTTTCCACAAGCTTGGCTGAATGCTGGACCGGTAGTCAGTGACGGGTTGATCTGATTGCAGTGGATTCAACCTAAGACAGGAGGCTGACGCCTAAAGGTCAGTTTTCCCATGACGGGTAAGAACCATATGTTGAATTGGACAACCTACCAGGCACGGTCCTTAAGCCACATTGCTTGTTGTTTAATTAATCAGAAGGGGGGAGATGCTGAGGGCCATTACCAAGTAGGAAATTTCCTTGCCAGCGTACCCCATGTTAATTTCGCTGTTGACATTGCATGTTAGGTGACCCTGCCCAAGGACGAGGGTGGATCCAGGATTAGGGTGTATCCTGCAGTTTGAGGAAGTATCCCAATCCTTGGGTTTAGGGCGTTCCCGGTTTAAGACAAGGCGTTCCCAGTTTAAGACCTTGGATTTTAGGGAAGTTCGATGTTGAGGATTATTGCTGCTGGAATTAGGGCGTTCCTGCTGCCTAAGCTCCTGTTGAACTCTCGTGAGATTCAGAGAGCATTTTGGGAAATAAGCCTCGTGGAGTAGGTGAATTGGGTGGCAGCAGAACTGGGATTGCCCCAGAACGTGTGTGGAGGCCGGTGTGAGTTCGGGAATAAAGAATTGCTGTTTGAATCTACAAAGCTGTGTGGTGGCTCGTGATTCTGTGCCCAGCCAAGACTGCGGCAGTTTTCAACATGACCAATGACAGCCATATTGCCAATTCAGGGGTCACTTCATGATCTTTATTTTATCTGGTGTCTCACAGTATCTGAATCAACTGACCACTCTTTCCTTCTTGAAATAGTTCTAAAGCATTTTGAACTAAGAAAACCAAGTGATTTATTCTTCTTACCCAAGCAATTGGCCAATCAGTGAAAACAAAAATCTGCTACTCTTCTTTCCCTTGTCTCAGGAAAGGCTGTTCAGGTGTCTGAGCCAAGAACTAAAAACAAAACACCAAACAAACAAACAAAAAACTAAGAGTTACCCTGTAGTCCTCTCTCCCATTCCCCACATGAATCCATCTTCAAGTCCTATACCCAAGAATCATCTCAAAAGTCTACATTTCTCTTCATTTCCACTATTGTTCCTCTGATGCAAACCATCAGTATTTCTTGTCTAGACTACCAAACAAGCCTCATTGTTCTCCCCAACTATCTATGACTCCTTCTTCATACAGCTCCCAGAGTAATCTTTTTTAAATGCAACTATCATGCTTAAAACCTTCATCCTTACCCTATGTTGCAAACCCTTACCTGAACTGAACTTTACCTACTTCTTTGACTCCTCTTGATACCACTATGTTAACCAAATTGGTCTTGTTTCCTTCCTTGAAACACCAAATATCATCCATACCTTTTGAGCATCAAATGTTATAGAATTTATTGTATTCAAGTTAGGCTTAAAGTAGATGTTGGTGGGAAAATAGATTGAATTTTCACAATTTATCACTCTAGATGGTCAAGAGCCTCTGACCAGAAAGACAAAGAAGAATATTATAATTAATAAAGAGATCAATCCGTCAAGAAGATATACAAACTTGGGCTGGGGATGTGGCTCAAGCGGTAGCGCGCTTGCCTGGCATGCGTGCAGCCCGGGTTCGATCCTCAGCACCACATACAAAGATGTTGTGTCCGCCGATAACTAAAAAATAAATATTAAAAAAAATTCTCTCTCTCTCTCTCTCCCTCTCTCACTTAAAAAAAAAAGAAGATATACAAACTCATATATATCTAACAACAGAGACCCAAAGTTCATGAAACAAAACTGACAGAATTGAAGAGGAGAAAAATAACAGATCTACAATAATAGTTGGAGTCTTGGACAACCCCACTTTTTTATTGGTTCTTTTTGGTTATACATGACAGTAGAATCTATTGATATATTTATACAAACATGGAATATATCTTATTCTAATTAGGATCCCAGTCCTGTGGATGTACATGATGGTGAACTTTTAGTAATGGATAGAATAATTAGCAGAAGATTTATAAGGAAACAAAGAATTGAACAACACTACAAGCCAACTAGATCTAAGAGACATATATAGAACTCTCCACCCAATAACAGCAGAATACATATTTTCTCAAGTACACACATGTGGAACATTCTGTAGGACAGGCCATATGCTAGGCCATAAAACAAGCCTCAAAAATTTTAGAAGACTGATATCATATAAAGGATATTCTCCAACTACAATGGGATGAAAGTAGAAATAAATAATAGGAAACATGGAAATTTATAATTATGTGGAAATTAAACAACACACTCAAACAACCTATGGGTCTAAGAAGCACTCAGCAAAATTTTTTTAATATTTATTTTTTAGTTTTAGGTGGACACAATATCTATATTATTCGAACACAGTGCCTCACACATGCTAGGCAAGTACTCTATCACTTGAGCCACAACCCTGGCCCCACTCAGCAAAATTTTGTCAATCTTACCTGTTTCAGTAATTCACACCTACTACATTAATATCCTAGAAGAAAACTTGTATGGTGTCTAGGAAATGCATGAGTTCCTTTACAGTTAGCTTTTGCTGCATTACAAACCACCCTACAACTGACACAAAACAATAACATTTACTCCCATGCTCACAGGTCTCAAAATTGGCTGACAGTCATTCTGCAGGCTGCAGGTCTGTGGAGAAGCTAGGTAGTCAGGCTGAAGAGGTAAGGGACCCCTGGGGGCATTTTTTCTCCTGGCAGAGGACAAATGCTCATACAGCTTTGGTGAAGATGTATACAACTCCTTTTAAGAACTAGGCTCAGATCTTGGAGATATCACTTCTTCCCAATCCTATTGACCAATTGCTTCTGCCCAATTCTCTTGGCCAAAGCAAATCACATCCAAATCCAATATCAAAAAAAAAAAAAAGGGAAGGATACTCTACTCTCTATATAGAGGTTGGAGGGGACGGAATGAGTATCTCTTGAGCAATAATCTGTCTTCCACAGGCCACTTGGAGAGAAGCTTTGAAAAATGGTGCTATTGTTGCTGCTATGGATGTGGAACAATAATATTTTCTTATTAACCATGTTGGTTATATTCGAAATGAATGATTAAGACTCCTTTTCTTCCTGAATTTGTAACTATTAAAAGCCATTTAGAAGTTTTAAATTCTTCCAGGCCATTTTACCCAAATTCAATCATCAAATGTTTACATACTAATTTATTCTTAGCTAAACAAGAATTATAAGCTCAAAGAGAACTTCTGCTTCAATGATGATTTTTCTAGTCCTGAACAGAAACTTTTAAAAATGTACTGTATATCAAGGCAACAAGAATGAGTCTGACACCATCTATAGGAACTGAATAAATACACCTTTTCTGAAAACCTTCCTAAAAGTCTCTCTGCCTTCTAAATTTTGACTTATTGTAGAAAACTTCAACTTTTCAAAGAAATCTTTGTGAACTTCATCTCTACTGAAGTATAAAATATCTACTATAAATTCAATATGGAGTCTAATCTTTCCTGGCTTGAAGACCTTGCTAATAGTTGCATGTATGCACATGCGCACACATTGTGAATAATGACATCATCCCAAATTCTGCATTACTCAGTCAATTGATGGTACATAGCCTCTTCTCATGCTACAGCCCCCTACCTAATATCTGTTCCCCAAAGATTCCCATCTATTTGTATGATTTAGAACTTGGTGAAAAGAAAGATATTTTCATCTTATTTTCATGCCAGAAAATATGAAGTCATTAAAAACATACTGAAAAGGATAGACATTTTTAAACAAGACCTTAAGAGTCAGACCCAATTCCTGTTGCCAAACTCAATGAAGAACTGTTTGGAGTAAGAACAGAACATTGCTCTGGGAATAAGCCAGCTAGAAAGGCTGATACACCATGACATCTCTGGCTTGTATAACCTCCCTGCCCTTGAAATGAACTCTGTAGAGGTAGCTCAGCCAATACTGACAAAGAGCAAGCAGTGCTTTTCCAAGGCACACAGCACCTAAACCCTCACTACTCAATTCCACTAGTTAGAGGAAAGATTCATTAAATTAATGGAAAGTCCAAATTTTTATTATTCCCAAATACAAATAATACTTTTAGATTTAAGGAAGTGACAAAGGAATCCAAGTTTTTTTCCAGTTCTCCTTCCAAAAATGCCATTGAAATAATAAAGATGTAGAAAGAAAAGACAAATAGCAATACTAGAAAAATCAGGAAGAATATTGTCAGCACCAGAAGGAAAGCTGATGAATTTCTAGAGGATAGTAAGTAGATAGGCTAAATGTAACTCTTGATATATATCTTAAGATTATGCCTCAATGTAATAATTGACTTACTGGGCAAACTGATAAAAAAATAATTTGTGCCACAGTTGAAGATCCAACACACTAAGGAAAGTAAGTAGATAGGTTTTCCCAAAGGAGCCATTAAAAAAGAAAAAATCAGTACAGCAAGAACATAGAAAACAAAAACAAGCAAAAAAATAATAATAATAACCGGCAGGCTGATTATATTAAAGGGCCTAAATTTTAGAACTGGGTTACTTTTTCATATGCTGGATCTATAAACCAGCAGTTCTCAATGTGTAAGACTTGTGTGATAAAACTATTTTCCAAGTCATACCAAGTTGTTACTTATTTTTTATCGTGTTGATATTTGTATTGATAGTGCAAAAATAATTATGGGTAAAACTACTAGTGCCATTTTAGTCTGATTTGCACTGCTATAACAGAATACCCAAGGCTGTGTAATTTGTAAAGAACAGAAACTTATTCTCTTGCTGTTCTGGAGACTAGGAAGTCCAAGGTCAGGACACTGCCAAGTTAGAATCTGGTTTCTGCCTTTGCAGATGGTGCCTTAAACACTTTGTCCTTGAGAAGGGAAGAATACTGTGTCCAAACTTGGCAAAAAGCAGAAGCCAGAGAGAATGCTCCCACAAGCCCTTTTCATACTGACATTAATACATGAATCCTAAACATCTACCATTCAGGCTCACCATCCAATACTGTTGCACTGGCAATTAAGTTTCCAATACATGAATTTTAGAAGAGACAAAAACATTCAAAACATATTAAACAGGAAACCCGTGTTAATAACCATTATGTTCTTCATCGCCAGGCACTCACAGAATTAAAAAAAAAAAAGCCAATTTTATGTAATGCCCCTAATGAAGCAGTAAAAAAAAAAATAGTATTATTAAAATCTCACCCTTTGATCCTTTTTAACATTCTGTGTGACCAAAAAAAAAATTCTAAATTAACACTTCTTTTGAATGCTAAAATGTGATGATTGTCTCAAGAAAAAAAATATTCATGTACAATTGTTTGAGTTGCAAGCTGAATTTGCTGCTACTTTTTGTGAAGAACCATCTTTTTTCCAATAGTCAAACAACAGTAATTCAGACTTCTGAAATGGGAATCTATCAGACATTTTGCCAAATGAATGAAGTGAACTACCTCTACAAGGAAAACAACTGACAGATTTGTTGCCAATGATAACATTCTAACTTTCAAGTGAAAGAATTTGAGGAAGCTTCTAAATGCCACCATAAGCTTGACAAAAATCTCAGTGCAGAGAAGGATAATATTAATGACTGTATGTCTTTTTTTAATATTTATTTTTTTAGTTTTATTGGACACAATAATCTTTATTTTATCTTTGTGTGGTGCTGAGGATCAAACCCAGGGCCTTGCACATGCTAGGAGAGTGCTCTACTGCTGAGTCACAATTGTATGTTTTTTGATGCTGTATAATGAACTGTATCAAAATTTAAAAGATTTGTGTAATCCAGGGGCTGGGGATATAGCTGAGTTGGTAGAGTGCTTGCCTTGCATGCACAAAGCCATGGGTTCAATTCCCAGCACCACAAAATAATAATCATCATCATCATCATCATCTGGTCAACTAATATTTTCCAAATGCATGATGTTACAAAATCATGCATGGGAAATTGAAAACTGCAAGCTACAAAACAGATCACAAGACTTTTAATAAGATAGAAAGTGTTTGCTGCTATGGTTTCAGATGCCACAGTGGAAACATTATTTAAGAAACTTACACTTGTCAAGTATTGGTGTTGTATCAAAGAAGAGTATCCACATTTATCTAGAAAAGTTATTAAAATACTGAAGAGTATTTTAGTGCTGGATTATCTTCATATACTTTCATCAAATAAATATTTTGCAATAGATTGATTGCACACACAAATGGAAATCCAATTGTCTTCTCTTGGTCATTAAAAGATGTTAAAACAATGTTTATCTTCTAATTTTTTTGTTTTGAAAAGCCTAGAAAAGTTTTCATAAAATATTATTTACATTAATGTTCAGTAAGTTTTTTTGTGTTTTAAAATAGTAAATACTTGTTTAATTTCTAATCAGTAACTATCAATAGATGCAACTCTCACAAACAAAAGCTGTGTGAGATCTTCAATAATTTTTAAGAGTGTAAAGTAGTCTTAAGGTAAATTTGGAGAATGAGTGCTATATTCATTTCCACACTTGCCACAGTTGGGAATAAAAAGGAGATGGAGAGGTGGAAAAATAATGTCTTAATAGAAACCCAAATGGGAAGGATAATGATACTTCACAGCAGTGAAGCCACTTAATTTTATCTGTTATTTGGGTAAATTTCTTCATATCTTTTTATGGGGACAAGGTCCTGTGGGAACATAGACACTCCTAAGGTACATCAGCAGATGCTGGAAGTGATAGTTGGAGAGAAGGTTTTGGGGAGCTCATGAAAGCTTTCCCACACCCCTCATTCATAGATGGAGCTGCTAGGCTAGTCCCAGACAAACCTGAGGAAAATAGAGGGACCAAATGAATAACCTATAATGAAAAGAGAAAAAAGTCATCTGATGTCAGTTTACAAGTCCCTTCCCTTAGGCAAAATACATGAATTCGTACATGATAGCAGGTACTTTCTTACCCTAATGCACTAGAATTTACAAGATAAGGCCCTGACCTGGCTATAAAGACAAAATAGTCATGATATGAAAGATTTCAAGGCACAGACAAAACTTCAGTACAAGTATTCAGATTCTCACAGATGACGATGCTTAAGCAGTTAGTCATCTATTTAATCAGCAGGAGTTAAATGTGTTAACCAATACTGGTGCCTTTATGAACAAGAAAAGGATAGTATTTCCTTTTTCAAAATTTTTTAAATAAACGAGTCTGCTACAAGATACATTTTCTTTCAGAATACCACAAATTTTCTTTTCCTTTTAGTTGTGACATCTTACTTTCAGTCTGGAAAACAAATTATTACCCTATCAGTGATAAGGTAAGGCACTTCCGTAAATCAATAATGTTTCATTAATTCTGAGAACATACAAATCACTCTAAAATTATCAGTAAAATGCCTTGGCTGACTAAAACAAGTCGATATAGTTCCTTTGACAACTGATAAAATTAACTGCTTTCCCTATCTCAATTCTGGTAACTTAATTTGAAATTTTAAAAAGCATATCATTGGTGGAGTTATGGGTCCCTAGGAGAACAGGGAAAATGGCAAACAGTCCTAACTTATAACATGCTTAATTTCTCATATATTATTCCCAGGTTCTCTCTCTCTCTCTCTCTCTCTCTCTCTCTTTTTTTTTTTTTTTTTTTTTTTTGGTAACTAGGAGGAAAGGTCTGAGAACACCTGGTCCCTGTCCACTATTACTTTCAATATTCTTTGAAATTCCCACTCTTCCCTAAAATAGCTGCCAGCGGTCAGAGGCAAAAGGACTAGAGACCTAAAATGGAAACTTCTCACTTTAACAATTCCTCTTGCTCCAGAAAAGTAAGAGAACACATATGCTTATGAGAGAAAGGAGGTCACACAGATATAATTAAAAGGTGAATGAGGAGTGGTATTATGTCCGTTTCGATGCTAGCATCTTCCACTATCATTTTGGGCTACAGAGAACAGATGTCACAGAGCTTGTCAAGGATCTTAGGATCTTCCTCACTAATGTATTTCCTAATTTGTTGTAAGGTAACCTCTGGGACTTCTTAGGAAATGTAAGAGGCAGGTGGATGTGCAGGTTACACGTGAAAGTCTACTCCAACATTCCTACCTCCTTAGCTTTTGGAGTCCTAGTATATATTATCCTAGGGAAGTTCTGGCATCGAACTTTGCTGAAAGTAGGCCATTGCTGAGTCCAAAATTTAGTCATCCAAGCCAGCTATTAGAACCATTTTTAGCTTTAGCTAAAATATTAAATTCAGAGTTGCTAAATGTACCCATATCAAAATACTGATCCTGATACAAAATTATATTTTATTATTTTTGGCCTACCATCCAGAATCTATTTTCACTTTTATTTCTGGATTGATGAATCATTAAAGTCCTGCATTTTTTTTTTGAAGTGTAAACAATTTCTCCCTAGCTCAGAAAACCTGCATTTGAATGCTTCAGCACACTGAGATCTGACTCTAGTTTAGATCTAGGCTAGGAAATATAAACAACGGGAAAGAATCTTTAGAAAAATAAGCATCTCCTTAAAAGGGAACTGCCTCAGAGAAGGTGATCATAGAGTTTTCAAGAAGAAAAAAATGAGTCCTTTTTGTCCTAAGAAGAGAGGTTGCTTTTGCTTGCTCAGAGAACCAGTGTGTTCAGTTGTTCAGCTTCATCCAAACCAATCAAGAGTCTTAGAATTCTACTTTTTCCCATTGATCTGTCACATAAATGACTCATTGCGTCTCTGAATTTAGTTTCCATTATAAGTCTGCAACCCTCCCAGTTTTATTTTTAATAAGGCTAGTCTTATGATTATATGTAGTTAAGAAATTCTTCTAGGGTTGCCATAAAAGTTTTCTGATTTTCTGAATGTGACTTGAGCTCAGATCTCAAAACCTGAAATTTGTCATTTTCTTTCTGAAAATGTTCTAATGCAGTCATGAGATGTCATCCCACCCCACTGCCCGCACTTGGTCACCAAAGATAACTACTTTAATAGGTACTACATCCCAAGAAGCCACAGGTGATATTTTTAGTACTTACAACCCTACTGTATGTTATAAATTACTAGAATCCTGTCTTCCACTGTCAAGAAACTAAGCCCTTTATTCACAGCCAAGGACATCTACGAATCAATCCCAAATTCCTTAAAGAATAGAAGAATTTTTTTTTTCAAAATTAAGTAGCACCGAGCCGATGTATAATGAGTTGATCCTTTTGTCTGAATCCAGTCAGAAAAACAAAACCCACACTAGGTATTTCAATAGAGAGGATTATTATAGGGAAATTGGCTACATAGGTGTTAGCTGAAAAAGTAAAAAGGCAAATACTGAGATCACCTAGAAATAACTTCAGGAAGCAGCTACCATTCTGGGGCTGGAGAAACAAAAAGAAGAGAATGAGATAGCCAGGACCTAGAAGCCCAGAATAGGGACCCCATGAAGCTAGGGCTCAGGCCTCTCAGAAAGTGCAATCATCTGGCTGTTGGCAGTACTCACTGAGGGGGTACCATGAGGCTGCGGGGAACTGTGCTACAAGTGAAGCATTGCCAGCCTGCAAGCAACACTAACAAGAATAGGAAGTCTCTTCCCTCATCCAGCCTCCAGGTCTTCTATAATGCCCGCTAATGACAGAAACTAACAGGAAGCAAACTTACACAGGCCTCTGGGAATGAGGATGACTGGCACCAGCAATCACAGAAAGTAGATTTGGAGCTGAAGGACGATAGGTGAATAACTGGCACGGACAGTGTTTAGGCCTAGTGTTCTTCTCTGAACAAGTTACAGATTTCGTGTTCACGCACCTTCTAACTAAAAGCGTACAGGTAAGTGGTTTTTAGTACATTCACAGAGTTGTGCAACGAACCAATGTATCTAACTGCAGAACATTTATATCACCTACAAAGAACTCCTGTCCCATTAGCAGTCACCTTCCATCCCTCCCCCCCCCCCCCCGTCCCTGACAAACACTACAATCTGTCTAGGATTTGCCTGTTTTTGACATTTCATATGAATGGAATCATATAACACATGACCTTCTATGTCTTCTTTCATTTAGCTTAATATTTCCAAAGTTCGGGGCTGGGGATGTGGCTCAAGCGGTAGCGCGCTCGCCTGGCATGCGTGCGGCCCAGGTTCGATCCTCAGCACCACATACAAACAAAGATGTTGTGTCCACTGAAAACTGAAAAATAAATAGTAAAAATTCTCTCTCTCTCTCTCCCCTCTCTCACTCTCTCTTTAAAAAAAAAAAAAAATATTTCCAAAGTTCATCCATGTTATAATATGTATCAGGACCTCACTGATTTTTATAGCTGAAAAATATTCAATATTAACATGTCAAATTATACTTAACAATAATAAATAAAATGTCTTAAAAATATTCAATAGTATGTATATGCTATATTTTATTTATCTACTCATTAGTTGACAGATATCTGGTTTGCTTCCATTTTTTGGCTAGTATAAATAATACTGCTATGAACACTCATGTCTAGGTTTTTGTGTGGTCACCTTCATTTCCGTACAAGAAATTCACCTTAATAAAATGACACAAAGTAAGGATAAAAAAAGATAACGCAATGCAAACAGTAATAATAAGAAAGTTGGAGTCACTATATTTATATCAAGCAAAATAGACTTTAGGTATGTATTATGGTTTGGGTCTGCAATGTTCTCCAAAGGTTCACATATTAAAGACTTGATCCCCAATCTAGCCACATTCAGAGGTGAAATTGTAAGCCCAAATAAATCTTTCTTCTTTTAAGTTGATTTGCTCAGATATTTTGCAACAACAATGGAAAACTAACACAACATGCAACATTATTAGAGATAAAAAGAGACAGTTCATGATGATAAAAGGGCTAACACATCAGAAAGATATAAAAATTAAAAATATGTATAGATTGAATATAAGAACGTTAAAATACATGATGCCAAAATTAACAGAATTAAAGAGATAAATGGATGTCTATAAATATAGTTGGAGATTGTAAGACCCTTGTTCTATAATGAACTAGATTTAAAAATCAATAAGGGTATTAGAAAATCTACACGACATTACCAAGTACCTTGACTTAATTGGCATTTACATAACACTATTCCCAATGACAACAGAATACACCTGCTTTTCAAGCACACCTAGAATATTCATTAAGATAGATTATATGGCCAGAAATGGTGGTGCACACCTATAAATGCAGCAGCTCAGGAAGCTAAGGTAGGAAGATTGCAAGTTCAAAGCCAGCCTCAGCAACTTAGCAAGGCCTTACACAACTTATCAAGATCCTGTCTCAAAATTTAAAAATTAAGGACTGGGAATGTGCCTCAGTGGTTAAGTACCCCTAGGTTCAATTCTTTTTTTTTTAGAGAGAGAGAGAATTTTTTTAATATTTATTTTTTAGTTTTTCAGTGGACACAACATCTTTATTTTATTTTTATGTGGTGCTGAGGATTGAACCCAACACCCCACTCATGCCAGGTGAGCACGCTACCGCTTGAGCCACATCCCAGCCCCACTAGGTTCAATTCTTTCTTTTTCTTTTCTTTTCTTTTCTTTTCTTTTCTTTTCTTTTCTTTTCTTTTCTTTCTTTTCTTTCTTTTCTTTTCTTTTCTTTTCTTTTCTTTTCTTTTCTTTTTTCTTTTCTTTTCTTTTCTTTTCTTTTCTTTCTTTTTTTGGTGGTGCTGGGGATTTAACCCAGAGCCTTGTGCATGCAAGGCAAGCACTTTACCAACTGAGCTACATCCCCAGCTAGGTTCAATTCTTGATTAAAAAAAAAAAAAAGATAGACTTTATGTTGGTCCATAAAATATGGCAATATAAATCAACATGTGTTGAATTCAATTTCAAGGTATCAAATTTTTAACAAAATCTTAGCAAATCGAATCCAATAAAATGTAAAAGTGATGATGATGCTTATGACTAAGGAATACAAGATTACTTTAACATTTGAAAATCAAATAAAGCATACTTTTTCATAGATTATTAAGCTATCCATTTTCTTAATTTCAAGGTTAAGGACTTAATAATAGTTTGTAGTTGTGAAACAAAAATACTACATTTTAAACCATGAACTCTCTTATTGGAAAGATTAATATTTCATGTGACCTTCTATATCTTCTTATTCCTAATGTAACCACAGCCACTTTATTACTGCTTTGTCATATGTCACACTGCCTTGTTTCTCTTATACTGGATACTAGAATATATATTTCTATGTATAAATCCCAGTGAATTCTCTTATTGAGGTTTATATGTGTGTCAATATTATTTGTTTTGCCTTTAAATAATAAGGTGTTCTTGTTTAAAAAGAAAAAGATTGTGCACATCAGGATATTAAATTGCATCTCTTTTTACCCAGGCAATGAATATGAATACAAAAAAATTACAATACCATTTAAAATCACTAACAGAAAAGAATAAATGAAATATTTAGGTGCAAATGTAGTGAAATATTCACAGAACTTCTATTCTGAAAACTACAAAATACTGATGAAGTCAAAAAGAATCTAAAAAAAAAACAGAGATCCTTGCCATATTCATCAGTTAGAAGATTCACAATATGAAAGATATCAGTTTTCCCCAAATTGATAGCTTTAATGCTATTCCTACTGAAATTCCAGTTTGCTCCTCTTTCCTTCCTTTTTTTTTTTTTTTTGTCTTTCTTATTAAAAAAAATAACATTTAGTTTCTTGAAGAGGTATTAGCTTCTTCAGATGGTCTATTTAAGCTTGTATCAATATGCAAAAATTACATTTTTCAAGGAATTTGTGAAATTTATTTGGCATAAACCTGCTCATAATGTTTCCTGCACTTTGTAAACATAAACAAGATCACTGAAATTTTATAGAAAAAAGCAAAGGAGTTACAACAGGTAAAACCATTTCAAAAAAGAAGGACATGGTGCAAGGAATCTATCTACCCAATTTCAGCAATCAAGATGGATAAACACAGAGCAATGAAATAGAATAAAGAACCCCAAAACGGACACATACAAATATGCACAAAAGATTTTTTAACAGGGCTAGGATGTGGCTCAGTAGTAGAGCGATCAACTAGCACATGCAAGGCACTGGGTTCAATCCTCAACACCACATAAAAATAAATAAATAAAATAATGGTATTGTGTCCAAATACAACTAAAAAAAGAAAAAGAAAAAAAAAAGATTTTGACAAAGTTTTCAAAACACTTCGATAAAAAAAAAGAAAAAAATAATTCTTTTCAACAAATGATACTGGAGCAACCAGATAAACACAGGCCAAATAAATAAAGAGCGCCAAGATGTTTATTCAAACTGAATCACAGACCTAAATGTAAAACTATAAAACTTTTAGGAAAAAACATAATACAAAATCTTGGGGATCTAGAGTAAGGCAAAAAGTTTTTAGACAACACAAAATATGTCCTGAATTAATTAATTAGATTTTATCAAGATTAAAACTTTGTGAAAGGTCATGTAGAAAATATTAAAATATAAGCTACATACTTGGGAGAAAATATTTGCAAACCTTAACAAAGGATGAATATTTAGAATACATAAAGAATTCTTGAAATTAAAAATAAAAAAACTAAAAAGAAGCAAATACATGTAGAGACATATCACTGATGATTTACAACAAATGGTGAAAAACTGAAACCATTTCCTCTAAAATCTAGACTGAAATAAGGGTTTCAATTCTAATTCTTATCACTCTTATTCAACATAGTATTACAAACTTAAGTTAAAGCAATCAGGCAAGAGAAAGAAATAAAGGGGATACAAATAAGAAAGAATTATTTCAGATGATATAATTCTATTTTTTCAGATGATATAAGTCTATACTTGCAAAAACCTAAAGAGTGCACGAAAAATCTCTAATAATAAACAGAATCAGCAAAGTGGCAAGACACAAAATCAATGGACAAAAATTGGTAGCTTGGGCTGGGGATATGGCTCAAGCGGTAACGTGCTCACCTGGCATGCGTGGGGCGCTGGGTTTGATCCTCAGCACCACATAAAATAAAATAAAAAGATGTTGTGTCCACCGAAAACTGAAAAATAAATATTAAAAATCCTCTCTCTCTCTCTTCTCTCTCTCTCTTTAAAAAAAAAATGGTAGCTTTCCTATATACCACTAATGAACTCACTGAGAAAGAAATTAGGAAAACAATCCCATGTACAATAATCTAAAAAAAAAAAAAACCTGGGAATAAACCTAAACAAAGAGGCCTCTACAATGAAAGTTATAAAACATAAAACATTGAAGAAAGAAATTAAAGAGCTGAGATTGTAGTTCAGTGGTAGAGCACTCACCTAGCATGTGTAAGGCCCTGGGTTCTATCCTCAGCACCACATAAAAATAAATAAATAAAATAAAGGTATTGTGTCCAACTACAACTAAAAAATAAATATTAAAAAGAAAGAAAGAAATTGAAGAAGACACTAGACAATGGAAAGACATTTCATGTTCAGGGATTGGGAGAATTGATATTGTTAAAATGGCCATAGTACTAAAAGCAATCAAGAGATTCAATGCAATTTCCATCAAAATACAAATGATATTCTTTACAGAACTAGAAAAATAATCCTAAAATTCATATTGGAAGTTATAAAACCTCAAGTTGCCAAAATAATCCTGAGCAAAAAGAACAATGCCAGCCAGAGGCATCACAATACTCAATTTCAAAATATTCTATGAAGTCATTACAACAAAAAAACAAGAAGGTATTTGCATTAAAATAGACATGTAGATCAATGGAATAGAATACAGGACCCAGGAATAAACCCACATGTTTATAGCCACATGATTCTTAACAAAAGAGACTAAAACATACAGTGGAGACAAGACAGCCTCTTCAGCATTTGGTCTGGGAAAACTGAACTTCCCCCTGTAGAAAATTGAAATCATATCCCTATCTCTTATCCTATATAAAAATCAACTCAAAATGCATGAAAGACCTAAAACTTTGAGACTACCATAGAAAAATATGAGAGAAACATCTTAAGATATAGGTAGAGGTGACAATTTCCTAACGGAATTCCAACAACTCAAAAAATAATATCAAGAATTGACAAATGGGATTACATCAAATTACAAAGATTTATAGCAAAAGAAACAGCCAACAGAGTGAAGAGACAAACCCTATAGCAGCAAAGGATTAATATCTGACAAAAGATAAATATCCAGAATACATAAAGAACTCGAAAAAATTAACAAGTAATCCAATTAATTAATAGGCAAAAGAGCTGAACAGATACTTTCTAAAAGAAGTATAAACAGCCAATAAACACATGAAAAACTGTTCAACATCTTTAGCGATTAGGGAAATGCAAATCAAAACTCAAACATTGAGATTCCTTCTTGCCCCAGACAAAATGTCTATTATCAAGAAAACAAAAATAACAAATGCTGGGGCAAGGCAGAGCTCTTGCCTCATACTGTGAGACAGGGGTGGGGGGGGGGATCCTTATCACCACATAAAAAAATAAATAAAAGAAAGGCATGCTGTCTGTCTACAACTACCAAACACAAAATAAAAATAACAAATGCTGGCAAGGATGTGGGAGAAAAGGAACCCTACAAACTGTTGGTTGAAATTTAAATTAGTACAGGCCCTATGGAAAACAGATGGGTTTTCCTCAAAAAACTAAAAATAGATCTACCATACTATCCAGCTATACCACTCCTGGATATAAATCTGAAGGAATGAAAGAATACTGTGGAGATACCTGCAATTGTGGCACTATTCACAAGAGCAAAGTTATAGAATAAAGCTAGACACCAACTAGCAGTTGGATGGATAAAGAAAAGGTGGTATATATACACAATGGAGTATTATTCAACCATAAAGAAAAATGGAAGTGTATCATTTATAGAAAAAATGATGGAACTGGAGATCATTATAAAATAAGTCAGACCCTGCAAAAACAAATAGCACCTGTTTTCTCTCATGTATAGAATTTAGAAAGTTAAAAAAAAAATGTAGCATAAAGTAAAAGGGGAATGTGCCTTTTTCCCCACATCCTCGTCAACACTTACCTTTGCATGTATTCTTTTTTTTTTTTTTTTTTTAAGAGAGAGTGAGAGAGGGGAGAGAGAGAGAGAGAATTTTTAATATTTATTTTTCAGTTCTCGGCGGACACAACATCTTTGTTGGTATGTGGTGCTGAGGCTCGAACCCGGGCCGCACGCATGCCAGGCGAGCGCGCTACCGCTTGAGCCACATCCCCAGCCCCTGCATGTATTCTTAATAACTGCCATTCTGACTGGAGTGAGATGAAATCTTGGAATAGTTTTGATTTGCATATCTCTAATTGCTAGAGATGTTACATTGTTGGTGGGACTGCAAATTGGTGCAACCAATCTGGAAAGCAGTATAGAGATTCCTTAGAAAACTTGGAATGGAACTACCATTTGACTCAGCTATCCCACTCCTCAGTCTATACCCAAAGGACTTAAAAACCTCATACTATTCAATTCTCAGGACTGCAAATATATAAATAAATAAATAGAAGTTCATAGACAACTAAAAAAAAATTTTTTTAATTCCTCAGCCAAAAAAAGAAAAAAATCAACTATTTCTTAAAAGATAAACAGCAAACTGGGAGAAACATACCTAACACCATATTCACGATCAGTATTTTACAAGATTTTACAAATCAGTTAAGGAAAAAAAAAAAAAAACACCCAGAAGGGAAATTGGAAAACCCCCTGCAAAGCAAGTCACAGGAGAATAGATGTAAATGATTGATAAACATCTTTTTTTCTCTGTATAAATGTATGTTTTCATTTCTTTTTTTTATTAGTCACTCACGACAATACAATGATCTTGACATATCATACATTTGAATCAAATGAGGTATAATTTCCCATTTTTCCAAGTATACAGGTTGCAGAATCACATTGGTTATACTGTATGTATAAACGTGGCTGTGATAAACATTTTTTTAAAAATGTTTAACCTCATTAGTAACCTCATTAGTAATCAAGAAAATATACTTTAAAATCAATTTTCACCTGTCAAATTGCAAAATTTAGAAAGACAAATAACATACAAAGCAATACTGGCACAGGCATGGAAGATAGGGACTCTTGTGGGCTATATATGGAACTGTAACTACAGGCCTAGAACAACAGTCTTTAGGAGAGTACAATTTAATACACACCTTTAAATCCTAATAAGTCATTGATTCTATGTTAGGAATCTAACCCACAGAAGTACACCCATAAATGCACAAATACGTATATATAGGACATTGATTGTAGCATATTTCTAGTGCTGAAAGATAAGAAACAACCTCAAATTTCCCCACAAGGGAATAATCAAATAAATCAATGGAAAAGGATGCATCAGTTCAAAAAAGTTGTATATGCTAGAATGAAAATTTCTTCAAGAAAATTGATGTCAAACTGTGTTGCTGAAGTAATTTATAATATATATTTGTATGTGTATATATATATGTCTGGATATACAAAAAACTATTATTGTCATTAGCTTTGGAGAGGGGAACAAAAGGGAAGAGATAAAAGAGACTCTTTCAATCTGTACTTTAAAAATTACAATAAGGGGCTGGGGTTATGGCTCTGTGGTAGAGTGCTCATCTCGCACATGCAAGGCCCTGGGTTCGATCCTCAGCACCACATAAAAATAATAAATAAATAATAAAGTTATTATTTAAAAAAAACAATAAGAATGATTTCTCATGAAATGTTAATATTTATGTTTCTTTAATAGAATACATGGAAAGCACTCAAAGTTTCTCCAAGCAACGTACTGCATATATTCAAGGAGCTGCTGTTATTATACTCCTTACTGTCAGCATCCTTATTCTTTACAGCTGCCAATACTGATCGGCCTTTCATCAGAGAAGTTTAAACAAGATTTACAAACAGAAGTTCATTTATTCACAGAGCACATCTTTGAGGCAAGGCTATAATTCCAAAAACTGCAG
Organism: Spermophilus citellus; assembly: GCF_964194105.1. Taxonomy (NCBI): domain Eukaryota; kingdom Metazoa; phylum Chordata; class Mammalia; order Rodentia; family Sciuridae; genus Spermophilus; species Spermophilus citellus. The sequence goes on along the minus strand of NC_138183.1, from coordinate 204,620,189 downwards.
ACATAATAAATGACTTGCCCAAATTCTCAAACAAGTCAGGAAATGATGCAGAGCCAGGATTCCACTCTTGTACAAATAAATATATACACTGGCTCTCAGTGCAGTACTATAAATAACCCCATCCCCTGGCATTTCAGTCTCTCCCCCAAGTAATTGAGAGTTTAAATGACTTGCAAACCTTCACTTTGGCTTTAAAAAACTGCCAGTGTCTGGCATTCTTTGAAAAGAGATGGCTTTTAAAAGTTGAACACCAACCTTCCCAAGAAAGTCAGGAGAATAAGATTAGTTTTCACCTTCTGTAAGAGGATGACCCTAGAAGAACATAATGTTTTTCCAAATGACAGCTCTGATCATATCACTTGGCTCTAAAACTATCCCAATCTGAAAACTTAAGAAAAGGAGGCATGAAAGACACTAATCTGAATCAGGAAAACGGGTCTAAATTGTGCCTCCTCTAATAAATGTGTGTGATCACAACTAACTTTATCAACTTCTCTAAGTCTCAGATTCCTTATTTGTGAAATTATAATAAGAATACTTCCCTATTTAACTACAGAAGTAGTCTTGAGGTTCAAATAAGAGAAAGAGATTATGGAGGTGCTCTGCAAAGTTCCAGATAATTGTTACCAACATATGAAATTGGACTTCTTCATACAAACGTATTTCCTATCCCCTCCCACAAGATGTGAAAAAATATCTGATTTGCTATATTCAAGCCTCTCAGTTTGGGGTCTAGTAATTTCTAGACCAACAGTTCTTGGCTGCAGCATCTAGAAAAAGAGTATGTGAAACTTATTTGTGAAGTGTGTCATGATTGAGAGTAAGTGACAAGCTTTTCTTAAACTTTATACCAGATGTTACTCTTCAATATTTGCCATTGCCTTTTCTATGTGAAAGTTCCTTCCCTCAGTTTCTGATGCTTACATGATCCTCCTTTTTCCAAATCTCAGCCAGAGCTGCATTCAAGGGTAGGCAGTTGGGCAGCTGCCAAATCATTTTCCCATTAAAAATAAAACAAACAAACACTGAAATATCACTGGGATAATTAGTAACTATAGAATGAGTTAAGGTCATCATACTCAAATTATGACACAGGTGGAGGAACATAAATTTGCCCCTCCATGAAATACAGTTTAGGAAAGTGGAAACTAACAGTATTAGTCTAACATTTATTATATGCTTTTTACATACTAGGCCCTATGACAAGGGATTCACATGTATTATTTCATTTAAACCCAGCAACTATTTATGTGATTGTTTTTATTTTTTTTTGAATTAATTTTTTTTATTGGTTGTTCACAACATTACAAAGCTCTTGACATATCATATTTCATACATTAGATCGAAGTGGGTTATGAACCCCCAATTTTACTCCAAATGCAGATTGCAGAATCACGTCGGTTACACATCCACAATTTTACATAATGCCTATTAGTAATTGTTGTATTCTGCTACCTTTCCTATCCCCTACTATCCCCCCTCCCCTCCCCTCCCATCTTATCTCTCTACCCCATCTACTGTAATTCATTTCTCTCCTTGTTTATTTTCCCACTCCCCTCACAACCTCTTATATGTAATTTTGTATAGCAATGAGGGTCTCCCTTCATTTCCATGCAATTTCCCTTTTCTCTCCCTTTCCCTCCCATCTCATGTCTCTGTTTAATGTTAATCTTTTCTTCCTACTCTTCCTCCCTGCTCTGTTCATAGTTGATCTCATTATATCAAAGAAGACATTTGGTATTTGTTTTTTAGGGATTGGCTAGCTTCACTAAGCATAATCTGCTCTAGTGCCATCCATTTCCCTGCAAATTCTATGATTTTGTCATTTTTTATTGCTGCATAGTACTCCATTGTGTATAGATGCCACTTTTTTTTTTATCCATTCATCTGTTGAAGGGCATCTGGGTTGGTTCCACAGTCTAGCTATTGTGAATTGTGCTGCTATGAACATCAATGTGGCAGTATCCCTGTAGCATGCTCTTTTAAGGTCTTCAGGGAATAGTCCGAGAAGGGCAATAGCAGGGTCAAATGGTGGTTCCATTGCCATCTTTCCCAGGAATCTCCAAACTGCTTTCCAAATTGGCCGCACCAATTTGCAGTCCCACCAGCAATGTACAAGTGTACCCTTTTCTCCACATCCTCGCCAGCACTTGTTGTTGTTTGACTTCATAGTGGCTGCCAATCTTACTGGAGTGAGATGGTATCTTAGGGTGGTTTTGATTTGCATTTCTCTGACTGCTAGAGATGGTGAGCATTTTTTCATGTACTTGTTGATTGATTGTATATCCTCCTCTGAGAAGTGTCTGTTCAGGTCCTTGGCCCATTTGTTGATTGGGTTATTTGTTATCTTAATGTCTAATTTTTTGAGTTCTTTGTATACTCTGGATATTAGGGCTCTATCTGAAGTGTGAGGAGTAAAAATTTGTTCCCAGGATGTAGGCTCCCTATTTACCTCTCTTATTGTTTCTCTTGCTGAGAAAAAACTTTTCAGTTTAAGGAAGTCCCATTTGTTGATTCTTGTTATTAACTCTTGTGCTATGGGTGTCCTATTAAGGAATTTGGAGCCCGACCCCACAATATGTAGATCGGAGCCAACTTTTTCTTCTATCAGACGCAGAGTCTCTGATTTGATATCAAGCTCCTTGATCCATTTTGAGTTAACTTTTGTGCATGGCGAGAGAAAGGGATTCAGTTTCATTTTGTTGCATATGGATTTCCAGTTTTCCCAACACCATTTGTTGAAGATGCTATCCTTCCTCCATTGCATGCTTTTAGCCCCTTTATCAAATATAAGATAGTTGTAACTTTGTGGATTAGTCTCTGTGTCCTCTATTCTATACCATTGGTCCACCCGCCTGTTTTGGTACCAGTACCATGCTGTTTTTGTCACTATTGCTCTGTAATATAGTTTGAAATCTGGTATCGCTATACCGCCTGATTCACACTTCCTGCTTAGAATTGCTTTTGCTATTCTGGGTCTTTTATTTTTCCATATGAATTTCATGATTGCTTTATCTGTTTCTACAAGAAATGCCGTTGGGATTTTGATTGGCGTTGCATTAAACCTATAGAGAACTTTTGGTAATATCGCCATTTTGATGATGTTAGTTCTGCCTATCCATGAACAGGGTATATTTTTCCATTTTCTAAGATCTTCTTCTACTTCTCTCTTTAGGGTTCTGTAGTTTTCATTGTATAAATCTTTCACCTCTTTTGTTAGGTTGATTCCCAAGTATTTTATTTTTTTTTTTTGAGGATATTGTGAATGGAGTGTTTTTTCTCATTTCCGTTTCAGAAGTTTTGTCGCTGATATACAGAAATGCCTTTGATTTATGCGTGTTGATTTTATATCCTGCCACTTTGCTGAATTCATTTATTAGTTCTAGTAGTTTCTTTGTAGACCCTTTTGGGTCTTCTAGGTATAGAATCATGTCATCTGCAAATAGTGATAATTTAAGTTCTTCTTTTCCAATTTTTATGCCTTTAATTTCTTTCGTCTGTCTAATTGCTCTGGCCAGTGTTTCGAGAACTATATTGAATAGAAGTGGTGATAGAGGGCATCCCTGTCTTGTTCCGGATTTTAGAGGGAATGCCTTTAACTTTTGTCCATTCAGAATGATGCTAGCCTGAGGCTTAGCATAGATAGCTTTTACAATGTCAAGGTAAGTTCCTGTTATCCCTAGTTTTTCCAATGTTTTGAACATAAAGGGATGCTGTACTTTGTCGAATGCTTTCTCTGCATCTATCGAGATGATCATATGGTTCTTATCTTTAAGTCTACTGATGTGGTGAATAACATTTATTGATTTCCATATATTGAACCATCCTTGCATCCCAGGGATGAATCCTACTTGATCATGGTGCACAATTTTTTTGATGTATTTTTGTATTCGATTCGTCAGAATTTTATTGAGGATTTTTGCATCTAGGTTCATTAGAGATATTGGTCTGTAGTTTTCTTTCTTTGAGGTGTCTTTGTCTGGTTTCAGAATCAGGGTGATGTTGGCCTCATAGAATGAATTTGGAAGTTCTCCCTCTTTTTCTATTTCCTGAAATAACTTGAAAAGTATTGGTATTAATTCTTCTTTAAAGGTTTTGTAAAACTCTGCTGTATACCCGTCCGGTCCTGGGCTTTTCTTGGTTGGTAGTCTTTTGATGGCTTCTTCAATTTCATCCATTGATATTGGTCTGTTCAAATTGTGTGTATCCTCCTGACTCAGTCTGGGCAAATCATATGACTTAAGAAATTTATCGATGTCTTCACTATCTTCTATTTTATTGGAATATAGGTTTTCAAAATAATTTCTAATTGTCTTCTGTATTTCTGTAGCATCTGTTGTGATATTGCCTTTTTCATCCCGTATGTTAGTAATTTGAGTTCTCTCTCTTCTTCTCTTCGTTAGCATGGCTAAAGGTCTGTCGATCTTATTTATTTTTTCGAAGAACCAACTTTTAGTTTTGTTAATTTTTTCAATAGTTTCTTTTGTTTCAATTTCATTGATTTCCGCTCTGATTTTAATTATTTCTTGCCTTCTGCTACATTTGCTGTTGTTTTGCTCTTCCTTTTCTAGGGCTTTGAGATGAAGTGTGAGTTCATTTATTTGTTGGTTTTTTTTCTTTTTTTGAGGAATGAACACCAGGCGATGAATTTTCCTCTTAAAACTGCTTTCATTGTGTCCCATAGATTCCGATATGTTGTGTCTGTGTTTTCATTTATCTCTAAGAATTTTTTGATTTCCTCCTTTATGTCTTCTGTAACCCATTGATCATTCAGTAACATATTGTTCATTTTCCATGTGATGTAGGATTTTTCCTTCCTTCTTTTATCATTGATTTCCAGTTTCATTCCATTATGATCAGATAAAATGCATGGTATTATCTCCACCCCTTTATATTTACTGAGGGTTGCCCTATGGCATAATATATGGTCTATTTTTGAGAAGGATCCCTGTGCTGCTGAGAAAAAATTATATCCATTTGATGATGGTTGATATATTCTATATATGTCAGTTAAGTCTAGGTTATTGATTGTGGTATTGAGTTCTATAGTTTCTTTATTCAAATTTGTTTGGAGGATCTGTCTAATGGTGAGAGAGGTGTGTTGAAGTCACCCATAATTATTGTGTTGTGGTCTATTTGATTCTTGAACTTGAGGAGAATTTGTTTTATGAATGTCGCAGCACCATTATTTGGTGCATAAATATTGATAATTCTTATGTCTTGTTGGTGAATGGTTCCTTTTAACAGTATATAATGACCTTCTTTATCCCTTTTGATTAACTTAGTCTTGAAGTCGATTTTATTCGATATGAGGATGGCCACCCCTGCTTGCTTACGAGGACCGTGTGCGTGGTATATTTTTTCCCATCCTTTCACCTTCAGCCTGTTTATGTCTTTTCCAATCAGATGTGTCTCCTGGAGGCAGCATATTGTTGGATTTGTTTTTTTAATCCATGATACCAGCCTATGTTGCTTTATTGGAGAGTTTAAGCCATTAACATTCAGAGTTACTATTGATATATGGTTTGTACTTCCATCCATGTTTGATTATTTATCCTTTTTTAAAAAAATTTAGTTTGTTTCTCCATGATTATCTTTCCCCTCACCCTCTGTCTTTACCGAGGCCCTTCCCACTGATGGTTTTGGTTATTGTTTTTCATTTCTTCCTCGTGTAGTGTTTTGCTCAAAATGCTTTGCAATGCTGGTTTTCTGGCTGCAAATTCTTTTAACTTTTGTTTATCATGAAAGATTTTTATTTCGTTGTCATACCTGAAGCTTAATTTTGCTGGATACAGAATTCTTGGTTGGCATCCATTGTCTTTCAGTGTTTGAAATACATTGTTCCATGACCTTCTTGCTTTCAGTGTCTGTGATGAAAAATCCGTTGTTAACCTTATTGGTTTACCCCTGAATGTAATCTGTCTCCTTTCTCTTGTAGCTTTTAATATTTTCTCTTTGTTCTGTATATTGGATATCTTCATAACAATGTGTCTTGGCGTTGGTCTACTGTGATTTTGTGTGCTCGGTGTCCTGTATGCATCTTCAGTTTGTATATATGTTTCCTTTTTTATTTCTGGAAAGTTTTCTGTAATTATTTCATTCAGCAGGTTACTCATTCCCTTGGTTTGAATCTCTGTACCTTCTTCTATCCCGATGACTCGTAAGTTTGGTTTTTTTATGTTATCCCATAACTCTTGGATGTTTTTCTCGTGATTTTTTACCAGCCTTTCTGAGTTGGCTAGACTCTTTTCAAGATGATATATTTTGTCTTCATTATCTGACGTTCTGGCTTCTACTTGCTCCACTCTGTTAGTGATACTCTCAATTGAGTTTTTAATTTGGTTTATAGTTTCCTTCATTTCTAGAATTATTGTTTATTTTTTATAATCTCTATCTCCTGATAAAGATGCTTAACTTCTTCTTTTATCTGTTTATGTAATTCATTCTCAATGTGTTCTTTCGCTGCTTGAATTTGCTGTCTTGTATCCTCTTTAAGGTTCCATTCCATCTGTATAAGGTGTTCCTTGAATTCTTTATATGACCATTTTTCTGATGACTCTAGGTCCTCCTGAATATTTAGGCTGTCCTGCATTGTTTGTACTCCTTTTCTTCCTTGCTTTTTGAAGCTGCTCATGTTACTTCTTGTTCTGTTTGACTGCTGAGTTACTGTTTACTCCTATAAATTTATTTGATGCTTGGGAGGAAAGGTATTAGAAGGGAAGGGAAGAAGTCACTAAAGAGAATGAGAGTAAGCAGGTAGAATTCAAGGAAGGGGGGATAAGAGAAATGAAAAGACAAAAGAAGAAAAAATAGGAAATAAAAAAGAAACAAAAATTAAAAAATAATAATTTAAAAAATTAAAATTAAAATTAGAAGAAAAAAAGATTTTTAAAAATCGTAAAAAAAATTTAAAAAAACAACAAGAAAAATGAAAATGAAAGAAAAACCCAAATCAAAAAAAAAAGAGAAAATAAAAAAAGAAAAGAAAAACTAATAAATGCAGTCTTAGAGTTTGATTAACTTCTCTTCCAGTAGGTGGCGCTGTGCCCACCAGGCCAAGTTTCTCCTGTCAATACGCGGGAACCAATCACTGTGCAGCAGCTCCTCCCAGACTGGGAGAGTCTCCAATCCTGAGTGCCTAGGGCCTCCTCTTGTGTCTAGTCACTTCCCACTTTTCCTCTAGCCAGGCCCCTCTCACGGGTGCCGCTCACCACAATACTGGCTACACGCCAGGTCTGCTGCTCCCGGGAGCCCTGTTTGCATGAATGACTGGGCACACTCTTCCAGTTTGCCATTCCCTCAGACCCTAAGTTTGTAGAGCTTGGGGCTGAGAATCCTCAGCGAATTTTACTTGCCCTCCGGTAGCCACGCCCCCGGTAGCTGGTGCAAGAGGCCTCAGCAGTCAGCCCTGGTGGGAGCGGTAGTTCCGTGCCTCGGGTCCCGCGCCACCTCTGATTCCCTCAGGTTGACTATAGCGCTCACGGGAGAGCTGGGAGGGGCCCTTATGGGAGAGCTGGGAGGGGCCCTTAAGGTTTCCCCGATGTGTGGAGAGGGAAGGCTAGGGAATTAGACACCTGTAGCCGCAGGTTTCAATGAAGTTATCTCCTCCACCGCAGTCTGATGAAGTCAGTTCTCTGCCATGGTGGTGTCTCTTGCAAATGGCGACAGTTCGTTTCCCTTTGCTGGGCGACCAATGCAACGGGTGGGTCCTTACTGTCTCTCCCAAGCCCCGTTTCAAACCTGTGGCCACTACCTATGAAGGCTCGGTAGGCATTTACCTCCGTAGGATCAGAAGGGCTGACCAGTTGTTTCAGCTGGATGGATTAGTGCTGAGTCACAGCTGTTTGTCTATGTGATTGTTTTTAAACCAATTTTTCTGGTGAGGAAATAGAGATGCCCAAGATCGTACAACAGCAGGTAACAGAGATATGATTTAAAACAAGTCTTCCTCTGGGACTTATGCTTACTATGCATCACAGTAAGCATAGCTAAGTCTAGCTAAGTAGAGTCTAGCTAAGTCTGTCATATGTGTTTGTGTCTTGCATTTATGCAGGTACAATTCAATGAAATTCATCAGGTAGACTAAATCCAAAACCAAATAATTCATGGGCCATGCTATTGGTGAGGAACCACAGATCAATTATAGAATAAAAAATTTTAACTTTCTAAAATATCTCCAAAGAATGTGTCTGGTTCAGAAAAAATGCAAAAGCAAAAACAATAGACACTACAGAAAAATGTGAAATATGTTGCCAAAATGTTTCAAAATATCAGCACTGCTTAGGCACCTGCCTATAATTTCAATTGATGAAAATTAATTTTTCACCACCACCATGAAATAAGTGTTAAACACATATTTAGGATTCAATGGCATATATAACATATTTCACTCTCTCAAATTAGTGAGAAGTATATTTACTAGGAGGAATTAGGAGTTTATGAAAGCACTGGAAGATCTGGAACAACAGAGTTGAAGCTGGGGGTTCAGGGATAATTTCCAGAACACCATTACAGAACCGGCCCAACATGAGCACTGTGTTTATGAAGTAGGGGAGTCAGGAAACTTGTAGTAGCTGCTGACTCTGCCATGATTTGAACCAGCAAGATAGATGCCCTGCTCCCTGTCTTTCATCATCCTTGAAATTCGGGTACCCAGCACTGGGACCTCTGCTAGAACTGTCTCAAGAGAAACCAACATCTGCCAGTAGAAATAAAAGAAGTGGCAGAAATACAACTTCCACTTCAGAACATTTACCATCAACTTCCACTGTTATATCTGTTCTAAAAAACTAGGTTTATGAACCTAAGCTGTAAGGTCTTTTGGGAAATGTAGTCTCTAAGTTTCTAGCCTCAAACAGTAAGAACTGCTAGTAGATAGTTGTAGTTGAATTAAATGCTTCAATCTGTGAGGTTAGCTACAATCAGGTATCAAATGATTAACCACCCTAGAGTTCCTACCACCTTGTGCCAACCCTGTCAATAGTTCAGGGTAGAGACTTGACTAGGAGCAGCCCACTCAAAGTTGAGCCAGTGGTCCATGGCCTGATGAGAAAACAACTTGGGACAATCAGATTATTTTCTCAGGTTGAGATTGGAACACTGAAGGACTGAGCCAGTGAACTGAGGGCTTTACAAATTCTCGGTCAAATAGATTTGGGGTCAGAATGATGATGGGCTGTGTGAGAAGAGTTATTATACAAATATTGAGAAATATGGAATAAAATGTTACAAAGGATTGCATCTGGGGGCTGGGGTTGTAGCTCAGTGGTAGAATGCTTGCCTACCATGGTAAGGCACTAGGTTGGATCCTCAGTACCACATAAAAATAAATAAAGATATTGTGTTCATCTATAAAAAAAAAAAAAGGATTGCATCTGAAAAAGAAGCCAATGAATTTTTTTCTTGTTGTATTCAATCCTTTCAAGTACTGCTGTTAGGATCTATGCTTATATTGCTGGGATATAATTAAAAATTAAAAACAAAACAACAAAATGAATACCCCAAGCTTGTACCTTTGAGTCAGAACACCTAACCTCCATATCACAAGACCACTAGCTGAAGAGCAGGTGTTCCAGACAGTCCTTCAACTCCTCACCTCCATTCCTACCTACTGCATCTGGTGTTGTAAAACTGAAAATCAAAAAATGTTAATCAGTTTCTGAAAACCTTGAATGCCAAGCTAAGGAGTTAATCACCCAACAAAGGGGATAACTTTGAATAAGGAAATGACTTTAACCTCTTTAAGATGCTTATCTGTGTATAGGATAAATTTTATAGAGAGTGGCTGGTAGACAAAAGATTGGTTAAGAGATTGACAGTAGGATTAAATTGTTGACAGTAGAATCAAAGAGAGAAAGTAGATCCGAGAGATCCAACAATGGAGGATTTTTTGGTGGCTGTTCAGATATTAGGGACAAGAAAAGTAAATTTAGTGCTTATCTCCCACTTTTCCAAAATCTCTTCTTTTTAAGCACTTATCTCTCATCTATTCCATAGGATTCTGGTGGTAGATCAGAATAAACTCATTTCCTCAACTCTGAAGGAGATATGTATCCCAGGTTGGCTGCTCAGAGTACTCCTTCTCTGGACAGTGTTTCATTCACAGACTCATAAAACCCAAAATGAGTGAAAGTCCTTTCTGGAAACCTTTCTCCCAATCCTGCTAGGGAGAATGCTTTCTTCCTGTAAGTTCTGGGATATCTTGACCACAGGTCATCATACTGCCACAGAGAGAGGGCCTATCAAGAGACAGAACCAAACAGAAATCATTTGAGCCATTGAATCCTCCCATGCTTCTACTAATGGACTTTTATTTGTGAGCTAGGAAATTAACTTTTTTGCTTATGACTGTTTAAATTAAATTTACATCTTTTTAAAAAGGAACTTATTAACAGGGAGTCAGAGATGGCTTAATTTACTTATCAATAAATATTAGATGTTCTACTTAATGAACAATTTAACACCCAGTACAATTGAGATAAAAAGGAATTCAAAGACATGGTCTATATACACCTTAAGATCAACTCCAGAATTGTCACCAATTATCAATGTCATGCGATAGCTCTGGGATTCATTCTTCCATAAAACTAAGGAAAAGGGGGATTGAATTATATTGTTATGGCTTAGGTATGAGAGAATGCAAGAATGTTCAGAGGTGAAATGATTAGATTATGAGAGTTAAAACCTAATTGTGGATTAATCCACTGATATGGATTAACTGTGTGGTAACTGCAGGCAAGAAGGGTGTGCCTAAAGGAAGTAGGTCATTAAGGGACATTGTTTAAGGGTTTATATTTTGTCCCTGGTGAGCAGAGCTCTCTCTCTCTTTCTGGTTTCCTGGCTGACTTGTCCTCAGCTGCTTTCCTCCACCATGCCAGGCAACCAGAATGTTCTGTCTCACCTTGGGCACAGAGTGATGAAGTCAGTTAACCATGAACTGAACCTCTGAAACTGTGAACCATAATAAACTTCTCTTCAAGTTGTTCTTGTCAGGTCTTTTGATCATAGTGATACAAAGCTGACTAAAACATTATATTCTATATTTTCTTAGGCTCTAAAATTTATAAGTTCTTTGACATGACATAGGAGAATTATTGTGTCACTGAAGATTCTAAAATATGGAAGATTGATATGCAAAACTGGTTAAATGAAAAGAGGAAGATAATAAGACTGTGGTGATCATTTAGAAGGAATCTTTTTTTCAGCCTGATCTAGGCAATAGGCAAGAATTGTGGAGGGGAGGATGAACATTAAAAACATTAGCAAAAAGTAACAATTTAATGCCTGTATGTAGAGAATACAGATGAGTCAAGTTTGCTAGTTTGGGATTTTAAAAGAATAAAAACAATATTTAACAAAGTCAAGGCCATTGGTTCATTGAGCATAAGTATTGGGAGAGAATTAACATGCTGAATCGAAGCTATTGATATATATTAACATAGAGCATGAAAATTTGAACTTGAAAATAAGAACTGAAATTCAAGTGGGAAATCAAGGTTTGAGTGATAATTATAAGAATCATTGAACATAGAGGAAATCGTCAAAGTCCTGTGAGTGAAGAAAGAAAATCCATAAAAGAAAAACCATGATTAGTTTTCTTATTAATAGCAAAATGTTAAAATTATCTTGCTTTTTTTTTGGGGGGGAGGGCAGTACTAGGGATTGGACTCAAGTACACCCGACCACTGAACCACATCCCCAGCTCTATTTTGTATTTTATTTAGAGACAGGGCTCACTGAGTTGCTTAGTGCCTCACTCTTCCTGAGGCTAACTTTGAACCCACAATCCTCCTGTCTCAGCCTCCCAAGCCACTGGGATTATAGGCATGTGCCACTGCACCCAGCCAAAATTGAATTTCTTAAGCCATTAATCTTAATTTATAAATGCTATTAGTCTGTCTATAAATCTCATAATCTTTCCATAAAAATATAGACACTTTCACTTATGCTCTGCTAATTCACAAGCTAAACAGACTAAATACTCCTTAAAATATTTAATGATTTGAATATTCAACTAATCAAATTTTTCTCAGACATTTTAAACTACAATTACAAAATCTAACCAGTGAAATCCATAAGCATTTATGTAACTCCAGCAAATCTAATACTAATATACATGTGCAAAATTCTCTCAAATGTTTCATACATTTCAATAGCTGATGAAGCACACATCGCTACAATAATTCAACGTTCATAGAAATCATGAAACTGTATGATTCTAACATCTTTACATTAAAGATTACAAACTGTGGTAGACATGGAGATGTTGCCACTCCAATCCTCCTTCAAGAAAGGACTTGCTATCCTGCTTGGGGACAGGTATTGTGATCAGCAGGTGTCCTCCAGCTAACTTTTTCAGGAGGTGCTCAGCAGCAGTCTCACCCTTCCCAAGGTAGCCCACTTCTACTAACAAAGGGAAGGTACAAGGAAGAGGTATAAAGACCTGGGATAGGACACTATGACCCACAATACTGGCTCCAGAGCTTCGTGTCTAATTATTTGCTTCTGTAAAACCGAACTACAATAGAAACTAAAGCAAGCAATCAAGAAGTGCCATCTCAGATGTCCTACAGCAACCAAGACTACAAATCTGGAATATTAGTTGAAAATTGTCACTAATCCAGGTTAACAAACCAAGTTCCTTTATTACAATGAGTATCTACCTGTTCACCCAATATATGACTGTAATCTTATTCACAATGATTTTCTTCCCTACATAAATTAAATTTGTGCATGCATACAGCTTATGGTTCCCACAAACAACATTGCCCTTAATAGTCTCTACTAATAATTAGTTTTGGGAACTTAAGTTATTCACCTCTCTATGCTCAATGTCCTTACCTGTAAAAAAGGTCTGATCTTAAGGTTTGAAGAGTAAATAAGTTAATACATTAAAAAGTGTATAAAATGGCTCATATTATGTACTCAATAAATGCTAACTATAATCATTGATCTGAGTTCTATTTGTGCATATTTTATATGTCTTATCAACCAACATTTTATAATTTTACAAAGCAATTAAAGAAAAAGTCTTTAGATAATAAAGACCCTTAATTATCAGCCTTTTCAGATTTTAGTGAAGTCCTATATTTTGGTCAAACTTATTCAACTTTACCATTTGGAGTGCCTGGCTCATTTATTTTATTTTTGATGGTACCGGGTATTGAACCCACCATATCACACATGCTTGACAAGTGTTCTACCACTGAGCTCTATCCTCAGCCCCATTGGCTGAATTTATTTCAAACACTATTTTCCCTACCAGTTTAATGTTTTTGGGTTTCCCAATTCATGAAGACATAAACTAGATGTTCTAAGGATTACATGGGGAGCATACACCTAAAGGGCTTTTTAAAATATAAAACACAAAAATATAGCATTCCAATATTGTTCTGAAGCTATATAACACCTGGAATGGCAAAATTAGATTCTTTCGAAGTAAAACAATGCCCCCTTCCCAAAAATCATCTCCATTAAAATGGAATCAATTTAAAAGGAATTTTAAAATAATAATGATAACAGATGGACAGCCTACTGCAGAGCAAGATGAACATGTTGAAAAGGCCTTTAAAACATATGGAACTAAATGTCAATCCTAGGAAATAATCCACGCAGTTCTGAAAATTGTGTTTAGGGTTAGGCCCCTTTCAGCACCTAAAATGTTCGATCACATATCAAAAAAGTACATTAAGAAAAACAGAAGCTGCCCTAGCTTTTGACCCCAAGTTAGGACTATTTTGTCTCGTAGGTAGTGTTTAAAATTATGATCCAATTTTCATTAAGTCATTTCCATGGAGCCTCAAAAGCTTAAAATACTGCAAACGGGACCCACAGTTAACACTACTGTACTTTACCAACCCCACCCATATTCGTTTCCAGAGGCCAATTTGGGAAAGGCTCCAAGGCTCCAAGAATCTCCCAGAAAATGTAAGGGCAGCCTGTAGCCTTTGGCGATGCTGTTTTTTAAAACGGGAGAGCAGCCCGCAAAATGAGAATTCCAGGGAGGGTCGGCCGCTAGTGGGAGGTGCGGACAGTGGACAGCGGGACAGTACCCCGAGGCCCGAGCCCACCTGGGCCTCCCCGCCATTCTGTCTCGGCTGTGCCCGGGCCCGACACGCCGATGTCGGGTGTGGGGCCGAGGAGCGAGCAGGGGAGTTTCTTCCCAGATTCCTGCGGGAAAGCAAGGTAAAAAGACAGCGGGCGCACGTCAGGGGCCTGGGGCGCGGCCTGGGGGAACAAAGCGGTGGAGAAGACCTGCGCGCTCCCGGGGCCGCAGCAGATCCATACTAATCACCCCGACTCAGGCCGATGAAAATGCAGATTCCCGGCCGCTCCAGTCCGACAGGTCATCAACTCTATCTGGCTGCACCCTGGAATCTGCATTTTAAACTAGAGCTCGAGCCGTCCGCAGGCCAGGGAAGTTTGAGAACAATCGCTTCACGCCCGGCCGCACCGCTATCTCACCATCCCAGCGTTGGCCGGGTAGCGACGCAACCCAGCCTGGTCCTTTCCGTTAGTCCCGCCCCGCTGCTCAGCGCGGATTGGTGACGGGGAGAAACTCTGCCGCTGATTGGGCAGCGGCGGAGTCGCTCCTGGAGACCTTAGGGTTCGGCTGCTCTAGAGTGCTAAATTTATCTTCAGACCAGGACCGCGCCAGCAGCGAATCGGATCTCTATGGAGGTGGCATAGGCGGTATACCTGATCTGAGAGCATCACCCCGTCCCCGCATCCTTCTTTCCTCTGTTTTGTTTTTTGCCCCCCTCCCCCTCCCTCCTCCCTCCAGTCCGCGACGACTGGCTCTTGACCCCCTTCAGGCCACGGTGAAGGTGAGAAGCAGAGGCGCCAACCGCGGCTGAACGGCGCGCTCTGAAATGGCCGCTGCCTTGAGCTGTCTAAAATGGCGGTCGCAGGCACAGCTGGGGACCGCGGCGCTGCTGTGCAGCCCAGCCGCGGCCAAGGCCGTTCTCTCCAACGCAGGTGGAGAGGCAGTAGAGGGAAGGCGTTGGATGCTGAAACGAATTCATGTGGTCGTTAGCGGAGGCGACCGTCAGGGACGCAAGAGAAGTCCTGAGGCGAGGGTGCGCAGGGACAGGAAGCACGCCCCCAGACGGGGTGGTCTGCGGGCTGCGCGCACCTGTGACAGGGAGGCGCCGAGGGTGGCTGGCCCGGCCACACGTCGAGGTAACTGTGTAGAAAAGCACGTAGGTGCCGGCAGAGCTGCCCTTACGCACTCCAGCCTAGCCTTTGTGATTGGCCTGCTCTCCTGCCCCGAGGGGGGTGTTCACAGCTGGAACCGCCTGCGGGTGGATGCGACAGGGTGCCTTACCTGTCAGTTTAGTCTAGTCAGAGGAAGAGAGACGTTTTCCCACCTTTTCAGGGAGTGGAATGAAAACTTTCCTCAAGGGAGTAGAGATTCTTTGTCCTCTGGTGCTTTGGGGAAGCCCCTCTGTAGAGCTAGGGATGAGGCCCTCCTATGAAAACGAGGCTTCGTGCTCTTGGGTGTCTTCTGACGGCGAGGGAGAGGCATCCTAACCCCAGATAACCCCGCCGCTCCACGGAGGTCTCTGGCTAAATCCAAATTGAAACTGAAAGAATCTGCGCTTTTATTTTCAATAAGAAATAGGATTTTTGTGCTGCTGCCAGTTTCCAGCTGTTGACTTCCTGGCAGTTATAGCCCAACTCCTGGTCCTTTTTTTTTTTTTTTTTTTTTTTTTTTTTTTGGTGCTTGGGGAATTAAAAGAACAAGCTAGGCATGTGGGCTATGTAGTCAAACTTTTGGGACTTTGTTCTTGGTTCTTAGAAGATGTGTTAACTTAGTAGATACTTAACTCCTCCTTGTTGATAAAGTGGAGTTAATAGCCCCTGGCTCTCGTTTGAGGATTAGACAAACTGATCTGTATTAGAATTTGAGCACAGCTACTTGCACATAGTAAATAATGATTGCTCAATAAACCTTAATAGCCTTGAGAAATTGCTTGTTGAGGGGACAAAACTAATTGTAGCCAAAGGTATATTTCATATAACACTTCTGTGTATAATTCCATGTTAGATTTGGTGCTTCATTTTAGAGACATTAAGAAGAGGCTTTGCTTGAGTTCAGTTTTCCTAGGTTTTTTGGTTTTTTTTTTGGGGGGGGGCTGTTTTTTGTTTGTTTTTGTTTTTTGGTGGTGCTGGAGATTGAACCCAGGGCCTTATGCATGCTAGGATAGCACTCTACCAATTGAGTTATATCTCCAGCTGGTGGTTTTGTTTTTGATGTATTTTTTTGAAGTCAGTGGGTAGGGAAGCATTTCAAAGCGGTGAAATTGCCACAGTATTAAAGAAGATGAAAATATTCACAGTTTTACTTTGCTAGATGCTAGGCATCTTCTGTTTCAGTCCAAGAGCAACATTGCAGTGAAGAACCGTTAGTACTGCCTAGATCTAAAATTTATTGTGATGAATGCTCATCTTAGAAGTTTGTAGTTAATTCTGCTTGTTGCAATGTCTAATTTTAATTTTTCTCATTTTAGGCTTTTGGTTACTCCCCTTTCCACCCCATACCTTAATTTTATTCTTTTGAAGAGTCTACATTTCAAGCTGCCAAGGTGGAGAGCGTGATTGCAGAAGGGAGTACTCCTCATTTCAGGTATCTTACCCACTAGCATTTTGATTCAGGATCTAACATGAGATTATAAGGCTTATTCTGTGACCAAGATTATAAAGTTTAAATCAAAAGTAGGTGCATTTTTATAGACACAATTTGTATGTTTTAAGTTACAAAGTTTAACTTATTTATTAGAGGTTCTTAAGTTTGTATTACTCTTTTAATTATGCTTTTTATTATATGAGAAGAAACCTTTTAAAATGAGAGTTTATGTTTTCTTTAGTTCCTAGTTGGGTTTTCACCTATAGTATAATGGAATCCAGAATAATCAATAAAAATATACATTACTTTGGGGGCTGGAGTTGTAACTCAGTGGTAGAGGGCTTGTCTTGCACATAGGAGGCACTGGGTTTAATCCTCAGCACCACATAAAAATAAATAAAGATATTGTATCCATAAAAAAAAAAAAAATATATATATATATATATATGTATATATATATACACACACACACACATATACATATATACATACACACACATATACACACACACACACATATTACTTTGAGTCCTAAGTTGGATAATGTAAACATATATGTAATTTTTTAAGTCCAGAGAAATAATACCTAATTTTTGGTCTATAGTTCATTGTGAACACGTAATATACAGGATACAGTAGAACTCTGTCTTGCAATGCTTTCAACAGTGTTTTTTGTTTTGCTTTAAGTTGTAGATAGACACAATGCCTTTATTTATTTTTATGTTGTGCCAAGGATCAAACCCAGTCAGTGCCTCACACGTGCCAGGCAAGTACTCAACCACTGAGCCACAACCCCAGCCCTGAACAGTGAATGTTTTTAATATAGCTCATGAGAATTTTTGCCAGCCCTAAAGAGAGACTTTGGATGTATGATTATATCAACACTTAGTACATCTAAGGCCATTAGTAAAACTAAAGAGATTCCAAGATAAACCATGAGATGGGATTGGTAAATTATGGCCTGTGCTCTCTGTTCTTGAACATAAAGTTTTATTGGAACACACCCATGCCCATTCTTTTGTGTATTGGTTATGGCTGCAGTCATGCTACAGTTAGGGAGTTGAGTAGTACAACAAAGATGATGGCCCACAAAACCAAAAATATTTACTATGCAGCCCTTTCCAAAATGTTCACCAACCTTAGAAATAATCTTATTAACTATTATATCTTTGTTCAACGATCCTCAGGCTTTTTATAGCATGTTAATATTCCAAGTGTTTTGATAAAAAGATTGCTACTAGCAATAATTTTAAAGTTTATTTTAATGTAAATTTATTTAAATATAAGTTTAATACTACTAAACTCATTTCTATAGCTTTTATTTTTATGTGATAATCTACCTTTTAAGAAAGGTGTGCCATACCTGAGAGCACCAGGAAGTCGCATGAGAGATCACCTGATAAACGAACGTGTGATGTTCCATCTGCGCATTGATGCATAGGCAGCATTTACAAATTAACTGATGTGTTACTGTGTATCATCTCTCGTCCTCTTTGTATCCTGTCTTATAATTTCAACACATTTGTGATACTCAATGTTTATTCTAAATTAACCATGTTTTGTACCACAAATTCATTGCCCATGGATCTTTTGCTGAAACAAGGAAATCTTAAACAAGAAGTAGAATCTTTTTGTTACCAAATTGTATCTGAATCAAATGATCAAAAGGTTGGAATATTACAAAATGAAGATGAACAGTTGCAGCCTTCGGTTTCTAAAAAATCAGAAGGTGAGCTTTCCAGGGTCAAATTTATGTCTAATTCCAACAAAATAACATTTAGTAAAAAACCAAAAAGAAGAAAATATGATGAAAGTTATTTGTCTTTTGGATTTACTTACTTTGGAAATAGAGATGCGCCTCATGCTCAGTGTGTATTATGTAAAAAAATTTTATCAAATAGCTCTTTAGCTCCTAGTAAGCTTCGAAGACATTTGGAAACTAAACATGCCGCATATAAAGACAAAGATATAAGCTTTTTCAAGCAGCATCTTGATTCACCTGAAAATAATAAACCCCCAGCACCTAAAATTGTCAATACAGATAATGAAAGTGCTACAGAGGCATCATACAATGTAAGTTACCATATAGCCCTGAGTGGAGAGGCTCATACTATTGGAGAATTGCTTATCAAACCTTGTGCAAAAGATGTAGTGATGCGAATGTTTGACGAACAATATAGTAAAAAAATAGATGCAGTACAACTATCAAACAGTACTGTTGCTCGAAGAATTAAGGATCTGGCTGCTGATATCGAAGAAGAGCTTGTTTGTAGACTGAAAATATGTGATGGGTTTTCACTACAACTAGATGAATCAGCTGATGTTTCAGGACTTGCTGTGCTGCTTGTGTTTATTCGTTATAGGTTTAATAAGTCTATTGAGGAAGACTTACTTTTATGTGAATCTTTGCAAAGTAATGCTACTGGTGAAGAAATATTCAACTGCATCAACAGTTTTATGCAAAAACATGAAATTGAATGGGAAAAATGTGTCGATGTTTGTAGTGATGCTTCTAGGGCAGTAGACGGGAAAATTGCTGAGGCTGTCACCTTGATAAAATATGTGGCTCCTGAAAGCACTAGTAGTCACTGCCTATTATATCGACATGCACTAGCAGTTAAAGTAATGCCTACATCTCTAAAAAATGTGCTAGATCAAGCAGTACAAATCATCAATTATATTAAAGCTCGACCACATCAATCCAGACTACTAAAAATTTTATGTGAAGAAATGGGTGCTCAGCACACAGCACTTCTTCTAAATACAGAGGTAAGGTGGCTTTCGCGAGGTAAAGTTCTTGTAAGACTTTTTGAGCTTCGGCGTGAACTACTGGTTTTCATGGATTCTGCTTTTCGACTATCTGATTGTATAACAAATTCATCCTGGCTGCTAAGACTTGCATATCTTGCAGATATTTTTACTAAATTAAATGAGGTTAATCTGTCAATGCAAGGGAAAAATGTGACAGTTTTTACAGTGTTTGATAAAATGTCATCATTGTTAAGAAAATTAGAATTTTGGGCCTCATCTGTAGAAGAAGAAAACTTTGATTGTTTTCCTACGCTCAGTGACTTTTTGACTGAAATTAATTCTACAGTTGATAAAGATATTTGCAGTGCCATTGTACAGCACCTAAGGGGTTTGCGCTCTGCTCTTCTAAAATATTTTCCTGTAACAAATGACAATAATGCTTGGGTTAGAAATCCATTTACAGTAACTGTTAAACCAACTTCATTAGTAGCACGAGATTATGAGAGCCTAATTGATTTAACATCTGATTCTCAGGTGAAACAAAATTTCAGTGAACTTTCACTAAATGATTTTTGGAGTAGCCTAATTCAAGAATATCCAAGCATTGCAAGGCGTGCAGTTCGTGTACTTCTTCCTTTTGCAACAATGCACCTGTGTGAAACAGGGTTTTCATATTATGCTGCAACAAAAACAAAATATAGGAAAAGACTTGATGCTGCACCTCACATGCGGATCCGACTTAGTAATATTACACCTAATATTAAACGGATATGTGATAAAAAGACACAAAAACACTGTTCTCATTAAAATTGGAAGGTTTTGCATGTCCCTTGATAACCAAATGTAACATGAAAATAAAAGATGATTTACTTCATCTCTAGTATTTGAGATTTTAAATGAAGTTATTCAAGATTTTTTATACTGCATAGATGTTAAGAAAACTAAAGAATCAAAAAAATAAACGTACTTGTTGGCATTTTTTTTTTTTTTTTTTTTTTTTTTTTTTTTACATTGTGATCTCAAGGATATCTCAGATCTTAACTGGGAAATGATGGTCCACAAGATAAAATTCCAGTTCCTCATAATAACATACCTCCTCAGGATCTATCTCATCCCTACCCATTTTTCTAGCCATGCTTTCCTTGCAACTCTCTAGCCCCATGGAACATCTTGCCACTCTTTAAACAAATCACACTGTTGCATGTTTTCAGGTCTAAAAAAACTATTTCATCTCCATCTTGCTTTCTGATAGACTCCTATTTGCTTTTCAGTATGCAGTGCTACTCTAGTTTTGTTTTTGTTTTCAGTTATTCTGTTAACTAGAATTTGGTGTGGTCATTATGCAGAAGTCACTGAAGAATGTCATAGTTATGTGATTCAAGCTGCACTGTTGAGGAAGAGGAAAAGAAGTAGGGAGAATATTTTCAGATATTTTGTTTCCAGTTCCAAATAGATTATTACAAATTCCATATACTGTATTCTAAATTAATGAGACTTTTCTGAATAGTACTTGAGGATGATTAAACTTTAACTCTTTATCAGTTTATTCTTGTAATACTATAAAAGGCTCCTGCTGTCTGGACTACTTTTCCCCTATCACATGATACAACACAGGTCCACCATCTGAATGTTAAATATTTTGTGTTGCTCCTGTGGTCAAGAGCCATTATTTATTTAACCTCTCTTATTGAAACCTCGCCTACTCCACTATTTAACCAGCTGACTACACCATTCTGAACTTTCTTGAACCTCAGTTATCTGTAAGGATATAATTGTCTCTTTTGAAGATTATTATGAAGATTGGATGAGACTATATATAAAACTCCTACAGTGGGCGATCAGGAGTAAGTGTACAACTTATGTTACTTCTCCACCACATCTAACTATGTTCCAGTTAAATTTGACTCACTTCACCCTTCTGAGTTTTTATTCTCTAGAGACTCAACAGTTTCCCTGGCCATAGGACCTATCCTGACCAAGGCAATAAGATTAAACATTTCTAGCCCAGGCTTTTTCCCTGTCACCTTATTAAATACCTTTTTATTGTCAGGTGCTTTAGTAGGGGCTTTGTATATATATTATCAGTAATCTTTACAATCCTTGGGATTTAGGTAATTTTGAACTTACCCAAGGTCACACAGTAAGTGAAATTTAGTTTAAAATAAGTCTTTCCAAAGATGGAATTTTTTTCAGTCATTACCTTGCAGACTTTTCTGATACCATCAAAGAGTGACTTAGGTGTATAACCTAAAACTCCTTACTAAAATCTGGATTTTTTTTGAAATCTGTTTTCTTCTGAATTCATCCAAAATTAGCTGTCTAATTTTTGATAGACATGAATGTCATGTATAAATTATATGAGTGCCTATTTTCATGTAAGAATATGGATTAAATTGCTATCAAGTAAATTCCCCAGAAAGGCACATCATAACTGCTCATACATACAATACTGTTTATGTACTAACTCCAGAATTAAATATGCCCTAGATTGAGAAGTTTGTTCAGTGCCATGTCTGTCTGGCTCAGACCTGAAGTCTGATCACTAGACTCCATGCAACTGCGGAACCTGAGCTCTTGATTAGATAGGCAGTATCCTCTATTCAGGATGTCATCCTCTTAAGATGAGCTCTCTTATGTTCCAGCCTTTTTCTTCTAACATCCTCCTCTGGGAATCTATAGATTCCTACACTTAAATCCAATTTCACAGTTGGGATCCTGTCATCTATTACTAGATATTGCTGATGCTACCCAACTTTGATGCCAATTCCACTTGTTTATAATTTACCAGGACTTTCCTATGGGTTGTGAGGCTAGTAAGAACAGGGTTTTAGCACCTAAAGGTGGGTCTGGTACCTGCTGTATGATAGGTAAGTCTACTTCCTGACAGCAACTATCTAAATTAACCTAGTATAGTTACCATGATAGAATCCAGAAACAATATTCTTTTCAGGTTATGTTTAACATAACCTGCCCTTCAGAATTGGCTTTCTCTTCTATAAAAAGCAGAGTAAGCAGCACTGCCATCCTACTAACAGTCCTTTGGTTACCCTTCTGCCAGACAGCATCCCCAAGACTGACACTAGAGCTTCTAACTGGAGCTAGCAGGAATTCTCTGAAAACCTTTCACACAAAAAAGAACTACTATTAAAGAAGAAACGAGAGACATTTCACTGAATAATAGAAGAGCTATTTGGGTCTAACTGATATTCTTGAGGCACCCTCAAGTGATAGCTACCCTCCTTGCCTATCAATGAAACAGTAAAGTTCTGATGTGCCCAAGCCCAAAGGACTCTAACCTTATTCCCTGTATTTCAAGTAATTGGCTTTAATGAATATGTTTTTTTTTTTTTGTTCAACTTTCTTTACCCCACTGCACATAATAATAATAACACTCATAAGCTCTCGGTAGCTAAGGCTTCTTTGGGTCATTTGTAAAACTTCACAAATATCTAATCGTGAAAGGTACTTAGTGAATTTTATATCTTAGCTTAAAAAGTAAAGTATTAAGCTGAAATATAATTCATACTTTATTATGAAAATTAACATGACCCCTAGCTTTACTTAAACAGAAAAGGCAGTGATTAACTAGACTTTGTCTATCATGGATTTCAAAGTCAACATTTATTTAATCTCCCCTGTTGCCAAGAATCCATCAGCTATGTAAACCTAAGTACCTCTGGAACTTATCTATGCTTATTTCGTTTTTTAAAGTTGGTATAACTGTTAATGAGTACAATGGAAAGAATTCTAAAGTGGGTGTCAAGAGATTTGTATTCTGCAACTAATTAATGCCTTAGATAAGTTCATTTCCCTCTCTAGGCCTTAGTTTCTTCATTTAGTAAACGAAAGGGATTGAACTAGAATGAACTCTTAAAAGTTTTTATCCATAAGATCAATATTTTTACAACTGAAGATTACAGTGATGATACATGCTCAGTTATTTGAAACAGAACTTTCTTATAAAACAAGCTTTTTCAGTCTTATCATAACACTTTCTATTAGCCAAAAGAGAAAATTTGTAAATTGCATCATCATGCATACTTACTGGATGGAAAGAAAGATGAACTTTTGGAAGGGAGACATACTTTTTAGATTTAGAAAATATTGAAGAGGAAACAAACATTTCATTAGGCCCAGCTAGCTCAGTCAGTAGAGCATGAGACCCTTGAGGCAGTAGTTTCAAACTGGTTGTTTATCATAATCCACAAAAAGAAACACTACATTATGACCCAAGTGTGTGCATGTACACTAATAATAAACAACTAACCTTACGTTTAATTTCGAATTTTACATACTATATGTAACTTTTTAAATGATGGTTAGGACCCAGAAATTAATTTCATGATCCATTCTTGGCTTATAGCCCCTGTTAAACGTTGATGAGTATATGCCATTGCCCTTACAGAAAATTGTTCAGAACCTGGATAAGCCTAATAAGGTATTGTATTGCTCTGGTCACAGGAATAGCAAGTGACCTAATACAGGCCAGTAAAAAGCAAGGACAATTTAGGGGGGGCTTTCAAAAGGTGTTTCTTCATTCTGAGGAAGAGATAAATATCCTATGTATGTAAGAGCTGGAATATTGCAGCTCCCTAGCTGCCAGCCTATGGATAAAGCCAACGCATAAGAGGGCAACCCAAAAAATTAATGAGATACCAGAACAATCGGTCACTGCCTTGCCTTTATTTTTTTGTTGTTGTTGTTACATAGGCAGTAAATGCCCTTTATTAAGAAAATTTAAGTTGGGTTTCCTACTACCATAGGCAAAATCATCTTAATATAGTGGTCTTGAATTTAGCCAGTGAATTACTGAAACCCAGCCATGCCTCTGTCTTATGTAATATCACTGTGAGCGAAATGGACTCAAATCAAGACAAAGTTGATGATAGAGTAATGCATTTCTGCATTATTAAATATCCAAAAACATCCATACTACACATAAGAAAGATTTAATTAATGATGTTTAAATTCATTTTTCCAATTTTATAATAGAGTATAAAAGCAAATATAAGCTTCAAGAGGGCAGGGATGTCGAATTTCTTTGCCTCTGTATTCTCCGGGCCTAGAATAATGTCTGATACCTAATAGTTGTTTGCTAAAATGTCAAATGTCAGCATTACAGTGATGTGAAAAGGTCTAGGATTGAATCTCAGCTCTCATACTTTCTAATTGTAGAGACTTGTACAAGGTACTGAAGTATCTTCATTGCTTAAGTTTCTTCATCTGTTTTAAGAATATTTTATTCTGTTTTACTCACAGGCCTTCTCTGAGACAAGAAATCCTATTATGTAAAATTATTATGTAATGTGCTATCTCATTACTAAAAATCATTATTTTAATACCAACAGTGTTATAACACAACATTGCCTGGTAGAGATCCTATTAACTTGGTTAATAATATCCTTTTTTCTTTTTGACCATATATTGGGTGCCAGATATCATTTAATTATGACAGCACTCTATGAGGTAGGCTGTCACATTCCTCACGACTAAAACACTCAGGGTCACTCCAGGTGAACTGGGCTGTGTGAAATAATCACACAAGAGACAGAGATATCTTTTTCTTTGGGTCCTGTGACAGCTCCTCTGACCTTAAGGGTCCACAGAAAGAGCACATGCTGAACCCTTTTATTGAGGAGAAACCATTCAAATGAGGCAAGGGGTCAGGTTTCAGGGGGCTGAGTCTAGCTTCATGATGTCTGCTGTCAGCAGGTTGACTGACATCTAGGAAGGCCACACCCAAAGCCAGAGCAAGAGAAGGGGACACACAAAGGGCATTTCCATGAAACATTCTATCCCAAACAGGGCAAAGGGGTGGTATTACAAAGGGATAGGTGAGTGTAGCTGAACCCCATGGGTGACATGACTACATCTGAAGACACGCCCTCAACTTCCTGAACTGTGACAATGTTCAGGTCACTACAAAATGTAGTGACCATGGGGCTGGGGATGTGGCTCAAGCGGTAGCGTGCTCGCCTGGCATGCGTGCAGCCTGGGTTCGATCCTCAGCACCACATACAAACAAAGATGTTGTGTCTGCCGAAAACTAAAAAATAAATATTAAAAAATTATTTTAAAAAAATGTAGTGACCAGTCAAAGCCTCTCGCTTCAGGATGGAAAGCATGAGTCATTCAGAGTGGCTCCCCACAGTAGGCTATCAGCCCCATTTTAGAGATAAGAAAACTAAGGCTTTAGTCATCTATTACATAACAAATTACCCTAAAACCTAGTGACTTTGAATCATCAACAGTTATTATCTCATAGTTTCTATAGGTCAGGAATCAGATGCAGCTTAGTTCAGATTTTGCTTCATAGTCTCACGAGCCATTATGAAAGTGTTGGCCAGAAGTGCAGTTATTTCAAGGCTCCACTAACAAAGGATGTTCTTCTAAGCTCACTCCTGCCCACAAGATTTAGTTTCTCACAAGTTGTTGGAAATTCCTTGACACATGGACTTCTGTAGGCAGCTCACAACATCTCAGCTGGCTTTATCAAATTGAGCAAGTCGAATAATGTCAGACTGAAGTCAATCTTTTGTAACCTAATTTTGGAGTTGACATGCCATCAGTTTTGTTATATGCTATTCATTAAAAGTAAGTCACAGGGCTGGGATATAGCTCAGTTGGTAGAGTGCTTGCCTAGCATGCACAAGGCCCTGGTTCAAACACCAGCACCACACACAAAAAAAGCACAGTATCTAACCCATATTAGGAGGGAGTGTATTGCACAAAGGCATGAATACCAGGGGGCAGAAGTCATTGTGAGCCATTTTAGAAGGCATCTCCTACAGGCTGAGAATGTACAAATTGCTGATCCAGTTTTACAAAGCTAATGAGTAGCAAACCTGGGATTTCATGTCATAATCTGCCAACAAAACCCACAGTGTTTCCATCTATTTATTTTATTTTTCATCTGTTCTTCTGGTAAATACATAGGAATGATGTTCTGTCAGCATAAAGTTTCCTAGAATAAACTTTCCTAGAATTCTTCTAAAATGTTACAAGTCTTTTTCTCAAGGATAGAATAAGCCATCTGCATTCTAATTGTTTTTCATAGGATAGTTCATCCTAATTTTCTTTATAGATAGGTCAAGGTAAACCATTTTTATTCTTGGTCTGTATAATAACTTCCACATTTTGGCAATATAGAATTTTCATTTTTAAGAAAGTATACAAAGAAATTACTTCTCAGCAAGATTATGTAAAGGAAACAACTTGGTAGCCACACCAGTATTACTAATGGGCCTTTGGGGAGCATATCTTTTTGTTAATTTTATTCACCTTTGAATGGGGAAGAACATAAAAATTTGTAAATAACAATAAAGATGTATACATGGAACTGTATAAAGTTCAGAGAAGAAATATAGTGAAAGACCTGTGTTAATGAAGAATTCGTTCAGGAAAAAAAATACATTGAGACTTGAACCATGGATCTGAGTGTATCAGGTTATTATGGCACTGAGTTGTTTTAAGAAAAAAAGAAAAGTATCGCCCAAGATTTTTTTTTTTTTTTTGCAGGGGTGGGCAGTGTTGCTTTTATGTATTTATTTTCCCATATTTGTAATTGGTACATTATAATTATACATAATACTGGGATTCATTGTTATATACCCATATAACAACATAATTTAGCATGGTCCAAGATTATTGGAGCCTAAGCTGATTCCTAGCAAATTTGAAATTTTGAGTATTTTCTGAAATATAGGGGACAGATGAGATCTGATTGGCAAAACAGCAGTCAAACTTCAGGACCAGCAGTGATAGAAACATGGAGTTGGGGTGTGAGAATGGAGGGAGTACATATGTCCTAAAATAAAGGGTAACTGTTGGAGAATGGAATTTGAAACTTCTAGTTCAATTGGTTTCTTTCCCCATTCACTCTCTTCAAAACCAAGGGTACCCCAGAAAGGTATTTATCCCTTGCTAGCACAGTGACTGGAAAGTTGGGGCAGATAAGCCAGGCAGTAACCCAGAAGGCTATGTCCAGGAAAGGAAACCTAACTTCATACCTACAACACTAGCCAGTGGCATACCCTGTCCAAGATTATATTTTATTCTTCCCTTACAATCACTAGAGCAAACTATGTTGAACAGAAATGGTATCATGTACATAAAACAGGAAATAACAACACAAAAACAAAAAGCCAGGCGCGGTGACGCACACTTATAATCCCAGCAGTTTGGGAGGCTGAGAAGGTTCAAAGCTAGCCTCAACAATTTAGCAAGGCCCTAAGCAAGTCAGTAAGACCCTATCTCTAAATAAAATACAAAAAAAGGGCTGAGGATGTGGCTTAGTGGTTCAGTCCCTGGTTAAAAAAAAAAACAAAACACCAAATACCCAAAGAAGACTAATATCATGAAAAGGTAATACCAATCAACAAACAAAAGACTAACACCCAAGAAACCAGTTATTAGAGTAAACAGAGGAGGATCTTAGAAATTATGATTATATTTATTTAGTGCATACTGGTATGGTGTCAGGCATTGTTCTAAGGACCTTAAATGTAATTTTAATTTAATTCTTATACAGACTATCCCAGAGGAATGTGAGAATGTTGCATCATGAAAGGAGAACTAACTTATGAAAAAGAACCACTTAAAGATTGTGAAAATTAAAAAATTAAAAGATGAATGAAACAGCAAATGAACTTTGATGAAGTGCAAATTAGCAAAACTGCAAAAGTAAGCTGAAAAAATTATTCCAAAAAGAACAAGGATTGGGGGAATATGATTTTAGAGACTATAGATCCAGAAACTAATGTCTCTTTCATAGTTCTAAAGAGAGAGACAAGAATTTGGGGGAGGGAATAATTGAATAAGTGATAAAAGAAAAATTCTTAGTATTACTCTAGCATAATTTATATTTAAAAATGCCATTTGCATTTTTTAAAATGATCAAGCATTACATAAGTGTATCTATTTTTTATTACAATTTGCATCTAAAATTCCATCACTTTGTAATATGTATTTCTAAATTATATTTTATGTTTTTATAACAATTATGCTGGGTTTTCAAACTTTATTTTGAAATAAATTTTCACCTAACAAAAGTTGCAAAAATACCTTTCACCCAGCTTCCCCTGTTATCAACTTACATAAGTACAGTGTAATCATCAAAATTAATCGATTAACATAAGCTCAGTACCATTAACCAAATTATTAATATGCCTTATGTAAACAAGGATGCAAAACAAGTCAACGGGAATGATTAATGTACACAGATAAATGCAAAATAGAAAAAAAGAAAATGAATAACTATTGTATCTTTATTTCCATAACTTGTCTTGGTGCCACAGTTTACTATGTCCTTTCATCTCTTCATATTCTTTTTTTCAATATCTTCAGCTGGTTAAAGTTTCCGTGTGATGTGTTGATCCTCAAACTTGAGAAATTTTGAGTTCTTGATGTTCTGCTTTAATAGGTTCCTGTGGTCCTTTTAACATTTGCCACTGTACCTGGCAATACAAGGAGATGATCTGAAGTATCTCCTGAGCTTAAGACTTCCTCATCTTTGTGCTCAACGTATAGCAGCAATCATATTTCCCTGATATCAAGCCTGTGCAGTAACCTGTTTTTCCTTCTATTGTTCCAATGTTATGAAAAGCTCAAAATAACCAAGTAATAGAATAAAACTTCCAGTTAAGTAAAACCATTCTTGGGTTCTCTGGGGAGAGTATTCCTTCCTTGGACACAAAGACCTTTAAATAGGCAAAGCTCAAAGTTGTGGGAAATAGAAAGCAAAACATATTATGAGTGGATCAGTAGGTACGATAGTGGAGGTATTCATCTCACTTCTGGGTTTCCCAGCTGATAAATTACAGATAAAAGAAAAATAGCATTTTATGTTGATTATTGGTTCCCTACACATAATGCTGTAGGAGAGAAGTTTGAGGACTTCTTTTCTATAAAGGGCCAGGTAGCAAATATTCCAGGCTTAAGGGCCACATAACATGTTTTTTTGTTTACAACCCTTGAAAAGTGTAAAAACCATTCTTAAAAGCTATACAAAACAGGATGTGGGCCATATTTGCCCTCAGACTCTAATTTGCTATGATAGGGCAACACCTAATTTTGCAAAGTGTTCCTTCCCTGTTGGCATTGGTATTTAAAAGGCCATTTAAGAGTTCTTAAGACCAACTGCTTCTGGATGATGAGATATACTATACAGTAAGATTCTAGTGAGTCTTGTGAGTATATTATTCTGGGCAACCAGGGATTAGCACTATTGCCTAATAATCCCTTTAAAGAGAAAAATGTTTCCATTCCCCATGTTTGGTTTTACCCTAGCAAATAACTATATATCCCTTTGAGGGAAGGCTGAGAAAAAGATTTACATATCATAATCAAAAGCTCCTTTCTTAAAAGTATATAGAATACTCTGTACTGAAGGGCCTCAGGGTCTGAACTTCCCAAGACTAAAAAATGGTTGAGGGCTTTTACGCTGAATAATATCCACAGTCTGGCCTCTGTTTTCCCAGCTTAGAGTATTCATTTGTATAAATATTTAAGTCCTAATGAGCTACCTGTTACACAGCTTTCCATCACTGTGACAAAATAACTGAGAAAATCAATTTAGAGGAGGAAGGATTTATTTTGGCTTACAGTTTCATAGGTTTCAGTCCATGGTTAACTGGATTCATTGTGTTTGACCTGTGGTAAGGCAGTACATTATGGTGGAAGGGGTGGTGGAACAAAGCTGCTTACCTCATGGAAAGCCAGGAATAAGAGAAACTGGGTTAAGAGAAGGGGCCAGGGACAAGAGACACCCTTTGAGGATACACCCATGGTGACATACTTTCTCCAACTAGGCCCCACATCCTAATAGACCACTCAATTAGGAACCTATCAATGAACCAACCCATTGATTAGATCAGAGCCCTCATGATCCAATCACTTTCCATAAGCCCTATTTCTGAACATTGCTGCATTGGGATTTTAAGCTTTCAACACAAGAGTTTTTAGTGGGTATTATAGATCCAAACTATTTTTCTGGTACTAGAAACTGATCAATTAGCCACCACCAAAGATCTGTAGATCAAAACTTTGATCTACCATTCTAACCCTACTTGGTAATCATGTACAACATGATAATGGCAGTTATGTTCTGCTACCTGGCCTCTGCCACCTCAAGATCCTTCACCATCCTTAAATTAAAAAGCCCATTTCAATGCTAGCACATGAAACCTTTATGCCCAAGGGACAGCCATTACAGTAATGTTTAGGGATTCATGTATCTTCCTTACCAATCTGTTTCTTCATGCTATGATATGAAGAAAATGTGCTCTAGGCCATTTGGGTATACAGGAGTAGATGATCTTAAAAAAAACACTTCAATGTTGCTTTCTTCTGAAAACATTGGAATTTGTTTTCAACATCATACCAAGAAATTCTGCAACTAACTCAGTTTTAGTCACCAATTGAGTCTAGTTTTTAATTAATCAACTGAACACATCTAGAACACTCCTAGCTACCCAAACTAGTAACTAGTATGACTCCAAAATTTCTAGTAAGTGTTCTCATATCAACCAAGTCATCACAATCTAAAATTATGTTCTTTCTCTGATCTTGCACCCTTGGAGTCTCTTCCTATGTATATCCCTAGCATTTGGCTTCTGTAATTTAACAAATCTTGTCATTTGAGGGGCAAGTAAACCTTCTCTTCCCAGATTTATTATGTAATTCCCTAGAGCATCCTGTGGTCTGACTCAATTTATATATAGGCAGTCATTGAAAAGTAGGGTAGAGGAGTAAATTCGATGTCCCTGTGCAAGGTGGGGCCTGTATTTATCTACTATTGTGCAGCAAATTAACCAAAAGTTAGCAATGGAAGATTATAAGCATTATCTCAGTTTCTTTAGATCTGGAATCTGGAATTCTATAGCTGGGCAGTTCTGGCATAAGTTCACTCATGAGGTTGATGTTAAGAAATCAGCTGGGGACACAGTCAGCAGAAGGCTGTAGGATCTAATTCCAAGATTTCTCACTCACATATCTAGCAAGTTAGTGCTGATTATTAGCTGAGGGCCTCAGTTCCTTATCATGTGGATTTCTCTGTAGTAAATACTACATGACATGTCATCATCTGACTTTTCCCAGATTGAAGAGAGTACAAGACAAAAACTGCAATATCTATAGGTTACACAGGTCTACCCTATTCAATATAGGAGGGGACTATACACAGACATTTATTACTAGGAGTTGGAGATTACTGAGGCCTTCTTGGAGACTAGTTTTATATGATCATAGTAGAGTTTTCAAGAAAAGTGAAAAGACAATCTTATCAGGGGACAAAGGAGACTACTTCTGTAAGTAAGGGACAAAGGATTTGAGGAACATAGGATGCCATATTTGGAGTCTTCTCTTTTCTAGTCAATGCCCTAACTTCCACATTGGAGATTAAGTAAAACTATTAATTCTACCTTGGTCATAATTCATCATTCTTCTAAGTCAAATTTTGCTTCAAGTTTTTGGTGTGTTAGACCTGTAGCTATAGAGACAAGGGATTTTTTTAGGAAAATCAGAATAAAACCCTGGTTTTCTGAACATGCCCTGAACTAAGAATTTGAAATCTGGAGTCTACAATTTTCTTTAAGCTTTTTTTAGCACAGTTAATACAGTCAGAAGCAATCAGCAAAACCCTGACCCTTGTGCTCCTTGTGCCTTCCACAATGACCTATCACTGCAACAAATTGGTCCACCAAAGAATTGCCTTTAATAGGTACTTCATTCCAGATAACCAAAGGTGATAATTTTTAGAGCAAAAAAGAGAATATGTTTTTATACATAACTGAAATTTTTCTGAATTGATCTAGATCCAGGGACTCGAATTATGTTAGTAAGAATCTCTACTCTTGACTATATCATTCTCTGTTGTGTTTATTTCCAGGAAGACTCCTTCCATGTGATAGCAGAGATGGTCTCTGTCTTACATTTTACTAGCTTGGCAGTTCATAGATGATAAATTTTTTTATTTCTTTTTTTAGTTGTAGATGGACACAATACCTTTATTAATTTATTTTTATGTGGTGCTGAGGATCAAACCCAATGCCTCTCACATTCTAGGCAAGCATTCTACCACTGAGCTACAACTCCAGCCCCACAACTGTTTCTCCACTGTGTATCATTAACCACTTGCTTCTTCTAATAGTAATCAAATTCTCGCTTTCATATACAATTAGTTCAGAAAACTGATCCCACATTTATATTTCCTAGAAATTTGTTTGCTTATAACTTTTCTTATTACTGCATCAATCAGAGTTAAGCTGCATAGCAGATAATCCAGTTTAGGCAAAAAGGAATTTAAGGAAAAAAGCTAAATGCTTACCACTGAAAAGACAAAAGGAGCAAGCTCTTAGACCAACTCCTCAGAACAACCCCTAGTGTTCACAACCACTCTATTTCTACCTTGATTAGAAAAACTCAATACAATTGTTTCAGAAACCTGCTGCCATTTTTGCTCACCACACAACCACATTACCTCTGCTACTGATGCTATAGGAAACTGCCAACTCCAGACACAACACACATCACCTCTGACAGATCCACACGTGCATCTTTCCTCTCTTGTGTTAGTTCTGAATTCATTTCTTACAAGATACATTGAACTGAACTCTGGAATCCTAATGGAAAGGAAGTCTAGGAAGTGTCACTTGTTAGCTTTCCAACTTTTGCAAATTGGAAAGGGGTTGGGCTTCCATAATATTCTCATAACATTAATCCACAGCTCTCATAATATTTTGTTTATATCAAGAATTGATTATTGTGGGCTGGGGATGTGGCTCAAGCGGTAGCGCGCTCGCCTGGCATGCGTGCGGCCCGGGTTCGATCCTCAGTACCACATACAAACAAAGATGTTGTGTCCGCCAAAAACTAAAAAATAAATAAATAAATATTCTCTCTCTCTCTCTCTTAAAAAAATTGTTATTGTACTATAGAATTGTTAGTTATAATGTCTATGTTAGATTGAGATTTCTTTAAAAACAAGATAAATTTTTACTCATGGTTAGGATACCCTACATTTACCAGTGCCGCCCTCAAACTAATTCCACAATTAAACACAATACTATTTTACAAATTTTTGTTGTTTACTAGGCATCTTTGTGCATCAGAGTATAGTCCTTTCAGTCAGACCCTACTCATTGCCTCCATCCTAACCCCTTATTGTAATGGAAATTTGCTTCACATCATTTCCTTTCTTATCATAGAATATGCTGACTAGAAATATCAAGAATCTGGGATCAATTTGCATTTGAATTTTGGCTTATTTGCTTACTAGCTATATAACTTTGGGTAAGTTATTTATCCCTCTAAACCTTAACTGTACTATGAGGAAAATACTTTCATCATAAATCTGTTATGAAAGTTAAAATATATGAAATTACCTGCCACATAGCGCCACATAGCACACACTCAAAAAGTAGTACATATTATTATAAAAATGTCTTCTCCTATCTCGTACATATAACACGGAAGTTGGAAAGAACATAAGAATTTATCTAATCTAGCCCCATAATACAAATAAACCCAAAGTCAAAGGAAGTAAAGTTTCACATCTCTTGTTTCTACTTGCCCCAGCACATTCATGGATCATCTCCTGTGTATCAACACAATATTTACTACATGTTGACACAATTGAACCTCAGATTTCCTGATTAAATACTTACTTGAATAGCTTTTCATCTTCCCTTTGAGTGAGATTTAGTATGGAATTATCTTTAACTACTTGGCCCAGAAATAGCTATCTTATCTCTATCCATGATATTTAGTCTCAAGGACAAAATACCCCTATGTGCCTCACTCTGAAAGGCAGTTATTGCCTCAGCATTCTGGAATCCAAGAACCTCCTTTTAGACACCAGAATATGTAGTCTTGATGCCAGCTACTTATTTTATCATCACTATAGATTGACCCATCTTTGGCTATTGAATCTCTCCTACATTGTTGAACATCCCTCTGCCATCAGTCAGACCCAACGTTGTGGCAGTGTCTAATGCATAGGTTCTCGGCTGGGGAAGAAGATAATTTGGGTCGTTCAGTAGACATTTGGTAATGGTGGAAGACATTTTTCATTGTCACAACTGTGGGAAATGTTCTACTGCAGTTAGTGGATAGAGGCCAGGGATGCTGCTAAATATCCTACAATACACAGAACAGGTTCCTATAACTAAAAGATTATTTGGCCCAGAATGTTAATAGTGTTGAGGTTGATAAATTCTGGCTTTTTAGACCAAAGTCTTGTTCACTTAGCCTTGTCTTATAGTGTCATAACTTACTAATAAGTTCTACAATAGGACATTCCCATCAAGATAAAATGCCTTATCATTTCTTCCCATAGAAACTTCTTCCTCTGCCTTCATTAAGGGTTTAATCATTTATAGTCTAATACTCTCTTAATAGCTAATAGCTCTATTTTATCTTTTCTGTGTTTATAAGTTGTCTCCCCAACAAAGCCATGAGTAATTTGGGGGCAGTATCCCCATTCCCTATATTCTGAAGCTCTTTTGTGTGTAACAGTATTAAATAATCCATAAAAATAATAACCTGGATTCATATCAAATATTTCAGAACGCTCCCACTTTCTGGGCAAGAGCCTCAAAAGAAAAAGAATAGGGTCCTTCTTTATGGAAATATTCAAATTACTTGAAGTCAAACAAGTCAAATCTCCTTGGCTTCATGAATCTCCATCCATTCCCACCCATTCTTGAGTATTCCTGGGTTTTGTCTCAGCTTTTGATTTCTTTGCAATCAGAGTTTTCTTCTGTTTATCTTTAAGTGCTTTCTCCACTAGTTACCATAATACCTTGTGTCTCTGACTACTCTCTCCAATAATACCTACAGCACCCAGGATTTCCTGTGTCATAACACTTCACATTTGAATTTCTTTTTCAGTGCCTTTCTTCCCCAAAAGACTTTTAGCCATATGAAGGCAGAGAAAAATCCTCTTCATTATTATATCCCCAGCATCTTAACAGAATGCCTAACACATAGTAGGCATTTAGTAGATATTTATTGAATGAATGCAGCACCTCTGTGCCTGGCCTGAAGTTATACTGTCTCACATTTCTCTCTGGCCCACATTAGTAAATAATAAAATTTATTTCCCTTGTCATAAATGCATTTGAGATTTTTTTTTTTTTTCCAAAACGAGTTTCATTAAAACATAATGGAGGGCTGGGATTGTGGTCAGAGGTATAGTACTTGCCTAGCAGCATGCATGAAGCACTGGGTTCAATCCTCAGCACCACATAAAAATAAAATAAAGGTATTGTGTCCACCCACAACTAAAAAATAAAAGTTCAAAAACAAAATAATGGAGTGTTAGAGCACTTGCCTTACATGCATGAGGCAATGGGTTTGATCCTCAGCACCACATAAATAAATAAAATGAAAGTATTGTGTCCATCTACAGCTAAAAAATTTTTGAATTTAAAAAAAAACAACAGATTGGACTCCAAAAGGACATTCTATGAAAGAAACTGCAAAAAAGAAAATTGAAATTTTTAAAGTATAGCTTTCTGTTCTAACACTGATTAATTCCCAGGCTCATGAGATCTGTTTCACAGCCTACTTGACCATCTCATTCACCCAGGGTAGCCTACCTTTCTCCTCTTTCTTCCCTGAGGTCTCAAATAGGAAAGTCTTGGGGAATGTTGTGCATGAATGGGCTGAGTCTTATGTGATGCCCTTACTCTTTTCCTGGTGCCTGTTAGAAGTTTATCTTTCTGTACTTCCATCTGTAGTGACTGGACAAGGGAGATGGTAAGCCTTTTCAGTCAATGAGGGGGAAAGAAAAGAAACTGTACTACTTTTGTCTAATTAGAACCACTTCTTAATTGTCTCATTTGGAGAAACAGATATGCCAAATAAAATTCAAAACTCCATTCAAGTCAAACTTAATTTCATAATCACTTCCCCTTCTAGTCTTCCTGTTACAAAAAAATTGGCTTGAGAGTATATTAGTCTATTTAGTATCCTATAACAAAATACCATATGCTGGGAAGTTAACTACAGTAATTTATTTCTCACAGTCTAGAGACTAGAAGTCTCAAAATGAAAGTGCCACCAGACTTCTTATCTACTGAGGGCCCTTGTTTTGATTCAGCCATGGTGCACCTTCTCTCACACTGTGTCTTCACACGTTAGAGAAGTAAACCTTGGTCCTCTTTTATTACAGCATTAATCTTATTCATGAGGGCTGTGACCTCTTGATCTAATCACTTCTCAAAGCGGGGAGTTAAGATTTTAACATACAAACTTTGGGGATGGGGGGGGGGGCAAGGTGGTATAACATTCAGATCATAGGTAAGAGAGATTTTCTTTTTATAAAGCCATGCTTGTTATTACTTGTCCTGTGATCAAAAGGAATAAGGCTTTTTAGGAGCAGGAGTCCAGGGATGGAGTTAGAGAGAAATGTTAAAACTCTTTAAACATACTGCCCTTACAATTAATTCATCAACTTCAAAGCTTGGCCTCCTGGTTCTATCTGTCCCTAACCCATCCCCCAATGCTAATTTTTGTCCTGGTTTTTAATCTCTTTTTTTCCATCTCCCTCCCCCTGACTTCTTCCTCCTTTTCCTCTTTCTTTTCTCCCTCATTCTTGTTCTCTGCAATTTCTACTCAACATATAAGTACCCAACCAAGAATTTATGAACTTCTGAAATGCCTTATTATTCACTAACTAAACTGTGGGTATGAGTGAATATGTTTGCCCCACTCCATAGGCTGTCAGAGGCTTTTCTTGATTCCCAGAGCTTACTATCAGCCAACTTCCATTATATTTAGTAACTCCCCAGCTTAGTGTGACACTTCCTCTTCTTGATTCTTGAATCAGGCAGATATCCAATTCAGATTTAATATATTGTAGAGTTACCCTGGGGCTCTTTGCTGATTAATCTGAGGTAGTATATAAGTGGTGGTACAGCATTTGGGCTCTAACCCATACTGCCTGGCCTCAAATCTTAGTACTACTACTTAGTTCTGTATGCTATTAAAGAGATAATAATAATATCAACCACCACCAAAGGTTGGTATATATATATGTAAAGCATTTAGAACATAGTCTGAAACATGATCTAGTAAGTATTAGTTATTATTATGAATTTACCAGTGACCTTACTGGGGAAAGACACAGGTTACTTCTAACACACTATCAACAAATATTTATTGAATGACCACAAGCGACAGATAATGTGCAGGCAGAATATAGAGATGAAACAGAAACTAGTTCTAACTTCAATGAGCTGCATTTGATCTATAGATAGAACTGAGGGCAAAGGAATAGCTGCATTTCTAGATAATCCTTTACTATTATCTCTATTGACTTGAATGCAAGAAAGAATGTTTACCCTTTGACTAATATTATATTCGGTTTTCTTCAGAAGGTCAGAAACACATTTTGTAACCATATATCATGATCCCCCTTGCTCTCTCCTAAATATACTAGGGATTACGAAATTATATCTCTTCCTATTTTACTATCAACAAAAAGAAATAATAGGGGTTGGGGCTACAGCTTAGTGGCAGAGTGCTTGCCTAACATGCATGGATGGGGCACTGGGTTCAATCTCAACACCACATAAAATTTTTTTTAAAAAGGCATTCTGTCCATCTGCAACTACAAAAAAAAAATTAAAAGAAATAATATCTTGTCTTTTCCCCAAACCTCGGTTCTTCAAATTCTCAGATATGATAACTTTGGATGATTCTGGTCCTTTTTTTCTTTATCTGGCTTTGATTTGGTGGTTTGTCAATACATATCTGTTTTCCCTGTGTGTATAGTGAAATGTGGAAAAGTAAGCTGAGTCAGAAAAGTGTCAGAATTTACCATTGTTGTGGTAATTATTTAAGGCCCTTTCTCAACAATTTTTCCCAGATTCAGCTGCATATCTCTCTGGCTTATGATAACATAGTAAAAGCATGCAGACAGGAAACAAATTTAAAATGTTTTCAACAGAAGATAACAAACAACACTTTCTAAAACAAAGCATGAAGTTCTAATATAAATGGTGCTTGAGGGGGAAAAAAGGATTTTAAAAAAAGATACAATGAATTAACTAAAAAATAACAGCCAATTCTTTGTTCTGGTTATCATTCTTATTCAAAACCAAGACATTTTTATTTGTATACTCTGATAAGCACTGTCTCTTCTAAGGGAGGGAAGGAGTCAGGGACAAGCCCTGAGCTTAGCTGTAGGAATATGAAAATGGAGAAGTGCAGCACTGTGGGACAGATTAGTCTCTGGAGAGCACTGGGTCAGCATTGTTTTATCATGGTATGTTTGCTTTCTGTTTTGAGTTCTTTAGTGACTCACAAATGTTCTCTCTCTCTCCACCCTTTATCTAACCAGCCACAATAAAATCTAACTGTCAGAGAACGGTATGTTTATTACTAAGGAAAGGCAGGTATTTGATGCAATAGTAACCAAAATTTGCTTAATTATGTAAAATTTGCCATACTATCGTCAAATTTCTATTTTTTAGAATTGATTCATTATTCTCTTTTTAAGCCAATAATTATTCAACTAGTGATAATTAAAATTATTTTAGTAAATAATTAATATCTTTCAATAATCTTTAAAATCACAATTAGAATAAATATGCTTTAGACAATTTTAATTACATTTAGTTTCTTTTCAGTTTGATGGGGGTAAATAAAAACTCTTCTGGGCTGGGGATGTGGCTCAAGCGGTAGCGCGCCCACCTGGCATGCGTGCGGCCCAGGTTCGATCCTCAGCACCACATACAAAGATGTTGTGTCTGCCAAATACTAAAAAATAAATATTAAAAATTCTCTCTCTCTCTCTCTCTCTCTCTCTCTCTCTTTAAAAAATAAAAATAAAAAAATAAAAACTCTTCTATATTTTAGTTTGAATACCAAAATGTAAGATTCAAAAAAGAATACAACTGGTTAAGCTGTAAAAACTACCTACTGCTTTACTTGACATCACAGAATTTTCCCATTTTCTCACATTATCTTTCCCATTTCCACTAATATTTTCAGTCTAAAATTTGTAGCCATGATGAGTACTCAATTCTAGATCCAGACATGCTAGAATTCTCAATAGTATATAAATCTTTCAAATTCTCACCTCATCATTAAAGTCACTCTTTAAGGTTATATGCAACCTGTGGCAAATTATTAGGAACATAGAATATCTGAACATATAACAAGTACAACTCTTGTTCACTGCCTAAATCTGAATCAGAATCAGGGATCCTGAATTCCTGGCCCAGGAAACCTATGAATAAACAAATTTTAAAGGGAGAGTATTTGGTC
Organism: Spermophilus citellus; assembly: GCF_964194105.1. Classification (NCBI taxonomy): domain Eukaryota; kingdom Metazoa; phylum Chordata; class Mammalia; order Rodentia; family Sciuridae; genus Spermophilus; species Spermophilus citellus. Next base: position 204,580,537 of record NC_138183.1, on the reverse strand, counting down.
AGGGAATGTGGTATCCTGGCTTCTACACCTTGTGCAACCTTCGGAGCAAGTCCCTAAATATAGATCGTGCCTCAGTTTAATCACCTGTGAAACTGTGATACTACTATCTATGCTTTAACAAATCCCCTCTTAGGGATACTGAGATCTAACACAGGAAAGTGCTTTGAACTGCTCAGAAAATAGTGCTACATAATTTCGAAGATTATCATTATTGTCACCATCTTTATACTTGATACTTATTCTTGATGTTCTTTCCATTAGAAAAATTCAGATTTACAAAGAGAGATATATGTATTCATATAGCATATCTCTGGGAGAAATCTCTAATTTCAATATGCAAAATAAGTAATTAAGCAAATTAAGTTTTAAGACAATTTAAATGATCCAAAGCCAGAATTCCAGTCTAGTATATACGAATATATTGGCTCTCAGAGCAACAGCATTATAAACTCACTGGTAACCGAGTCAATCTTCACATGACTAAGTCTAGCAAATTTTGTAATTTTGTTGCTGAAAGCTCAGTCCTTGTCCCCAATGTTAATCCAATAATGAAGACACTGTTTTGAGAAAAAGGGAAAAGAAGGTTCATTGCTTTGCTAGCAACGGAGAAACAAGGAACTCCTATCCCAAAAACTGTGATTCTGCCCATCCGCAGGAACAGGGGGCTTTTATAGAGATGATTCAGAAAAAATGAGATTAGGGAGGAGAGATCAGGAAGGGGAAGATCAGGAAGGAGAAAAGAAGATTGGGAAAAAGAAAAAAACATGGAAGTTTCAAGCCAGAAGGGATATAGTCAAAGCATCAAGAATAAACAATGCATTACAATTTCACTTTTAAAATTTCCTACAACCAGGGCTTCCTTTTAAATGAATGGCTTTTTAAATTAAATTAATGATCAATATTTCAAAGAAAGTGAGAGAATGAGAGAAATTCCAGGTTTCCTAAGATGACAACTCTACTTGATCATAATAGATTTCCAGATAGCTACTGTGTTAATAGTTCTCCAGAGAAACAAGAGTCAACAAAGGGTGTATGTGGGGAGTATGGGGGTCAGAAGAAATAGACAAAACACAGAGAGAGAGAGAGATTTTAAGGAATTGGCTCAGTTGAATGTGGAGGCTAAGTGAATACAATATCTTATGGGCTAGTCCAGCAGAATGGAGATTCAAGGAAGAGTTGCAGGTCAAATCAAATTGCAGATTGAATTCAAAGGTAGTCTGCTGACAGAATTCCTTCTTGCTGGAGAGAGGTCAGTCTTTATTCAGTTAAGCCCTTTGTTTTAGTCAGCTTTTTCTCTACTGTGACTCAAAGTGAGACAGGGTGTCATTCAGAAGAGTATAGCAGAGGAAAGCATCTCAGGATATGGTCATTGAGAGGGAGAGGGAGGGAGAGGGGGAGGGGGGGGGAGAGAGAGAAAGAGAGAAATTGATTAAGCTCAGTTTACAAAATATATACCCCAAAAGCATGACCCCAGTGACCCACCTCCTCCAGCCATACCCTATCTGCCTTCAGTTACCACTCAGTTAATTGCTATCCAGAGATCAGTTCATTGATTGGGTCAAGGCTCTCATAACCCAATCATTTCACCTCTAAACCTTGTATTGTCTTACACTTGAGATTTTGGAGGACACCTCACATCTAAACCATAACAGCCTTCAACTGATTGGATGTGGAAGAAAATCTGATTTACTCAGAATCCAGTTGAAATATTAATATCATTCAAAAAACACCATCACAAACACATCCAGAATAATATTTGACCAAATATCTGGGCATTATAGTCCAAATAAATTGACACATAAAATTAGTGATCACAGCTGCTTTGTTTAGTGGCACTAAACTATAAAATATAAATATACATTATTACATATTATCTTCATTCAAAACACTTTGATTTTTTAATTGACATAAAATTGTATGTATTGATAATATGATATTTAGAAGTATGTATACATTGTAAATTGACTAATTAGTTAACGTATGCATAGTTATTTTGGTGATGAGAACACTCGGCATTTTTCAAAAATATTTAAATATGGTCACTATATGGTCACCATGTTGTATGATAGAGCTCTTGAATTTACTCCTCCTAACTAAAATTCTGTATCCTTAACATCTCTCCAACACTCCCCCCACTTCACCACACACACAGAGACACAGCTGTCCCAGCCCCTGGAAACTATCATTCTACTCTGTAGTTCTATATGATCTACTTTTTTAGATTCCCACATGAATGAGATAATGCAGCATTTGTCTTTCTGTGCCTAGCTTATTTCATTTAACATCATGTCCTCCAACTTCATCATATTGTTAATATATATGGCAGTATTTCCTCTTTTTATGGTTGAATAATATCCCATTGTATAAATAAATATTTTCTTTTTTATAATACACATCCTAGCAGGTATGACGTGATATAGCCCATTGTGCTCATTGCATTTTCCTGCTATTAAGTTATGTTGAGCATTTTTTCATATATGTGTTGCCGTTTGTGTGTCTTCCTAAGATAAATGTATATTAGGGTCCTCTAACCAGTTTTTGTTTTTGTTTTTAATTTTTTAATTGTCAATGGACCTTTATCTTATTTATTTATATTCAGTGCTGAGAATTGAACCCAGTGCCTCACACATGCTAAGCAAGTGCTCTACCACTAAGCCATAAGCCCAAGCCCCTCTGCCCAGTTTTTAATCAGGTTATTTGTTTACTTACTATTGAGTTGTTTTAATTCTTTATATATTTTGGAGATAAACCCTTTAGCAGATATATGATTTGCAAGTATTGTATCTCACTCTGTAGATTATCTTCACCCTGTTGATTGTTTCCTTGAATGCACATTTTAGTTTGATATAATCCCACTTGTCTATTTCCATTTTGTTGCCTTGGATTTTGGGGTCAGACCACAAAAATCATACCCAAACCAATGTCGTGGAACTTTTTCCCTCGATCTTTTTCTAGTAGTTTCATAATTTCAGGTTTTATATCTAGTATGAGATAGTGATCTAATTTCATTCTTCTGATGTATATATCCACTTTTCCCAACACCATTTATTGAAAAGACTGTCCTTTTCCTATTTTGTGTTCTTGGTATCTTTGTTGAAAATCAATTGCCTATAGATGTGTGCATTTATTTTTGTGCACGCTGTCCAGTGGTCCATGTATCTGTTTTGTTTTGTTTTATATTTGTTTGTTTTGCCAGTAAAATGCTGTTTTGGTTACTATAGCTTTGAAGTTGGATAGTGTGATACAACCACTATATTCTTTTTGTTCAACATTGCTTTGATTGAGCAGGGTCTTTTGTGGTTCTATGTGAATCTTAGAATTTTTTTCTATTTCTGTGAAGAATGTTCTTGGTATTATTATAGGGATTACATTGAATCTGTAGATTGCTTTGGGTAAGTGCAGATATTTTAACAGTATTCATTTCTCCAATCCATGAACATGGGATATCTTTCCTTTTCTATGTCTTATTCAATTTCTTTCATTAAATTTCTTAAATTTCATTAAAATTCAATTTCTTTCATTAAAACATTTCATTAATGTTTTATACTTTTCAATGTACTAATCTTTCATCTCCTTAAATTTCATTCTTTAGTATTTTTTCTGTATTTCTTGTAAATGGGATTGTTTCCTTGTTTTTTTTCAAATAGGTTGCTGTTAATATATAGAAACACTAATGATTTTTATATGTTGGTTTTGTATCCTGCAATTTTACTGAATTATAGCAGGTTGGGTTTTTATTTTGGGAGTGTTCATTGTTTTGTGTGTGTGTGTGTGTGTGTGTGTGTGTGTGTGTGTGTGTGTTTGAATGCCTTTTCTTTCTCTTGCTTAATTGTTCTGGCTAGGACTTTCAGCACTATATTGAATAGAAGTGGTGAGTGTGGCATTGTTTTGTTCCAAATCTTAGAGGGAAAGATTTCATCTTTTCCATGTTTAGTATGGTGATTTCTCTGGGTTTTTCATGTATGGACTTAATATTGTGCTGAAGAATGTCGTTTCTATACTTAACTTGCTGAGGGCTTTTATCATAAAAAGATGTTGTATTTTGTCAAATGCTTATTTCTATTGAACTGATCATATCTATTAGTGTGATGTATTACATTTATTGATTTGGTATGTTCAAACATCCTTGCATCCCTAGTATAAATCCCACCTGATTATAAATTTAGTTTCCTGGTATTTTGTTGAGATTTTTTCTTATCTATTTGCCTTTATTTTTTTCCTTTTTCTTTTGTTTTTTATTCCTTTTCTTTTTATACTGTCCTTTTCTGGCTTTAGTATCAGAGTAATGCTGACCTCATGAGTTTGAATGCATTCTCTCCTCTTCAATGTTTTGGAAGAGTTGAAGCATTGATATTAGTTCTTTAAATGTTTGACAGAATTCAGCAGTGAAGTCGTCATGCTCAGGGCTTTTGTTTGATGGGAAACTTTTTTATTACTGATACAATTCCTTTACTCGTTGCTCTGTTGAGATTTTCTATTTCTTCATAATTCAGTATTGTAGGTTGTATATGTCAAGAAATGTATCCATTTCTTCTAGGCTGTCTAATTGTTAGCACATACCTGTCCATATTCATCTCTTATGATCTAATCAGTATAAATATATGAATACTATTTATGCCAGTGATATTGAGCCCAGTTGTATATTCTATTAATCTGTATTTTATTGTATTAGGGGGTTTTATTTGGTTGGGTTTTTTTGTTGTTGTTGTTTTGTTTTTGGTGGTGGTGCTGAGAATTGAACCCAGGGCCTTGAACGTGCTAGGCAAGCACTACTAACTGAGCTAAATCCTCACCCACCCACCCCCACTGTATTAGTTTTAATGTCTCTTTTTTTCATTTCTGATTTTATTTAAAGTCTTTCTTTTTTTTTCCTCAATCTACCCAAAGGCTTGTCAAATGTTTATCTTTACAAAAATCATTTCATTTCATTGACCTTTTTCCTATTGGTTTTCTATCTACTCCATTTATTTCTGCTAACTTGGTATTCTGTTAAGAGATAAAAAGTCAAGCAAAGCCAGGTAGAGTGGTCATGCCTATAATTCAGCAACTCAGGAGACTGAAGCAGGAGGATCACAAGTTCAAGGCCTCAGCAATTTAGTGAAACCCTATCTCAAAAATAAAAACGACTTGGGATGTGGCTCAGTGGCACAGTGCCCCTTGATTCAATCCCCAGTAGAAAGCAAGCAACCAAGAAAGAAAATCAGCCAGTAAAGGAAAAGCCACTGGAATCAAAACTTTTGAATAAATATGGATGTGCCAGGTGCAGTGGCACACTCCTGTAATCCCAGCAATTTGGGATTGCAGGAAATTTGGGAGGTTGAGGCAGGAGAATCAAAAGTTCAGTCAAGGGCTGGGGATGTGGCTCAAGCGGTAGCACACTCACCTGGCATTCGTGCGGCCCGGGTTCGATCCTCAGCACCACATACAAACAAAGATGTTGTGTCCGCCGAAAACTAAAATAAATAAATAAATATTTTTTAAAAAAAAAAGTTCAATCAAGGCCAGTCTTGGCAATATAGCTAGATCCTGTCTCTAAATAAAAATAAAAAAGGGCTGGGAGTGTAGCTCAGTGCCCCTTAGTAAAATTCCCAGTACTACACCCCCCCCAAAAAAAAGATGTAGATGTATGTTTATCCAAACCTCAGTTTCCTCTACTGTAAAATGGATATAAGGATATTTCTTCTGAGCTGTGAGTGTAGCGCAGTGATAGAGCACATGCTTAGCATGTGTGAGGTTTTGGGTTCAATCTCTGGCACCCTGAAAAAATTTTTAACTTCTATACAGAAGTGTTCTTGAAAATGTAAATGAGCACTTTACAGATTATCATTTACATATATAACCTGCTTTTAAAACTTTTAAAAATTTGTTCTTTTTATATATATAACAAAAGAATGCATTTTGACCTATTTTACATACATGCAGTATAACTTCCCATTCTTGGGTTGTACATGATGTGGAGTTACATTGGTCATGTATTCATATATGAACGTAGGAAAGTTATGTCCGATTCATTCTACTGCCATTCCGATTCCTATTCACCCTCTCTTCCCTTCATTCCCTTTTGTAATCCAATGAACTTCTGTTCTTTCCTACCACCCTCTTATTGTGTGTTAGCATCCACATATCAGAGAGAACATTCGGCCCTTGGTTTTTTGGGATTGGCTTATGTCACTCAGCATGATAGTCTCCAGTTCCATCCATTTACCAGAAAATGCCATAATTTCATTTTCTTTATGGCTGAGTAATATTACATTGTGTATATATACCACATTTTCTTTATCCATTCGTCTATTAAAGGGCACTAAGGTTGGTTCTATAGCTTAGCTATTGTGAATTGAGCTGCCATAAACATTGATGTGGCTGCATCACTATAGTATGCTCATTTTAAATCCTTTGGATATTGATGTGTGGGTTAACTGGATCAAATGGTGATTCCATTCCAGGTTTTCTGAGGAATCTCCATACTGCTTTCCATAGTGGTTGCACCAGTTTTCAGTCTCACCAGCAATGTATAAATATACCTTTCCCCCCACACACATCCTTGCCAACATATAATCTGCTCTTAACATGTATTTTCTGCCCTCTAAAACATGCCAAAATACTTGGTTTATTGCATGTATATCTCTCTATTGCAGTTCAATAACAATAATTTGCATTTTCTAGAGAATGATTCATCAGCTACATTGTTTTACCACATTTTGGTCATACTTGGATATAAGATGTATTATAAATAAGCATTATCACTAATAAAATTTATAAAGTACTATATAGTTTGCAAATGATTTTCTTTTTTTTTAATTGTAGGTGGACACAAAACCTTTGTTTTATTTATTCATTTTTATATGGTACTGAGGATGGAATCCAGTACCTCACCTATGCTAGACATATGCTCTACCACTGAGCTACAACCTCAACCCCTCTTTTTTTAATAAATGAGAATGGATTCAATATTACCCCTATAATAACATTCTCAATAACTTGTATTCATATATGTTTTATTTCTTTGTGGGAAAAAAAGGAATACTAGGAATTACACATAACTTAAAGCATATTGTCATCTAAGTTGTTGCAATAATCTTGGTCACCTTTTAGCAGTATTTCTTTTCTAAACTATCTCTAACTTTAGTTTTCCTAAGTGAAATAAATTATGATTACAGTAAACTGGAAGCATCTGTTGTTCTCCTCTACTTAACACTTTCAGTTTACAAGTCTAATATTTGAGTGTGTTGATGAAGTCTATTGACATCACCTCAGTTGTGCTACTATTTATACATTTAAGAATTTAAAACAAATTTTTACTAGGGCTGGTAATATAGCTTATGGTGGAATACTTGGCTAGCATGTGAAAATTTCCAGCACTACAAAAAAAAACCAACAAAAACAAAAAATTAAATACTATGTTTGACTTATAAAAATATTAGCAGGCAGGGGTATTGTCTATTATTTCTATTATTAACAACTTGCATCATAAGTAAGGGGATCATAGGCCATGGATTGCCTGGTATACTCCTGATTTTTGCCTGCTGTACCAATGTAATTAATAATAACCCCCTTTTTCAATCTCCAAGTATAATGTACTCACTGCTATTTACCAATGTATACCCAATTTCTAGTATTACACATAGCATGTATTAAGAGCTCAGTATTTGTTAATGAATAAATGATAGTCCATATCCAAAGAGATAATCCCATTATATAGAATTCAAAGAATATAGTTCTGCATTAAAATACTATGAGCATTTTGGTGGACTAAATGAGGAATCTCAAGAAAGATATGTTCATGTTCTAATCCCCTGGAACCTTATATGGCAAAAAATGTGATTAAATTAAAAACTTAAAAGAGTTTATCCTGGATTATCTGAGTGCAATCACATGTATCTTTATAAGACAGAGGAGGTTTTGTGATACACAACACACACACACACACACACACACAGAGAAGGCACTGAGAAGACAGAGTAGAGAGAGATGACCACAAGCTAAGGAACAACAGCCAACAGCAACCAGAAGTTGGAAAAGACAAGAAATTAATTCTCTTTAGAGCCTCCATTCGTAATATGGCTTGCTAACACCCTTTATTTGCAGTTTAGGGCCCCTAAGAATGTGAAAAAATAAATTTATGTTGTTTTCATTCACCCATTTTGTGGCAATTTTTTATGGCAGCCAGAGGAAGCTAATATAAGCTTTTTTACACATTGCTTGCAAAAGTAAAAAAATAAATAAAAGAATATCCTCATGGTTACTTATGTTGTTGTAGAGGAGAATTTTGTGCACTTGGGAAAGTATGAGATTCTTCCACACATTAACTAAATAAAATTGGAAAAATTACTTAAATTTCAATTTCTTGTATCTGTAAAATGGGAGACCTGATACATCCCTGCTTAGCCCAAAGTGGTTTTATATTGAAACTAAATTGCAAGAATGTATATTTCATACTCAATAAATATTTATTGACGCCTATTATGTACCAGGATCTATTCTAAGCTTTTAATCTCTTGTTTTCCAATACATTGTCTACCAATGTATTTGTGTGTGTGTGTGCATGCATCTTTTAAAACTTTTAAAATGGACACCAAACGACAGTCATGGTTCCTAATGTCATTGAGCTTACATTCTAATGCAATGAGCAGGCAATACACAATAAAAAAATTCAAAACATTATTTCAGATAATAATAAGGACTTTGAAAAAATTAAATGAGGTAACCTAATAAAGTGCTCGGGAAAGAGAGCAATTTTACACAGAGTGATCAGGAATGGATTTTCTAAAAAGATGGCTATTCAGCCAGGCATGGTGGCACATGCCTATAATCCCAGCAGCTCACAAGTTCAAAGTCAGCTTCAGCAATGGCTAAGCACTAATCAACTCAGTGAGACCTTGTCTCTAAATGAAATACAAAATAGGTCTGAGAATGTGCCTCAGTGGTCAGGTGCCCCTGAGCTGAATCCCTGGTACCCCTCCCCCAAAATGGCTATTCAAGTTAAAACCAATTTAGTGGTGGGGAAAGCCATCTAAAAAACTGGGATAAGAGGCTGAGCGCGGTGGTGCACGCCTGTAAATCCTATCAGCTTAACAGGCAGAGGCAAGGAGGATCATGAGTTCAAAGCCAGCCTCAGCAATTTGGCAAGGCACTAAGCAACTCAGTGAGACCCTGTCTCTAATAAAATACAAAATAGGGTTAGGGATGTGCCTCAGTGGTCAAATGCCCCTGAGTTCAATCCCAGTACCCCCAACAAAAAAAGAAAAAAAAAACTGGGATAAGAGCTTTTGAGCAGTGGAACTTGAAAAACTAACCATAATTTTTGCATGTTTGAGGAATGAAAGCTTTTCATGAGTTTGAAAAATAGAAAAAGGTCCAGTATGACTAAATTATAGAGATCAAGGGAAACAATGCAAGAGATGAAGTCAGATATTCAAGGGTCAGATCATGTAAGGTCATGTAAGCCATAATAAGGAGTTTTGATTTTATTGTGAATATAATGTATATCCATGATTAGAAGGTTGTATGCATGAAACTGGCATTATCTCATTTACAGTCTTAAAAGATGACTAGATTCTGAGTAGAGAAAGCTGCTGGGATTACAGGCATATGTCACTGCACCCAATGGAGAATGACTATTCTGAACATGTTAGATTTGGAATACCTAATAGATATCCAAGAGAAAATTTTAGTGGACATTTCAGTACATGTAATATACATTTAGAGCTTCCATGATAGGGAAGTGTGGATTAGGGATGAAGATATGAATTTGGAAATAATCATCATAACACTGATATTTAAAATCACAGAATAGATAAATTACTTTTGGGGAAAGTACCCAGAGGAAACAGAAGGTCCAGAATAAATCCTTGGGGTACTTCAATATTTGGACATCAAACAAGGCAGAAAACAGAACAAAGACTGAGCTAAAATGTTGAAAGAGCCAATGAGATAGGAAAAAATCCTAAAGAAAAATGAATCAATAAAATGTCAGCAAGATAATATTCACTTCTGTATGTGTAAATAAATCTACCAATAGATTTATTTACATATACAGAAGTGAATATTATCTTGTACCACCAGCACTAGAACCTTATAATTTTGGAAGGAAGATGAATATAAGCCTCATAAAAACAATAGAGTATATTGCCCTCTAACTGGTCTTCCTATCTCCAAGTTTGCCTTTAATTTACTCCATACAAGCCACAGGTTAATTTCCCCCAAAAAACAGTACTTGTGTCAATGAAAAGTTATTGGCTTTAAACAAAAATGATCATAGTTCTCATATGTTCAAGAATTTTCTTTGCCTATGTAGTCAATTATCATCTCATTCTGGTGCTAAACAAAGGATGGCCACAGCCTCATCTCCTGTTAAGCCATTTATGAGATCTTATAGCATTTTTTTTCTTGTTTGTCCTATTTATCATTGATTTCACCCATTCCTTCTCTTGTTTGTAACTAGTGTATTTATCTTGTCTTTGTCTAAATTGTGAGCTCCTTGAAAACAGGTTACATCTAAGCTCTTTGCTTAGCCACTAGTATAGTAACTAAATGTATTTATTTTTCTTCCAAATGGGCAAAGACCAACACATTTTAATCATATAATATTTAACACTGGTGTTAAAATGGAGCAAAGTTTGAGTATCATAAAATTAGATTAGGAGCTGGGGATGTGGCTCAAGCGGTAGCGCGCTCGCCTGGCATGCGTGCGGCCCAGGTTCGATCCTCAGCACCACATACCAACAAAGATGTTGTGTCCGCCGAGAACTAAAAAATAAATATAAAAAAAAAAAATTAGATTAGCGTTAACTGTGGGAATGAAGGAGAGATGAAGTAGTCTGAAGCCAGATTAAAAAGGGCCTTTTATACCAAACTAAGGAATTCAGATGCTATTCAGTTAGGGGAGAGCTAATGAAAAATTTTTAAAATATTTTCTAGATGTTGATGTACCTTTATTTTTTTATTTATATGTGGTGCTGAGGATTGAACCCAGTGCCTCACACATGCTAGGTGTACCACTAAGCCACAACCTCAGCCCCGAGCTAATGAAATTTTAACACTAATATCTGTGTCAGGAATGAATCAGTAGAAGGAATAAATGAGAGTAGCCTCAAATTGGAAGCAATGGGACATTAGTAGGAATGAATTTTTAGGGGTAGCCATACCAGTCTAACTGGCTCCCCAAAAGAAGATTGGGTGTCTGGGAGTGGTGAAAAATAAGACCAATGAAAGAGGAACAGAATATGAAGGACTTGAAAGCCAAGCAAAAGCATATGACTTGAGATCCCTGGTTTCTAATGCCTGTTTCCCTCCTTGGGGAACACCCCTTTTCTTTTCTGGAATGCAGTTTCCTTTTCCTAAGGTTTTCTTCAACAATAATGTTAATTTTCTGTAATGCTCTGACCTGATATAGAGATTCTCAACCCTTGACTGCTCATTAGAAATTCAGCAGATTAGACAAAGGGGAATGAAAAGAAGGGGGGTTGGGAATAGGAAAGATAATAGAATGAATCATACATGAATATATGGCCAGTGAAACTCCACATTATGTACAACCACAAGAATGGGATCCTAATTAGAATAAGTTAGACTGTATGTTTGTACAATATGTCAAAATACACTCTACTGTCATGTATACCTAAAAAGAAAAAAAAAAGAAAGAAATACATGGAGACCTTTAAATACTATTGATTTCTAGATTCTGGATTTCAGATATTCGTACTTGTCTGAACTTGATTGTCTGACCTTAGATGCAGTCCCCAAGTGATTCCACTGTACAGCCAAGGTTGAGTTCAACAGATGTAGAAAACAGTGAAGCATCAAGATTATCAAACATAGTAATGATATGTTGGGAGGGAATGTTTTAGGGAAGACTAACATGAGTATATAGACTATAGAGGGAAAAGACTGGAGCAAGCAAACAAGGATTTTTCAATAATTCAGGAGAAAAACTTCTAAGGCCTGGATAAGCATGCATGCAATAACACTATAGGGAAGAAGATGAGTGAAAGAAACATTTAGAGAAAAGTAATACCAGAACTCAATAGCAGATTGAATATTAAACCTGATCAAAAGGAAAAGAAAATATAAAGTCAAATTTCTAGCATAATACATTGTGAAACAGCTGGTTACTCATGATTATTGACAATATGGTAACCAACATTAACTACTATGTCAGGGTCTACTCTGTGCTTTATCTCATTTAATCTTTACAACTCTATAGATACCATCATCATTACCATTTTGCAAATTCAAAAACTGAAGACAAGAGAGCAATTAAAGTTGCCCAATGTTACACAGCAAGTTGTAGAGAAGATATTCCACCTCAGTGGGTCTGACTCCCTTTTCCTTAGAATAGGAAGATGATCCGCTACATATTGAATCTGGTGAATTTGAACAAGCAACTAGAAAAAGCAAAGTGGCTATAAAGAAGGCCAGACAAGAACATAAATGACTGAATCAAGTTAGATTTGACTATAGAAAATAATCTTTTTCTTCAATGATAGGGATCAAACCCAGGGCCTCCTCACATATGCAAGGCAAATGCTCTACCACTGAGCTACATGCCCAGCTCCAAGAGGAAAACATATACAAGAGGCTCCTATCCTGCTATACTCGAGTGTTGCCCTGTGTGAATTTCAGGCCCATTATTGCCACTTCTTAAGACTTTTTCTGAAAAGATGGAAATCTGGGTTCATATATACAATCTCCTAATACTTAAATGTCAGTTAACTCAAGTGTCAACACTACTGGGTTGTGAGCGCAGTAGCGCTCATCTGTAATACCAGTGGCTGGTGTGGCTGAAGCAGGAGGATAGTAAGTTGAAAGCCAGCCTCAGTAACTCAGAAAGACCCTGTCTCTAAACAAAACAATAAAAAGGGATGGGGATGTGACTTACTGGTTCAAACTGGTTTTGTACTGGGTTCAATCCCCAGTACAAAAACAAAAAACACTAATGTGGCCCAAACTAAATATGGCTGCAGATTTGCCTCTCTGATCAATAGGTTGTTAGAAATTCAGTATTGGATTTAGATTGGAAGATTGGGGCACAGAGGATAGAAATGTTGTAGAAGTAGTATGCACTGGAATAACTACCAGCATATAACATTTGTTAAAACAATGCAAAAATATATGTTAACAAGACAGGACTCTTTCATGTTTTTTTTTAGCCTTATAGAAAGCTGACAAAATAGAAGTGTAAAACTAGCAGTTGGAAGTATGTTTAATTCAGTTTTCTATGAACTAAATTTTTAAATTCCAGACAATGACTTGAATTTTCAGGTATCCAACATGTGATGAAAACATTTGAAATTGTGAAAATATTTTTATCCCCACTGATTGAAAGGTAAATAAAAAATTGTGTTTTATCTACACTTTTACTTTTTCTTTGCTACTTTGGGTTACTCCTTCCCAGTCCAGTTTCTCACAAACACTCATATTTTAAAAGCCTATAGCAGAGGGATTTACTATTAGCAAACATTAAAGATTAAGTAAAATATTTTTAATTTTTAATCATTCAATTTCAAGTTCCTTAATTATTAGAACATTCAGGTTTTAGGGCTAAGTAACTACTCACTTTGATGTCTAGGTTACTATAGTGTTTCTGAAGCCCATTCTCACTATCAGATAAATGTATTCATTATCAGACATGAGGAATGTAAACCAGTTGTGTAAAAACACACATATGAAAGTATTTTTTGCAACTGCAAAATCCTACAAAAAAGTATAAATAAATATTATTCTGGTATTATTTTGAAGCTAGAAGTGTCCTGAAATTATAACATGAAACCTCTTGTATTTGAAACAAAATTTGCATCTTTCCCAAAAATGTTTCCTTTTTTTTAACACACAACTAAGTTTATGAATAAAAATGCATTTTCTGGTTCTTAAAAATAAAGTGAAATTGATTTAATAGCAATAATTGTAGTAACAATAAGGTGGGGAATTTTTCCTATTCCATAGCAAAAATCTAAAAATGCAGAATTGTGTCAAAAACCTCCAGAACCACACCACTCCCTTCTATTATCAGATTTAAATGTTCAGGATAGTGCAACTGTTATGAAAACGGTATTCAGGACTAGGTACTTGGAACACCTAGAGCTATTTTGACATGTCAAACTTAAGTTTGGGTCTTTGAAAATCCTGCCCTCCATTGGACACTAAGTCGTTCAGGATAACACACAGTTTTTCTTTTGATTACATTGTATCAAGAACTGTGCTCAAAATGGAGAAGGGGACATTTCTGTTGTTAAAATATATAGAAACATGACTCCATTTTTGTAAAGCTAAAATGTCGCAAATGGTGGAACACTTACCCTCTCCTTTAATATATTACCTGAGAAATATAAATAGTTCAACCTGCCAGCTTTGAAAAGCCTAACCCTGTGTCTTAACGTGGACTTTATATAAAATGGAAATAAAACTGCTAACAAGAAAAAAACAAAAACCAAGAGTGAGCAATTTAAAACCCTCCAAGCGCCCCGCGCTCTACCAACACTTCTTCAGAACAAGTCTGGCATATTCTGAGCATTCCTCGGTGACCGGTGGCCGGACGTTCCTTTGCGGAAAGCTGTTTCTAACCAGAGGTACCAGGACAATAAGCCCCTTCCTTTCATCTCTTTCTCATTCACTTTGCAGACGGCAGGCCAATAAAGAGCTTAATGTTTTCTTTCCGTACTGGGGCTTTTCGCTTTCGTCTCGTCTCCTCAGCCCTATCCCCGGATCCCCCACCCCTAAGCCTGCCGAAACCGAGGACCTGAAGCGATTCCCCGCGCGGCGCCCCGGGGGCGCCAGGCCTCAACGCTGCAGGCTGGTCCCAGGACGCCTGGCCCACGCTGGGCAATCTCAGCTCCCTAGGGGCGCCAGGGAAATCAGTGCTCAGACGCGCCACGGACAGGGGTTGGGTAAGGTAGGAAAATCGTGCGTTTTCTTCCCAGGTTGCAGCAGCAAAAACGAGGAGGGAAAAGAATCGTGTACAACGCGAGCTCAGGATCCGGATTCTGGGAACAAAGAGCCTATGCAGGAAGACCAGGCAACCACACCAACGCACTCAAAAGGGCTCTCCAGCTTTTACGCAAGCGGCCCGCAACTCAACAACGTTCGGCTCCCCTTACGCCACTGGCTTGGTCCCAGAGCCTTCGCGAATAAGGCTTTGCGCACTGCGGCGGGGCTGCGCCGCAACCGAGCTTGGCCCTCTGGCTCCTCCCCGCCGGCCTGCGCGGATTGGTGACAGATGGCAGCCAGGTTGCTGATTGGGTGGCGAAGGAGCCATTCGGGGCGGCTCTGGTGGGTTCGGCTGCCCCAGAGTGATAAGTTCGGCTTCTGACACGCCTCAGCGCCAGCAGCGAGTTGGAGCTCTATGGAGGTGGCGGCTGGTACCGGGTGGTGGCTGCAGCAGGGACTCCTCTGAGCTGAGAGTTTCAAGCCGTCCCCGACTCCTTCCTCCCCCTTCCCTCCCCCTTTTTTGTTTTCCGTTCCCCTTCCCCCTCCCTTCCCCGTCCCCGACGACCGGATCCTGAGGAGGCAGCTGCGGTGGCAGCTGCTGAGTTCTCGGTGAAGGTGAGTGGAGTCGCCGCCGCCGAGCGGAGCGCTCTAAAATGGCCGCCGCCCCGGCCGCTTCTTCTCGTGTGGTACAAAATGGCGGCCGCAGGCGGAACCGGGCGGGGCGACCCTATTTTAGCGTTTCCTCTGCACTCGGGGCATCTGGAAATTCCTGGCCTTTGCTCTCCTTTGCCGTTTCTGATGGAGTAGAAGGAAAACTGCAACTTGACTACGCTTCATGTCGGGTGTTGGCAGGGTGCGCCGACGAGGCCAGGCGGGCCGAGGCACGGTGTGCTTGGGCGGCGGGCGAGCGTGGCGCGGGCGCGCGCGGCGGCGGGAGGGCGATGGGCCGCGGGCAGGGCCCAGCCGTTGGCGCGGGACCAGCGACGCGCAGGAGTCCCGGAGCCCGGCCTCCCGGCGGGGCGAAGTTAAGCGGGGCCTGTCGGCCGGCTGCCCTTCGTGGGGGGAGGCAGAGGGTGAGGGCTTGGGCCCCTTTGTCGGCCCGCGGAGGCAATGGCGAGGCGGCTGTCAGTCCCGGGGGATTTATGGGTGGGAGGGGGCCTACCCAGAGGCGGCGGGTGGGCCGGAGGCCGCCTTCCTGCCCCGAGAACAAAGAGCCGGGCGCTGAGCCGGCGGGGGCGGCCTCCGCCGCTGCTCCCGCCGAGGGACCCACGGCCTCGCGGGGCGCCTGTCGGTAGCACTTACCTAACTCCATCCGGGGTGGGAGGAATCCGCTGCTCTATTGTTCCCAGGAAGGGAAAACGGGGCGGAGGTTTTGCTGCCATGTTGTGGCCCTGGTCTTCCGCCTGCCGAGTGCCTGCACGCCTGGGCCGTCGGCGAGTCTTAACACAACCTGCCTTCTGCGAGAAGGAGGGACGGGCAGTGAGGAAAGCCGTCTTAGGCCTTGTCCAGGCGGTGCGGCTCGCCACCGAGGCAGCACAATTATGAGAGCAGACATTTCCCACCTAGTGTTCTAGGTGTTGATAAGTTATCTTTTAAGTTTTAAAGATAGTAGCATGTGGCTCGGTTTTGAGCAGTTTGAGTTCTTGTGTGTCTTCGAGGGCTGGTCTTGCGTCCTTGAGCAGCCGGCAGTTTCTTTAAAAAAATTCTGCGCATTTGTTTTTTGAGTACGTTCTATTTTTAGTGTTATGAGACCTGCAATGCAGTGAAAGTTAAATCAACTGCAGTGCCAGGATCTGAAATAATTTATTGAATGAAGGTGTATAGATCTGTGTGTTAGCAGTGTCTAATTTTGATGCTCTTTCTCATTCTAGGTTTTTCATTTCTCCCATCCCCTCCCTTCCCCACCCTATCCATTAATATTATTCTTTTGAAGATTCTTCGTTGTCAAGCCGCCAAAGTGGAGAGTGCGATTGCAGAAGGGGGTGCTTCTCGTTTCAGGTATGTGTAGATTTCTTTAGGGGGATGGTTTGGAAAAGTGATCACAAAATAAGAAGTCACTACCCTAATTCTGACTTAACATGCTACAATTTTTAAAGTCCTTAAGTTTGTTTTTGGTTTTTTTTTTTACTGACAGTTTTCTCATTAACTACTCAAAGAATAAATGCAATTATTAGTGTTTTTAATAACCTTTATTCCTTTAGAATGAGACATGATTGGTATAATGAAGAAAAAAAATTTTTTTAAATAGTGCTTCTTCGGGCGGAGGAGGAAGTAGGGGTGCACCTCAGCACTATCCCAAGACTGCTGGCAACAGGTATGGTAAACATGTAAAAACATCAGCTTAATAGTAGATTAACTCTTGGTCATCCCTTAAATAGATCATCTAATGTGAGTTGGGACTCTGAAACCGCTTATTCTTGGGTTATTTTTAATGATGTTATTTTTTGAAATCAGTTATTATTCATGCAAGGTGTTTTATATGGAATATGATCAACAAGATATTAGTGTTCTCAAGGTGTGGCTCCTGGACCACCTGCATTAACATCATCTGAGAATATATACTGGAAATGAAAATTCTTAGGCACTACCCCAAACCTGCTAAAGCAAAACTGGGAGTGGGCCCAGCAATCTGTTTTATGAAGCCCTGTGAATGATTCTGATATACCATACTATTTGAGAATCAATGATTTCCAGAGTTACTTTGTTGTGGGGCAGGTAGGGAAAGCATAGCATAGATTTTTCTGTTTGGTAGAGTTTCTGATCAGTGTGACATTTGGTGTGTAACTGGCTGCTGTTTCACATTTTCTTGATTTATGAGTCTCTTTTTTGACGTTAATCAGCGAGTTCCTGGGGAAAACCCCAGGGCAAAACGCTCAGAAATGGATTCCTGCACGAAGCACTAGACGAGATGACAACTCCGCAGCAAACAACTCCGCAAATGAAAAAGAACGACATGATGCAATCTTCAGGAAAGTAAGAGGGTAAGTTTTAAAATCTGCTTTCATAAGAAGGAAGAAGTATAGATTAGCTGTATTTATATACTATATATGTTATACTATTCATAAGGTAATGTTCGTGCCCAGAGAGCATATTTTTTTCTAAATGTTTATTTTTTTAGTTGTAGTTGGACACAGTACCTTTATTTTATTTATTTATTTATTTATTTCTATGTGGTGCTGAGGATCGAACCCAGGGCCTCGTACATGCTAGGTGAGCTCTCTACCACTGAGCCACAACCCCAGCCCAAGAATATATTTTAGTGAATGTTAATGTTCACAGTATCCCAAATAGTCTTAAACTGAAGAGAATCACATCAGTATTTGTACTGCTGGTTCTAGTCAGTTGGTTATAGCCATAAGCCTGTTGTCCTGGCATTTCCATCTTGGCTTAGTGTGTAACCCCATTATGGTAGGGAGTATTAACTATCGCAGCTAATGGTCTCTGTTTAGTCCCTGATAATGAGGCCTTTGTGCTCTTAGTTTTCAAAAAGGTTTGTTGTCAGACAGCTGGGAACCCCCAATTTGACAGATATTATAGTCTAAACAACAGTGACAAGGAAGAACCTTTATTCTGTTTGCTGATATTTCAAATGTGATTCTTTTTTCCCCAGCATACTCAATAAGCTTACTCCTGAAAAGTTTGACAAGCTATGCCTTGAGCTCCTCAATGTAGGTGTAGAGTCTAAACTCATCCTTAAAGGGGTCATACTGCTGGTAAGTTTTAAACGTTGGAAACTTGGGAAGACAAAAATATAAACCCTAGATTGTTGTTTTGTTTGTTTTTGCCTTTAATCATATCTTAACCCTGAGGTCTGAGTTAGATGGACATGTGTTTCTGAATGCTGATAGTAATAAAAACAGAACGATTAGCTTTGTCATAAGATTTAAGAGTGAAGTTTAAATTGTTTATACTGTGTTCAAAGGGCTATCAGCAATCTATTTGTTTTCCTTTTGTAGAAATGAATTGTATGATAGCAAAAGATTTTTAGTGCCTTTTTACACACACACACACACACCCCAGTACCACCACCACCCCTTTGAACCTCTGGCCTCTTATGTGCTAGGCAAGTGCTCTACCACTGAGCTACATCCCCAGCCTTCCAGTGTCTTTTCCAACTTGGTGGTAGGGGAAGAAATGAGAATACATGAGGTCTTTTTAACAATGAAAGAAGCAAAGAGAAATACTGTCATGAGATTTAAGACTACCCCAAAAAAATGGTCATAAAAGGACTTGTTTGAAAAGCTGCCAGTTGATTTATTTTTATAAATGACTTCCTCTGTAGATTGTGGACAAAGCCCTAGAAGAGCCAAAGTATAGCTCACTGTATGCTCAGCTATGTCTGCGATTGGCAGAAGATGCACCAAACTTTGATGGCCCAGCAGCAGAGGGTCAGCCGGGACAGAAGCAAAGCACAGTATGTGGTGACTTTTATTTGCTTATTTTAAAATTGATTTGAAAGATGACGTTAATAAAGCCTGTGCCTTTTATTTTCAGACATTCAGACGCCTCCTAATTTCCAAATTACAAGATGAATTTGAAAACCGAACCAGAAATGTTGATGGTAAGAATTTGTTTATATTTGAGGGCTGGGATGTAGCTCAATGTAGAGTGCTTCTTTAGCATAAGCAAGGGCCTGTGTTTGATCCCCTGCACCACACCAAAAAATTATGTTTGATAGTAATTACATACAGTATATTTTCAACCTAATTCTAAGTGTTGGCTTTATTTTCCCCCTTTAGTCTATGATAAGCGTGAAAATCCCCTCCTCCCTGAGGAGGAGGAACAGAGAGCCATTGCTAAGATCAAGATGTTGGGGAACATCAAATTCATTGGAGAACTTGGCAAGCTTGATCTTATTCATGAATCTATCCTTCATAAGTGCATCAAAACAGTAAGTATTACTGGGAATTTACACTTAAATTAAGATAATCAATGAGAGCATCTTTGGGAGGAATTGAGTCAATTATAATTGTTTTGTGCCATCTTAGAAAGTAGATTCAGTGGGGCTGGGTCTCAGCAGTGGAGCACTCGCCTAGCACATGTGAGGCCCTGGGTTTGATTTTCAGCCCCACTTAAAAAAAGATGATGTGTTCAACTACAACTAAAAAACAAGTTAGTGGATGGTTAGTGAAATATTTAGATGGCCAACAAAACTAAATGCTGTAGAACAATGTTTAATATGAAAATATGCCGTGTGTTTTATAAAGTAAATGTTGAAGTGATTGCCCACATCAGAACTGCTTGTTTTGAAGGGATTGCCTTGAAACAAATCAATAGAACTATACTAGATGCTGTAGGAACTATGAATGGATCAGTGCAAAGCGAACTACTACATAACCCAGAATAATTAAAATTTTGTCAACATGTGGCCTTTCATTCTTTTGGTAGCTTTTGGAAAAGAAGAAGAGAGTCCAACTCAAAGATATGGGAGAGGATTTGGAGTGCCTCTGTCAGATAATGAGGACAGTGGGACCTAGATTAGACCATGAACGAGCTAAGGTGTGTATGTTGCTGATGAAAGCAGTATATGTACTTTATTTTTTGACATTAAAGGGGGTTGCCATGGTCATTTACCTTGGTGATAGTTTAGAAGTCTTAAAGGCCTAAGACAGTACATATTTATTTTAGTTCTTTCAATTATGTATTTTTCTCTTTTATCAGTCCTTAATGGATCAGTATTTTGCCCGAATGTGCTCCTTGATGTTAAGTAAGGAATTGCCAGCGAGGATTCGTTTCCTGCTGCAGGTAAAACTGGTTTGTTTGAATACGTTGTTAAAGCTGAGTTTTTCTGTTCAGGAATATAAAAATGAAATTTACACTTTTAAATTACAGGATACCGTAGAGTTGCGAGAACACCATTGGGTTCCTCGCAAGGCTTTTCTTGACAATGGACCAAAGACGATCAATCAAATCCGTCAAGATGCAGTAAAAGTAAGATGATATGTGTGTATTTAATCAAGTAGACTTGAAGTATTTTTATAGTAGCACAGGGACACAAACCCTCCCCATCTTATTTGAGATTGTCAGTGGGAAGTTCTTACAGAAACATAGCAGTCTAACATTCTATAGGTTTTTCTGTTTTCCCCAATATTAATTTTAGTTTTCAGTAAAATAGTGTTCAAAAATGAAAGTACTTATTCACCTCATTTTCAAAGGATCTAGGAGTGTTTATCCCTGCTCCTATGGCTCAAGGGATGAGAAATGACTTCTTTCTGGAGGCACCGTTCATGCCACCCAGGATGAAAATGGATAGGGACCCACTTGGAGGGCTTGCTGATATGTTTGGACAAATGCCAGGTAATTTTTGAACAGAACAGAAGTTTGGTTGAACTAAAAAATTAGTCTAAATTTTTTAATAGTAGAGTTTTAAGAGTTGCTCATGTATGTATTTTAAGGTAGTGGAATTGGTACCGGTCCAGGAGTTATCCAGGATAGATTTTCACCCACCATGGGACGTCATCGTTCAAATCAACTCTTCAATGGCCATGGGGGACACATCATGCCTCCCACACAATCACAGTTTGGAGAGATGGGAGGCAAGTTTATGAAAAGCCAGGTAAGAAGGCATTAGGAACAAGTGTTAATATTGCAATGTCAATTTATTTTGCTTCTTTATATAAAGATACAGCTATTTTAGGTGTCCTTTCTAAACTAAATTTACATCCTTGGCAGTTATTTCAAATTGAGTGAAATACTTATTAAGATTAGTAAAGTCACATTACTTTGATAGTTAGGCTAGATTTTTATTCTTCCCTGTTTCATCTTTTACTTTCTCTGGGCAAATTCAATTAAGCTTTCCCTATGGCTTGGCTCATCCCTTTGGTACTTGATTACCATAATTTGTGGACCCCCTTTTTATCTAGACTTTCTTTCTCCCTTTCTGAAATAGGGGCTAAGCCAGCTCTACCATAACCAGAGTCAGGGACTCTTATCCCAGCTGCAAGGACAGTCGAAGGATATGCCACCTCGGTTTTCTAAGAAAGGACAGCTTAATGCAGATGAGGTACATTTGCCTATATTACTTATGTATGGTAGTTTGTCGATTCAGAAAATCTATTGCCCGATGATTATAAAAAGACGCGTTATTAAGAGGACTTATGCTGGAGTTCTTTTCTTTTTTCTCTCTTTTTCTGTCTTTTTCTTTCTTTGAATGTCCAGCGTCCTATGAGCGAAGATTATGAGATATGAGGGCAAGACTTTATTAGTTAGGGTGAGGAAAATGGTTGTCAGTATGTTGTTCCTGGTTTCGTTATAAGCAGAGTGATTTAGCAAGATGTTTTCTGAACTTCATTTAATTTGCTGGGTTTTTATTTTAATAATGCTAATCCTAGGAGAATTCCAATGGAAATGTAAGGTTTATGACAATATCTTATTCTTCCGTGGATCAGGTCTTCAATTTTCTTGCCAGAAATTAAATGTATTACGTTAACATTGAATAACTTTTTTTAGTTTGTTTTTAAGAAACATTTCTGCCCTAGATTATATCATGTCTGTAGAATTAATTTTTAGGATATTAGAGTGTTAAATGTAACGTTAGCCAACTATATGTATTAACTTGGATGTCTGGTATGGTTTGTTTTTAATTCCAGATTAGCTTGAGGCCTGCTCAGTCATTCTTAATGAATAAAAATCAAGTGCCAAAGCTTCAGCCCCAGATAACCATGATTCCTCCTAGTGCACAACCACCACGCACTCAAACACCACCTCTGGGACAGGTATAGGCCCCATAGTATGACATCATTCTTCCTTTTTAACTTCATGTTTTCTTCCACTAATGTCACATGTTCCTTTTATCTATCATGTTGCTTATCTTTTAGACACCTCAGCTTGGTCTCAAAACTAATCCACCACTTATCCAGGAAAAGCCTGCCAAGACTAGCAAAAAGCCACCACCGTCAAAGGAAGAACTACTTAAACTAACTGTAAGCATCCAGTGGTTCTATAAATAATCTTTAGTTCTTGGTATATTTGGAATAGAGAAAACAAACAGTAATTGGATTGTATTCTTTTTAGGAAACTGTTGTAACAGAGTATTTGAACAGTGGAAATGCAAATGAGGCTGTTAATGGTGTAAGAGAAATGAGAGCTCCTAAACACTTTCTTCCTGAGATGTTAAGCAAAGTAATAATCCTGTCACTGGATAGAAGTGATGAAGATAAAGAAAAAGCAAGTTCTTTGATCAGTTTACTCAAACAGGAAGGGATAGCCACAAGTGACAACTTCATGCAGGTAGAATACCTTTCCTGATTGTGTAATAAGAACTCTCCACTCATTGAAAACTGTAACAAACTGACTGTTGTGTTTTCCTTCTAAGGCTTTCCTGAACGTATTGGACCAGTGCCCCAAACTGGAGGTTGACATCCCCTTGGTGAAATCATATTTAGCACAGTTTGCAGCTCGTGCCATCATTTCAGAGCTGGTGAGCATTTCAGAACTAGCTCAACCACTGGAGAGTGGCACCCATTTCCCACTCTTCTTACTTTGTCTTCAGCAATTAGCTAAATTACAAGATCGAGAATGGTTAACAGAACTTTTTCAACAAAGCAAGGTCAATATGCAGAAAATGCTCCCAGGTAAGAGAATGCTGGTTTGTTAACACTAAACCTAGAAGTTCTTGGTAACTTGAGTGGATTTATGTGGATCAGACAACTTTACCTTTCCAAGTAATAATAAACATTGCCCTGGATACATCTTAAGATCTTATTTTAAAAGGGGATTATCATATCTTTTTACTTGATCCATGTATTAAAAGAGTTCATTTTGCAGTTGTGGGGTTGTAGCTCAATGGTAGAGCACTTTCTTAACAGGCCAGTTGGATAAAGTGAACTGCTACTCAATGATGCAAATGATTTTATCTCTTCAGAAATTGATCAGAATAAGGACCGCATGTTGGAGATTTTGGAAGGAAAGGGACTGAGTTTCTTATTTCCACTTCTCAAATTGGAGAAGGAACTTTTGAAGCAAATAAAGTTGGATCCATCCCCTCAAACCATATATAAATGGATTAAAGATAACATCTCTCCCAAACTTCATGTAGATAAAGGATTTGTGAACATCTTAATGACTAGGTAAGATGAGTGGCCTTCTATAAACAGTAACATCCATGTTTTATTTGCTAGAGAATAAGTCTGCAAGGCAGGGAGCTAAAAGTTGTCTGTTTCTTGAGCCAGATAACTCACTTTGTGGTTCTAAAAAGGCTTCTTTTTGTCCAGCTTCTTACAGTATATTTCTAGTGAAGTAAGCCCACCTAGCGATGAAACAGATTCTTCCTCTGCTCCTTCCAAAGAACAGTTAGAGCAGGAAAAACAACTGCTTCTTTCTTTCAAGCCAGTGATGCAGAAATTCCTTCATGATCATGTGGATCTACAGGTCAGTGCCCTGTATGCTCTGCAGGTGCACTGCTACAACAGCAATTTCCCAAAAGGTGAGATGACAAGTGTTAAAGGAATTAGGAGTTCAGGGGCAGTGCATGATGAGAAAGCCCACTAAGTGGAGATTTGGGTTTTTTTTGTTGTTGTTGTTTTTAGGCATGTTACTCCGCTTCTTTGTTCACTTCTATGACATGGAAATTATTGAAGAAGAAGCTTTCCTGGCTTGGAAAGAAGATATAACCCAAGAGTTTCCAGGAAAAGGCAAGGCTTTGTTCCAGGTAAATTTTTTAATTTGGTTTGGGGTTTCTTGGTTTTTGTTTTTCCAGTTTCGTTGGTAGTATTTCAATGAGTAGTGCGCTAGTGCGCGTGTGCTCGCTCCCTCCCTCTCTCACTCTTGTAGCCACACAAAATACCTGTATTTTATTTGTGTTTATGTGATGCCAAGAATTGAACCCAGTGCCTGCCTCACATGTGCAAGGCAAATGCTCTACCAGCTGAGCTACAACCCCAGCCCTCAGTAGTTCTTTTTTAAACTAAAATACAGGCAAAAGATAGTCCTGAAAGTTTCTTAATCCATACATATCATTTTGTACTGTTCAAAGCTATTAAAAGTGGGCAGTTAGCAGCATGAAGTAAAGCTAGGAGGTGAAATTATGCTTAAATCCTAGTGGTTTATAAGATGTTGAACTAGAGGTGATTGACAAAACTTTTTGGTATTAAAAGTACTTAAACAATTTTGGTGATTGGAAGTTTATTCTTTTTATTTATTCTGTCTGTAAGTAAAGAACTTAGTATAAAGGTTCTGGTTTAGTAGTTTTCCAAGGGACCAGGCTTTGGGAAACTGTTGTACAGTGTCATACCTTACTCCTAAGGGTTATAGAGTAGCCTCACAGGGATCATCTTGAGACTAAAAAGATTTCCTGAAATGTAAGTGGACAAATGTCATACTAACCTTGAATTAAAACTTAAGACTGATTTACACAGTACATTTGCAACTGTTTGCAGTAATCAAAATGTGGTTTAAGACTTTTGCCCTTGGGTAAATGTTTGGTTTTGGTTATGTCTTGAACCTGCTGTTGCATAATAATTACAAATCTAATTTACAGGTGAATCAGTGGCTAACCTGGCTAGAAACTGCTGAAGAAGAAGAATCAGAGGAAGAAGCTGACTAAAGAACCAGCCAAAGCCTTAAATTGTGCAAAACATACTGTTGCTATGATGTAACTGCATTTGACCTAACCACTGCGAAATTCATTCCGCTGTAATGTTTTCACGATATTTAAAGCAGAAGCACGTCAGTTAGGATTTCCTTCTGCATAAGGTTTTTTTGTAGTGTAATGTCTTAATCATAGTCTGTCATCAAATATTTTAGGAGTATCTTTAATGTTTAGATAGTATATTAGCAGCATGCAATAATTACATCATAAGTTCTCAAGCAGAGGCAGTCTATTGCAAGGACCTTCTTTGCTGCCAGTTATCATAGGCTGTTTTAAGTTAGAAAACTGAATAGCAACACTGAATACTGTAGAAATGCACTTTGCTCAGTAATACTTGAGTTATTGCAATATTTGATTATCCATTTGGTTGTTACAGAAAAATTCTTAACTGTAATTGATGGTTGTTGCCGTAATAGTATATTGCCTGTATTTCTACCTCTAGTAATGGGCTTTATGTGCTAGATTTTAATATCCTTGAGCCTGGGCAAGTGCACAAGTCTTTTTAAAAGAAAACATGGTTTACTTGCACAAAACTGATCAGTTTTGAGAGATCGTTAATGCCCTTGAAGTGGTTTTTGTGGGTGTGAAACAAATGGTGAGAATTTGAATTGGTCCCTCTTATTATAGTATTGAAATTAAGTCTACTTAATTTATCAAGTCATGTTCATGCCCTGATTTTATATACTTGTATCTATCAATAAACATTGTGATACTTGATGTACTTTTATGTGACTTTCAGTAGCACCTGCAGCTTTGTGGGGAATTGTTAGCTTTTGAGGGTTAGAAGATGCATCTCAGTTTGAAGATTTAGGAACTTTTAAACTATTTTTTCATAATGGGACACAAAATGAGTAATTTCTCAGGTCAGTTTATTAGAATTATATTTATATAGAACTATCAACAGTTTCTGTAATCAAAGACCATAAGTCTCATGAATTTAGAAGAATGTTGCTATCTATGCATAGCAACCAAAACTGGTATCTTCTCATCAGGCTGAAGTAGGTTGATAATCTGTTCTCAGGAATATTTCACATCCCCTCTTAAAATCCATTGTCCCAGTAAAATTATCTGGCATCTGTATTCAACTAAATGTTCATCATGGGGGTTAAGATGTATTTTTCAGAAACTCCTTAAGGATTTACCCATGCTCCCAAGCCTTGGAAGATTTTTCACAATCCTGGGCCTAATGTTAAAACTTGGGCAGGGACACTACTGCCACCTGAGAAGAACAACCTGGTCTTGGTTTACAGAAACCTTCAAGGCAGGCAGTAGTACATCATGCTAATGGGCACTGTTGAAAGAGGCCCCACCTACTAGAAAGGGGTGATAGGTAAAGCCAATATTTTTGTGTTCCATTGAGATCGGAAAGGCTAACCTTTTGTGGGGATGGTCATCACTAAAATTCTAACAATTTATAGCTTTGGGTAGCTATCACAGCAAAAATGGTAGGTGAACAACCTACTTTAGATTTCAGGAGACTTGAAGGGTATTCAGATAAAATTGTGTTATTCTTAGCCATCTGCTCAGTGCTACATGCCAAGGGTGAAAATTGATGGCAAAGGTAGCACGTGGTTAGGGGGCATGGGTTGGCCACTGGGTTCATTTTATAGCCATAATTAATCCAATTTGGCCAGGGACTAGCATACAGAGGCTTAGAAATCTTATTCCAAATTTCTGATGTTGTATTCACCTCCATTTCTCCCAATCTCAAACCTCAATACCCTTTGTACCTCTACTCTCAAGGTCACCAGTAACTCAAATGTTCTGCAGTAGATTTTTGATCATCCCACTCATTCCCACCACTACATCCCTTTTATAGCATAAATGCCCCACTATTGAAAAGTGTGACAGCCTCTAACAAGGCTCAGGAGTTTGTACCAAATTCTTGATTGGGAAGAAAAAAAAAAAGGACAACTAAGTAGAAAGTAAGCTTACTGGAACCCAAGTAACCAAAAGGGAGCCTAGAGAACCAGGCTTAAATATGAATAGCAACTAAGGGAAGGAAGTTAGGCAGCCCAAGCCACAGAAATTGGGGCAGATTTTTAACTAGCCCATTAGTCCTTGCAGCTTCCCTTACAAGTATCTTAAAAGAATTCTCCTGGAGACAGAAGCCCCAGTGTCAGAACCCCAGGCAGAAGCTCACAGTTGCTAGTGGACTGAGTGTCATGCCTCCACCCTTCACTACCTTGGCTTCCTGTAGCAGAGCCAGAATATGGCTTTTGGGGTCTCTGTTAAATAGGTGTTGACTTCCTCCAAGGTTTACAGTGTGGGAGAAAAACTTTGGAAGAAATTTGGGTGGATAGTCATTAGAAAGAATGCCCATTCTCAGGCCCCTCTGTACTCCACTGCCTGATACCCCTGCTCTCACCTTTCTCCCTGTCTCCCGAGAGTACCATCTCCCTTCCACTGTCCACCAGAAGAGCATTTTCCATCCACAGTTTTGAAAGAAGGACACAACTTCAAAATCTGTGGGAGGGGGCAGCAGGGGCCAGCTGTGATTCTCAGCTGTCCAGTGAGGACAGGAGAGAGACCAGGGTTTACAAATGTCCCCACTCACCTCACTGGCTTTAGAAGCAATCTTCCAAGGAAAAGCAACCAAAGAGATGCCCAAGCATAGAGTAGATTGGTAGAAACAGAACACAGAGCTACATGGGCTACCTAGACCAAGACCCTGTCCTCCCCCCCACCCCACATCTGGTTTAGGAGGATAGGCAGGAGCCCCATGACCCCTGAAGAGACCTGACTCCTGCGCCCTCTGCTTTGTAGCCTTGCAGGTGAGAGACCATGTGGCAGGTGAGATTCAAGGTTCTCCGTCCTATACATCCCAAAGGAAAGCAAGACCCAGACCTAGCGAACACAGTCGCCAAGAAAGGGGAGTGAGAATTTTGCTCTCAGCTTGGTTCCCCGTAGTGAATCCTTACAGGAGAATAAACTATTGTTTGAAGCCACCTAGTTTGGCACTCTGCAAAACTGCAGCCTTGGGGTATCAGTCGCCTGCCCCCACAGACTCACCTCCACGAGGGCACTATGGCCTCCAGCTGTTCCCCTCCCTCTCCCCTCAAACCTCTGGAGTCGTTTCACAGCTCAACTGAGTATAGAGGTGAAGGGAGAACTTCCACAAACTAGTGGAAGAAAGAAGAAAGGAATGTGGCAGTGATTAGAACTCTGTTGAGAATTCTTTGAAGAAACTTACTGCACTAGTAATCCACCTTGACAATGAAAAACTAGAAAATAAAAATAAACCAGAAGAAAAGATAAATTAACATTGTCCATAATTTTCGATGGAGTGACTTTTGTTAGTATCAGAGGAAGTTCCAGATTTTATGGGATTGGAGGGCTCTTTCTCTTTCTGTTACTAGAAATTAAATCAAGGAGTACTCTGCCACTGAGTTGCATCCTCAGGTGTTGAGGGCTACGAATCAAGTCAAGATGGCGCCTGGCAGTTTGCCAGGAGGAGTTGTTTGGGAGGCAACGCCACCGAGCCATTAAGATGGTGGAAATTCCTTATCGGCTGATTGCTGTATCTGGATGATGCTAATTGAGTCAAGCTGTGTGTAATCAGTTAGGTATATATACCGCAGTTGTTCCATAATAAAGCAGTTCCCGTTTCAACCTTCAAGTTGCTTGTCACCTCCCAGTTATTTTGCCCAGCCGGACTGTGGCACTCAGGCCCTTTTATTTTTTAATTTTGAGATGGGTCTCACTAAGATACTGAGACTGGTCTTGAACTTGAGATCCTCCTGCCTCCACCTTTCAAGGCACGGGGATTATAGTCATGTGCCACCATGCCCAATTTGAAGGGTTCTATCTAAGAAATTGAATCCAGAATTATATATACAAGATGAAGTATTGGGTCTTGGAAGAAGCCCAAGCAACTGCGGAACCCTGATGCATAAACTTTATAACTTTACAGAAAATACACTCGTGTGTGGAAAAAAAAAAATCCACAAGTCATAAAGGAAAATGTGCCTTTTAATGTTTGATTCGAAATGCTACAAAGGACAATCTAAGAAAAATATTTGCTATACACAAATTATAGGCTTGGCCAAAAAAAAAGCCCTTTAAAAAAATGCCCCCCTATTCCTACACACACAAAGTGAATTTTAGGGCTGGGGCTGGCTGTCACTCAGTTGTAGAGCACTTGCTTAGCATCCAAGAGAACCTGGTTCCATTACCAGCACTGGAAAAAAAAAATCAGTGGGGAAAATGTTTCGAACCCTGACTATATTAAGATGTTGAAAACTCGGTCCTTGTCCCCAGTACCAATCCAATAACAAGGACACGGTTTTGAGAAAAAGGGAAAGGACAGTTTATTGCTTTGATAGCAAAGGAGAAACACAGGGGACTCCTGTCCCAAAAAGGAGAAACACAGGGGACTCCTGTCCCAAAGGCTGTGATTCTGCCCATCCGCAGAAAATAGGGCCTTTCATAGAGGTGATTCAGAGAAAATGAGATTAGGGAGGAAAGATCAGGAAGGAGAAGATGAGGGAAAAGAAGATCAGGGAGACGTTTAGGGAAAAGAAAAAAAAAATGTAAGTTTCAAAGCCACAAGGGATATAGTCAAAGCATCAAGTGAACCCCTGTTACAATTACTCTCAGAAATGTCTTGGGATATAGACAAATGTCAGTGGAAGACCTAGGATTTTAGGTTTTGGATAAGCCTGAATCTTTCTATTTAAACAGCTCATTGAAATTGGAGCTGGTTTCTAAGTGTGGTGAAAACAAAGCAAAACATGGCTCCTAGGTACTTCCCTAAGCTTCCTCTAGCTCCCACCAGCCTCTTGATCTGGAAACGCCCTACCTTTCCACACCCCTCCCCTACTTGATGACATCACCTTCTTTAAGCCTAAGTGAAAAATGTGATGGTGCCCTCTAGCAAGGGCACATTTGTCAGGCTATAGATCCTTGCTACTCAAAGTCTAGGCTTTGATCTAGTACACTTGGAAGCTTGTTAGAAGTGCAAAGTAATAGCTGGTCTCCCTCCACAGCTACTGGATCAGAATCCCCAGGTGATCCAGTAGCCCATTAGAGTTTGATGAGTTCTGATCACAAGACAACCTAGGCCTGCCACAGTGGTCCATTTTATGCATTGAATGTAGCCTTGCAGCTTTGCCACTGCAACTGATTTTTTAAATGGATGTCTTTCTTTCTCTTTCTCTCTCCCTGCTCCTCCCAAACCTCTTCCCCTCCGTAAGTAATCTCCAGGGAAATAGGATTACCTTTCTCCCCCATCCCAGGCAGATTTATCTGTCCTTGAGTACACACCCACCATAGGAATGAAATTTCCAGACTTTGAGGATGGCACCAGAAGATCTCAGAAATGACTACCTTCCAAATTAACAAGTGAATTACAACTCCAACAGAGGACATGTGGAATATAGCTTTTGAGTCACCTCTTTAAAGGCCCCTGTTCCTGCTGATGAGGAGAATCACAGCCTCAGGGACAGGAGTCCCTGTGTTTCTCCTTTGCTAACAAAGCAGTAAACCTTCTTTTTCCTTTTTCTCAAAACCGTGTCCTCTTTATTGAATTGGCATCGGGGACAAGGACCAAGCTTTCAGCCGCAGGCCCTCTTACTGACTGCCAAGGATTATCTTCCCAGCTAAGGTGACCCTATGTTCGGCTTCTACTTCAATTTAGAAGCAAATTCTCTACTCTTATATCTTCCTACCATCCAAAGTACTGACATGCCAAGTAGTGTACTGACATGACTTCCTTCTCTTTATGAGGATGACAGGTTCCAGCTCTTTCCAAAGACAAAACCTCCTTAGGCATGGACTCCATTCCCTAGAGCCAGATCACAGCAAAGCATTTGCACCCTCACCACAGAGAACCAGGGCTCACTGGCCCCAGCACAACTGTCCTGTGGCCCACCCCCATCCTACCCCCAGCTCAGGGGACGACTGAGAACGTCAAAGCAGCCTTGAAGAGGTTTTTTTGTTTTTGTTTTTAAATATTTGTTTTAGCTGTAGTTGGACACTATAACCTTTATTTTATTTTTATGTGGTGCTGTGGCTCAAACCCAGTGCCTAACGCATGCTAGGCAAGTGCTCTACGGCTGAGCCACAACCCTAGCCCCTGAAGAGGGTGGGGGGTTGGGACAAGATCAGCTGTTTACAATGTGAGATTCCAGAAGTTTGAGTCCCTGGCTCTTCCTAGAGAACAAGAGGATGGAAACCTGTGTTCTGCAATTTCTGTGAACCACGAAAAAGGCTATGCAAGGCACTGCTAGAGAGTTCAGAAGAGGACCTCGAAGAGGATTGTGGGCTGCTGTGGCAGGGCTTTTATGTCTACTAGACCAGCCCCAGCCCTGGTCCCTCACACAATTGTTCATGGTCAAGGAGTATAGTAGGGCTCCAGTCTCCCACTTCCTTGGCCCCCAGACGCCCCTTCATACTGCCTTAGCTGCTACTCCAAGCTGGAAGCAGCAGGAGGTGAGATAAGCCAGGAGCATGTCTGAAGGTTCCAGCCACCAGGACAATGGGCAGTGGTTAGGCAGGAAATGAAGTCTCCCCTTCTTTCCAGTTAAGGAAATGGAGCACCAGCTCCCATGGGAGAAATCAAAGCAGTATTGTTTCAAAGAACAAAACAGTTCAGAAGAGAACAAAGTTTTTGGCATTGACTCCTCTCTGGAGAGGATACTATCATATACACCACCCCACTTGGATGACTGCAGCCTGTCTGGCGGGGATTAACGACCAATGTACATGTTCATTTATGAGAATTATGCTCAAGGGTAGTGATCTTTCAGTGTCTTTTAATACTCCATACCTTCACAACTGTCAAAATGAGAACAAAGTCTGGCCAGCAATGAGAGCCCTTTCTAAGTTGGGAAGCAGGAGAGTCTGACAGTGCATTTGCTCAGACGCCATATCTGTGAAGGGCCCTTGGACTCATGCCACGTGGTTGCCATTGACATGACTTCCAATTTTCTGGAAGGGTAGAAGAGAAGGATGGAGCTACCAGAGACTGAAGAGCCTAGAATCTAGTCCCTTTCCACAACTTCCACTTTTAGATATAAAGTTAAATTTTAGGAACAAAATAGACATTAGCATTTATTTCTTGCCAAGTCTTATGGCTTGGCCATTGGAAAATTGATGAAAAAAAGCATAAACCCTGTCCTTGGGTTCACTGTGTGATGGGAATATATACACAGAACATTTTCTGGGGCCTGACATTGATCAAATTATATTGTTACATTGTTTGCATGTACGAATATGTAACAATAAATCCCTCCATTATGTACAACTATAATGCACCATATAAAATGTGGAAATGGGGGCTGGGGCTGGGGCTCAGAGGTAAAGCTCTTGCCTGGCATGTATGAGGCACTAGATTCAATCCTCAGCACCACATAAAAATAAAGACATGTTGTCCACCTACAACTACAAAATTTAAAGAAAAAATAACTGCAAATGTGACAGGGGGTTCACTTGATGCCTTGACTATAACTCTTGTGGCTTTGAAACTTACATGTTTTTTTCTTTTCCCAATCTGTTTTCCCCTAAATTTCTCCTCCCTGGTCTTCTTTCCCTAAATTTCTCCTCCTTCATCTTTTTCCCCCTAACCTTCTCCTTCCTGATCTCCCCTTTGATCTTCTTTTCCCTGATATTCTTTTCCTAAACTTATTCTCCCTCATCTTCTTTTCTCTATTTTTCTCCTTCCTAATCTCGTTTTCTTTGAATTACCTCTATAAAAGCCCCCTGTTTCTGCAGACAGACAGAATCACAGCCTTGGGGACAGGAATCCCCTGTGTTTCTCCTTTAGCAAAAGCAATAAGATGTCTTTTTCTTTTTTTCTTAAAACTGTGTCCTTGTTATTGGATTGGCATCAGGGACAGGGAACAAGCTTTCAGCAACAGAAAGAGAAAAAAACAATTTCCAAGGATAGTGTGAGGGCATGCAGGGCAGAGACACACTTTAGTTTTTATGGCAGTGCATGACGATAACCAATGTCAGATTATAATCCTGGGTTAAATCTCCAGGTAGGTTTAAATGCTTCCCTCAGAAGTGTCATATGTAGGAAGAAGAGAAATGAAATTGAGAAAGAGTACACAGCAATCCTTCAGCAGGAGTATAGGTATATTATTTTTACATTTTATTACATCACATATTCTGAACCCATTTATCATGGTAACATTTAAGAATGAATGAAGCCATATCTTTGACAATACTGAGTCTTCTGATTGAAATGCACCTTCCTCTCACCAGCTGCGCCTCACTCCCCATATCCAGTCAAAGGATGTAATTACCTTCTTAAATCAGTAGTGGGAAACAGTTTCTGTGATTTGTCACCAAAAGCTTCTGATTGCCAAAGGGCATAGCTTATCTGACTCTGGACCATTTTGTGAAGGAGTAACTTCTGGGAGTAGGGTGTGCTGGAAAACACTCTGGAAACCACATTGGATTAGAGATCTGTTTGGAAGATAGAATGGACAAGAAGGTGAATTCAAATTAAGGTGACTTCTGGGAGAGACATCTGAAAACCCAGCCCCCTTATTCTGTATATTCACAAGTGTTCTTCACTAGTCAGCTGGGGGATCCATGAACAAATACAGATTTGCCTCCGGAGTAAAGCAAAAAAAAAAAAAAAAAAAAAATTTAGACTTGAAATAGCGGACATTTTGTTTTCATATACTCAAAACAGAAATAGCTCAAGTTACTAATGAAGTTGGGATAGAGACACACTATTTAAAATTCTCTTGAAAAATGCTGGAATGTTAAAAGATTGCTAACGACTTTATTTTTATTTGCTAATTTATTTGTACTAGGGATTGAACCCAGAACATTTTTGTCACTGAGCTATATCCTCCAATTTTTAAAAGTTTTGAGACAGAGCTGGACATGGTGATTCATGCCTGTAATCCCACTGGCTCTGGAGGCTGAGGTGGGAAGATGGTGAGTTCAAAACCAGTCTCAGCAAAAGCAAGGTGTTCAGCAACTCAATGAGAACTTGTCTCCAAATAAAATACAAAATAGGGCTGGGGATGTGGCTCAGTGGTTGAGTGCCCCAGAGTCCAATCCCCAGTACCAGAGAATCTTGCTAAATTGTTAAGGATTTTGATAAATTGCTGAGGCTGGCCTCAAACTTGCAATCATCCTGCCTCAGTCTCCCAAATGCTGGGATCACAGGCGTGTGTCACTATGCCTGACAATAACCTTTATTTATATAGATAGGCTGAAAGTGAAACATTTTGTCACACCAATGTGTTAGGGTGGCTGAAAGCTTTGGCAACCTTCCCACCACCAGAGTCTGATGTGAAGTGAGAGTATTTGAGGGAGGCTGAGCTGCTCATTCACTTGACCACACATCATAAGGTACACTGAGATTTTGCATGTGGTTTGCCTTTGGCATTTGCCCTCTCCTGTGTTCCTATGCTGCATGAGAAGCATTACCAGCAAGCTGATCCAACACACCCAAAGCCAGAGCACCAGAAGCTACCTCTAGAAGGCTGCAGTAAGCAAAGGCTCTGAAATCCAGTTCATTGATCTTATTCTCTTTCAAAAAGTTTTTCTTGCCTCTGATGGCTACTTATACTCCCAGGGATGAAAACAATTCATTAGTGGAATCTAAACAATGGACACCTTAAAAGCCCCAGCAAAAAAAAAAAAAAATCATATTTCCTGAAGATTCTAACGAATTTTTCTCAAAAGGGAACTAGGAAGAATCAAGAATTTTTTAAAGGACGACCTTAAGAAAGAATAACTGGCATAGTCTCCATTTGATCCAGACAAGTTGAGCAGGATAAACAAAGCCCTTCAGAACTGATTTGATCACATGGGCACTTTTTTATTGAGAATTTATATTGTGCTCATCAATTAATGTACCTTAAGTTGTAATCTTTACACCAATCCTATGAGTTAGGTATAGTGTTTTGCTATAATGAAATAGTTGTCTACTAAGAACACCTGTTATAAAAATAGCAATTTCAGGGGGAAGGGGTTTAAAGTTTCAAATTCAGAATAAAATGGTTTTGTTTTTATGCAGCATTCCTGGACTCCATCATCCCTGCTCCTTATTCTACACCGCCTTCTCTGCAGACATTGACCCACTAGAAGACAGAAGGCTGATCCGCGTGCATAGAGAGGCTGTGGTACCAGAGGATGGGCTGCTGAGTTCTAGGGGCAACAGGAGTGGAGCCTGCCACTTCGTCAGAGGAGCACTTTCCACTTCTGGGTCATTCCTGTAAGCGGTCTGCCTCAAGCTGCAGCCCACAAGGAAGCAGTACCTGGAGAAACATCAGTCTCTTCTGGTGTGGGCAGGACGGTGAGGAACATTACTGCTTTGCTTACCTAGGGACAAGGGGGAGGGGTGGGGGGGTGGAGGTGGATCTTCCGATACAGAAGAGTTTGTACTCAAAAGGCACCTCTGTAATCAAAACCTGGAAGAGGGGGTGAATCACTGGAGAAACCACCATATACATTAGGTAGAGTCTTCCAAGGAGGCCCAACAATGTTCATTGAATTAGTAAAGTGAGCCCGAAGTTCATTGAGCCTGAAGTGATGGGAGTTGTCAGTTGGGAAATGCTGGTTTTTTTTGTTGATGTTGTTAGGGGGGATTGAATTCAGGGGCACTCGACCACTGAGCCATGCCAATGTCTTGGCTGGGCACAAGATCACGAGCCACCACACACCTTGTAGATTCAAACAGCAATTCTTTATTCCCGAACTCACACCGGCCTCTACACACGTTCTGGGGCAATCCCAGTTCTGCTGCCGCCCAATTCACCTACTCCACGAGGCTTTTTTCCCAAAATACTCTCTGAATCTCACGAGAACTCAAAGGGAGCTCAGGTAGCAGGAACGCCCTATTTCCAGCAGCAATAATCCTCAACATCGAACTTCCCTAAAACCTATAGTCTTAAACCGGGAACGCCTTAAACCCAAGGAGAGGGATACTTCCTCAAACCTGCAGGATACACCCTAATCCTGGATCCACCCTGGTCCTTGAGCAAGGTCACCTTACATGCAATGTCAACAGCGAAATTCCAAGGCAAGTCCATTTAACATGGGGTACGCTGGCAAGGAAATTTCGATGCGTCATTCCTACTTAGCAATGGCCCTCAGCAGAGCCACATCTCCAGCCCTATTTTGTATTTTATTTAGAAACAGGGTCTTACCCAGTTGCTTAGTGCCTCACAGTTGCTGAGGCTGGCTTTGAATTTTTTTTTTAATATTTTTTAGTTTTTGGTGGACATAACATCTTTATTTTTTATGTGGTGCCGAGGATCGAACCCAGGGCCTGAGCAAGCCAGGCAAGCACATTACCGCTTGAGCCACCTCCCCAGCCCTGGCTTTGAATTTTTGATTCTTCTGGCTAAGAAACATCAGTCATCAGTCTCTGTAATCCCAAACCACTGGGATTACAGGTGTATGCTACTGGGCATGGCTGGGAAGTGCTTAATTTAGATGGATTCTTGTCATTTGGGGATTAATCCACCTCAGGTAGTATGGGCACATTGGAAAACACAGGGAGACAACAGAAGACCTGGATCCTAAATCTGAATGTCACTGGTACTAGCTGCACCACCTGCATGCACGTCACTGAAACTGAGGCTCTGCAGAGCACCCCCTGCTTGTAAGGCCCTCCTTGACTCACAGCTTGTCCTGAGAGCTGCATGAGGCCTCTTTGGTGCTACCATACCCCATGACATCAGCAGCCAGTCCCTCACACCAGGATGACTCCTCTTCATGAAGTTTGTGAGGACAAGATGAATTGAATGTACGATGAATTGAAATGCATTCTGCTCTCATGTACAACTAATAAATAAAACAACTAACAAATAAAACATTAAAAAAAAAACCAATAATGGTAGAATTTAAATACTGACTGTACCTAACTATACCACTTTTGAAGTCAGGATGTGTCCTGACAGCACTAAAACTCACCAGGGATTATCTCTGTAATTTCAATACCTTAGTGTTGTTATAATACTTGTGGACTATAGTAATTAAACTTTTTTTTTAAACAGTTACATAAAATATTATTATTATTGGTAATAGGGATTGAATCCAGGGTGCTTACCCACTGAGCCACATCCTCAGCCCTTTTTATCTTTTATTTTGAGATAGGGACTCACTAAGTTGCTGAGGGCCTCACTAAGTTGTTGAGGCTGGCTTTGAACGCACAATCCTCCTGAGCTGCTGGGATCACAGGCATGTGTTACCATGCCCAGCATAAAATATTATTCTTAAACTGTTAGTTACTGAATAACAAAAAAATTACAGAGACACAGTTTTCTCAAAAAAATCTGTAGAGAATTAGAGGAAACTACCTTTTGGTGTAATACAGGTTTCCCAAAATTATCTGTGTAATTTATTTATGTTAATTTTCATACACAAATGTTATCAAGCAAAAATTGCACACAAAGTTACACACAAAAGTTGGTAAAAGAATTTATTATGTGGCTTGGGAGGTCTTTGCATTCTAACAGAAAAGCATGTTTCCACACCTCATTTAACCTAACAAAGTATCTATTTGTGACTTTACTGCATGGCTGCAGCACTATACTATGAACACCTGACTTTCACATGTACTTCGGTGCAATTATACAGTAGACACCTCTTTTTCCAGGAAATAAAAATATTCTCATTCTAAACTCAAAAGGGAACAAAGACATTAAAAATGAACAATTTAAAGTTTCTGCACCACTTCATAAAAGACTGCAATAAAAATCAAAACAGTATGCTGCTTCACATACAAAGAAGAGACATATGCCACAGTCCAGTCAAACCTTTGTAGGAATGATTTAGCATCTGGGTTTATGTTTACTGCACTTTCACATATGACAGGTGGAACTGTACCACAATGAGGAATACTCTCATTTGCACAAGAGGTTCAAATATTGGACTCAGGCACAGGAAATGTCTCTTGGGGCTTAGTAATATACAAACGGGTAGAAAAAAAGTCGCCTTAAGAAAAACTTCACAATTGTTTGACCAAACATCTGAAACGTTTTTATCACAGCTTTCATATATTAAAAAAAAAGTCTCCTCCAGAGATGAAGCTCCTTTATGAAACAACCTAGTCGCTATCATCTGACCCATGTTCTGAGCCTCGATCCGAGGCCTCGTTGTTGGATCCCTCTGGCTCTGATTCGTTGCCAGAGCCTTGCCCGGAACCCTCATTGTCAGACCCTCGCTCCGACTCGCGCTCAGACTCGCGCTCCGACTCGGCACTGGGAGAGGCCGCGCGGGAGTCGTCATTCTCTGAGGCCGCCGAGGGGCTTCTCCCAGACTGCGCGGACTCGTTGTCGGACTGTTCAGAACCCGAAGGCCTTCTCTTTCTGGATGGCTGGTCGCTGTCGGAATCCTCATCTGACTGCTGTCTGCGGGGCCTGCGGGGACTGCCCGCCTCACTGCCAGACTTGTTTGGGTTCTCATCAGAGTCACTCTCGGATGAGGCGCGTCTCTTTGGCCGTTCATCCTCGTCGGAGTCGCTGTTGCTGTTGCTGTTCCTGGGGTGTCTGCAGGAGAACAATGCAGGTTAGACACTGAAGCCTCTGGCCATCTCAGCTCAGCTCAGGCTCAGCTTAGGCTCTGATGATTGGAGATGCGTTTTTACAAAATAAGGACACTTAAGGATGATTCTCACTGGCTCACGGCAGGCACTTTTTGTGAGAATTTTCCAAATTTCATACACAAAGGAAAAGGAAGGGATTTGTTAATCTTATAAATAAATTAATAGCCACCAAGGTAAAACCAGGATCTCAATGGCTGTCAAGATTCTGAAGTCCCAAGGACTCCCTGTCCTATGTACCATCTGAACTACCAGACACCTAAAGAAGAGTGAAGTCACTATTTTCTTCTGTCGTGGGATTTCTATCCTAGATCCCCTGAACCATGATGAGACTTTATTCAAGACAGGAAGCTGGACTAAGCAGGTCCTGCAGCTTATCTACCTTTGCTCCCAAGCTTCACCTCTCCCCCCATGGTCAGCTAATACATGAAAAGGAAAAGGAACTGGGAATCTTGGCTTGGCTTCCTGGAATCACGCAGACAGCTGCTGGAGAGAAAGAAGGCGCACTTCTCCAGCATTGTCAGTCCTACACAGTTCAGTCTAGGAAGGTCAAACATATTATTCTCTTCAGAAACTAAGACATCCTACAGAGAAAAGAAAGGCTCTTTGCACCTAAATCTGAAAGAAGAAACCAGACACACATTATATAACCCAGGTCACTCTGAGAAAACATGAAGAATGACTGAAAAGGGGATAGTGTACACTCATTCTGTATATTAAAGTCCACAGGTCCTGGGGCTGGGGCTGGAGCCCAGTGGCAGAGCACTTTCCTAGCATGTGTGAGGCACTGGGTTCGATCCTCAAAATAAACACATAAAATAAAGGCATGCTGTCCATCTACAATCATGGGGAAAAAAAGAGTCCATAGGTCCTCTATGATCTATTTCACTTCAATCCATTTGACTAAATATACAAACACATTTGATGATGGTCAGGATAAAATTTAACTGACTCAAGTGCTTCAAATACACTTGGCCTTGATCTCAGGCATAGGCCTAGCAGCAGCTCAGCCTCATATTGGACAGACCTTTCTACCTTCACATTTTAACAGACTCATTCTTCGAAAACCACACATTTCATTCCACTGATCATGCATGTAGCAGACCAGGATGACACTGTGGGAGAAAGGGCCAAGCAGTGCGTTAGGGAAAGCAATCCAAATTTGTTCAGCCAGTGTCTTCAGAGCAGCACTTCAAATCCTTACAGATGGATTTCTACACATTTCTACCCTATGAGGCTACTCCCTCAGCAGTACCCTTATTCCCCTCAACATGTTAACTTCTCACTTTTGCCTCACCTCTAAGTCTCAACATCCTTTCTGTTACAAAAAATATTTCTTAACAACTTCCATCATCAACTCCAGATTAGATATGGTCCCTAGAGCAATAAATTACTGCTTCATCAGGTGGGCTGTGAGCTGAAGTCCTGTCTAAGCACCACAGGGTAAGCCCTCCAAGGACCAGAGTTGAATCACCACTGCCCTCAGCAAGGGAGGAAACAAATAACCATGAAGCTCCCCATCTGCACACGGCCAGGACCAGGCTGCTACTACAGTCAGTCAGTCAGTGGCAGAGCAGCAAAATTAAAGTTCATTTAGGAGGATGTTACCTAGGAAATACCAGCTAATATCCAGGAAGAAGTAAGATTTCAAAGATTTGTTCTATGAGGGAGAAACACGTAAAAGGATAAATTGACAGGGTTGGAATAAGAGGTCAGCTAAGGTTTCTTCATGTTGTAAGATTCTAAGAAGCTGGAGAGAAAAGACATTTTGGCACAATGACCACTCCTAGTTATCTGTTTCCCCCAATTTTTCAAAAGTCTCTTTTCCGTCATATTAAAAAAAGAAAAAGAAAAGTGTATTTTCCCTAATCCAGACAGGGTATTTAACAACCACTTTTGGTTTTACCACATCAGTAGGAGACTTTACAAGGAAAATATTCTTACCCCTCATCAGCAATTTTTAGCTTATCCTCATCTGAAGAATCATCGCTTGATGATATTATGGCTTTAGATTTTATTTTCCCCTTCATTGAAGGAGGCAGACGTTCTGGCTTGGGCTAAAGAAAGAATGTCAAACATAATAAATTAGTCAAGACTCTTACATTAATTAGGACATCTTATTAAATTGGGTTTGCATAATAATGATATAATCACAAAGCCACCAATAAACTTAAAAAAAAATCTGTACTTGAAGAAGCTGCAAGGAGAGAATAATTCCAATGTGCTGTGATTTTCTGTTTTATCAGGAGTGGGAATTAAAAAGAAAAAAAAAAAAAACAAAGGAAAAAAGAGGATGATGAACTTACAGTTTTCTTCTTCTCTGCTCTTGGTGGACGGCGCTTCTTTGGTCTGGGCCCATTTTCTGTTTCTTCATCATCTGAGCCCTCTTCTCCCTTCGGAGGTCTTAAACAGTGAACACCAAGAGTTTGTCAAGAGGCAGTCATGCCTGTGAAGTCTACGACTACTTGATTATCAAGTATTACCCACTGCATGTGTGCTGACCTCAGCCATACTGCACACTTAAAGGCAGAGGCGACAATTTACTCTTGGTGCACCTGTCTCAGTCTGCAAAATCATATTTATGCAATGTTTGGGACTTAGTCACCACTGAGCTCCCCCCTCATCAATCTACATTTGAATCCTGCCCTTGGTAGAGTGATTGAGAATGGGAGAAAACATCCAGTGCCCAGAGCTCCACATCTTTCCCCTCCTTTTCCTTCCCAACTACTGACTCCAGGCCTGCTACTAATGTCCTTATCACAGCTCCAATTAACCCAGGTCAGTGTCTCAATGAATTCACCAGGTTCTTGCCCATGTGTAATCAGGTAAGGGCCAGGAAGGGCAGGTTTAGGTAATATAACTGAATGGAGGTTCCCGGATAGGAAAGTGCCATGAGAAAGGAATGGTACTGCTCAGCAGGCACCCTTGATCTTACAGCAAATGACACTGGGTGGTTTAAAGGGCACTTTCATACATGTTCACATTTTAGGCACTGAGCAAAATCATGAGGTGGTCATCACTGCTACTGTTTTACAGAGAGAAACCTGAGATTCAGTTGACTTGCCAAGATTGATATGAACGAGTGTAAATATAATCCACATCTTCTCCTTCTACATCACATACATTTTCAAATAAGTATTCTAATTTTAAAGTCATAAAACAAGTGATGATTAATTTGTAGCTCTCAGAAAGATGGAATGGAAATTAAGCACTCGGGGGATTCTGAAATGGGGTCTGCTGAGAGTGGGGGCACAAAAGTTTCACTGTTAGGGAAGATTAAGTGGTTCATAAATTCTTCACATACTCAGAAGATGAAGGGTCTTTTGCCACTTTTATAAGGCTATTTAAAACACTAAGGATGATAGTACCTTCTCCTCTTTTTCTTTTTTCTCTCACCACCCTCTTCCTCTTCTCCTTCTTGTTCACTACCACTGCCCTTTCTTCTCTTCTTCTTTTTGGATATAGGTAGGTCATCATCAGTATCATCATTGACAAATTCATCAAACTCTCCTCCTTTCTTGGAACGCTAAAATCCAAACAAGAAGACAATCAGTTTTTTTCAGGCTGGTGTAGTGGGGGCTACAGGTTAGGAAGAGGCCATACAATATTGTTTACAGTCATTTGGCAAATGAAAGATCTCTTACTAAGCTACATGAAAGAGGCTTGGCTAGGCCCTTGTTTGAAAGACTCCTAATGGAAGAATGTTTCAACTGTTAAAAAAGTTGCAAAAATCATAAACTCAAGAGGTTACTACAAAGTAAAAGGCATTTAGCTAACTACGGAATGCATTTCTAAATATGAATATTCAACTTAAGATGAAATTATGTCCTTGATATATGCACTGTAAGTTAAAAATGCATTGACTACATCTAACCCACTGAACATCACTGCTTAGCAACACAGCATGCTGACACCTTGATTGTTTACCCTTATCATCACTCGACTGACTGGGAGTTGTTTCACTACTACTGCCCTGCATCTCGATAGAGTATTGTACTGCGTATCCCTATCCAGGAAAAAGATTAAAATTCAAAATTCAAAGTACAGTCTCTATTGAATGCTATCATTTTTACATCACTATGAATTCAAAATTGTGAGCTGAATGGTTGTTAAGTTAGGAACCAACGTGGCTGAATGGTAGAGCATTGGCCTAGCATGTGTGTTCAACCCCCAAGCACCACCAAAAAAAAAAAAGGGGGGGGGGCGGGGGGACAAGTCTATACTAAGTGCCATTTAGATAATTCTGTACTGGAAGACTCTTAATGATGGAGAAAGTTAAAGCTAAGAACCAAGCAGAGAGTAAATTTAACCAATTGTCTTCATTTCTAAAAGCCAAAAGACAGAGATGATGTCATTAGTAATGGCAGGAATACTGTCTTACCCGTCCACCACCTCCACCTCTTTTCTTCTCTTTTGTTGCTTCAGTCTCACCAGTAAACATAAGAATATTTTTGGTCTTCTCCACATACTGGGCCCGCTGTTCTAAAAGCTTTTTTTGCTCTTCCTTTTCTCTGAGACGTTTCTCTTCCTAAGAAGAAAAAAAAAAAA
This sequence comes from Spermophilus citellus, assembly GCF_964194105.1. NCBI lineage: Eukaryota > Metazoa > Chordata > Mammalia > Rodentia > Sciuridae > Spermophilus > Spermophilus citellus. The sequence continues at coordinate 204,536,963 of NC_138183.1, read as the reverse complement.
AAAATTAGGGAGAAAAAAAAAAAACCCAAAATGTTCTTAAGATGAAAAAGCTCATGCATGATTATAGTCCTAAACAGAAGACTTCTTTTTTTCTTTAAACAAAGCACATATATGCACACAATGTTTTAATACTAGCATAAATGAACAATAGATACCTGTTCTTTAAGAAGTTTCTGCCTTAGTAGCTCCTTTTCTTGCTCTTGCTTGGCCCGCAACTCCCGTTCCTCTTCATCCTGTTTGCGTGCCCGGGCCACGTGGTACTGGGCCTGGCTCAGTAAATCAGAGCATTGCCTACAACGTTCAGATTTAGAGAAACATGAACACACTATAGATTATTTAAAACTTTGAGCATTTGTTTTCCTTACATGCATTTTAAAAATTTGAAGCAGAAAGATTGGCTGATACCTATATGAAGTTGCACAGCTAAAAAGATTTCCAACATTGACTTCACATATGACTCAAAAGATAGGAATCATATCTTGATTCTAGTGACAGAGCTAACACTAGTGAAATAGCATTTTTTCTCCAGAACCCAAGTACTTGTACTAAATCAATTTTGCTTAATTTCCTGAAAGGAAAAAGCGAAAAAGCCTTAGCACAGGTTTGGGCATCCCCATGAAGAGTGCAAAAAGACTGACTTTTGGGAGGATGCGAACCCTGTTCACTACTGTGACAATCTCTCAGTCCACACCAATATCACTAAAATGGGTGACCACTTGATGCCTTCCATATACAGTAACATTACCTGGCTTCTGTAGCAGCGAGGGCCAAATCGAATCTCATTTTATCTCCCACTTTACTTAAGTAACTGAAGTATCTAAATGAAGTAAGAAAATAATTTGCTTTAAAAAAAGATTCTAATGAAACAAGACCCTCTATATTTCTATAAAACAGTCTGAGAAAAGGTTTATGTATTTCCCAACTTATATGAATTATTTAATGCATAAAAAGCCTATCATTTCAATAGGAAAATATACACATTTCTCATTTTTAAAAAAAGCTCATCAATATGCCATTCAGTATGTTTAATAAAACATAAGTTTATCCAAAAAAATCAAAGATATATTTAATATTATCAGAAAATCCAGAATTACCCCAAAAACCATGCAATGAATGTTTGATACACTCTACATTTACTAAATATGTCATATGGAGATAAGAGTACTTAGGCCATGAAAGCACCTATAAGTTATCAGATATCAAAACAAAAAAAGAATGTATACACAATTGGGATAAAACCTGAAGGAATGTCAATTTTTAACTTCATCACTAACTGAATTAATAAAGAAATAATACAAGGTTAAACAAAGTTTTAGATGAGATGAATAAATCTATTAAGCAATATTGTGCACTCTAAAAATTTCGCATTTAAAATGCTAGATCACATTATTGTCAGATTAATGAGCAATCTAGGGCAAGCGTGCAAAGCTAGCCCCCAGCTACATGATATAAATCTGGCAGGATAAGGGCTACAGTTTGGTGCCCCCTGGTGGTAAGTATCTGCTTTGGTTTAAATATTGGCAGAATGATTCTAATGGAGTTATTTACTTACTTATTTTTGGTACTGGTGATTGAACTCAGGGGCACTCAACCACTGAGCCACTTCCCAAGCCCTATTTTTAAATTTTATTTAGAGACGGGGTCTCACTGAGTTGCTCAGCGCTGTTGCTGAGGCTAGCTTTGAACTCGTGATCCTCCTGCCTCAGCCTTCCAAGCAGCTAGGATTACAGGCTTATGTCACTGCGCCCAGCTTTGGAGTTATTATTATTTTTTTGTGGTGCTGGGGATTGAACCCAGGGCCTTATGCATGCCAGGTAAGCACTCTACCAACTGAGGTATACCCCAGCCCTGGAGTTATTTTTTGAAGAAAGTGATTTTCAGCATTTTTTTGAGACAAACAGTTTTGTGTGTGTGTGTATATGTGGTACCAGCAATAGAACCCAGGGCCTCACACAGTGTTCTACCACTGAGTCACATCCCCAGCTTTTGTTTATTCTTATTTTGATACAGATTCTCAATAAATTGTCCAGGATGACTCAAAATTGCAATCCTCCTACCTGGGTCTCTGAGTAGCTGCAAATATTGGTATGTGCCACTGAATCTTGTAAGACAAACAGTTTTAAAGTGACAAATTATTTCAAAAGTGGGTTCTATAAAATCTTTTACCTATGTGCAAGCTCCAGTTCTTTCACAGCATTGAGTACTTCCTTCAGATTACTTTTTTCATCTTTCAGGACAGAGGTAGCTAATCTTTGCAACACCAATGCCACATTAAACATAAGAACTGTATCACTGGGTGCTACATGTCTAGCCTGTAAACAAAAAGAAAGCAGATTATCTCATATGATCTAATGACATGAAGAGTTTTAATCAAATAAGTGTGCTAGTACATTTACACAAACACACACACAAAATGCAATACAGCATAGGAATGGACAAGAGTAATAGTGAATTCTCCCTATTACCTTCAGTAGAGTCTGTTTGCATTCCTGTAACTTGCCACATTTGAAGAGGGCCCGGGCCAAATAGAGCACAACTTCAGTATTTTGATGTTTATAAAACTTTCTAAGGCAGTTTTCATACTAAAAAAGAAAGAAAAGAAAAAGTTAATTAAAAATACAACAGATTAAGTGATATTTTCATTTTGTAGCAAAATTTTAAGCCATTTTAAAGCTCTGTGAAAATGTATTCTTCTCTGGTTAATTTTAGAGAATAATTTGAGAATTTTTTTTTTTTACATTCATCAGGAAACATTTTCACAACATAAAAATCTGATCACAGAAAAATAAATCTACTTCCTTCTTTCCCTCCTCCCTTTCGCTTCTTCTCTCCTCTCCCTTCCTTTTCTCTTCTTTTTTCTTTTTCCCCAGTGTTAGGGACAGAATTCAGGGCCTCACATATGCTAAGGAAGCACTCTACCACTAAACCACATCCCTAGCCCTGGAAACTCTTTTTCATATGTTTAGCAATACTACCTACAATCTATTTATTGGCCACTTAATAGAAGTTATATACCTGGATCCTTTCAGTTATAGTCTCTAGCGCCTTTCTTTAGATTTGTGGAACCTACCAGAAAGGAGCATAAGGAGTCTTACAGTTCTGTTTGTTAATTTGTTGGTAAAACCAATATAACAATACCAGTGTTCATTGTGACATGAACATGGCTCTTTTTGACCATGGAATACATCTTGTCAAAGGTAAATGACAAGATGATTTCAAGGAAAATGGTTAGTTCTCCCCCAACTCTCCCTAGTGATTTATTATTTGTGTTTATAAAGGGAAATATTATCATTTTGAGATAGGAAGTCTTAAGAAGTCTTAAAAAAAAAACTCTGAGATTACCATATGCAATCTGGGTTCTGTTACTCTGTAGTAGTGTCTAGAAAAATTTTATCTAGAAAAAAAGGTAAACCACTTCCCAAAGCCTATACTTATACTAGTTTATTCTGCCTTTTATAAGAAGTTTGTTCTTTCTGATCATATATTATGAGCATAAGAGTCTCTTTACTTTTCAATGTTATAGATGCTGAGTACAACTTTTATTTCAAGTTCAAGCACTCAACAAATGATATGCATAAAAAATTCTACAGGCATGACACTCTATCCCCATAATTTTTTCTTTTTCAAAAGAAGCCATCTAAGATGAGTATAGTGCCTGTAATCCCAGCTACTCAGGAGGCTTAATTGGGAGGATCACTTGCCCGAGCCCAGAAATTTAAGATTATCTTGGGCAACACAGAGACCCCCATCTCAAAATACACATATAAGTAAATGAATAAATAAAGTAGGTCATTTAACCTTTCTGAAACTCAGTTCAGTTCAACAACTGAACAAATATTAAATCTACTTTTCCTGGATACGTAAAGAGTATGCTAGGAATGTTAGTGCCAAATACTGGATCCTTACAAAATTCTACGTGGTTAAGGTACAATTATCTCCCTTTCATAGATAGGAAAACCAGGTCAAAGAAAATGTTCTTTGCCCAAGGCATGTAATTAGTGGGGGAACCAGGACTCACATCTATCAGGACATCAAAGTTTGTCCTTATCATTATATAATTATAAACCTCTGAACAAAGTATCAGAAGAGAATTCATGCAGATCCACAAGAGGGCCAGAATGGTTAAGGAATTCTGTTTATCAATGAATGTGACATGAAAATATATTGAAAGATAAGACATTACCATCTGAACAGCACTGATATACTGCTTTTGCTCCACATAGATGTGTGCTAAGTTCAACCACACATCACTGATATCTGCTGTTGCTTCTCTTACTTGGGCAAATACATCACGAGCTTCACGGAAATATCCTTTGTGGGCCAAAACAGCTCCTAAAGTTATAAAAAAGCTCACATTCAAAAATTTTCTAACCATAGCCAGAAAAACAACTAAAAGCGCAATTTTATTTATTTATTTATATATATTTTTGGTACTGTGGATTGAATCAGGGGTACTCGACCACTGAGCTACATCCCCAACCTCCTTTTTTGTATTTTTTATTTAGAGACAGGGTCTCACCGAGTTGCTTAGTGCTTTGCCATTGCTGAGGCTGGCTAAAAGCACAATTTTAAAACAACTACATAGTTAGAGAGAAAAACCTGATTTACAAACATGTCTCCAAAAGCATTCACTTCACAAATCATTATGGATACCCACGTCTTTTAATTACCTATGCCATTAGCAGCATACAGATTCTTTGCATCATTTCTAAGAACTTGTTTATAGATGGCCAGAGCACGATCTTGATGACGCTTTTCCTGAAAGAAGAATCAAGCATTATTAAAAAAATTTAACCAACATGCAGAATCTCAGTTTTGCTTAAAAAGATAAAACAGATTACCTTTTCTCGGTCTCGGGTGGGCTGATGCAAAGTTTGGAGCCACACATTGCCAAGGGCTAGCATAGAGTAAGTGTCACTCTGTGTGGAAGGCTGTTTTAATATCCTCTCAAATTTCTTCTGGCCTGGACCCCATTCTTGTTTTGCCAAATGAAGATTACCAATCAAAGACCAAGCATCTGGATGATCCTGAAACACACATGTATAAAGAAACAAAATTGGTAACTTAATGAGCAAGATCAACCATCTTTCCATGATAGCTAACAAATGATGTGTTATAACTTTCAAATAGAGTTGAGACTCGTTAGTGAGTTGCAAAATTAGCTTAATGTATAGTGATCAGTATATAAAGTGTAACAGAAAGGAATACAGTAAAATATCACTATACTGCCCATTGGTGAGGGCAAATGATGATTTGCAAAACTTTCAGTTATTTGTATACACATACACTACATGTGTACTAGACAGTAATGTGAAATCTATTTCTGATTGGCTATAACCAAAATTAAATTAAATTAAATTAAACCAAAAAAATTTAAATTTTTTAATAACGCTTGTTTCTTCTTACAGCAAAAGCGTCATCAAGATCGTGCTCTGGCCATCTACAAACAAATTCTCAGAAATAATGCAAAGAATCTGTATGCTGCTAATGGCATAGGTAATTAATTTAGACGACCTCTAAAGTTCCATTTAAAATGCTAAGATACTATAAACTTTTCTCATACGGTGTAACTAAATCCTTATATGTGAAGAAAGTAGAGAGGATAAAAGACACCTGAGCTATGTCATATGTTGATATATAGGTGAAAGGATAGAATGGGGAAATAGAAGGAACAAGAAGGGACATAGAAGAGATCTATATAAATAACGTAGTCCCCCTTATTACATGATTAATCATGCAACCTACTATACTCTTCGATATCTTATATAAATAAGTGGAAAGAAAAAAAAAAACACCAAAAAAAAAAAATAAGCAAAACAAAACAAAACAAACCCAGAAGGATGTCAAGATTATTAGAAACATGAGTCATTAAAAGGAAAAACAGAGCTAGGCATAGTAGCACATGCTTGTAATTCCAGCTATTTGGGAGGCTGAAACAGGAGGATTGCAAGTTTGAAGTCAGCCTGGGTGATTTAGTAAGATTCTGTCTCAAAAGCAAAAAATAAGAAGAGCTGAGAAAGTAGCTCGGTGGTAGAACGCTTGCCTAGCATGCACAAGGTCCTAAGTTCAATCCCTAGTACAGAGAAGAAAGAGAGGAGAGAGAGAAAGGAAGGGAGGGAGGGACAGAGGGAAAGAGAGAAATAAAGAAAAGCGGGGTATAAAGTGAAAATAATTATTTCTCAAGAGTCAGTATTACTAACCTGATTAATCTGAAGAGCTTCCTTAAACCAATCTGAAGCCTCATAAAAGTTTCCTTTATCTCTGGCCATGGCTCCTAGACGCAAATAGCCTGAAAAAATACATTCGAAAGTTTTTATGTTCAAAATATTAGCCATAAATGATCATAACTTTAAAGTCATACTTTTGAGAAAATTGTGTTTGTTAATACATCCATATAAGGAACAGAAAGTCTCATAGGTGAAGAAACATCAAACATCAACCTATTGAGTTATAATTTTGGAATCAAGTCTCATGCTTGAAATCTAAGATTCATCTCTTCCAGTTCATTCCAAAAGCTAGCTCCCTGTTGCAAGTCCTTACCTCAAGCCAAGTTGTTTTCTCTGGAAAATTTCTCCTCAAGAAACCAATAATGTGCCAGGTGCAGTGGTGGCACATGCCTGTGATCCCAGTAGCTCAGGAGGCTCAGGCAGAAAGATTGTGAGTTCAAAGCCAGCCTCAGCAATTTAGCAAGGCCCTAAGCAATTCAGTGAGAGCCTGTCTCTAATAAAATATAAAAAAAGGCTAGAGATGTGGCTCAGTGGTTAAGTGCCCCTGGGCTCAATCCCTAGTATCAAAAAACAAAACAAAAAAACAATAATGGCTATTACCTATCAAATCAATTTAAATTCAATCTGTTATTCAACTAAAATATTATTTATTCTTGAGCTGGGGATACAGCTTAGTTGGTAGAGTGCTTACCTCACATGCACAAGGCCCTAGGTTGGATCCCCAGCACCACATACACATACACACTTACATATAAAAAGAAAAGAAGGGCTGGGTTATGGCTCAGCAGTAGCGCACTTACTTGGCATGCGTGAGGCACTGGGTTCGATTCTCAGCACCACGTATAAATTAAAATAAATAAATAAATAAAGGTTTATCAAGAACTTAAAAAAAAAAAAATTTTGTTTCATGGACTGGAATTGTGGCTCAGTGGTATAGTGCTTGTCCCGTATGTGTGAGGCCCTGAGTTCAATCCTGAGCACCACATATAAATAAATAAAAGATCCATTGATGCCTAAAAAAATATATTTTTTTAAATCTTATTTATTCTAAATCACTTTTGCATCCATGATGGCAAGACAGATGCAAAAAAAAAAAGCTTCTGATCTGACTAGAATCAAAACATGTTTTAGGTACTTTTAAATAAAGTACGGAAGTCCCCATTATCCTTGAAGGATTCATTCCAAGTCCCCCAATAAATGCTAGAAACTGTAGATAGTAATGAACACTATAATTACTGTTTTTTCTGATATATATATATATATATAGAGAGAGAGAATTTATCTGATAAAGTTTAACTTATAAATTAAGATAGTAAGCCAGGCGCGGTGGTGCATGCCTGTAATCCCAGCAGCACAGGAGGCCGAGACAGGAGGATTACAAGTTCAAAGCCAGCCTCAGCAATGGCAAGGCACTTAGCAACTCAGTGAGACCCTGTGTCTAAATAAAATAAATAAAGGTTTATCAAAAACTTAAAAAAAAAAATTTTTTGTTTCATGGACTGGAGTTGTGGCTCAGTGGTTAAGTGCCTCTGAGTTCAATCCCCAGTACCAAAAAAAAAAAAAAAAAAAAATTTTTAGTAAAAGATAAAACAATAGAACAATTACAACAATATACTGTAATATAAGTTATATGAATATGATCTTTCTCTAAAAATCTCTTATTGTACTATATAGATCTTAGTAACCTCAGCATACAATTTATTCATTTTTCTTCCTTATTAACTGATATGGCTACTAAGTTACTAACAGATGGGTAATATATACAGCATTGATACACTGGACAAAGGGATGATTCATATCCTGGGCTAGATGGAGTAGGATAGGACAAGATTTCATCACACTACTTAGAATGGTGTACAATTTAGAACTTATAAACTGTTTAATTCTGGAATTTTCTGTTTAACACTTTGGGACAACAGTTGAACTGTGGGCAAATAAAACTGAGGAGAGTGAAACTATGGATAAGGAGGGACTACTATATGTTATTGTAAATTATTTTTTAATTATAATTTTTTTTTTTTTTAGAGAGAGAGAATTTTTTAATATTTATTTTTCAGTTCTTGGCAGACACAACACCTTTGTTTGTATGTGGTGCTGAGGATTGAACCCGGGCCGCACGCATGCCAGGCGAGCGCACTACCACTTGAGCCACATCCCCAGACCTATTTTTTAATTATAAACTTTGAATATTTTACAATGTCTAAGTTGTAAAAACTCAAAGTAGGACATTTGAGTAATAATTGTTTCAAGGAAAACCACTTCTCTTACTCTTATAAACACGTAAAAATGTTGATATGAAATCAAAGGATTGTTACAAAAGTAAATCCACTATCAAAATATGCCAAGGAGTTACTAAAAGCTTAACAAAGGTAGCAGACCCACTGAACATAGCTTCATTGAATATAGTTCAAGTAAATTTTGTTGTTTCTTTTGTTTTCTAGGATAAATGTAAGTGAAGCTGTCCTTTTTTTTTTTAAGGCCACAGATCTGCCCTGAACAAAAAGGGACATCAGAACCTTCAAAATATACGATTGTTTCTAAGACTTTTTTCCCCAATTAAGTTTTTGCTGCTATTGTGGGAATTTTATTACATAAGCAAATTTAAAATTCTTACAGTCAACATAATTAGGATGCTCTCGTAAGATGTTTTTATATAGTTTTTCTGCTTCATGGAATTCACACATTGCCTCATACAGCCTGGCTAAATTGTATGATGTGGTAACAGAAATGGCATTATAATAATGTTCATCATGCTCAGCTTCTGCCTTTGCACGATCCAATGATGCCAAAAAATATTTCTGTGAGGAAGAAAAATTACATTGTTAAAAGATTTGATACATCTATAAAATATGCATTCAACTTGATCAAGTATAAAAGAAGGGAAGATTTCAATTTTCCTACCTTTGCCTCCCCTAGGTTTCCAAGTCTAAAATGGAGGGCACCAACGTTATTTAGAATCTCAGGGGGAACATCAGCCTGCACTTTCTCTTGAAGGATTCGTGTTGCTGTTCCATAGGCTGAAAGGGCACCCTGTATTTTTGCAGTGGACAAAATACGGTATGTATGCACATCAAAAAGAAATAGTACACCATGTTTACAAAAAACACATATAGAAGATGAAAAGCATGACTACAATACCTGTATATCAGTCTGTTCCAAGATTTGTGCCAATTCAATCCAAGCTTCAACGTCATCGGGATATTGTTCTGTGACCTTCTTCAAATGGCCCTGGGATAAAGAGAGCATCATATAAGTGCTGTAAAAGTAATAAATGATGGCTAACTTAGCTAACTTAAAGTCAACTGCTTTTTTATCTAAAGCAGAACAAGCTCATTTAACAAAACTGCTTCTACTGTAGCTCTACTAGCAAAAAAAATAAATGAGCCAGGCATAGTGGTGCACACCTATAATCCCAGTGGTTCAGGAGACTGAGGCAGGAGGACTGAAAGTTCAAAGCCAGCCTCATCAACTTAGCAAAGCTCTAAGCAAGACCCTTTCTCTAAGTAAAATATAAAAAAGGGCTGGGGATGTGACTCAGTGCCACTGGGATCAATCCCTGGTACCAAATAAAACAAAACAAAACAAGAAATAAGGACTTTGTCAAGGTTTTTATAAATTTACCTTGGCAATATCTCGTTTTTCTTGATCTTCTGAGGCAGCATAGAGAGAACCAAGAATTTTCATAGTTTCATAATTATTAGGATAAGCTTTCAAAACTTTCTCAAAACATTGAGATGCATTTTCTTTGTCACCTCGATAAATATACATTTGTCCCAAGCCAAAAAATGGCAGCACAAAAGAGGATGAGGCAAACTGTGTGGCTTGATAGTAGTACTGAAAAGCTTGGTCATAATCTTCCTAAAAACAAATAAGACCACAAAAAAAGGTTAAAAAAAGGTTAAAAAGAGCTGAAAAACTATAAATGCAAGAACTAGATATTTAGAGATGTTATAAAATTATATTACCTGAACGTGGAATGATCTGGCCAGCTGATAGCAACTTTCTGCTTGCATAGCCTCCACTTCTGTATTATGGAATGCATGAAGAGCCAGGTGCTGGACTTTACTATAATCCTGAATAACAGAGATTAAGTTGGATTAGCTGCTCTATAAATCATAACATTTCATTTATCTATATAACACATTTCCATCTTCTCCCTAAATAGTTGTCTATTAGTACTATAACCATTATAGCCTAAAGCTTAATCGTAATTCATATGAAAGTACAGTGTACTTCTATGGCCAGTGTAAAAACTACGATTAGTAGCCATGTACACTTAGGCTATTAATTATGCCTCAGTTTGCTCATCCACAAAATGGGGAGATTACTTATTTCAGAGAATTGTTGTGAAGATTACAGAATACTTGGAATGCATTTTTTAAAGTGCTTAGGATTTAGTAAGCAATGCTTAAATGCATATTGATAACAACATAGTAGCTCTTACCAATAAGATTTGATACATTTTTGTGAGATTTTATTTAAATTGCTATTTAACTGGTTTAAAATTCTTAGTATAATTTAGTACCTGGTTTCAATATGGTAGGTTAAATTTTCATGTTCACTTTATAAAAACTCTGTCAACAAAATCTTGGTTATATATTTTAATATACCTAAAATATCACTGCTTCTACAGAATTAGTGGCAACTTTAAAAATGTATCACAGTAAACTTGCAAACATAAAAATATCAATGACTTGTTACCCACATAAGTACATCCGAATTCTACTACACAAATGCCTCACTCTCTGGATCCAATGCATTGCCAGTCAAAAAGTCCACCACATGCTATGCTCTCACTGAACCAAACTGCTGAGACTATTTTTAAGAAGTCTATCTTTCCCTTTTCAACTGCTTAATGCTCACCTCCTAAAAACCTAGTTTGAGAGCTTTTCCGTTGTGGTGAAAACCCTTCATAATCACTTGATCACTTCCTCATTTTTCTACCATTAGTTGGCAGAGACCTTTATTTTTACATTTACATTTGCTTACTCAACTGTGTTTTCTATGAAACTTAACTCCTTGAGTGCAGAAACCATGTCTCACTCATCTCCACATTCATATCACAGTGTCATACACAGTATAAATGTCAATAAATATTAAGTAAATGAATGAATAAACAAATATATCCAAGCCCAAGTAACTAATATAAACTAATTTGGAAAAAACTCTTTTGACATTTTCAATTTTTTTTTTCCAAGTTAAAAAAAAAATAAGGAATCAACTACATTCAGGAAAACAAAAATCAGGATTTAAAAATAAATGATTCCTCCTACCTTTTTGAAGAAAAAATGATTTGCCAAGTGGTTTAATACCATAGGGTTGCTAGGATCAATAGTATAGGCCCTGGAAAGAAGCTGGACACCATTTTTGATGGAATCAGCCTAAAAGAAAACATTGCAATAGAGTGGAGTGGAAACATTACTTAATTAGCACTTATTCAAAATTTTCTTTATACCCTCAAAAAAATAAGGTTGTATAATCCTAAATTCAGACACCAAGATACAACTCTTATTATAGTTAGTCATTACCAAGAATGACAAATTTCAATCAATGAGTCACCAAATTGTTAGAATTTAGTTTTCTTAACAAAACTTAAATAATAAATTACACCTATAATCCCGGCTATTTGGGAGGTTAAGGCAGGAAAACTATAAGCTTAAGGCAGGCCTGGGCAACTTAGCAAGACCCTGTCTCAAAAATAAAAAATAAAAAAGCTGGGGATGTAGCTTAGTTTTAGAGCAATTTAGTCCCAAGTACTGAAAAAAATCAAACAAACCAACTAACTAATTATAAAAGCACCCTCACTGTAAAGAATTCCCTATTCTCTGACACTAGATTCATATAATAAATACATTTGCTATTATTGTTTTAAATAGTTCATACTGATCTCCAAGGGCAAATATTAGAAAATATTGCCCAAACCTATTTTTCAACAACTTTAATGAACTTTGTATTTATTGAGCTATATACTTTATATGCTATGTTGAGCAAATTGTGCCATTTTGCCATTGCAACAAGAAAGATCAGCCTCTTGTGAATTTTAAATATCGATGTTGCATTTGCAATGAAATCCCCCTTTTAATCCTCAATATTCTGCCACCCAGGGGGTTGCCCCATTTTTTCCTCTTTTTATTCTCTTGTTCAGTTCTTGAGATTTATCTACTTTTTAGTTCCTGCCTCAGCTGTCTTTTTGGTGTGACAGCCATATCTATGGATAACACAACAATGATTTTGCTTCTCTTTCCCTACTAAAAAAATGGAAATTTTATAGCCTGTGTGATTTCAGGAAGAAAAGCTCCCTTCTCCTCCTCCACAATCCCATTATTGGTTTTCATCAGTCAAGAGAATCTATTCCCCATTTCTGGAGACTGGTTTAAAGCAGAGGTTCTCAACTAGGAACAATGTCATTTTTGGTTCTCTCAAGTGGGGAGATGCTACAACAGTGCTGATGCTGAGAAACACTGGTGACCTTATTTTGGACAGTAATAAATAAGAAACATGATGGGGGAACTTCTTAATATAAGATAGAGATTCTCTAAGAAATACTTTTATCCTTTCCATTTTCTCCTCCAGTGTAATAACAAGATGCCTGGAAAGGTGGCAGCCATCTTATGAGGTGACAGACATGATGAAGAAAGGCCATACACACTGGGCTGGGGTTGAATAGAGCATTTGCCTAGCATGTGAGAGGCAATAGGTTCAGTGTGCATATAAATAAATTAAAAAAAAAATGCTTAAACATTTCTACTTATGAGTTGCAAAATTCCCCAAATTAGCCTCAGTATAGCTACACTACAAAACTGCTTGGCCTACCACACTAAGGAAAGGTGAATAGAAAGATATTTTTAAAACTCTCGGTTTGATGACACTGAAGTGCCACATCTGAGAGCTTAGACATTTGGTTTAAAACCCTTATGTTTTCAAGTTGCTGAACTGTTTTTTTTTGTTGTTGTTGTTGTTGCTGTTACTTGCAACTGAAAGCTTTCCAAACGGATACACAGGTCTACAATCCTTATCTGAAATTCAAAAACAATTTTTTAAAAAAATACCCAGGTTTTTGTAATCGTGGAGCAAATTCACTTGATGGGAACCCTTTACCTGAATTGTGAGGCTATCATATTAGTATGAAAAGTAACCATTTTGCCACAGAAATATGTGTACTTTGGGGGCAGTGCCCCAATAACTTAAGTATTATATATTATGCAGTATAAGTACCATATTAACCTTTCTATAATCAAAAGTCTTGATTTCTAAGGCATATCTGCCCTGAGAACTTTAAAATACAAGACTGTAGGTTAGACAAATGAGTCAAAAATATCTCCCTTACATACCTCTTTATTGTTGAGTTCTAGAACAGCCAGGCCAACCAATGCTCCCACACATTTGGAATTGAGTTCTAAGGCTCTGCTGAATGCTAGACGGGCTTTCTCTAGTTTGTTAAGTTTCACAAAGCAATGGCCCATTCCTAAACGAACTTCAGCTAAAAATAAAATAAAATCAAGTCATTCAATTTGTCAAATTAAGCATTTTTAGAGTTCAATTACAAGAATGCTTAAACATTTTCTACTTATGAGTTACAAAATTCCCCAAATTAGCCTCAGTATACCTACACTACAAAATTGCTTGGCCTACCACAAATTGATTTCACTAGAGGTTAGATTGTAACACTCTCTACCTCTCTTACCTCTTTCTATCATTGAACAGAACATCTATAATAATATTGGTATTATTCTTTCTCCTAACACCCCTGTTATATTTTACCTTCATCAACATGCCTCACTCAATTTCAAATTCTTGAAGAGAAATATTTAAAAAGAGAAAAATTTCATTAAGACTTCAAATACTGTGTCCAATTCCACGTATATACCATCATTCCCTTCAGATCTATGCTTATATGTGCTACCTCATTTCAAGACCATTCAGAACACAAACAATTCCTACCTAAGGCCAACTTCTATGATAGTCACTGGATTCTTTTTCATCTATTTGAGGCCACTATTTCACCAACCCTTCCCTATTTTTCCTGCATAAAATATATTTTCCTTCTTTACTGGATCATCCTCATTCACATACAAGCATTCCCCCATTTTTTTTTTTTTTTAACAGTGCTGAGGATTGAAACAGGGCTTTGCATAGGCTAGGCAAGCACTCCACCAACTATGCTATATTTCCATCCCTATAAACATCCTTTGTTGAATTAATTTCCTTTCCCAGTTATCAATTTATTTCTGTTCTTCCCTTGGGAGCAAAATTCCTTGAAACACACAACAACTGCTGTCTCTAATTCCTTTCCTTCCATTTTTCTCTTGAACTCACTCCAGTGAGGTGCTTGCTCCCACCATTCCAGAAAAAATTTGCTTTTATCAAGGTCATTAATGATCTAAATGCTCTTTAATCCAAAGATCATTTCTCTGCCCCTATTTTATTTGGCCTAACAATATACCTATTCTTTCTGAAAATGTTTTATACTGCACTTATCTTGTTTTCCTCCTATACATCTAGCTTCTCCTTCTCAGGTCTCTTTGCTGATTCTTTCTCATTTTCCTCACCTCTAAATATCAGAGTGCTCTAGAGCTTCACCCAGGACCTCTTTTCTGTCTCCATTCACTCCCCTGGTAATTTCATGTAGTCTCATAACTTATATACCATCTATATGTTGATGACTTCCAAATTCATTACTACAGCCCAGACCTTTGAAGGTCTGATCTCTTTCTTCCCTTGTTGCCTCTTCAAACTTGACACTTCAAACTTTTCATGTCTAAAACTAGCTCCCCTTGAACTATTTTTCCAAATGTAGTAAAATATAACTACATTCTTCCTACTGCTTATTCAAGAGTTACCTTTGCTTCTTACTCTTGTCTTTACACATCACATCTACTCTATCAGCTCTCCCTTCAAATTACACCTAGAATCTGACTACTTGTACCATTGCCACTATTAGCACCCAGCTGAGCCACAATCACACATGACCTGGATGACTGTGATAACCTTCTCCCTAGTGATCCTACTTCTGTCATCGCCTACTCACCCACATCCCACTCTAGACTCAACTCAGAAGCTCAAATGACTCTTTTAAACTCTAAGTCAGATTATGCTTTTCTTCTGCTCAAAGTTCTCCAATGGCTTTTTATCTCTGTTACATTAAAAACTGATAATAATCTAGGATGCCCTACATGATTAGTACTAGGTTATATCTTTGATCCCATTTCTTACTATCCTCTCCCCCCCATCCCGCAGAGATTACTGTTTCTCAATCTTCCTTCAGTACTTTGTAACTCCTATGTTCCTCTGGGAATGATACTCTCCCATATATATGCATGGCTCTTAAGTTTTCTTAGGTCTTTACACAAATGTTATTATCTATGATGAATTTCCCTGGTCACCTTTTTTACCAACTCCCAATGCTTCTCATAGGCCTTTTTTGCTTTATTCTTCTTTTCAGCCTTTGGCAATATCTTACATAGTATACATTTTCCTCATTTCTTCCCCACTGGAAGTAAATTACATAGGGGTAGGGACTTTGATCTCTGGTTCATTGCTACATTTCCAAGGTTAAGAACAGTGCTAACATGTGTTGGTACTCAGTAAACATCTGCTAAATGAATAACATTTTGCAAAGTGTCATGGTTTGGATGTGAGATTTCCCCCAAAAGCTCATGTGGGAGAAAATGCAAGGTTCAGAGGAGAAATGACTGGACTGTAAGAGTCTTAACCCAATCAGCAAATTAATCCTCTGATAGGGATTTAACTGAGGGGTAACTGAAGTGGTAGGGTTTGGCTGGAGGAGGTGGGAATCGGGGCATGGCTTTAGGGTATATACTTGTATCCAGCCAGTAGAGTTTCTCTCAGCTTCTTGATCATCATGTAAGCTGCTTCCATTTACCACACTCTTCTGCCATGATGTCCTGTCTCACCTTGAGTCCCAAAGAATGGAGTCTGCTGTCTATGGACTGAGATCTTTAAAACTGTGAGCCCCCAGATAAACCTTTCCTCCTCTACAATTCTGCTGATTGGGTCATTTAGTCACAGTGGCAAAAAAAAAAAAAAAAGGCTGACTAGGGCTGGGATTGTGGCTCAGTGGCAGAGCATTTGCCTCATACAGGTGAGGCACTGGGTTTGATCCTCAGCACCACATAAAAATCAATAAATGAAATAAAATATTATGTTCATGTATAACTAAAAAAAAAAATTAAAAAAAGGCTGACTAAAACAGAAATAAAAGTTGTATAGGGCAAAAGATTATAATATGATCCATTATCCAGCTATTAAATCAAAGATAACACTAAGAAAAAATAATCTTTCAGGAGGCTGAGGCTCTAAGGAACTTAGCAAGACCCAGTCTCAAAATAAAAAATAAAAAGATTTGGGGATGTGGCTCAGTGGTTAAGTACCCCTGGGTTAAACCACTGGTTGCCCCCCACCTCCCAAAAGAGAAAAAATATCTTGATTCTGTCATTTTAATACTCCAATAGTACCTTTTCACAACTGACTTCATAAGAAACTTCAAATTATCAGTATTTCAAGTTGGGCCATATACAGATTAGACCTAAAATAAAGTTTTTATTTTACCTGGGCATCCTGGATTAGTACGTAATGCCTTCTTATAGTAAGCAAGAGCTCCTCTGTAATCCTTTTTGTTGAATGAAATGCAAGCTTTACCTATAATGATTTAAAAAAAAAAAACATGCACTGTCTGATTAATACAAATTTACTACACTTTATACTAACTACTTAAATTTAATACATCTTTCAATAAGAAATACTTAAAAATAATGAACACGATTTCACATTAAAAACTTGTTTTCCATTTGGGTATATTAATTTATGTCAAAGACAGGATGTTCTGTCTTTATATTAAATGTTATAACGGAATAATTGCAACAACTTGAGTTGTCTAAGTATAGATTGTTTATTGACTTTCTGGAAGCAAATAAATTACTTTTAACTGGTATATATTTTATTTTTGCAATTTTAACAATAATCTATTGTAGATCATTTTATTTTTAACAGGATAAAGCTCTTCTACTTTGCTGTCCAGCTCAGTTATTAAGTTGCTATTACAAAGAGATACAGTCTAGACATATGCTGAAAAAACTAGATTCCTAAGATGGTTGCAAAGATCACTCACCAAGAAGGGCTGGGATGTTATTTGGAGATTGGTTGAGTACAAAATGAAATTGTGCATCAGCTTGATCCATTTTGTCACCTTCAAGTAGACAGAAGCAGGCTCTTCCCAACAAATGGTTCTATAAAATAATGTATCACCTTAGACTTTACTAAGGGCAAACAATAATTTACCATAAATGTACAAATAAAAATGAAAACCACATAGGAAGGTTCAATAAATGATAATTTATTTCCATACAGATGATATAAATGATTTACTTATCATGTACCCAAATTGGCTATTGCTCTCAACTGTAATGTTCAAGCTACCAATAAACAGTTCTTCACTACAAAATGAGAAATTATACCAAAATGTAAAACCTCTGTGCCAATAACAATGACAAAGAACTATATTCAAGATTCCTTAAAATATGGTTGAATTTCACCTGGAAATGTTAGAATTATTGATTCAACATAGGAGGACGTTTTACATACTAAATTTGTCTATATTACTTCAACAGTAAGTATAAGGATTGAAGGAATTCCAATTTTAATGAGGAACCCTTCTTCTTCTTTTTTTTTTGATTATATCAACATGGTTATTTTAAGAAACATTCTTTCAAAAACATCTGCTGCCTATCGCACACATTTTGTTTTCATATGGTAGTTTTATCCTTTCAGAAATTTCAAGAAATTTGATTTGTTTTACCTGATCATACATTATAATTTTATCAGCCATTGTATACAGCAAGGTTGCCTGTGTAATAAGATCCTTCTTATTATCCTTGTTCTTTTCTTTTCGAGCCTGTTGTACATAATAGGCTGCTAGTGTATCCAAGCAAGTCATCTGGTCTTTTTCATGGTCTCTATAGTCCAAATTACCATCTATACGTGCTGCTTCCAACAACTTTACAAACTCTTCTGTTTTTCCTTGCTTGTAGTATTCCAGCTATAAGGTAAAGGATCAAATTAGAATCATTAAAGCATACGTCCATATAAAAAAAAAAAACTACACAATTATTTATAGCAGCTTTATTTGTAACAGCAAAATACTTGAAACAATCCAAATGTTGACTAATAAGTGAATAAATAAACAAATTGTAGTATAGTTGTACAACAAACACTATTCTGCCTCAAAAAGAAGTAAATAACATGGATACATCTCAAACCAATTATGCTGAGAAGAAAGCCAGAACAACAACAAAAAAGTACATATTGTGTGATTACATTTCCATATATTCTAGAAGATACACACTAAATTTTAGCAAAATAAAAGAGATAAGGTTTGCCTGTCACTAGGGGGTTGGAGTACTATTAACTTAAATGAATTTTGCCTTTATCTTTATACATACTAATTTACCAGCAGAGTAGCATATCACTTAAGAAACTAGCCTTATTGTTCAATAAATGATAATTTATTTCCACACAGATGATATAAATGATTTACTTATCATGTACCCAAATTGGCTATTGCTACATCTCAAAACAGAAAACACATATTTTCCCAGTCAACAAATAAAAACTATTTGCTACATGAACACTGACCGCCAAAGCAATCCATATGTGCAGTTGTGTGTGTTCCTGTTTCAGAATACTGATAACTTCATCTCCCTCCGGTAACTGATCAAAGTCAAGTTCGATGACCTAAAACACAAAATGTAGGTTTTATCTCTTATTTTTATTTTTTAAATTCCTATTTTTCTTTTCAGTTTTTCCTGACTATATATCAACACACATATACAGAGGATACTCATTTTCAACAAGGTTTAGCCAACACACAGTTTTTATAAACACAGATTAATTATACAAATTAATGGGTTTCAGTGACAATTTCATACATGCACATATTGTGCATTGATAATGTTCACCCTCCCTTCTACTCTTTCTTAACCTCCCTTATTTCCCCTTTCCTCCTGCTCCCCCTTCCCAATTCCATAAAAGTCCCTCTTCTACTTTCAAGTCTTTTTTTTTTTTTCTAGTTTCCACATTTGAGAGAAAACATATGTCTGTGTTTTGGCCAATATGTATTAATATTTAGGGAGCACAGGACAAACAAACTACTAACACATTAAAGTAAAAGTCTAGAGAAACAAAGAACACTGGTAATTGTCCCCAAATACTAGAACTATAAAATGCTACAAATGCTTTGTTTACTCAAAAGTAACAAAACAAAACCCTATTTCATCTATAAATCCAAATAAAGTGCTGATAAGCACCCTGAAGAATGATGCCATAGGTCTGACACCTTGGAGAAACATGACTCTAGAGGCCATGCAAAGTTGAATGCCACTATACACATAAATCATGGAAGCAGCATTTGTGTGTCACAATCATTACTGAATGTGGGAACAAAAATAATAATAGAAAAATGTTCTGGAACTAGATGGAGGTAATAGTTTCACAACTTTGGGAATATATACAAAAGAAAACTGGATTTTATAAGTGAATTATATCTCGATATTATACCTCAAACCAACCAACCAAAATAAGTACATGCAATATCCAAGAAGATTGAACATCAAAGCTGAGATTTACTCAGACAAACCAAAGGCCACCCATGAATGAGGCAGTGTAAGGGAAAGGGGGTTAATTCCATCAGCACGCTGTAGTGGCTAAGTTTACTTCGCACAAAGTGTACCACGACATACTCGAGTTTCTAATGCATAAGGGGCAACCTGCTATATATTCCTAGGAGTTCGAGTAGCAGGTGGATCACGGTGACATCAGCGCCCACCTCTGTAATCTGTGAGGTGCTTCAGTTTATTGGGCACTCTCACGCCCCTGCGCCGGTGAATCGGGAGAAAAATAAGAGCACTGTCAAATAAAAACAGGTTGGAGAGGAACTTTCAAGAACTCTTCCAGTAACCTGCCGGGATGCAGCGCAGGGGCGGGGGAAGGTGATCAGGGCTTTGACTGGGGATTTAGATCGAGGCTCCTGCGGGAGAAGGGTGTGCCCTCTTCGGAAACGAAGTCTAGCGAAGTCGGTGGGGGTCATAGTCCAAGTTCATGACCCCCACCCCTTCCACACTGGACACCTACCTCGTCAGTGTCCCGGAGGGGAATCTCGATAGAGCCCCGCGACATGATGAGATCCAAAGGCGAGCGGGAACAGCGCTCGCAGCTTTGCAGCCGGCAGTCCTCGCTTCTGGCTCGTCCAGGAGGTAGCGACCGCCCAGGAGCTGGTCGTGACTGCCGCCCCGCGGCGTTGTCGGAGCTCGGGCCTCTCCTTCCCGTCAGCCACTAAAACAACGAACAGCAGACGGCGACCGGTCACTTCCGGAGGCCCCGCCCCCTGCCCCGGAAGCACTGCCCGCGAGGGCGTGTCCGACGCGAGCTCCGCCTATGGCTCTGTTGTTTCCCTCTTCGGAATTATAGCTCCGAGGATGTTGGCGTGTCCGCAGCAGCCGGCCCAAGAGCCTGCGGGACCTTCCGGGCTCTGCGGCTTTGGAGTCTGAGCCTGGCGCTGGCGCGGGTCCCAGCCAAAGCCCGGAAGGCGTAGCCGCTCCGCCCAGCGGTGGGCGGGGCCTCTGGCTGACGTGTCCTCTGGAGGCGGGGCCTGGCCAGCCTTGTTTTTTTCTCTAGATTGTTGAGCACGATTCCATTCAGTCATTCATCTCACCCAATCATTAGTTCATCGTCCGACAGCTGCTGCGTGCGAGTCATACCGCTGTTATCATGGTGACCAGTTTAAATAGGTTGCAATGAATTCTGTAATCACGGGATAAAACATGTAATCCTTTTTAATAGTTTTTTGAAGTATAGAGGATCTATTAGATTTGTGATTTTAATAAAATTGTGGAAGAACTTTCTTAAATCTGTAATCAATATTTTGATTAAAGTATAGCATTTGATTAAATTCGTTTATAATCAGTGTTTTTACTAAATCGGAGAAGAATCTCATTGAGAGTATGAGTTTTACTTCCCAACTTTTTCTCAGACGCATGCCCTTCTCTTCACCATCTCTTCACCATCTAAACCACTATCATTACTCATCTGGATTACTACAGTCGCATTCTTTTTTTTTAAATTTTAAAATTTTTTCTGATTTATTATATATGACAGCAGAATGCATTTCAATTCATATTACACATAAATTCTTTTGTACCCAATACTTTATCTTTTCTGGCCCTGAGCTCCAATCGAGCTTCAACCGTGTTACCCACTAGGATTTAAAAATATCTATCTGATTTTGTTTTTTTCTCCCAGCTTAAAACTCTTAAGTGGAAACCTTGTTAAATTTATGTTTTGATTTATTGGTTGTGTAACTATTTTAATGTGTGTGGGTAATGTTGTCCAATACAAATACAATGCTAATAATGGGTAATTTAAAATTTTCTAGTGGCCACATCACAAGAGTGAAAAGCAGATGAAAAAAATTTTAGTAGTATATTTTATTTAACCCAATGTATCAAAGATATTATCATTGCAAATGATAAACACTATAAAATTTGAGATAATTTACATTTTTTCCAGTATATACATAATACTGGTTTACTTCACCTTTAGAAAACAGCCCTTGCTGCTTATTTTAAAAAGGGACATGTTTTTCTTTTCCTCTTCTCCCTCTCCCTGTCACTAACCTTTTCCCATCCTGGACCAAGTTATCTTATCTTTGAGTGCACACCCACCATAGGAAAGAGATGTCACCAGAAGACCTAAGAAGTGGCTATCTCACAAATTAACAAATGAATTTCAATACACCATCAGGGACTGGACCTCTGTCAAAACACACCTGGAGTGCAGCTTTTGAGAAAGGGCTTCCTTAAAAGCCCTCTGTTCTCATTTTTGGGCAGAACCACAGTCTCTGGGACTGGATTCCCCTGTGCTTCTCTATAACTAGCAAAGCAATAAACCTTTTTCCTTTTTATCAAAACTGTGTTCTTATTATTAAATTGGCAATTTAATAATACTCAATTCATTTGCTTACTCTTAATTAGGTCTATATTTAAATTTGCTAAAATTTACAGTTGAAGAAAGATCTACATACATTAGTTTTTCTACAATTTCAATTAAAAATTAAAAAATTTAAACTCAATTCTCAATTGGATGAGTCATATTTCAAGCACTCAACAGCCCCATGTGGTTAGTGAATACTGTGTTGGATAACAAAGAACAGTATTTCTTTATTTTATTTTGTGTGTGTGTGTGTGTGTGTGTGTTGCTGAGGATCGAACCCGGGGCCTCGCACGTGCTAGGCGAACGCTCTACTGCTGAGCCACAACCCTAGCCCCAGAACAGTATTTCTAGAAATATGTTTAATACATTTTTAAGGTTTATAAAGTGAGCATTAAAAACATAGTAGTGGGGCTGGGGATGTGGCTCAAGTGGTTGCGCTCTCACCTGGCATGCGTGAGGCACTGGGTTCAATTCTCAGCACCACATAAAAATAAAGATATTTTTAAAAAATGGTCAAGATGGTAAATTAAAAACAAAACCAAAAACATAGTAGTGATTGTTATTCTCTGTGCCCCCAAAACATTGCTGGTATTAAAGACCCTACTGATATGTTTGGTCTTTCAGCTTCTGAAAACCAAAGGCATCTTAACTTACAATGCAGAACAATATGATTGAATAGTAGAGGAGCTCAATTTAGATTGGGATTTGGAAGAAGGGACATTTAAGTTGCAAAAGGGAAAATTAGCAAGATTTTGTTAGGTAAAGGATACAGGGGAATATATTTTAGTCAGTCAGAGAAGACAGCACTCTGGTGAAGACATTTCTGATCTTGAAAACCCACGTGGCTAGAACAGAAAAAGTGAGGGAAGAGGTTGGAGTGGCACATGCCTGCAATCCCAGCTACTCAGGTTGAAGCAGGAGGACTGCCCGTTCAAGGTCAGTCTGGGCAATTTGTCTCAAAACTAATATTTTAAAAAGGGCTGGGGATGTAGCTCAGTAATAGAGTGTCACTATTATTCAATCCCCAGTATTCAATCCCCAGTACTAAAAAAAAAAATGAATTAATTTGAAAATAAATAAATAAAAACTAGAGGAGAATATCATGAGAAGAAATTGAAAACAAGGGGCTGGGGATGTGGCTCAAGCGGTAGCGCGCCCTCCTGGAATGCGTGCGGCCCGGGTTCGATCCTCCAGCACCACATACAAACAAAGATGTTGTGTCCGCCAATAACTAATAAATAAATAAATATAAAAAAAAAAAAGAAATTGAAAACAAGAAATACTCTGACCATGCCGGGCTTTATCCATAAAGCAAAATGGACAATTTGTACTGCTTCCAATGTAAATTAAATGTAGATATCACGCTCCATAGTTAGGAAACACAAATACTTGGTGCTCTGAAATAAGCCTTAAAAGACCAGTAATTCACTATTTATTGTATCCAAAGTGAGTGAAATAGTCAGTATTTCCCATATGTTACTGACTCTTTAAAGTAAAACAATTTAATTGCTGACTTTGAAAATGCAAAAGTCAGAAGATATGAAATAATTTGGGGGTGCAGGCAAGTATATAAGAAAACTGCCTTTTTCCTAGCATAATCCAACTAATTATAAGACTGTAATCTGGGTGCTTGGAGTGTGTGTTTGTGTGTGTGTGTGTGTGTGTGTGTGTGTGTCTGTCTGTCTGCTGAGTGACTAGCACACTAGCTTCATACTAGAGGTTCTAAGCATAGAAGTTAACTAGTGAGATCAAAATAAACACACATAAACTCAATTTACCTTTTTCTTTGACCAGGTCTGAGACAGCTCCCCCTCTGGCTCCTGCCTGGAGCCAACCAGTGGGATAGCCAGGTTTATACAAGAGACTTGCAGGAGAGAGAGAGAGAGAGAGAGAGAACACCAGAGAATGGCCTTTTATTGGGGAACAAGAAATTCAGGGGAAAATTCCATCCAATGAAGGTCGAGGGGGACAGCATTCCAAGGTCAGGTCAGTGATTGGCCTCAGGGTCAGTGGCCAGTCACACCCCCACACGGTTGGGCTCTCGAACCTAGAAAGGGTGGGGATTAGTTCTGACACAGTTTAGCCGGAATGCCTCACACCCAGTCAGGGAGGTGCCCAATCATGTGTGAGAATGGCTTCCCACGTGTGTGTGTGTGTGTGTGTGTGTGTGTGTGTGTGTGTGTATTTTAAAGCCTGAACTTGCTTATAAACTTTTTTTGGGGGGAGAGGGTGGTACTGGGGATTGAACTCAGGGGCAACCACTGAGCCACATCCCCAGCCCTATTTTGTATTTTATTTAGAGACAGGGTCTCACTGAGTTGCTTAGCATCTTGCTATTGACGAGGCTGCCTTTGAACTCTAGATCCTCCTGACTCAGGCTCCCGAGCCTCTGGGATTACAGGCATGGACTGATTTTTTAATTTTGAGACAGGATCTCACTAAGTTGCTTAGAACCTTGCTGAACGGCTAAGGCCGCCTTTGAACTTGACATAAGGTTTTATCTTAGATACTATGTGACTGAAGAGATTTAAGTGATGTGTTTATGTCAATGAGAGCATGAGAGAGAATTGATTTTGTGGTTCTAAAAGATTATTCTGACAATGGGGTAGAAAATGGATTACAAAGTGAGAGGATGCAAGCAGATCACTTGGGAAACCACTGTTGCAGCACAGTGACAGAATAAATAGCTAGGTATAGGTTTAAAGAAATGGAGGTAGAAAGAAATGAATGGGTTTAAGCTGTATCTCCGTCTATCCATTGATTGATCAATCAGTAATCACAAGGACTTGCCAAGGTATCAATATAGGGGTAACTGAAAAAGTAGTGTTGAGAAAAACTTTAAAAATCTCTGGCATAAACAACTGGTTAAATATATGCCATTTCCTATGGTAGAAAAGACTAGTGGAGGAGCACATTTGGGCAATGATGGATCATTAGTTGAGTTTTAGATGTGTTGTTCACACTGTCTCTGGGACATCCTAGTAAATTCATAGTGAAGTCATCTAATAATTTGATTAACAGGCAGTGAGGGCTTTGCTAAGGCTAACCAGATAGTGGTGGGTGAGAGCCAAAGGTTGTCCATATTCTAGTGACTTGTGTTTTAACTCCCACATGGAGACAGAATTAGACTTTGGGCCTATCCTGGAACCCTTAAAAGACCACACCCTAAGTGAAAGGGGAAGCTAGAAACAACCCCACTGTTACAAATACTGCAGTGATGCAAAAAAAAAAAAAAAAAAAAAAAGAAAAAGAAAAAAGAAAAAGAAAAAAGAAAAAGAAAAAGAAAAAAAAGAAAGAAAGAAAGATAGAAAAGAAAAATAAAAAATCTTGAAACTGGGTGGGCAAGGCAAACTTTTACCCCTGCCAGAAGAGTGAGCTACCAGAACCTGGCTAGCAAGCAGCTGGGCAGGCAGGCCTTGTGCTTACATGCCCTTCACTCTGATTGGAGGAGTTTGGGGTTACAATCTATGGGAATGGCTAGTTTTAAAACTGGGGGTGGACAAAGGGAAGGGCTGTAATTAAAATAGCTACAGTTGGATCCAATGGAGGCTATATTCTGGAAATGGACCACTGGACTTC
The DNA here is from genome assembly GCF_964194105.1 of Spermophilus citellus. Lineage (NCBI taxonomy): Eukaryota > Metazoa > Chordata > Mammalia > Rodentia > Sciuridae > Spermophilus > Spermophilus citellus. Next base: position 204,511,155 of record NC_138183.1, on the reverse strand, counting down.
TATTTCTCATACCACCAAAAGAGATGCCAGTCTGGCTCCTGGGTATTCCAGTTAAAGATTGCATAGGTCTGTATCTCAGGTAGGTTCCATGTTGGACATTTACCTGTTTGGGAGTCTCCAAGGCATGAGATTAGTATAGAAATTATCCCAAAATGTGACATTCTTGGCATGCCTAGTCTGGTGGCCTAACCTCTTTGGTTGATTTTTATATTTTTTGGTAGTAATTACATAATAGTAACTAACAGGTAGTGAATGTTTGCGTCAGATTTTACATGCCCAAACTCATTGAATCTTTAAAACAACCCTATGCAGTAAACACAGCACCAACTATGGATGGTGTGGTGTGACCAGGGTGGGAGAAGGGTAGTCCTATCTGTCTCCTAGGATTGGTTTAAAAATAAGATGAAGTGGGTGGGGAGTGAAAGGGGGTTGGTGCATGCTGGTAATACTAGCAACTCAGGAGGCTGAGGCAGGAGGATTGCAAGCTCCAGGCCAGCCTCAGCAATTTAGCGAGACACTATCGCAAAGTAAAATATATATATATAAAGGGCTGGTTATGTGGCTCAGTGGGTAACACCTCTGGGTTCAATTACAGGTACCTAAATAAATAAATAAAATTAAGTGTTGAGTGTGTTAGATCAGTGCTTATCTGTGTCTGGTTTGGATGCTGCCACCATATCCCTTGGGGTTTTCTCACTTCAAGTGGGACACAGACTCTCAAATTCATTTCTTTCTCACTTTCTTCTTGTCCCCACAGATAAGAACTGACAAGAATTTCTTATTGTCTCCAAAAATAGTTTGGCATTCCAAACTATATTTAATTTGGAAGATTAGTATTTATCACAGCATATTTACCCCTTTCTCTTTAAAATACACTGTGTGTGCCTGTCTGTCTGTCTTTCTTTCCCTCTGACTCTGACCTTCTGGAAGAGATACTTTCTGAATACGCCCCTCTTCTAGTGTGAGGACCCTAGACAGCCTAGACAGTGTTCAGTAGATGAAGATTTTTAATTGCTTTATAAAAACTATAATTGAAAGCATAGAAAAGGACTTTTATTTCCAAAGACAAATGTACTCATGGAATTTGCATGTTATTACATCGTATAGATGAAGCTTTCTACTTAAATGTTTAAAGAAATAATTTGAAGATATTTTCAGGACCTCAAAAAGAGAAGATTGCTCTTCACATGCATTTCTAAAAGTTGTAATAGTATTTTAAATTTAAGGAAAGATGAGTTATTTTGACTGAATTAGCCTAGACTTTATGTATTAAAAGACCAATGTTTATAAAATGACTTTAGACCTATTTAAAAATAGTTTTTCCTGATTCTTTGTCTCCATTTATGTATGTTATAAACATGCCCCTGCATCCTGGGACTTCCTGGGGCCAAGAAAGTTAACATGCTCTCCAGTGAGAATTTTTTTAACTTACCCCTGGAGTGATTTTATGCCTAAAGAAGTATAACAATTTAAGAAATTTCTTTCCCAACTATCCTATCTGCTTGCCCCTTCAATTAGTGTGGAAAATCAACTTGACTGTGTTTATAGTTTGGTCAAATTAATGGTTTAAACAGGTACCTAAACTTAGCCAACTTATCAGTGTGTTTTGACTGAGGAGGTGTCAAGGCCAGGTCATACTGACATGTACCCTGGAGGACAGGCTGCTCCCACACAAGAGACCTGCTTACAAAGGCTTTTTTTTTTTTTTTTCTTTTTCTTTTTTTAATGAAGTCTTGGGATCAAAATTTCAACACTATTTTTATTTTCATTCCTTTTGTTTGAGAAAATTGTTTTCCAATGTTAATAGCATTTTAAAATAACTATTTTATGATAAGATAAAGAAAGAGCTTTTCAAGTTTTGGAGAGATTTTTCTTTTCCTTTTCTGTTTCCTAGATAGGACTGTTCTTTAGAACAAACTTTTTCAAACTTTATTGTAATAGGCGTCACCTAGAGAATAAGTTAAAACTCAGATTTCTAGGCCCCAGTGTCTGATTTGGTAGGCATGAAGTGCAGTGGATAATTTGCATTTCTGCTGAGTTCCCAGATGATGCTGTTTCTGCTGGTCCAGAGACCACATTTTGAGAACTTGTGATTAGAGAAGCCTAGAGTCAGACCTTAGAAAGAAAAGCTATAATTTCTTGAGCATTTAAGCTGTGCTAGGCACTGTGCAAATCACTTATACACATTCTGTTTAATCCATACCTCAATCCTACAAGTTGGGGGTGATTATTACTTCTTTTTTAAAATTAACTAATTAATTAATTAATTTGTTCTAATTTGTCATATATTACAGCAGAATTCGTTTCAATTCATATTCACAAATGGAGAATAATTTTTCATTTCTCTCGTTGTACACAAAATAGTCATACCATTCGTGTCTTCATACATGTACCTAGGGTAATGATGTCCATCTCATTCCACCATCTTTCTTACCCCCCTGCCCCCTCCCTTCCCCTCCTTCCCTTTGCCCTATCCAAAATTCCTTCATTCCTCCCATGCTCTCCGACTCACCCCCATTATGGATCAGCATCCACTTATCAGGGAAAACATTTGGCCTTTGGCATTTTGGGATTGGCTTACTTCACTTAGCATGATATTCTCCAACTCCATCCATTTACCTGCAAATGCCATAATTTTATTCTCTTTTATTGCTGAGTAAAATTCCATTGTGTATATATACCACAGTTTCTTTCTTTCTTCCTTTTTTTTTTTTTTTTTAAATACAAGCCAATTCATGGCTTGGTCTTTTCAATATTTTTTTTAATGTTTTATTTTTTTAGTTGTAGTTGGACACAATACCTTTATTTTATTTATTTATTTTATGTGGTGCTTAGAATTGAACCCAGGGCCTTGCACATGCTAGGCAAGCTCTACCAGTGAGCCATAACCCCAGCCCCATATACCACAGTTTCTTTATCCATTCATCTACTGAAGGGCATCTAGGTTGGTTCCACAGTTTAGCTATTATGAATTGTCCTTCTATAAACATTGATGTGGCTGTGTTACTGTAGTATGCTGTTTTTAAGTCCTTTGGGTATAATCTGAGGAATGGGATAGCTGGGTCAAATGGTGGTTCCATTCCAAGTTTTCTAAGGAATCTCTATCCTACTTTCCAGATTATTTGAACCAATTTGCAGTCCCACCAACAAATGTGTGTCTTTTCCTCCACATCGTCACCAACACTTATTGTTGCTTGTATTCTTTTTTTTTTTTTTTTTTTTGTGGTGCTGGGGATTGAACCCAGGGCCTTATACATGCAAGGCAAGCAAGCACTCCACCAACTGAGCTATATCCCCAGCCCTTGCTTGTATTCTTAATAACTGCCATTCTGACTGGAGTGAGATGAAATCTTAGTTTTGACTTGCATTTCTCTAATTACTAGAGATGTTGAATATTTTTCATTTATTTGTTGAACTCAAACTTTTGAGAAGTGTCTGTTCAGCTTCTTAGCCCATTTATTAATTGGGTTGTTTGTTTTTTTGGTATTAAGGTGTTTTTTTTTGGGGGGGGGGCGGTTCTTTATATATCCTAGAGATTAGTGCTCTATCAGATGTGCGTGTTGTAAAAATTTGCTCCCATTCTGTAGGCTCTCTGTTCACCTCATTGATTGTTTCTTTTGCTGGGAATGATTATTACTTCTTTATAGATCAAGGAACTGAAGCTCAGGAAGTTAATTGAATCATCCAAGATCATATAGCTAGTAAGTTGCAGCTAACAAGTAACTTTTTTTTATTCTTTTTTAAATTTTTAAATTTTTTAAATTAATTAATTAATTAATTGTTTTTACCAATAACCATAACGAGTAACTTTTGTTGTTGTTGTTGTTATGAATCCAAGCTATTTCCATTAAAATGTTTTTTGTTTGTTTTTGCACCAGAGATTGAACCCAGGGCACTTAACTATTGAGCCACATCCTCAGCCCATTTTTGCATTTCTTCTTCTTTTTTTTTCCCCCTATTAAACCCAGGGTCTTGTGCCTGCGAGGCACACATTCTACCAACTAAGCTATATCTCCAGCCCTCTTTTTTGCATTTTATTTAGAGACAGGTGACCAATTCTGCTCCCTCAAATGTTGAAGTTTAAACATTAGAGAAAACATTAGGCAAGCATATAAAGCAGAGGTTATTAAAAAGGGGTAACATAGACTTCTCCCAGGAGGGAGAGGGCCATAGTATCCTGGATCCCATGAAGTGAGGTGTTCTGCCCTTTCTGTGTGTCCTAGGCTTCCTTTGTTCTCCTACCCTCTTCCCCTTATCTTTCTCCCTCCTGTGTATGTGACTAGGCCCGGGAATGCTGGGTGGTGTGGCCAAAAGATGGGAAACAGGTGGGCTGAAGGGGGAAGGGCAGGATGGAGTAGCCAAGGACACATTAACAACCCTGTGGGGAAGGGAAATTCCTGGGACTGGTTACTTTGGCAACAGGTTGGAGCAGGGGGATGTTCTTGATAAGGGTGGAGAAAGGGCTCTAAGGAATCCCTCTGGGGACAGTTTCCAACTTGCCAGACTCACTCAAAATTGGCCTCCTTGATCTGACCTGATTCGATTTACCTATCCATACTGACTGCCTGTCTAATTCTGGCTTCACAGGGTCTCCATCAGGGCCTCGATAAGCTGCTGAGGCTGGCTTTGAATTTTCCATCTTCTTGCCACAGCCTCCCAAGCCACTGGGATTACAGGCACTTGCCACCATGCCTGGCTAAAATGGGCTTTTTGAATCTGAATTAAAGTTCTATACCGGGTTCCTTGTGTGTGCTGGAATAGTTCTCTAACAGCCCCAAACCCTGGCTCTTTGGCTTCTGTCCTCAACCCCATCAGAGAGAGGCACTCAAAGCTTCAATGAACAAGAACTTATTGGGGGACAGCTAGAGTGACCAACCATTTGTCACAGATGGGAATATTCACCTAGGACCATGCAGTTTCCTAGGGTAAGATTTTCATTTTTAAACATTCTCAGACAAACTGGGAATGCTTGGTCACCTGGGGGCAGCTCAAGCCATTTCCAATTCTTCATAATGAGGGGAACCTCCTTTCTATAGTTTTGCACTTCTGTTCTTCCTCCAGAGAGTTGAAGATGGCAAACCTTCCACCAGTCTCCAAGCCATCTTCATTTCCCTCAGAATTTCTTCATGCAACCTCATTTCTATGGCCCTCCTCTATGTCAGGAGGTTTTCTAAATGCTTTGTGAATACTAACTAAACTTATCTTCATGAGAGTCCTAAGAGGTAAGCAGTGTTCTAACTCCTATTTTGCAGGTAAGAAAGTGGAAGCACAGCTTAGTATCTTGCCCAGGGTCACAGTTAACCCATGCAGTAGAGCTCCAAATCCATGCTCTGAACCTCTGCTCCTTACTGCTCCTCACTTGTCAACATGGCTGTATCCAGCAACTACAGTATACTGGGTGACAAGATTCTGAAGAGACACATGGTTCTGGTCATTATGGTTCTGGTCATATGGTTCTGGTCATTGTGGGGAAAAAAAACCTTTTCCCCCCTCCTTATATTCTCTAAAATGTCACTAAAATATATGTGGGCTGTTTCCTCCACATCAATCAATTCTGTAGTGGACGCCAGAATTAAGGGCTCAGTAACACAGACGGTTCCCCTACCACCACTTCAGATGCCAATCCCAAGGCCCAGGTGGTGGCCTGTACTTTGAACCAACTGGCTATAAATTGGGAGTTCACATGACCCCCTTCTCCAGTTCCATTGATTTGTTAAAGTAGCCCCTAATCCATATTTTAAGATTTATTTTTTAAGTTTGTCTATTTGATTCATCTGGTGTGCATAAGGAGTGAGATAAGAACTCAGAATTTACATCCTTTCAATAGGTGCTAAGCAGCTGTGCTGGCACCCTATATATACTAATCTTTCTTTCTTTTTAATATTATTTTTAGTTGTAGTTGGACACAATACCTTTATTTTATTTATTTATTTTTATGTGGTGATGAGGATAGAACCCAGGGCCCCGCATGTGCGATGTGAGCGCTCTACCACTGAGCCCCAGCCCCAGCCCCCTGCTACTCTTTCTTTTTCCAAGTGATTTGAGATCTCATCTGTACAGTATATACAGTTCCCTGCACACTTGAATCTATTTCTGATTTTTCAAAGTACCTTATTGACTGAAGTTTCCAAGTCTGTTTTGGTATAAGTGGAGACTTGGGATGGAGTGGCCAGAGAGAGTGTTGCTGACTAGGGAACATTCAAATTGACCTTCGCAGAACAAGAAGTAACCAGGTCTGTGGAGATGGGAGCAGAAACAATCAAGTTAGAGGGAGCAGCATCTTCAAAGCCTGGGAGGCACATGACAGCTTGGTGACAGCTTGGTGCGTTTGAAAGTACTAAAAAACAAAAACAAACAAACAACAACAACAATAATAAAACCTCCCAGCATTGTAATCACATTCAATAAAGAAGAGAAGGGTGGGAGATGGGGTTGGATGGACCAGATATTGTAGGACCTCACAGACCCTAGTAAGGAGTTTGGTTTTGTCCTCAGCACAAAGGGAAGCAGTTAATGAATTTGAAGGAGGGAAGTGACATGCTCACAATGTCATTCTGGGGGGCTGGGGCTGTAGCTCAGTGGTAGAGCACTTGCCTAGCATGTGTGAGGCCCTGGGTTCGATCCCCAGCATCACATAAAACTAAATAAACAAAATAAAGGTATTGTGTTTGTCTACAGCTAAAAAAGAAAAAAAGAAAAACAAAAACCTAACAATGTCATTCTGGCCATTAGTTGGAGGAGAGGTGGGAAGAGAGAAAGTTGCATGAGGGGCCAAGTCAGAGGTGGTGGCAGTGTTCTAGGTCAGGCATGGTGCCACTCTGGTGTGGGCAGTGGAAAGGAGAGGAATGGTTACTGTCTAGACACATTCTGGAGTAGAATCAACAAGATTTGTTGATGGATAGCTTGGGTGTAGGATAAGGAATATGAAGGAATCATGGCTGATTCCCACGAGTCCCCTTTTCATTTTATGCTTTTCTCGACCACTTATATTATTCTCTCATTTTATTCATATATACATTTTTTTTAAAAGAGAGAGTGAGAGAGAGAGAGAGAGAGAGAGAGAGAGAGAATTTTTTAATGTTTATTTTTTAGTTTTCGGTGGACACAACATCTTTGTTTGTATGTGGTGCTGAGGATCGAACCTGGGCCGCACGCATGCCAGGGGAGCATGCTACCGCTTGAGCCACATCCCCAGCCCTCATATATACATTTTAAAATGGGAAAATGGCAATGGATTGAGGAGGGTTGAGGAACTTTAAAAATACCATCTTTGGGTTCATTTATATTCTCAAGTCTCAGCAAGTGGTATCATTTACTGAGATAGGGAAGACTTAGAGGGGAAACAGGTTTGGGAGTGAAGGGAAGGGGGCCGAGTTTATATCAAGAATGCAGAGTTGAGATGCTAAGGTTGTCAGAGATATACAAGCAGAGGACAAACAACTGTTATTCAGTATGTGGTTCTGGAGCCACAGAGGTCCAGGTGGAGACACCAACCTACCATGAACACTATTTAGAAACAGAGCAATGATGAGATGATGTAGGAGGAAGAGGGTGCAGAGAGAGAAGAGAGCCCTGGAGGGATGCCTACATTAATATGTGGGTGGAGAAGGAGGAGTGGGTGGGAGACTGGAGAGCAGCCAGAGGCATGGTGGGAAGACAGGAGGGTACCATCTCCAAATGCACTCCCCAACCCCTTCTGGTTTCCAGTGCTCTTGGAGTAGAGGCCAAACCTCTTTTTACCATAGGTAAGGCCCTGCCCACTTTGAGGGGTGTCCACTCCCTGCTTCAGCTCTCCTAACTCCCAGCCTCTGTCACCTTCTTTGGTTCTCACCAGGGTCTTCTTGCCTCTCTGCTAGGAAAGCCAGCCCCCAACCCTTTGTCTCTTGGGTGTGACTCATTCATCCTCAAGTTGCCTCCTTTCCATCTGAGCAGCCTCTCCTTGTTACGGCCCAACCTTGCATCTTATTTATTGTCTTCATGATTCATCTCTCTATATTTGTTTATACAGGGCAAAACGCTCCATCAGGGCAAGGATTGTTTCTTTTTTTCTTCCTTGTTGTATCCTTAGTTCCAACAGTATCTAGCAAACAGTAGGCATACAATAAACATATGACTCATGAATGAATAAACCCTTTTAATCCTACCATGGCTCCCTAACGTAATTTTAACCCTTTTCTTTCCTTAAAACAAAACAAGGGCTGGGGCTGGGGCTCAGGGGTAGAGAGCTCACCTAGCATACATGGGGCACTGGGTTCTATCCTCAGCATCACATAAAAATAAAATATTGTGCCCACCTACAACTAAAAAAATCATTAAAAAATCAAAACAAAAACAAAAGCGCAGTTGAGAACTTGAGACTCAGAACCAGCCGGTGATTGTTCGGAGGTTCCAGCACAGTGAGCAGCGACGTGGGTGAAAATACCTGCGAGCCGCGTTCCAGCCGGGGACCAAAGGGGCAGGTGCTGGCTAGGGTTGCGGGACTGGGTGCCGCGGTGCATGCAGGGTCCCAGCAGAGGGCGACAGAGGCCGTGTTAGCGGGACGGGTCGCCAGGCTGGAAGAAAATGACCTGTTCTTCGTAGGACTCGAAAGAGCGCCGAGGTAGCGCTTTTGCCGGCCTTCCTCTAGGTGCCGATTTCCACCGCAGAGTCCAGGGAAGCTTCTTCCCGTGCGCCCCTGTTGGAAAGGGCTAAAGGAGGAGTCCCTCCCAGGAGGTGGCGCGGGCGGGGCGAAGGATGGTTGGGGTGGAATGAGGAGTGCAAATGGGATTTTTTAGATTGGCTGCAGGGGACAGGGGACAAACCTCCTAGAGACTGTTCTGCAAAGCAGGAAATAAGGTGGCGCCAGCAGTTGGAGCCAGGCAGGGAGTGGGAAGGATCACAGGCAGACCGCACCTTGGGGAAAATAGGTCATTATTATTCAGCCCCCCCCATACAATGTCAGAAATGTCTTTGTATGTTTCTTATGCTCTCTGAATTGATTCTTTTCTGTTCTCCTTTTTTAGTTGCTATTTGTTAGTAAAAGTGTTTTGTTTTTTTTTTTTGTTTTTTGTTTTTTTTTTTTTAATTTCCAAACTATCGTCTGTGCCTCTGGGAAAAAGGATTTTACACGGGCACTGGCCCTGGGGCCATCAAGGTGGTAGCAGCAGAGAATAGAGTGAAAGGCTCCATTTTGAGACGACCCTTAGTTCAGGCATATGATCTTTCAACTAATACATACATACTTCACATAAAGTAATAAACACATACAACATACACGAATGTATGTACACATCTCATATGCATGCTCATATAGACAGGACACCCCTAACATACACTCATATATGCACAAGTGTACACATCACACTGACACACACAATATAATACACCAACACTAATAAAGAGTCTTTTATTTCTATTTATTTATTTTTGTGCTGCACTGGGGATTGAATCTAGGGATACCAGTGAGTACATCCCTAGTCCATTTTGAAACAGGTTCTTGCTGAGTTGCTCAGGCTGGCCTCAAAACTTGTGATCCTTCTGCCTTAGTCTCCTGAGTAGCTGTGTGAACCAAGTTCTGACGATGAAAGGTCTTGGTGGTGGATATTATTGTTGTCTCTCCAGTAGTCATTTGAGGTTTTCTCTCCCCCAAACCCATGCCGTTGCATATAGCAGCAGAGTGGTTAAAGTCTTGTACACAATCAACTCTTAGTTTCAAGGGTAGGTTCCCACTGGCCTAAATCAGTTGACATAATCCTAATCCCTGGGCTACTGTGATTGTTTTAGGAGTGGGCACACCATCATACTGATCCATTAGATGTGAATAAGGAAGCATGTAGCCGCCATCCTGTTACCCCAAGAAAAGTCCAGTTTAAAAAGCTAATGGGGAGGTGCAGGTACAAGACTTACAAAGACTCCCAAACATTGGGAGCCTCTGATTAACCTGTGCCAGAAGTCTTTACTGCTTCTGGACTTTAGATTTGATCAGACCAATGAATTGTTACAATTGCTTATGGCATTTGGGTTGGAGTTTCTGTTTCTTATATCTGAAGACCTCAAAGTGAATCATCTCCTCCCAGAACTCTTGTGAGAGGTCTGGGATGGCCTCACCTCTTCTTTAATAAGTCTGCTATTAAAGAAGCTGTTCCTTCTCCTCTTCCTCTAGCCTCTTGGTTTTTGATGTGACCACAATGCACCTTGGCACAGTTCTTGGAGTTTTACACATACAGCAGAGAAGCAGAAAATGGAATTTAAAATCAAGACCAATTGTAGCTTCTTTGCCTTATAAGGAAAGTGACACAATTCAAATTTATGCAGGAATAAATCTCTAAATGGATCTTATTTCTTGCAGAGGCTGGGATGAGATGCAAGCCAATGGTTTTGAATTACAAAGAGCAGGAAATCTTGGCTGATGGTATGTTCGCATACACACACACACACACACACACACACACACACACTCATTTAACCCCTCTTAGTACCCTAAAGAGGGCACATTACTAACTCCATTTTATAGGTGAGGAATGAAGGAGTATCACCTGCTCAGCCACAAAGAGGTGAAGCTCAGCTTCCATATCAGGAGTCTTTGGTTCTAAGGTGTGTTTGCCTTTTCCCATCGCTACTTCCTACATGTGATTTAATCTGGGTGGGCTTCTTGAGGAAAAGGGTAATGAAGAGCGTCAAAGGAAGTTATTCTAGTATGTTTATTTAACTTTTCATGGGTGTGGTGGAGCAAATAGGGAGAAAAGTGAACCTCTTACACCAGATTCTGATTGTGGTAGAAAGGAGGAGCAAAGTGGGTCTTGGAGAGCCAACTTCTGCTGGGAGGCTGTATAGCACAGTAGCTGGGCATCCAGGTACAGAGCCTGGCCAGTATGGGTTCAAGTCCCACTACAATGGTGCATTATTTCTATGACCTCTTTTCCTTACCACATGGGCTCATCTCTTCAACATGACAGTTTTCTTTCATCAAAGTCAGCAAGCTGAGAAGGAGAAAGAGGGAGAGGGGGAAGGAGAGAGAGAAACTGAAAGTCAGGGTCCTAGTCTAATCTCAATAGTGATACACCATCATTTTTGTCATATTCTTTTTTTAAAAATAATTTTTAAATTTGTTTTAATTAGTTACACATGACAGTACAATGATCTTGACATATCATACATTTGAATCAGATGGGATATAATTTCTCATTTTTCGAGTGTACAGGTTGCAGAATCACATTGGTCATGTCATCATGCATGACTGTGTATTATTGTACAGTATTATTGTATTATTGTACTGTATTATTGCAGTACAGTAATACAGCAATATTAATGTCTATTTTATTCTGCTGTCCTTCCTGTCCCCCCTTTCCCTCCCCATTTTTGTCATATTCTATTTGTTTCTAGAAGTAACTCTATGGCCAGTCTGTCCTCATCCTCTGTGAAGAGATTACACCAAGGTGATCTGCTTAGAGACCAGATCTTCAGGAACCATTTCAGATGAGATAGGGCATGTTTGGGGTGGAATGGCGGTGGATCAGGAACCACTTCAGAAGCCGCCTACCACAGGAAGGGGGTAGGGATAAGCAACTGGGATTTATTGAGGTCCAAACATGTGTCAGAGCCCATTAAGTTCTCAGAGTAGGCTTGGGAAGAGACTGGCCTTAGTTATCCTATGCATGAAAGAATATAGAGGAAGCCTTTGAGGATTTAAAGGCCATTTGGGAGACCCATATAAATCTGAAGAAGACAAATCTGAGAGTAGTGAGAAACTGCCTGTGGGACCCTGAGGTTGGAACTCAGAGACTAGTTCAGTGTGTAGTAGGACTGGTAACTGACAGACAAGCAGACTTGAGATCCTAAGCCACTCCTTGAATGGGGCAGGTCATGGTTCTCATGACAAGTGAATGGGGGGACAATGATGAGGCTGCCAGAACAACTCCCCAGAGGCTGAGGCTGGGATTGGATTTACAAAGAAAATGCACTCTGATGTTCCAGAATTGTCCACGATATTGTAGAAAATGGTGAGAGGCTCCTAAAAGAGGAAGTCATCTGAGATTCAGCCTATGTGCTTCCAGAAGGGTGGCAGTGGGCATGGCAGCCCCACAGAGCCTCACCTGGGTCACAGCCTTAGGCAGAAGTCAGCAGATGGGGTGGTTCCTGACAGGATCAGAATGTCTAAAATAGGAAGAGTTTGTGTGGGGAGGACCTCAAAGTGGAAATCATGAACATTTGGAATGTTTATAGATGAACTAGTTCTTAGCCTGTATGGTGGGAATTCTCCCTACTATCCTGGGATACATCTGTCTTGATGTGACTTGGAGTGAACAGCTTGGCCATCATAAGCCTTAGTTCCCATGCCTTAAATACGGTGGTAATATCTACTCTGATTGTGTTAAGGAATTAAATAAGTAATGGATATAATCACCTCGTATCTAATAAGTACCTGATAAAGTACTCACTGTCTTCTCTCTGCCTCTTTTCTTTCTCCTCCCATTCCAAATGATATGGTGTGGTCTGAATACACACAAGTGATTGACATTCATCCTTCACACACACATACTGCAAAGACCTGGGAAGCTAAACACTACTTTCCCCAGATTCCCCATAGGGGCTCTCGAGGGGATTCATATGCACTGTGGAGGACCTGGGCAGAAGCCAGCAGAGACCATACTTCTGCTCCTGCTCTTTCTGCTGGCCCTGCAGTGGAGGGACTGAGTTTTCTCTGGGTGCATGAGCAGACAGCCTGGACTCCTGTCACTAGCCTCACAGATGTTGGAAAATGAGGGGCGTCTCTTTTGCTGGGGGTCTTGTGTCAGGAGCAGCTCTGGTTCTGGAGCAGGCAACCTCCTGGTCAGAGGTGACCCTGCAACTCCCTTGGTGACCCAGTTATCCTTTGTGGAGGTTTTGAAAGCTCAACCTAAAGTCTTTTCTAAATCCCTCCTTGTAGTTCTATAAGACACTTAATACTGTGTTGTAAATCCTCTCTTGCCTAAAGTAGCCAGAGTGGATTTTGTCCTCTTCAACTAACCAAGCCAAGTGGGATAGTGAAGTTTTAATTACTGGGATCCTCATAGAGAAAGTGTGAGTGTATGTGTGTGTGTGTGTGTGTGTGTTTTGGAATGATGTGTTGATAGTTCTTGGAGAGAGGGTAGTGCCCCTCTCCTGAAAGCCTCCCTCCTACTCAAGGCCCAGGTGATAGCTCACACTAACCCTTTAGGTAATTGTTGAGTTTCTCCCTAAAAAGACAGACAAAAGTGTAGCAAGAAGGCAGAGGAACACAATGAATGGCAGACGGTCAGTGCTATATCCTATGACCTTTTCCGGGACCCCTTCCCATATTTTCCACAAAGCCTGTGTATATGCTTGGCGGGAGTTGACTTTTTTTTTCTTCCTTTTCTTATTTTTGTCATCAAATCCAAAGGAGTGACTGAATTTCATGTTGGGGAGAACACAGAACAGAGACAGAAGTGGTGTGAGAGGAGGCAGGAGTTCCAGAAAGTAGAAGAGCCAGGAGACCATGGGTCTTCCTGATGCAGGGCACTGGGTTCTTTGAACCTGAAACTGATGTAAATGAAATTGAGTTAAGTGAGGGAACATGAAAGCAAGATTTTATTGGGACTTCCATTTAGAAAGGGAGACATAGCTCCAACAAGAAGATGTCAGGGTTTCCTGAAGGAAAGAAGGGAGCTGATTTTATTGGTTCCTTGCAGGGGTGGGAATGTAGAGTTACTCAGCTTGAGCGTTGCACCCTGTTCTAAAGCTGAGTTACTGCTGTTGACTGAGCAAGAGAACACACTCGGGGCACCCTGACCTCAATGATGCAAGGCTGACCCTGATTGAGGGTGGCACACACCAGAACCCCTGGGACCTGCTGTCAGTCAGCCTGCAAGACAAGGCCCAGAAGTGCCTTTGCCCTTTGTGCCTATGGTGTCACCATCTCACTCCTAGGAAACTATCAGAAATCTTGGGGAAGGTGTTGAATTCCTCAGCCCATGGGATTCAGAAGTGCAAGGCCATCTCATTTGGCTATCAAGGAACAGAGGCCCTCCAGAGACTCTGCAGTATATACAAATGGCATCGAGGATGGATTCCCTCCTCTTCTGCTTGGCTCTTGACCTTACAACTTGATCTCTAACTCCCTGGACTCTCCAAATACTCAAGCTCCACAAAGCTTCAAGTGCTGGTCACCTTCTCATCCCTATTTGCATGGTTGCTGTTTCCCTTCTCTGAGAGCCTATCAGCTCCTGGAGGGCAGAGGCCTGAGTTGAGTTCACCTTTCAATCTCTGAAGCTACTACATGCAAGAATTGTGTGCATATGGCTTTGTGCACGTTTCTGAGGACAGTACCCAGAACTTAAATCATATTTTCAAAGGAATAGGGGCCTAGAAAGTGTTTAGAAGTTGCATGAGTGGATCTTTGGGGGGAGATAATCTGGACACTGTTCCTTTATTACATATCCAAAAGAGTCAGCTTTCAAGGGTCAAATCCAGCTTATCTACACGCGAGTCTTCCATAGAGACTGTGCAGCCAATATGGTCTAAAACCCACAGGCAATGCAGCAAACTTGGAATCTGTCTCTGGCTTTTAACATTCTGCCCAGCAGTGCGTGTTTATAGCTTCTTCCCCAGGACGCTCTGCCCTGCACTCAGAGAGGTTTACAAGGCAGACCGACACCAGGCAAGCCTCCTGGTGGGTGGGATCCATGGCTGTTGCGTGCTTTCCAATCTGCTGTCTCTCAGACTGTAAATATTTATCCGGTGAATGTGGGCATGTTGGGCTCCAAAGAGTGTCCAGGGCAGAGTGTGTGTGTAGGGAAGAGAGTCCCGTGGCAGCTGACAGGGGATGTTGATGTTTTAAAGATTGAAGACAAGAGCAATAAAAAAACCATCAGGAGTCTGAGTCTCCACGCTTCACTCTAACCTGTACATCTTGGCTCAGTAAAGCACAGCTGGGTTCCCAAAAACTTACTGAATTGGTAAACTTTCTCAAGTTCCCATATTTCTCTCCTAAATTAACTGAGGGACACTTCCATTTGGCCGACAACATTCCATGTGAGAGTGTGGAGGGTTTCAGCAGGGGAGGCAGTAAAAGATCAGAGAAGGCCAGAGTATTTTGTTGTTGTTGTTGGCATTTTGTGGTTTCTAACTTGGCATTGTTGGTCGTTTAAAGTGGAACTGTTTGATTCTCAATTAGCAGAGGTTCCACAGTTCTGGCATTTTCCAAAGTAAGATCACCTGTGAAATGCTTGCAGAGGGGTGGTCCCTCACTCACTTAAGGCTGTGAAAGAGCTGACATTGAGGTGTCGAGAAGAGATGGAGGGAAGCTCTCTTTGTGCTCAGAGTCTCTCCACCCAACTCTAGATGGGGTGCTGGAAGGCCTGAGCATTTTCTACTCTCAGGAAGCCACCTGTCAATTTGCACAGCCGACATCATGGAACCACGCTACACCTTCAAGATCTCACAGCAAAAGAACATATACTCTTTCACTGGACGCCATGAGCTAATGTCTGAACAGAGAGACCACAGCCACCTGTACTAAAGAAAACGCCAACATCACCACAGAAGAGCAGGGCAGCTGAAACAGCAGTAGGCACAGAACCTGGTCCTCCCCTGATGTGTCCTCCAAGACTTGCTATAGTGCATACTACTGGCAGAACCTAGATCCTATCCAGAATATCACTTGCCAAGAATCTGGAAACTGCTTTATCTTATCATGTGCAGTACAGAAAGGCACACCAGAAAGGGTGGGAATGGGTGTTGAGCTTCAGTTCAGCTCACCTAACACACTCCTACTCATACCCACATCAAATGCCCCTCCTTTCTGATAATCACCTCCCACTCCCCTCTGACTCCCCTAGAAATCTTTCTATTTTATGATCCTCAGTTTTTTTTGTTTGTTTTTTTGTAATCCATGGTAACATATCAGCCTCCTTTGTTAAGATGAGAGTTTTCCTGAGAGCAGGGATTTTGTATTTCTACGTCTCTATCACTTAGTAAAAGGCCCAATACACAATAACTGTGGTGCTTTTGAAATAAACCCTCACAAATTTTGATACTCCTCTCTTCAAAAAGTAGAGCCTAATTGCCCTTGTTTTGAGTCTGGGACAGACTTACTTGCTTCTAGTGAATAGAAATGATGCATGATTTGGAGAATGGTCATAAAGAACATAGCTTGATCTCTCCTGGATTGCCACTCTGGGGGAAGCCAGCTGCCATGTTGTGAGGACACTGAAGGATCCCTGTGGAGAGAGCCACGTGGCAAGGAGCTGAGGCTGCTGGCCAACAACCAGCACTAACTTGCCAGGTCTTTTTCTTTTCCCAGGAGGGAAACTCTCACCTGATGTGAGAGGACGTTCAAGACTCTTGCTTCCTCTGATTCACTGAAGTGGCTAAACCACAGCCTGCTGACTCAT
The DNA here is from genome assembly GCF_964194105.1 of Spermophilus citellus. Lineage (NCBI taxonomy): Eukaryota > Metazoa > Chordata > Mammalia > Rodentia > Sciuridae > Spermophilus > Spermophilus citellus. The sequence goes on along the minus strand of NC_138183.1, from coordinate 204,494,785 downwards.
CCTGTCTGTTTCCAATGAGCTGAGGTGTGGTGGACAAAAGGAGAAGGAATCCAGGGTGGACAGGGTAGAACAGAGGCTGGGACTTCCCTGTTTTCATTCAGGGTTACTGATTGTGGTTTGGCCAAGCCTGAGGAAGGACCTCAGTACTTCAGAGTCCCTTCACTCTCCTTGTCAGGAGGAACCTGAGGTTCTAGTGGATCCCAGAGTCTGGCGTGATTCTTGCCTGAGGAAGGAAAGTCCATTAGGGAGCAAGCAGGGGATCTGGAACACTACACCACACAGCTGATGGAGGAAAAGGATTGTTAGTTGCAGTAATGCTCAAGGATCTAACCCAAGAGTGTTAAACCAGTTATGCCAGCAGTGCCTCCACCAGGACCCTTATCCCCAACACCACCATCTTCTCTGCCTGTAGAGTCAGTTAGTGATACATTTTTCAATGTCATTGAACAATTCTAATGGAACAGTTACATATATAAAAAAGCAAATATTTCCCTTCACATTCTTTTACCTCCAATCTCATTCCGCCCCTACAGGTAGCAGCTGAGGCTAACACCGTGGCGCATGGTCTGCCAGAGCTTCTGGATGTGCAGGTTTCATGCTTTACGTTTGCCCTGCCACGTGGCTGGGTTTTTAAAAAAATTCTTTTATTTGATAATAAATCTTGGACACCTTTTTTTTTTCTTCCATGTCAGTGTGTACAGATCTAATCATGCTCTTCCCTAGGAGGTGTTGAATTCTCCATAGCACGTGTGAAAGGAAGGAGACATGGTGGGAATTACCACTTCTGCTGTTGTCCGTGGGGAGGGGTGAGCGTGTCAATGGAAGGCTCTTTGCTCAGCTGAGCATCAGAGGGGCGAGAAGGGAGAGCGCTGGGAGTGGGTCATGGGGAGCTGAATTACTGTAGGATGGATGGGGGGGCGTTTGGAACTTTGGAGTCATCTGGAGAGGAGGGAGGATGAGGGAAATAAGAGGTTGCTGATAAGATGGCATATGGGGGGCGTTCTTCAGAGTGACGACTCTCCACTGCCCTTATATCTTCAGAAAGTTTGCTAAATTCATGAATGAACATAGTTCCTATCTTTTGAGCATTTCCTTAGTATAACATCACAAGGATTCTATTACTGGGTTGAAGGGTAGGACTTCCTCTGTGGCTTTTGAGACATAGTTTTAGTTGTTTTCCCAGAGGACTAGAAGAATTATGCTGCTACTTATAATGTTTCCCTGTGTGGGGAGCTGGAATGAAACCCCAGTTGGGGATGTGCACTTCTAGGATCTAAGAATTGAGATGATCTTCCAGAAGTCTGATGAATCAGCACCTAAATATGGATGCCTGTGATGTGCTGGTCCCTGATGCCAATGAGGGTGACCAAGCTCAGGTATCCATCTCAGCACCCAGTTCCATGGCACTGACAAGACTGGAGGTCAGAGCATGTGGATAGAGAGTGGCCAAGAATACTAAAGAGGCCACAGGCCAGCCATGGTGTATGTGTGGCACTTGTGCTCAGGATGTTTTGCAAATGTCCCTGATTCATCAATGGACATTTCTTTCTTGCTGGCCCAGGGCCTTCCTCAGAATCCTTTTCAACACAGTGTTCCACAGAGCCCTTACCAGTCAGATATGGATACTGGATTGGAACACATTTGGAATATATTTGCTTTCCCTGCTATAGGTTTAACTTAAAATGAGTTTCAGAAATTTTGCCTTTTCCAGGATTTTTTTTTTCACAATGTAGGTTAGACTATATAACTAAAAACATTTAAAATGCCTCTCCATGCCCCCCCCCCCAAAAAAAAAAAGTTGGCAGGCACACTGGAGAAAGTCATGGCGTGTTGGAAAGAAGGGTGAGCAGAACCCAGAGGAGAAGTAAGTCTCCTGTCACCAGCTTCCTGAAGGCTGATCGTGGACCCATCTGGTGAGCCTGTGAGACCATATCTGAGACTCCAGACTTGGGGAAGCAATGGTGGCCTGCTAATAGTGGCTGGGAACCTTGGGAAAGTGGCTAGGGCACTTCTGCTGAGCCTGTTGGTATGCTATCTGGCAGGAAGTCAGGGCCTGAAACTGGAAGAGAAATGAAGGGGGTGTGTTTTGTTCAGCACCTGTTAATTCCTCTTCTTGTCTCTGCCTTTTCCCTACAGAGTCAGACCCTAGGGGGATCAGCCCCTGAGACCAGTTAGTTCTGATGTTGGAATAGCATCTTCCCAGAGGAGCTCCTCTCCCCATCCTACCTTCTGGCCAATACTAGAGTCATTCTGTCCTTAAATCACAGTTTTCCTGGTCTCTGCAAGTCCCAGATCCTGCATTTTTAACCCTCTTTTTTTTTTTAATATTTATTTATTTTATTTTTAGTTTTCGGCGGACACAACATCTTTGTTGGTATGTGGTGCTGAGGATCGAACCCGGGCCACATGCATGCCAGGCGAGCGCGCTACCGCTTGAGCCATATCCCCAGCCCTAACCCTCTCTTTAATCCAATTCCTCCCTAGGCCCCGTTCTACATAACTGCCCATCTGTTTCCTGCCTACCCTGGGTTCTCTTGGTGCCCAATGCCACTCGCTCTAGAATTGTGACCCAGCCTTCCAGGCCCATGAATACTGTCCTCACCTCCTTGACTCTTCCTCACAGCTGGGCTTGGCCTATTAGCCACTCTAGCCCCTGTGTGGTCATCTAGGAGTTGTCACATGCTGTCTGTCCTGAGTGGCATGAGCAGGAAACTCATTTGTATTGACAGTGCTTTGAGCACGTCCACACGGAGAGCTCACTTGAGCCCAGGACACAGGACAGCATTACTCAGAGGACAAAAGTAAAGAACAGGAACTCCAGACCTGAGCAGCAGACTTCAAATACTGGCTTGACAACTTAACACCTTGGGCAAGTTTCTTAACCTTTCAGTCCTTATTTGGACAATGAGGGCAAATAAATCACCTAGAGGAGTTATTGAAATGATAACTGGAATGAGTCAATAGGTTTTATAGTGAGGAATTTGGGGTTGAAGGTTCTGAGGATTGAACCCAGCAGCTCTTCACCACTTTTTTTTTAATATTTTATTTTGAGACAGGATCTCTCTGAGTTGCTTAGGGCCTCTAGTTGCTGATGTTGGCTTTGAACTCACTATCCTCCTGCCTCAGTCTCCCAAGTGGCTGGGATTACAGGCATGCTCCACCACACCCAGCCTTAGCCCCTTTTTATGTCTGTCTGTTTGTTTTAGAAGGGGTCTTACTAAGTGGGTGAGGCTTGTCTCAAATTTGTGATCCTCCTGCCCCCGTCTCCTGAGTTGCTGGGATTACTGGAGCGCACCACTGTGCCCAGGTACAGTTAGAGTTTTTTAAAAAATTTTTTTAGTTGTTGATGGACCTTTATTTTATTCATTTATTTATATTAGATGCTGAGAATTGAACCCAGTGCCTCACACATGTGAGGCAAATGCTCTACCACTGAGCCACAAGTCCACTCCTACAGTGAGAATTTTTGAATTGTATTATTGGTTTGTCAGGGCTGCTCTAGCAAAGTGCTACGCACTGGGTTGTGGAGGCTAGAAGTTTGAAATCCAGGTCTCCTGGGGTGGTTCCTGCTGAGGGCTGTGAAGGAAGGATCTGTGACAGGCCCTTCTGCTTGTCTGTAAATGGGGTCTTCTCTCTGTGTCTCTTCACATCCTTCTCTCCCTGTGTGCATCTTAGAGTCCAAATTTCCTTTTTTAATAATAGTCATATTGGATTAGAGCCCACCCTAATGACTTCATCTTAACTAATCACATCTCCAACAACTGTATTTCAAAAAAAGTTCATATTCTGAGGTACTGGGAGTTAGGACTTCTATATATATGGATTTGGGGGTGATGCAATTCAACCTACAATAGTAAGTTATCAGTATTTGTCAAAAGTTTTAATAAAGCCCTCATTTATTGATGGGATTTTTGTGGAATTTAGCAGCAATCATCAAACCTTCTCAGTGAGCTGCATTCTGTTTGAGCCACCTAGTACATCAGTCATTGTTATGGTTTAGAAATGAGGTGTCCCCCAAAAGCTTATGTGTGAGACAATGCAAGAATCTCTGGAGGTGAAATGATTAAATTAGGAGAACTGCAAACTAATCAGTGGATTAATTTACTGATAAGGATTAACTGGGTGGTGACTATAGGCAGGTAGGGTGTGGCTGGAGGAGGTAGGTTCCTGGGGGAGTGCCTTTGGGGCTTATATTTTGTCCCTGGTGAGTAGGGTTCACTTTGCTTCCTGATTACTGTATCCTGAGCTACTTTCCTCTGCCATGATGTTCTGCCTCACCTCTGGCTCAGAGCAATGGAGTCAGCCATGGGTGGACTGAGACCTCTGAAACTGGGATTTCATCTTCTGGTTTAGTTTAGATCCAGCCAGTGTTTATTGACTATCTTCATCATGTTAGCAATTACAGTTGAATACTAACACACAATCTGATTTCAAGGAGTTTACATTCAAAAGAAAGATGGTAAAAATTCACTGAAGTATAGGCAGAGAGTGACAAGAATGGCTCAACAGATGACAGGAAGTCCTGAGAAACAGAAAAGGAGTGGTTACTTCCAACTGAGGTCCTGGAAAGTCTTCACAGAGGAGGTGGTGTTTGTGCAATTTGGAAGGATGGGGGTGGATCTCAGTGAGTACAGAGAGGGAGGAGCAGAAGGAACAGACTGAGTAAAGACAGGAAGGTTGGAACATGCAGGTCGGCGATGGTGAGCAGGTATTCAGGTGTGGTTGAGTATGGGGTGGCGGCAGGATTCATGTAGGGATAAGATGGGAGATGAAATTAGAAAGCTGTGCCTGGATTGTGTAGGATCTTAGATGTTCCTTTGAAGGATTTCAATTTTATTCTGTAAGCCATGAGGATGATGTTAGAGGAGTTTAGATTGTTTTTACAATCTGATCAGAATTGTACCTGAAGATTGATCAGATAGCTTTCTGGGCATGGATGGCTTAGTGTGGTAGAGGATGGAGGCAGAAAAGCCAAAGTGGAGGCTGCTGTATTAGCCCAGGAGAGAGATGAGGCGTCACCTAAGACAGTAGACAGGGGTAGGATGGTTACAGGTCAGGAGTCAGAATGGATGAACCGTAAGGGACCTCCTAACTGGACAAGTCCTTGAGGATATGACCCACTGGCAGGTCACACAGAGGATTCTGGCTGACATATGCTGTGACCATGTGGTAAGCAACAATTATTTCTGTCCCTCAACAACATGGGTCTACAGTCATGGTGGAGCATCTCGAGAGGGGAGCATGAGCCCAGAGAAGTCCAAGTTAGCAAGAGCTGGAATTCCAGGCAGGGAGCCTGGAAGCCAGGAGTTCTTTTGGGGATCCTGCCGCGTTGTGCAGTTTTAACCAGGTGTTTTTTCCATTCTACTCCAAACCCAGTCTTGTTGGTCAGGTCAGCAAGTATCTTGGCTATCTGTGTCTTCCAGGTTTGCCTTTATTGAGAGGCTAGGGGACAAGAATTGGGGATTCCATCCTTCAGTCTGATCTCTGTGGCCAGAGCTGCTTCCCCAAGTTCTCCCACAACTTTCAAGGCCTGGGCCTCCGCTGTAAGAAAGATAGGACAGTACACCGGCTCCTGCACCTCCCAAGTCCTTTGTCATCTCCAGTGAGGCTTCTTGAGTCTCTTCTAACTATCCCATCATTCTTCCCATGAAACAGCAGGAATGGGGAGTGGTGGCCTGGTTTTGGCATCCTCAGGAGAGCTGTTGGTACATCCCAGATTCAGGGTTCAGGCAGGTGGGACATGACTTTCCAGACCTGGGACAGTGATTAGCCACTTCTCCCAGAGCCAGTGGCAGCCAGGCGCACACTGCCCCACACTTGGTAGTGTCTTCAGTGCCAGTCGAGTGGCCTTTACCTGTTTAGTAGCTCCAGCTGCTCAGGGATACTTGGCTCGTCAGATGCTGGACACTGGATCAGGCTTTACTCCCCCACCCTTCGTTTTTCTCCTTCATACTCTCCAGGATTTTTGTAGCTCTACTGATAAGCTGAGATCTAGAGAGTCTGTGATCAAGCCTTTGACCACCTCAAAAGAGGGACAAGCTTGCCCTTGTATAGTTGTCAGCTGCGGCCTCCCTAGTATTTGAGCCCTGAAAAAGATTGCTTCTGACCCCCCGAGTCATAAAGTCCAGGGAAATCCAATGCACTCCCAATCTACTGTGAATTCTCATGGTGCTTCTTTTCCTGGGCTCTCAAAACGGTGTAAGCTATTTTTGGTTGAAATGCCTCAAGCTTTACAATTTACACCTGCTCTGGTGTCCACAAGAGATCCACTCATAGTGAGCATTTGTGAACTGGGCAGAAGGAGGGCACTTCCTGCTCCCCAAGGCCTTCTTACTGACTTCTCTCACCTAATGCTGTCATATCTTCCTCCACAGCATCCAGGAGTTTCCTTCCTCCTTTGTAATGCTGAATAATTCCTCCTCTGATGCCCTTTTCCCAGTCAACACTCAGATATCTTCTTATCCTAATAATTCTTAAGGTGTTTTTCTCAGCAAAGTTGTCTTTTCCCTAGAAGATATACTACAGTCAGCTCTTATAATAATTTAAATTTCTCTGTTATTTCTATATATTATACACAGGGCTAGGACTTCTTAAAACAAGAAGTTCTCTTTAGCAATGAAGATGCTTTGGGTACAAGTTAATAGGAACCTAATTCAAAGTGGCCTAAATGATAAAGATAATTATTATCTCATAAAATTAGACAAATTGGCTCCAAAAACTCCAGGGTTCTAGCTCTACTTCTTGGTTCTGTTCCAGGTTTAGTCTCAAACTGGCAGCAATATGGTTGCTGCAGGTCCAGGCATCACAGCTGGATCCCACAATGTACAGAGCAAGAAAGGACAGTCTCTTCTCATGCCTCTTACTTTGTAGGGCAGAGACACTTCCCAGAAGTTCCTCAGCAGATATTGCCTTCCTGTCTCATTGGCTAGCTTTGGTCACAAGCCTACACTCATGGCCAGAAAAGGAATGGGATCTGTGATTGGCTTAAATTAAATAAGAACTATTCCCTGCTTTTGAGGAGTGGTGTGTATCCACTGAAGCACACAGCTGTAACACTAGGGAGCCCTCTGCACTCCTGCCGCTTAGCCTCCTGCCCAGCAATGGCTGATTGCTAGCTCCTCTCCCAGCTCCAGTCTGTTCTTACTGCCAGCCAGAGTGGGCACCTGTCAACCAGCATCTCTGTTTTTCCAACTCTGCTCCCACCTCTGCACCAAGGGCAAGCTATTCCTTCCTGGAATAAATAATTCCTCTTCTTCTTCTTCTTTTTTTTTTTTTTTTTTGCAGAATTAGCGTTTTCATCTTTGTTTCCCTATTTAGAACACTCTAGCAGATTTCTGCAAGAAATTGCCTGGAGTATTTTTTTTTTTTGAGAGAAATGACACACATTTGAAGAATTCCAAAATTTTATTTCACATGAGCTTATTAGAGTTTTCTTTTAAAAAAATATTTTTATTAATTTTTTTTTGTCTTTCACTAGCCAGGATAGTGGTTCTCAGATCTTAGTGGAAGATTTTTTTAGAAGACTGATAGAAGTAATAGAATTCTGTTGGGTGTAGTGCACTTGTAATTCCAGCGGCTTGGGAGGCTGAGGCAGGAGGATTGTAAGTTCAAATGCAGCCTCAGCAATTTTGCAAGGCCCTAAGCAACTTAGCAAGACCCTGTCTCAAAATAAAATTAAATAAAACAAAACAAAACAACCACAAAAAACCACAAAACAATAACAAGTAAATCAGCAAAACAACAACAACCAAAACAACAACAACAACAACAACAACAAAATGGGGATGTGTCTCAGTGGTTAAGCACCCCTGGATTCAATCCCTGGTATCGAGAGAGAGAGAGAGAGAGAGAGAGAGAGAATTCCATGATAGAATTCCATGTCCTCCCCCTCACTGCCTCACTGAATTCTATTCTGAGCATGTGTATATAAAGTATGCATTATAGGTGACCATAGGAGAAGAATCTGGACCTAACCCTGCCTTGACAAATTAATTCTTGGGAATGGTGATTATTCCAGTTTTATGAAGTTTCATTTTTGTTTATACAAAAATGTCAAACTAGATGTAAGTTGAATTTTAGATCATCAGGAGATTTTTCTTTGAAGTACCTGTTACAATTCAGAAATCTCCCACTAAACAGTCTTCTTAACTGGAATTTAGGGTGCCATTTGTTCAGATCCAGTGGTAATTGCTTACTTTCCAAATGGCAAGTGCTAGGCTGTGTAAGACCTTGACATATCTGGGGATGAATAGAAGGATGAAATGGGAAATTCAAGGGGCTGAGTCCTTTCTTTTAGTGCTGGTATTTGGTCCTCTCAGCCAGAGCATGAAAGCATGGATAGCATTATAGAAGTGCCTCTCTGGATGCTGTGGGGAGATCAGATTGGATAAAAGTAAGCAATGAGAAGAATAGTATATAGCTCAGTTAGTAGAGTGCTTGCCTTGCATGCACAAGGCCTTGGGTTCAATCCCTAGCACCAAAAAAAAAAAAAAAAAGGTAAATATGGATTTTTATTTCTCCCAGCACCATTTGTTGAAGATGGCTCTCTTTTCTCCAATGTATGTTTTGGCACCTTTGTCTAGCATGAGATAACTGTATTTATGTGGGTTTGTCTCTTTGTCTTCTATTCTGTACCATTGGTCTACATGTCTATTTTGGTGCCAATACCATGCCATTTTTGTTACTATAGCTTTGTAGTATAGTTTAAGGTCTGGTATTGTGATGTCTCCTGCTTGACTCTTCTTGCTAAGGATTGCTTTGGCTATTCTGAGTCTCTTATTTTTCCAAATGAATTTCATGATTGCTTTTTTCTACTTCTATAAGGAATGATGATGGGATTTTAGTTGGAATCATATTGAATGTATATAGTGCTTTGGATAGTATGGCCATTTTGACAATATTAATTTTGCCTATCCAAGAACAGAGGAGGTCTTTCCATCTTCTAAGGTCTTCTTCAATTTCTTTCTTTAGTATTCTGCAGTTTTCGTTGTAGAGGCCTTTCACTTCTTTTGTTAAATTGATTCCCAAGTTTTTTTTTTTTTTTGTTGTTGTTGTTTTTTGTTTTTGTTTTTTGAGGCTATTGTGAATGGGTAGTTTCCCTAATTTATTTTTCAGAGGATTCATCAAGGATGTACAGAAATGTAATTGATTTATGGGTATTGATTTTATATCCTGCTACTTTGCTGAATTCATTAATTAAGTCTAGAAGTTTTCTGGTGAAGTTTTTTGGATCCTCTAAGTATAGAATCATGTCATCAGCAAGTAATGATAGTTTGAGTTCTTCTTTTCCTATTTGTATTCCTTTAATTTCTTTCATCTAATTTCTCTGGCCATATGCAACAAAATGAAAATAAACTTCTATCTCTCACCATGCACAAAACTCAACTCAAAGTGGATCAAGGATTTAGGAATTAGTCCAGAGACCCTGTGCCTAAATAGAGGAAAAAGTTAGCCTAAGTCTTTATCACATTGGATTAGGACCTGACTTCCTCAATAAGACCCCTATAGCGCAAGAATTAAAATCAAGAATTAATAAGTGGATGGATTCAAACTAAAAAGCTTCTTCTCAGCAAAAGAAATAATCAATGAGGTGAAGAGAGAGCCTGCTTTTTGGGAGCAAATTTTTACCACACACATGTCAGATACAGCACTAATCTCCAGGATATATAAAGAACTCAAAAAAACTGTAACACCAAAGAGACAAACAATTCAATCAATAAATGAGCTAAAAAGTGAACAGACACTTCTCAGAAGTTTGAGTTCAACAAATATATGAAGAATATTCAACCTCTCTAGTAATTAGAGAAATGCAAATCAAAACCACTCTTAAGATTTCATCTCAGGCCAGTCAGAATGGTAGCTAACAAGAATATAGACAACAAGGGGCTGGAGTTATGGCTCATCGGTAGAGTGCTCACCTAGCACATGCGAGGTGCTGGGTTTGATCCTCAGCCCACATAAACATAAATGAATAAAATAAAGGTATTTTTTTAATTGTTGGTCGTTCAAAACATTACATAGTTCTTAATATATCATATTTCACAGTTTGATTCAAGTGGGTTATGAACTCCCATTTTTACCCCGTATACAGATTGCTGTATCACATCAGTTACACTTCCATTGATTTACATATCGCCATTCTAGTGTCTGATGTATTCTGCTGTCTATCCTATTCTCTACTCTCCCCCTTCCCCTCCCCTCCCCTCCCCTCCCCTTTTCTCTCTCTACCCCCTCTATTGTAAATCATTTCTTCCACTTGTATTATTGTTCTCTTACCCCTCCTTTCCTCTTATATGTAATTTTGTATAACCCTGAGGAACACCTTCCATTTCCATGCGATTTCCCTTCTCACTCCCTTTCCCTCCCACCTCTCATCCCTGTTTAATGTTAATCTTCTTCTCAAGCTCTTCGTCCCTACCCTGTCCTTGGTTACTCCCCTTATATCAAAGAAGTCATTTGGCATTTGTTTTTTAAGGATTGGGTAGCTTCACTTAGCATAATCTGCTCTAATGCCATCCATTTCCCTCCAAATTCTATGATTTTGTCATTTTTTTAATACTCCATTGTGTATAAATGCCACATTTTTTTATCCATTCATCTATTGAAGGGCATCTAGGTTGGTTCCACAATCTTGCTATCGTGAATTGTGCTGCTATGAACATAGATGTAGCAGTGTCCCTGTAGCATGCTCTTATTAGGTCTTTAGGGAATAGACCGAGAAGGAGAATAGCTGGGTCAAATGGTGGTTCCATTCCCAGCTTTCCAAGAAATCTCCATACTGCTTTCCAAATTGGCTGCACCAATTTGCAGTCCCACCAACAATGAACAAGAGTACCCTTTTCCCTGCATCCTCTCCAGCACTTGTTGTTGTTGGACTTCATAATGGCTGCCAATCTTACTGGAGTGAGATGGTATCTTAGGGTGGTTTTGATTTGCATTTCTCTGACTGCTAGCGATGGTGAGCATTGCTTCATGTACTTATTGATTGATTGTATGTCCTCCTCTGAGAAGTGTCTGTTCAGGTCCTTGGCCCATTTGTTGATTGGGTTATTTGTTATCTTATTGTCTAATTTTTTGAGTTCTTTGTATACTTTGGATATTAGGGCTCTATCTGAAGTGTGTGGAGTAAAGATTTGTTCCCAGGATGTAGGCTCCCTGTTTATCTCTCTTATTGTTTCTTTTGCTGAGAAAAAACTTTTTAGTTTGAGTAAATCCCATTTGTTGATTCTAGTTATTAACTCTTGCGCTATGGGTGTCCTATTGAGGAATTTGGAGCCTGACCCCACAGTGTGTAGATCATAGCCAACTTTTTCTTCTATCAGACGCCGTGTCTCTGATTTAATATCAAGCTCCTTGATCCATTTTGAGTTAACTTTTGTGCATGGCGAGAGAAAGGGATTCAGTTTCATTTTGATGCAAATGGATTTCCAGTTTTCCCAGCACCATTTGTTGAAGATGCTATCCTTCCTCCATTGCATGCTTTTAGCCCCTTTATCAAATATAAGATAGTTGTAGTTTTGTGGATTGGTTACTGTGTCCTCTATTCTGTACCATTGGTCCACCCGCCTGTTTTGGTACCAGTACCATGCTGTTTTTGTTACTATTGCTCTGTAGTATAGTTTGAAGTCTGGTATCGCTGTACCGCCTGATTCACACTTCCTGCTTAGCATTGTTTTTGCTATTCTGGGTCTTTTATTATTCCATATGAATTTCCTGATTGTTTTATCTATTTCTACAAGAAATGCTGTTGGGATTTTGATTGGGATAGCATTGAACTTATAGAGAACTTTTGGTAATATCGCCATTTTGATGATGTTAGTTCTGCCTATCCATGAACAGGGTATATTTTTCCATCTTCTGAGGTCTTCTTCTATATCTCTCTTTAGGGTTCTGTAGTTTTCATTGTATAAGTCTTTCACCTCTTTTGTTAGGTTGATTCCAAAGTATTTTATTTTTTGGGGGGATATTGTGAATGGAATAGTTGTCCTCATTTCCGTTTCAGAGGATTTGTCGCTGATATACAGGAATGCATTTGATGCATTATGCGTGTTGATTTTATATCCTGCCACTTTGCTGAATTCATTTATTAGCTCTAATAGTTTCTTTGTAGACCCTTTTGGGTCTGCTAGGTATAGAATCATGTCATCTGCAAATAGTGATAATTTAAGTTCTTCTTTTCCTATTTTTATGCCTTTAATTTCTTTCGTCTGTCTAATTGCTCTGGCCAGTGTTTCCAGGACTATGTTGAATAGAAGTGGTGAGAGAGGGCATCCCTGTCTTGTACCAGATCTTAGAGGGAATGCCTTCAATTTTTCTCCATTCAGAATGATGCTGGCCTGTGGCTTATCATAGATTGCTTTTACAATGTTGAGGTATGATCCTGTTATCCCTAATTTTTCTAGAGTTCTGAACATAAAGGGATGCTGTACTTTGTCGAATGCTTTTTCTGCATCTATCGAGATGATCATATGGTTCTTATTTTTAAGTCTATTGATGTGGTGAATAACATTAATTGATTTCCGTATATTGAACCAGCCTTGCATCCCAGTATTGGTGTTAGTTCTTCTTTAAAGGTTTTGTAAAACTCTGCTGTATACCCATCCGGTCCTGGGCTTTTCTTAGATGGTAGTCTTTTGATGGTTTCTTCTATTTCCTCTATTGTTATTGGTCTCTTTAGGTTGTCTATATCCTCCTGACTCAATGTGGGCAGATCATGTGACTTAAGAAATTTATCAATGCCTTCACTATCTTCTATTTTATTGGAGTATAAGGATTCAAAATAATTTCTGATTATCTTCTGTATTTCTGAAGTGTCTGTTGTGATATTGCCTTTTTCATCCCGTATGCTAGTAATTTGGGTTCTCTCTCTTCTTCTCTTCGTTAGCATGGCTAAGGGTCTGTTGATTTTATTTATTTTTTCAAAGAACCAACTTTTAGTTTTGTCAATTTTTTCAATTGTTTCTTTTGTTTCGATTTCATTAATTTCAGCTCTGATTTTAATTATTTCTTGCCTTCTACTTCTTTTGCTGTTGTTTTGCTCTTCTTTTTCTAGGATTTTGAGATGAAGTATGAGATCATTTATTTGTTGGTTTTTTCTTTTTTTAAGGAATGAACTCCAAGCAATGAATTTTCCTCTTAGAACTGCTTTCAATGTGTCCCATAGATTCCGATATGTTGTGTCTGTGTTTTCATTTAACTCTAAGAAGTTTTTAATTTCCTCCTTGATGTCTTCTAAAACCCATTGATCATTCAGTAACCTATTGTTCATTCTCCAAGTGATGCATGATTTTTCCTTCCTTCTTTTATCGTTGATTCTCAGTTTCATTCCATTATGATCAGATAAGATGCATGGTATTATCTCTACTCCTTTATATTGTCCAAGAGTTGCCCTGTGACATAATATATGATCTATTTTTGAGAAGGATCCATGTGCTGCTGAGAAAAAACTGTAACTACTTGATGTTGGGTGGTATATTCTATATATGTCAATTAAGTCTAGGTTGTTAATTGTGTTATTGAATTCTATAGTTTCCTTATTTAACTTTTGTTTGGAAGATCTGTCCAGTGGTTAGAGAGGTGTGTTGAAGTCTCCCATGATTATTGTATGGTGGTCTATTAGACTCTTGAACTTGAGAAGAGTTTGCTTGATGAACATAGCTGCACCATTGTTTGGGGCATATATATTTATGATTGTTATGTCTTGTTGGTGTATGGTTCCCTTGAGCAGTATGTAGTGTCCCTCTTTATCCCTTTTGATTAACTTTGGCTTGAAATCTATTTTATTAGATATGAGTATGGACACTCCTGCTTGTTTCCGCAGTCCATATGAGTGGTATGATTTTTCCCAACCTTTCACCTTCAGTCTATGTATATCTTTTCCTATCAAATGCATCTCCTGTAGGCAGCATATTGTTGTGTCTTGTTTTGTGATCCATTCAACTAGCCTGTGTCTCTTAATTGGTGAGTTTAAGCCATTAACATTTAGGGTTATTATTGAGATATGGTTTGTTCTTCCAGCCATATTTGTTTATTTATGTTACTAAACCTGATTTGTTTTCCTCTTTGATTACTTTCCCCCCTTTACTGTCCTACCTCCCATTGTTGGTTTTCAATGTTATTTTCCATTTCCTCTTCCTGTAATGTTTTGCCAAGGATTTTTTGAAGAGATGGTTTTCTAGCTGCGAATTCTTTTAACTTTTGTTTATCATGGAAGGTTTTAATTTCATCTTCCATCCTGAAGCTTAATTTCGCCGATACACGATTCTTGGTTGGAACCCATTTTCTTTCAGTGTTTGAAATATGTTATTCCAGGATCTTCTAGCTTTCAGAGTCTGTGTTGAGAGATCAGCTGTTATCCTGATTGGTTTACCCCTAAATGTAATCTGCTTCCTTTCTCTTGTAGCTTTTAAAATTCTCTCCTTATTCTGTATGTTGGACATCTTCATTATAATGTGTCTAGGTGTGGATCTCTTATGATTTTGCACATTCAGCATCCTCTAGGCTTCTAGGATTTGGGATTCTGTTTCATTCTTCAAGTCTGGGAAGTTTTCTCGTATTATTTCATTGAATAGATTGTTTATTCCTTTGGTTTGGAGCTCTGTGCCTTCCTGTATCCCAATGACTCTTAAGTTTGGTCTTTTAATGTTATCCCATATTTCTTGGATGTTCTGCTCATGGTTTCTTAGCAGACTTGCTGAGCTGTCTATGTTGTTTTCAAGTTGAAATACTTTGTCTTCATTGTCTGATGTTCTATCTTCTAAGTGATCTACTCTGCTGGTAGTATTCTCAATTGAGGTTTTAAGTTGGTTTATTGCTTCCTGCATTTCTAGGATTTCTATTTGTTTGTTTTTTATTACCTCTATCTCCCTGTGAAATTGATCTTTTACTTCCTGGATTTGTTTATGTAGTTCCTTGTCAAAGTGATCTTTCATTGTCTGATTTTGCTGTCTCATGTCTTCCTTGAGACTCCAGATCATCTGAAGCATGTATATCCTGAACTCTTTATCTGACATTCCATCTGTTGCAGCTATTACCTCTTCTAAAGTTGAGTTGACCTGCATTGCTTGTGGTCCTTTCTTTCCTTGTCTTTTCATACTGCTCGCGTTTCTTTCTGCTTGGTGAAACTGTTGTGTTTTTGAAATTTTCCCCCTATTTATTTATATTGCTCTTGTATAGTTGGGAAATCTCCCTTGCAGGGCGGGTAGTGGCTGTGCTCCTCCTCTAATTAGGGTGATCTGTCTACCATGCTGGTCAGTCGCAGGTCTGCCCACCCTGCGGGCGTGGGTGGCGGCTCTGGTCTGCCCCCACTCTAATTGTGGTGACGTAACTACCATGCCCTCGGGTCGTTGGTCCTGATCTGGATGTGGGTGGCGGCTCTGCTCGGCCCCTACTGCAACTGGTGTGACGTGTCTACCACGCTGGCAGGCCTTTAGGCCTGTTCCGCCAGTGGGTCGCAGGTCTGCCTACCTTGGGGGCTCGGGCAGCAGTTCTGCTCAGTCCCCACTCCCAGTGGGGGTACCTGACTGCCTCTCCAACGGGTCGCTGGGCCTTTTCCGGACACGGGCATCGGCTCTGCTCCACCCCCACTCCAACCAGTGTGACGTGACTGCCTAGGTGCTACTTGTCCACCACGCTGGCAGGCTACCGGGCCTGTCCTGCCAGTGGGTCGCAGGTCTGCCTACCTTGCAAACTCAGAAGGCGGCTGTGCACAGCCCCTACTCCAAATGGGGTGACTTGCCTACCGCGCCGTCGGGTCGCTGGTCCTGTTCTAGGTGTGGGCGGCTACTCTCTTCGGCCCCAGCTGCAGTTGGGGTGACGTGATACCATGCCGGCGGGTCACTTGGCCTGCTCTGGGCGCAGGCGGCAGCTCCACTCTGCCCCCCTGGCCCCCACAGCACCCAGCAGGACCCGGACCGAGAAGCAGTCACCGCAGGTTCCCCAGCCCTGGGCCAAAGCAGCTTCGGGAGCCAGAACCTGGCCTCTCTGATCCCAGCCACGCTCCGCTAGGAGCAGACTCCAAGGAGCGACCCCCGCGGGTTCCCCAGCCCCAGGCCAAAACTGTTCCGGGAGTCAGGGCCCAGCCGCCCCGAGCTCAGCGCACGCTCCACTTGTAGCTGGCCTCAACACGCAGTCTCCGCAGGTTCCCCAGCCCTGGGCCAAAGCAGCCCGGGGAACCAGAATCCGGCCGCTCAGAGCCCGGCGCACGCCTTGCCAGGAGCGAGCCCCAAGGAGTATTCTCCACAGGTTCTCCAGCCCCGAGCCTGAGTGATCTGTCTGCGAGACGCAGGCAAATACCAGCCTGAAATCACCTGTTCCTTTGCTGAATGAGCTGAGATCAGTAGAAAACAGGGATGATTACATCAGCTCTCCAAGATGGTGGCCACTGTCCTCCTCCGTGGTCCGACCGGTGTCGAGAATCGAACTGGACCGCTTCTCTCCTCTGTCTCAAAGCCGGAACTCAGCACTAAGCATGGCCATTGCACCACTGGCAGGAGCCCCCAGAATCCGCATCGCTGCACTCCCGCTCTGGCACCTCGCCGCTTCCCAGCGCCAAAATAAAGGTATTGTATCCAGCTATAACTAAAAAAAAATTTTAAAAACTTAAAAAAAATACAGACAACAATAAATATTGCCAAGGATGTGGGGGAAAAGGCACACTCATACATTGCTGGTGAGACTGCAAATTGGTGCAACCAATCTGGAAAGCAGTATGGAGATTCCTTTGAAAACTTGGAATGAAACCACCATTTGATCCAGCTATCCCACTCCTTGGTCTATACCCAAAGGACTTAACAACAGCATACTTCAGGGACACAGCCATATCAATGTTTGTAGCAGCACAATTCACAATAGCTAAACTGTGGAACCAACCTAGATGCCCTTCAATAGGTGAATGGATAAAGAAACTATGGTATATATACACAATGGAATATTAACACAGCGTTAAAAGAGAATAAAATTATGGCATTTGTAGGTAAATGGATGGAGTTGAAGAATATCATGCTAAGTGAAGTAAGCCAATCCCCAAAAAACAAAGGCTGAATGTTCTCTCTGCTGATTCATAACAGGGGACAGGGAGGGGGGCCATGGGAAAAATGGAGGAACTTCGGATAGGGCAAAGGAGAGGGACTGGTGGGGAGGGGGCAAGGGGGCAGGAAAGATGGTGGAATGAGATGGACATCATTACTCTAGGTACATGTATGACTGCACATATGGTGTGATGCTACATTGTGTACAACCAGAGTAATGAAATGTTGTGCTGCAATGCTGTACAATGAATCAAAATTCATTCTGCTGTCATATATACATACCTAATTAAAATTAATTAATTATTTTTAAAAAAGAATAGTTAGCCTAATCATGTACAACCACAAGAATGGGAAGTGATAGTCCCTGTGTGTATAATGTGTCAAAATACATTCTACTATTGGGACTGGGGTTGTGGCTCAGTGGTAGAGCACTTGCCTTCCATGTCTGAGGCCCTGGGTTTGATCTTAGAATACAATAAGATATATTGAAGTTAGAAAACATAAAATGTGAATGAAGCTGTAGTTTATTTAATAGTAGTTGTAATAATAGAAACCTAACAAACTTATTTAAACAATATACAAAATTGTTTTGTTCACATAACTGAAAAGCCAATGACAGATGAAGTTTGTGCCAGTGGACTATTAAATGCCTCAGTTTCTTCCCATTTCTTAGCTCTGCATTCTGTGGTGTTACCATTTTCTGTAAGATTACTAAATGCATGCCAGTTCATGTTCTTGTTCATATCTAATATGAAAAAGAGTCTACATTCCATATTCTGACTATAACTCCTGAGTCTTTCTGATTTTGTCACTTGATCCTCTTTGTGCCAATCTTCTGATCAAAAGATAGCAATGAACAGACTGATCTTACATCCTGTGTTCCATTCTTGATTCTGAAGGTGGCATCAGCTTCATCAGAGTCACATGAATCTGTAAATTTAAATCAGAAACTAATTAAGCAGGGGAAGAGAAGAGGGTAGGTAAAGGATTACAAAATGTCCACTACATGTTAGCTAAACAAAAACAGAGAGAATGGTTTTCTGAAGGATAGAATCCTGGGATTATTTAGAAGTACCTTGGCTTGGAGTTGTTGTTGGCTGGTGAGATAGGTCTTAGCTGGTGGCGTGATTCCACTTATGAACATCTCATGTATTCATGGGATACCAGCATAACTAGTCGTAGAGAATTCCAGCCCATGTGTCAATTTTAGGGTTGGATTCTGGCCCAATGACTTGCTAGCTGTATAACTTGAGTAAATTACCTTTTCTCTGCACTTTGATTTCCTCATGTGTAAAATGGTGGTAGTAGTAAAAGTAGCTCCAAGTCTATTTTGAGTAATAAATGAAATAATTTTTAAAAAGTGTCTAGTATAGTTTCTGAGACACACAGAAGGAGAGACTTAGTAGATTTTAATTCTCACCAGAATTATTTTCAGACACTTTTTACAGAAATCCCTGAATAGCCTCTAAGCCCAGATAATTTATATGATAGTTTATGAATATGTTTAGCATAATATTCAGAAAGTGAGCTTCTCTTTCCCTTTTTCTATCATTAATTTGATTCTCAGAGACAGAATCATGCCCATTTTAGGTTTGGATTCTGGCTCCAAAAATAGTATCAGACACAATTCAGTATTATCTACATTTAAAAACACAAAGGATTTAAAATGTCCCATATTGTGAACTGTTCTTGGAAACTATGAAAATTCATCATACTTAGGGTGATGATGTTTATTTAAACCAAATGCCTTTTGGAAAGAAGAGGCATTTGAAAATTAGCATTTCAGTTAAACTATCTAATAATATTGAAAGTCTTTACATAAATTAGAAAGATTTGGAGTAAAATTGCTTAGGGACCTAATAAAGGCAAGTAATTCTTAAAAATATGTTAAATATTTTCCTTCTTTTTTCTTCTGTATTATCAGTGAAAACTCTCCCCAAACTAAGAATTTTGATTTGTTATTTTATTCATTTAAAATATTGTTATATAGATTCATATATCCACACTGATATTATAGCAGATGTATTGGCTCTTAATTTGAGTTCATCTAAAATAAGAAATTGAGCCAACCAAATCACGTTAATATGGCTATAGTTAAGTATATCTACGCTTTTAAAGTAATAAAACTGATTAACTTTCATCCTGCTGATGAACAACTAATGTGTTAGTTTGAAGTAAATGCATAATATCAGGTTTTTGATTTTATGAACCTTTGGCATTATTTCTTTCTTATGTCTTTATTTTTCTCTGAGTTAAGCAGAATTTATGCATCTTTTGCCCAAAGTCTTTACAAACATATTTAAAATAATAAACCTGATTAATTGCAATGCCCTATGCTTACTGATCTCAGAGATAAGAAGGTAATATAATTATCATTCTCACTCCATATTAATAATTGTATTACATTTGGTGTCTTAATGGATAATTAAACATGCCAAATATTAGCATAATGTGCTAGTTAATTAAATTGGAACTGACATTGTTCCAAATTGGCATCAGAAACAGTTCAGTAATATCTATATTTAAAAACATTAAAGATTTAAAATAACTTCAAAGAAGAAAAAGGAAAATAAGATTGAGGAAGAAAAGCTGGCCTCTGGAATGATTGATACAGGCTTTTTAAAAGGGTCTCATAAATATGTCCCCAAGTTTTAGGAGTCAAAAAAAGAGGAAAATATAACCAGGTTCAACAGTCGAAAAGGTTATAAGCTAAAAACAAAGCTACTGGTCACACACACACACACACACACACAAAAAAATACAATACTTTTTCTATACTAAAAGCAGAGAAATCCAATTCTCAGAAATATGCATAGTATGACCTCCTCTCTATTTCCATGAGATAAATAATGTTATCATCTAATAATATCAGATAACATTATTTTTCCTTCCCAAGTTAGTGGTTCTAACACTTAAAAATTGACACTTTTCCTTAATTTTTAAGGTATTCATACAAGTAGCTTGCTTAGGTACTATTTACCTAGTGGTTGATGCATTAATTGTGCTTTTCCAATATCTTCCACAAAAATATATGCAGACTTGGCCTCTGGACCTTGCATTTATGATTGAAATAGACTGTCTTTTTATGTGTGTACTTCAGAGTTGAATTTATAAAGCAAATCTACTGTTGTAAATGTGAGTATAGTGTAAAATGGATCTTTGATGTGTGCACTAAAGCAGGACTAAGTAGTTTTTGAAAATCCTATGTAGCACAAGTTGAATTGAAGAACAGGGTGTCATTGGTAAATTTGAAATCCACATGAATGTTGAACATTAGGGTCTCCAAATTCTCTGATAAATATCATTTTTGTCCTCTGGGATTGGAACTAATTGAAAAGAGTTTGCATGAATTTTTTAAAAGTGTGAATTTGAGAATACACCATTACCTGTGGGCACAATCTATGATCTCTCCCTGGCTTAGAGGAGAGGTCAGTAGTTCAGGTTCTGAGAAGAGGGTGATGCAAAAAGTAGAACTCCAAAGAAATGAGGCTACATTTAATAGAAAATGATTTCACTTAATAGAAAATTAAAGCTAACAGAGGCTCTAACAAGTAGAAATTTATTTTGTCTTACATAATAGAAATCAGGGAATTGGGTTGAACCAGGACCAATAGTGCAATGGACATTAAGATGCTGAGCTCCCTCATTAAACTAGCTGCAGGAACCTAAAAAATGGCTTCTTGTTATGAGTCTCAGTTTTCTCATAAATAAAATTGGTTCAGGGGCACTTGCATTATAAAGGTGATATTGAAATTAAATAAGATAACTTATATAAGGCAACTATCAGATTTGGCTCAGTGTATATTATTCAACTTTCAGAATCCTAGAAAAAAAAAAAAAGAAAGAAAATAAGCAGGCTCAAGATTTAAAATACAAAACTTTCCAGTGGTGTAACTACAGTGACAGAAAACAGAGCAACGGTTGCCCGGGAAAAGAAATGTGATGTGATCAACTATACAGGAGCACAAGGGAACTTTGGGGAATGATAGAACTGTTACATACGTTGATATTTATGATAACAAAACTGTCGAAATTCACAGAACCGTATAATTAAGATGTGAATTCACTGTATATAAGTAACTGTTTAGTCTAAAAAGTGGGAAAACATAAACTAGAACTATAAAATGAGAAGCCCAAGATTTCACTCATTAGCAGGCATATGCTAATGCATACATAAATCACACAGAGAGATACAGATGAGTAGTTATATATTTTATTCTTTGATGTAATGATAAACAGAATTCACTTGGAAAATCAAATTGAGATTTTCCAAGCTAAAGAAACCTCATAAATTGTACAGACTAACTTCACCAAAAGCTAAGAAACTTGAGTTCTGTCAAGGTGAGGTGAGGACCCAAAGCTATTTCTTTGGTTGCAGGGTGCTATTTGAATCATTTCCCAACTTGATGTCCTGTTCTTTATGTCACATCATAAATATCTTTCTAATAAAAATGTTGCTTTTTAAACAATGGAAAAATACTAACATTAGCATCTTAATTACTGGGCTCAGAAATAGGGTATTAATATATTTAGCACTATTCTAAAATATAAGCTAAATGGATATTAGAAATTTGAAGTTGATATTGATGCTCTTACAGTCACATGTGCACCTAAGAGCAGCTATGTCAGTTTAACTCTGGTGTGGTTGGGTGCCCACATTTTATTAATAAATTTCTGTATTTTAGGCATAAAAATTCTGGACCAGATGTCAGAAGACCAGCATCTCATCTGAGCTTCACCACCAGTCAGCTCTCTCTGATCTTCTGTAAATCTTACATTCTTGAGCTAATTCTCTCATCTGCTTTGGACTATATCAATGTTTTTCAAACATTTATTAAGAGGCCCCTTTTAAAAATGAAATCTCAGACTGAAACTTAACATATTAAAAGATGTAAGAAAAGCTTCTACCCTTGAAGCAGGATGAGGAGACTTGTTCTTCCCATTCAAGCTCCGCCCTCCATCCCACTGCAGGCAATACCCTAAGCTACTTCTGCGGAGTTGTAGAGCACCAGAAGCACAATTTCATAACTGCTCTATCAGATCATCTTTAAAATTCATCTCCCTTTGAAAATACTCTAATTTGTGAGACCAAAGATGAAAGTCATTTTTCCCAGATCTAAGGATTAGAAATCATAGATATAATGTTAAACATTGTTGATGCAGTTGGACATTATTTTCATATATATTTTATTGATTGACATTTATTAATTTTATATGTTAATGTGGTTCAGTATGATATTTCAATACATGTATGTAATGCACACTAATCACATCAGGGTAATTAGCATTCCTTCTCCTCATCACTTCTTTATGTTTGAACCATGAAGCTCCTTTCTTCTAGATCTTCATAAAATAAATATATTAGGTTGTTGTGAACTATAGTCATTCCTTGGGCTATGGGACACCAGAACTTTTATCTATGTCTTTTGGTGCCTGTTACCCAACCTCCCTTTATTGACCCTCCCTCTCAAATTGCCCATTATTTTATTGAAACTTTAATTTTTATCATTTTTTTAAATAAGGGAATTAAAGACTAAAAGAGAAGAATGATCTTCTTGTTTGTAATTAATCCAGGTTGTAGAATATTATCAACAAAGCTTACATCATGATAGAAACATATATAACTGAGTTACAGCACCTCGGGTAACACCTGCAAACACGTTGTCACAGTAGGTATTGTATGCTGAGCATTATTCTAATGGGAGAACTTCAGAAGATCTATAAAATGTCAAGAAATCTGGTAAATATTAGTAAAATAATACTTTCATTGCTTGATTGCCCTTGGTGAGACATGCAGAGAACAGATAATAAACAGACACACAAATTCATGTTCTGTGGTGATAATCAAACAGGCAGAAATAAGATTCAGTGCAAGAAAGCATGAAAAAAGCTTCAAACAACTCCAATGAGGTCATGAAATGATGAAAAACAAATGCCATGGAGCCCAAGGACAGCAGCCTAAATACTGCGAATTTGTTTAGGCCTGGTGGCTCAAGACACATATCACAAAGCAGCTTTTCTTTGTTCAGAAAGAGAAGAAACACTAGTCCCAT
The DNA here is from genome assembly GCF_964194105.1 of Spermophilus citellus. NCBI lineage: Eukaryota > Metazoa > Chordata > Mammalia > Rodentia > Sciuridae > Spermophilus > Spermophilus citellus. Next base: position 204,471,705 of record NC_138183.1, on the reverse strand, counting down.
CATATTCTTTTGCCACATACCTTGGTAAGGCTCTCACCAGCAGCATTTCAACACATTAAAAAATGTTTGGAATGAGGTGCAGGAAGTTCTTTTTTTTTTTTTTTTATTACTTGTTCATTTTATTTTCACATGAACAAAGTCCCAATTTGAATAATTGTATTTTTGAGATACAGGCATGATGTTATGACAAAGACACCAAAACATAGTGGCTCAAATGGAATAGATACCCAGTATAACACACCTGGGGGAGATGGCTGAGTCCTTCAAGACCCCAGTTTCTAAATCTATTGTTACTCAGCTATTCCCTAGATGAACTTCAAAGGCCAGGAGGACATTGGCTCACAGCCATCTTTCCTTCTAGGCTGTGATATATGGGAAAATGAAGGTATTCTTTTCTTTTTTCTTTTCAAGTGGGAAGGTTGAACTGACGCATGTTGCTCCTACTCAAATATTGTTAGCAAGGAACCCATCACATGACCACACAGCATTGCTAGAAATGATGGGAAATGTGACTCTGGTTGGCTACATCTGGAGGACAAGAATGTTCCTTAAAGAAAGAAAGAGAGAAAGGAAAGTAGGGGGCGAAAATCTCTGCTCCAGCACATATACCCATTTCTGAAATGAAGTTTCAATTTTTAATGCAGAATATGCTTTTATGATAGACTGGGCTAAAGGCAAAAGAAAGAGGCCATTTGGGAGAGGAAGTTAGGTAACTTGTCCTGTAGCATGAGCATCACAAGTGGAAGGTAATACAGTTCTGTTGCTGATGTCATCTGGGTTTGGAGTGTTTTTGAGTCCCCTTCAGGATGCAGTATCCATTTCCCCTAGAAGAGTAGAGTAGAGCTGGATAAATATCTGCAGAATCTCACAAGGAAATAAGTTTAATTTTATTTTATTCAGATTTCTGTGACAAGATGATAATTATGCAAACATATGTTATTTTTAACATTCTCTACTGTATTCAGACTCCCACACATTAAACTCCAGTCCTTTTTGAGAAGATGACAGGGAATAAATCCAATTTTTTGGCAGAACTCTGTGTTATCAACATTTGCTTATGGGGATACCCCCAGCACTACTGACTTTGGATCAGAAGGCTAGAAGCTATATACGAAATTTGGCACTAACATGGGTGCTCCCTGAATAACTGGCTCCAAACTTCCCATGTTATTTCTGTCTCGGTTTAGCTAATAATATATAGGAGAAAAATTGGTAAATTAAATACATTTAGGTTATCAGAAGTCCTGATAAAAGTTAGTAATTTATGAGCATTTTAATCACTTTTTGGTATCAACTCTGCTGTGATAAAAGCTAAAAACTTTTTACTCTCACAGAATCCTTTGCTCAAATTCCTAAGAAGACTCCTACAGAGTCACACTGTTTACCTTTGAAAGATCATAGCCTGACTTTGCCTATGGAGCTTTGTTTAGAGTTCTGAAAACTTTTGCAGCTGGGGTGAAACCTATACCTTGCTGGGGAGAATCAACATGAAGCAATTGATCACTCATCCAAAAATAAGAATTCTAACAGAAAGGGTGGTAACTGTTGAAAAAGCATGCTGACATCAAATAAAAAATGTGTAGGAACAATAATTCTGTTGACATGAAATCGTTTTTAAAATAAATTATTTTGTGTTTGGGAATCATTTTTTCTTTGCTTTTTTTAATCAAGCACATGAATTTTGTTTTCTGAGTAAAGAGCCTTATTTCTAAGGAGCTGTTTTCTTGTTGTTTGTCCCCTATATGAAATCATCTTGTCAAATAACATGGACTGCTACAATAAAAATTACATATGGGGTTTTCCAGTTTAAGATCAAAGTTCCATGACTGAAAGTTAGAAATCATAGTTCTTTTTTTTCATATTCATATTTTATTGATAAATGCCAATTGTATATATTTATAGTATGCAATGTGATGTTTTAAAAATGTAAATACATGGTGAAATGGTTAAATTCAGCTAATCAATATATGTACCACCTTACATACTTATCAGATATTTTTGTAATGAGCAAACTTAAAATTTCTTTAGTAAATTTCAAGAATACAATACATTATTATTAACTATTGTCATCATGCTCTACAATAGGTCTCTTGCATTTATTTCTTTTATATAAATAAAATTTTGTGTCACTTGATCAGCATCCAGATCCCGCCACCCCCACCAGTGCCCCTAATATCCACCATTCTACTCTCTACTTGTATGAGTTTTAACTTTTTTACATTGTATATACACATAGTGAAATCATGTAATGTTTGTCTCTTTGTACTTGGCTTATTTAACACACAATGTTCTCTAGGATTATCAAAAGACAGATTTTTTTTTCTTTTCTAAGGCTAAATAGTATTGTATTTTGTATATATCCCACATTTTCTTTGTTTATTTACTTAATGATGGCCATGTAGATTGTGAATAATGTTGCAACAAACTTGAGAGTGCAGATTTCTCTTTGATATATTGATTTTATTTTCTTTGGATGCCTAAGAAAGAAAATGGACAACATACACAAAATTTAGTGTGAAGTTGATTTAAGAACTACCTGAGAAAGAAATCAAGAAAACAATCCCATTTACAATAGCTAAGAAAAATAATAAAGTACTTAAGAGTATACTTAACCAAGAAAGTGAAAGAAATGTAGTAAAATTGATGGATCATATGGTATTCTACTTTCACACTATTTTCTCTATCATGTCTGAATTAATTTACACTCCATCCAACAGTGTGCAAGTGTCCTCTTTTCTCCCCATCCTCCCCGACACTTGTTATCTTATTTTTTTTATGCTAACCATTCTTATTGGAGTGAGATGATATCTCATTGTGTTTTTACTTTGCCTTTCCCTAGTGGTTATAAGGTTTTAGATCAACAGTTAGTTCCTAAATAAACTTCACATTAAATTTTGTATATGTTGCCCATTTTCTTTCTTCTGCATGTGGATATCCAAACTCCATAAAAAAACTATTAGAATAAATGAATTCAGTAAAGTTGCAGAATACAAATCCAACATACAAGTATTGGTATTTCTATACTTTAACAATGAACTACCTGAGAAAGAAATCAATAAAATAAACCCATTTACAATAGCTGTGAAAAATAATAAGTACTTAAGAGTATACTTAACTAAGAAAGTGAAAGAAATATATACTGAAAACTATAGAACATAGATGGAAGAAATTTAAGAAGGTACAATATTATCTTGTGTTTTGAATTAGATGAATTTGTATGGTTAAAATGTCCATACTACTCAAAGTGATATACAGACTTGATAACAATCACTGTTAAAAATTCAATGACATCACAGAATAAAATAGCCCAAATTATATATATATAGATATCTCTCTATCTCTCTCTCTCTCTCTCTCTCTCTCTCTCTCTCTCTATATATATATATATATATATATATATATATATATCCACAAAAGTCATAGAATAGCCAAAGCGGTTATGAACAAAAAGAATAAAACTAGAGGTATCATGCCATGAGACTTCAAAATGTCCTATAAAGCTATAGTAATCAAGACCACATAGTGCTAATATTAAAAAAAAAAAATGGGCTGTCACAGTGGCGCACATCTGTAATCCCAGCAGCTTGGAAGGCTGAGACAGGAAGATTGAGAGTTCAAAGCCAGCCTCAGCAACCATGAGGTGCTAAGTAACTCAGTGAGACCCTGTCTCCAATAAAATACAAAAATTGGGCTGGAGATGTGGCTCAGTGGTTAAATGCCCCTGAGTTCAAACCTTGGTAACATCCCCCACAAAAAAAAGGACACCCAAACTAGTGGAACAGAATAGAGAATTCCAAAATAAAAACATGCATTTATGGTTACCGATTTTTTGACTGAGATGCCAAGAAGAGACACTTCAAGAAATACTAATAATTAGAAATTAAGCATCTTATATTAATAAAAATTTTCTAGTGATTGAATAAAAGAATAGTTTAAAAAACAGTGATTTTTCTAAAATTTAATTTTTTAAAAATACACTTTTTTAGAGAGAGAGAGAGAGAGAGAGAGAGAGAATTTTTTAATTTTTTTTTTTTAGTTTTAAGTGGATACAACATCTTTATTTTATTTTTATGTGGTGCTGAGGATCAAACCCAGCACCCTGTGCATGCCAAGCAAGTGCGCTAACGCTTGAGCCACATCCCCAGCCCCTACACTAGATATTTGATGCTTCAAAATTAATTTTTGAGAAAAATATTTTATTGATTGGTTATGTTAATACCTACTTGAATCTGATATCAAAATTACTATTTTGACTTGTACATTTTCAATCATCAGAAAAAGTTGGAACTTATAACTGAGGAGATAGAACTTTGTCTCTCAACAACCAGAGAGAAAATTCAATAAAATGAAAAGTGAAACTGTTAGTTTCTTGAAGAATGATTCATCTGCTTTGTGTTTGAAGACATTCAAGCTTTTGAAATAGTTAATTAGCTAATTGGTTTTGCTATTTCTTTTGCACTGAAATTTGACATTTCTTTACAGTCAAATCTATTACTTGTTTATGAAATTCTCCCAATGTATTTAAAATTAAACGTCCTTCCTTATTAAGAGATAGTAAAAGAAATATATTTCGATATATGGAATGATAAAATGATATTTCCCCCAAATAACTAAATGTCCCAGAGCTAATTATTGCAAGTTCTCTTTTTTCCTTTTTGATTTTATTCAGGGTAATATGTAAGACATTATTAAAGCCAATATATAAAATCAATATTTTTAGTACATATTGTGCTTTATTGATACATCTATACTTAAACAACATTAAACTCTTTAAATTACAATATGTTTTACTATAAAGAGCTACTTTCATCTTATAACTCTTTAATGAGGAAATTTATGGAATAAAACTTCAGGCACATGAACATATACATGCATAGAAACACAGACACATACACACATACACACACAACACAGACACACTCTACTGGAAAATTACATTGCTATTCTAACATATCTACCTACTCAGGCCCACAGGCTGGGGCATACTATCCTCCTTAGTCTCTGCTTTATCCTATCTATTTACTTGGTCCCAGAAAGTTCAGTATCTGAAATACTCAGTCTGTCTTGACTATCCTTTATTACAAACTCCTTTGGGGCCTGAAAAATCATACTACTTTGAACTTATTGAGATTTGCAGTCCACTCCTCATCCTGAGAACACACAGAAGTTCTGCTTATTCTAGGGTCTAAAAGAGTTGTGAGTGTTGGGCAGTTGTGAATACGGACTCATGGTGAAAAGTTCGACTCTATCTAGAACTGATGACACATTCTACTAGCTTTATTGACTACTGCTTGAATTTCCTTGTCCTATGCCCACTGTCACATGTTTCCCCCCTGCTCTCAAATGATTTGTACTACACAAGGTAGACCATGAAGTGGAACCAATTAATAGTGGGCATATGACTTAAACAGACACTTATCAAAAGAAGAAATGAAAATGAATAACAAATACATGAAGAAAATGTTCAACATCATTAGCAATCAGGAAAACGCAAATTGAAAAAACCGTGACCCCAAATAAACTTTTCCTCTTCTAAAATTATTCTTGTCGAGTCTTTTAGTTACAGCAGTGAAAAAGCTAAGACTATAGTATAAATGGATATACCATTGTATTTTATTTATTAATCTTGTGTCTTGCAATCTTCAACATTTTTTGGTTTATTTTTTTATTTACTAGTTCTAGCAGATTTTGTGTTGGGGTGTATGTGTATTTTAGATTTTTCTGCATAAAATAACATGTCATTTTTGTGTAAGATCAATTTATACCTCTTTTTCAATATGGTTGTCTTAATCATCATTAACCTCATCATCATCCTTTGAGTTTGAAACCTCCTGTACAATGTTGAATGAGGCATCAAGATCAGACATTCTTGTGTTTTGCCCTCTGTTACGAGAAAAGCATTTAGTCTTTAATCAATATGATTTAGCCATCAGGTTTTGTATATATCCTTTATCAGGCAAACAATTCCCTTCTCTCCCCAATTTGTTAATAGATTATTTGTGATTGTGTGTTTTATTTTTGAGATACTTTTTTTTTTTTTTTTTGCATCTATTGTAATCAGGTGAGTTTTGTCTTTTATTCAACTGACAGACTGTATTACATCAACTGAATCTGAATGCTAAAGCCTCCTTGCACTACTGAGATAAGTCCTTATTTATGATGGACCTTTCGTAAATACTGCTGTATTTGCTTTCCAATATTTTATTAAGGATTTTGTGTCTTTGTATGAGCAATATTGGTCCATAGTTTATTTTTTCTTGTGATGTCTTCATTTGACTTTGGTTTCAGAGTAATTGGTATCAAGGTAACAGTTACAATTGGTACATTCTCCCACTGCCTGTATTATCTGAGGGCAGGATTAGGTATTTTCTACTTTTCAAATATGTATAGAATTCACAGTAAGGCAGTCAGACGGTAGTGCAGTGGTTGATGTAAGTCACATGTACTACTGCCACTGTTAAGTTGATTCTTCACACATTTCATAGTTTAATTGTATGAAAAGACAACAAGCCTAAATGAAGGCAGATAATTTAGTATTTAAACAACAAAAACAAGATAAGAATTATGTCAACTCCCTATGTCCTTAGTCCCACTGGATGACATCAGACCAGAGTGCAGCTGACAGACAACAAGTAGTGTTTTCATGGAGAAAGAGACTTTAAACTATATCGAGTTTTTATAGATTTCCAGATAAATATAAAGATGTATCCTAAGGTGTGCCAGTTGGAAAGTTCTTCACTCAACTGAAATTAGGGTGATGGCCATCTCCCTCAAGATAGGACTGAGAAATTGCCTTGCCTCAACCTCATCAGGCCTATCTCTCCTTGCTCCAGGAGGAATTACAGGCCATTGCACCAAAATTGGGGTTAGACTGAAGTCAGACCCTGCCTTCAAGACCTGCCAGAAGGGCCTGTGGAGATGTGCAAGGTCAAAGGGGTCCTTGGGAGAGCCATTTTCATAAAATCCACCTGGGCCTGGGCTTTTCTTTGTGGGAAGATTTTTAATTACTATTTTAATTTCTTTTCTTATAGATCTATTCAGGTTTTTTTTTTTTGTTGTTTCCTCTTCTATTGGAAAAAAAATTTCTTCAATCAGTTTTGAATATTTCTTTCTGGAAATTTGCCCATTTCTTCTAAGTTATCTAATCTGTTGGCAAAGCACTAGAATATTAATGCTTTCTGTCATTCCTAAAACTGGCAACTTTCATCTCTTTTTTCCTAGTTCAGTCTAGCAACAAGTTTGTCAATTTTATTAAACTTGTAAAAGAGCTAAATTTTAATTTCATGGAGCATTGCCAGTTTTTAAATTTTCTGCTTCAGTGATTTTTCTCATTTATATTACTTCTACACTGATTTACATTTGTTTTTCTGTTTTTATCTGATCTTCTTATGTGGGAGATACCATTACTGATTTCAAATCCTTTTTTTTTTTTTAGCTGCATTCTACAAGTTTTGATAAATTTGCACATTCATTTTTATTGAGTCTTCATTATTTCATCTAACGAATCAGATCTGATGTTCATATTTATTTTGGAGAGCAAACTAACACATTTAAAGATACATTTGTAAAGTTTAGTTGAGTTAAAGGTTTGTGAGTGACATGGCTTTTGATATTCCCAGCTAACAGTGTGGAATGTTTCAATGTGCCAAGAGAAGAATACAAAGTTTCTGCAAGATTTGGAAAAGATGATTAATACTTGATGAGAAATTTCTCTCACTCCAAACAATTGGATTGAATTTGCTGGTATTTCGGTGGTGAAGCTGTCCTGAAAAGACATTTATTTCTGTTTGCTCTGACTGTCCCCATGGTTAAAGAGCAAAAAGTGTTCCTAAGGCAGAAAATAGCCCTGTAAGAAGCTGCCATAATTAATACTAAATTCCAAAGGCCCTGATTTTATTACTGGAGTGTTATCATATGCGGCACGAATGTACACACATTAAAAGGAGAGTGGTTATGTATTTTATTTCAATATTCTTTAGTTCTTGTTTAAGTAAACCTAGAATTAGTGCTGTAATATTTTTTAAATAAGAAATATAGGATTCAGAGTGTTTTGAATCTTGCATGATGTACCTTTGATGGTGTTGAATGATGATATTATTCTTACTTCATTATAGAAAAGCCTAGATCATAATCCTGGCTTCAACTAGTGGGGCCACTTTGGAGAAACTAAGTAGAGAATGGAAAGAGATAAATCAGAACATAAGGTAGATTCTGAATGCTTAAAAATTTTAAATTAAGTTATGAAAATAAGAGGAAATATTTAATTTATTAGAATTTGATTTTCTCTTGATAATGGAGGAAAATCACGGCAGCTAGCCATAGTTGTCTTATATTTGTGATGTTGTCTAGAGGATAAATTGACCTCTTCGCTTACCTTCCCCAATGCCTATTTTTACACTTCTGTATCAAGACTTTCCATGTTGAAACTCATATTTTAGTTATTTCTATATATAGTGTTTTTCTCCCAATGATTTTAAGTCCTTAAGGGTAAAGACTTATGTTACATTCATTTTTGATCTCTTATAGTTTATACAAATCTATATCATATATATATATATATATATATATATATATATATATATATATATATATATAAAAGTTTTAGTTCATACCCATTAAATTGAAATCAAATGAACAAAGATTTGAAGCTCAAGTGATAAATTTCAGATAGATATAAGAACAGAGCATATGAAAATGACAATGGAATTTTCAAGCAATGTAGAGTCCTAAAATATTGTATACAGAAACAAATGGACAAATAGTGCCTTAAAATGATAGCCCTAGAAATGCAAGCTTTAAAATGATAAAGTTCTTCTAAATGTAAATATTGTTTCAGTTAAAACTATGTAGACTATCATCACAGCATATGATGTACTTTGAACATGTGAACAAAATCTCTTGGTTTCTAAAAATGAGTAATGTTCTAGAAATTGGAGTAGTCTAAAAGATAGGAAGAACTACTGGTATTTTTGTATGCAATTTCTCGTTCCTAATTATGAGAGTATATGCTTACAGTAACTTTAAGTTGCCTCATCTTTAAAATAAAAATTAAAAAAAGTTAGGTCAGGGACTCTTCTAGTTTAATTTTCTGTATGTTAAATTAGATATTTTAATTCACAATACATTTCTACAATGACATGATGAAACTCATGAGATCGACACATACATTGGGTTAAAATATAAATGTATTGTCTAGAAGCATTCGTATGAAGTGTTATTTAAGTTTTAAATTGTGAGATTTTTCTGAAATTGCTAACTAAAGGACTCAAAGATAATCTTGACTTTAGAAAACAATAAATAGCAGTCATCCATAAACTTAGAGGGAAATAGACATAATTTTTGTAATTGTTTTTCCTTCTCAGTAATAAAATCCATGATTGTTCCTAGTATCTTCATGTTATACTATGAGAAGTAATTAAATCTTCTGTGAAGAGTACTTTGAAGATAAAAAATAGCACTAAAAATGTAAGATTTTGTTGTTATTCTTTTACTTTCATCAGTACTTTTGCCAAGTGCTTTTCTGAAAAAAAAAAAAAAAAAAAAGAACCTATTTAGTACTTAGCTCTTTCACAGCAACTGTGGGTGAGTTATTTCTTGAATTCATTCTGTGGGTATTTTGAATGCTTTGACTTTATTTGAACATTTTTTTTTATTGGATAGGAGTCTAAATTAGATTGGAGCTGATAAATAATTGAGCTGCCTCCAGTTAGAAGCCTTAGGTAGGTACCATTTGAATGTGGGTTTTTTCGATTCTAAGGAGCTTGGACCTTCATTTTCTGGGACTCTGGCTAATTTAGGCAAGAATTACCATCCTAGAATCTATATATGTTTGGAAAAATGGATTAGCCATACTAAGAACAACTTTTAATTATAGCAGACACTGAGGGAAAGTTTTAATCTAGATAAAGTTGCTCACCTGAAAGTCATATTAGAAAAGAAAAAAATCCCAAAACAACAAAAGATAAAAATGGAATGCAGTCTTTAACTGATACACAGAGTCATCTCTAAAATTAAATGAATCCAAGATTGCCTCTAAAAGATTCCTTTTAGAAGGCAAATGGCAAGTAGACCCAATTTTTTTTTCACAAGTATTAGTCACAAGCTTTGACCATCTGGGCCAGTAATCTTGTTCATTGCCCAGAAAAGCAATTCAGCTCCAGATATTCTTTAATAAATTAGTAAGCTTCGTATTATTATATTTGGCATGTAGATAAAAATTTTAAATAAAATATATAAAATATGTTTTTATTTATATGTGTTTATATGTTATCTGTATGTAAACTTTTCTACTTTTTGTAGTATTGCCAAAATTAAGTTGTCATAGAACTTTATTTAATTAACTTAAATATAATAATAAGTGCTTACATTAATTAAGTATACCTTAAATTCTTACAAGGATATAAATTAACCCAAATTGTTTTCCAATTGTACTGGGATAATCTTTGGGAAAAAGAAAAACATCTAAAATGTGTCATTTTGATTAAAATAGACATGTGTTTTGAGTTGTCAGAAATAAATATAGAAATGAAACTTTTCCTATCTAGGTTTATTAGTAAAATAAGCTGATGTTATCTCTATAATACAAAATTTTTTCAGCAAGGAAAATAACTCAAGATGATTGCTAACTATGCATTGTCTCATTTTCATAAGCAATAGTAGCAAAATTGCTAGTGTCTTAAAATATGTAAGTAAGATAAAATTCCCATGTGAGAGATGATTTTCTTATACCAAAATGTTTTACTATTCTTATCATGATGCACAGAAAGTTGAGGCTGAGGGAAATCTCTATTAACTATATAATTCTCAGACCTAACTTAAAAAAAAAAAAGAAAAAGCTAAGAGAATTGAAATAAAATTTTTCCTCCTTTACAGTATCTTATTAAAGAGAGACCGAAGATATTTGGAACAGTTATTAAACATATTCTGTGATGTAATGCAAATTGTGCTGTAAGAAAACATATACTTGTAGAAATTATGATTCATAGACTTCCAATCCACACATTGTTGGTGTGACTGACAGTTCACAAATTGCCAGTGTTCACTGAAAATTAAGGTAAATAAGGGTTAAGAATTCTAACTAATATATATGTAGTTGAATTCAATGGAAGTAATGAAGGAAACAATACCATATGCAAGAATACAAAGAAGGGAAGATGTACTTTTTAGGAAATCTAAAAGGCATGAGAATGTTAAGGAAACAGAGGATCATTTTTGTTTTAAAGTAGAAAGACTAGTGGATTCAAAGTGAAAAAGAGGAAAGGTATGGGACAAAAACTGAATGGATATAAGAAAGTTTTGCAAGACTTATCGAAGAGTAATCTTTGAAAATGAATTTTGTGTCTGACCAAGCTGATTAAGATAAAAAGTAAATTATAAGTTTTTCTAAAAATTGAACATTGATATCAAAATTACATTAATGAGAAACTAGAAGCTGATTCTGTTAAGTAAATTTTTTTTTCCTGAAGTGTTTGTCTGTTCTAAATAGGGAATTATTAAGAAAGGATTTTCTCTGTATTTCAGATAATTGAACTAGAAAACAAAGGCTCTGTTTCAATCAAGATATTTCTCTGTTTTCTCTATAAGATTGAGCCAGGGTCAAATTACCTATGATAATCTACTTAATAAACAGTGATACACACCTGAATTGTAGAAACAAAACAAAACATATTTAAAGATATTCCTTTGTTTCACTTTGTCTTTATTAGGTCATTTATTACTTAAGAAAACTGAATTTTGTAAAATGAGATAAGGGGTTCCCCCCTATAACTATGTAACTTTCTCTATTTGCCTTTGAAGTATTTTTTTTAGTCATCTGATTAATCAAATAACTATTGTGATTCTGTTTTAATCAAGAGCTTTAAACTCTTTGAAATTTTTGATAATTTCTCCAAAACAAATTTTAAAGAAATTCTGATGAGTATTGGTTTCTTATGGCTCCCTAAAATATCACAAAAAAACTTTATTAATTCTCCTTATAAAAATAGAACTATTAAATTAATTAAGATGATTTGCTATGTTAAATTGCATGAGAAACATTGTAAAATAATAAATTATACTTAGCTTTCTTTAAGTTATATTGAGTATGTTGAGTATGTAACCAGTGTGTGTTTCAAAAATGTATGAAATCTGAGAGTCCAGGTGTAGTTATAGTCAGCATACCAATTATTATCTTAAAATATTGTGTTTTGAAGAAATAACAAAATTTCCTGTCAGTTGCATTCTAATAAACTCTCATCAGATCTTTAACCATGGTTATGTAAAACCTTGTCATCAGCTGATAGTTAATTATTTAATTTTGGTATACTTCTGAAAGCTATGCATGGAAGTATAAACCTAAGATCTTTAGTACTGAGAAGATTTATGGAAAGAACACTGGCACGTACAAGTTTTTGATAACTTTAATATCATACCATTGAACTGGGTAAGAATTCTCAGAAATCCATTGAAGAAAGTGGTTGGCTCCATCGATGTTCATAGCAGCACAATTCACAATAGCTAGACTGTGGAACCAACCCAGATGCCCTTCAATAGATGAATGGATAAAAAAATGTGGCATCTATACACAATGGAGTACTATGCAGCAATAAAAAATGACAAAATCATGGAATTTGCAGGGAAATGGATGGCACTAGAGCAGATTATGCTTAGTGAAGCTAGCCAATCCCTAAAAAACAAATACCAAATGTCTTCTTTGATATAATGAGAGCTTCTATGAACAGAGCAGGGAGGAAGAGCAGGAAGAAAAGATTAACATTAAACAGAGACATGAGATGGGAGGGAAAGGGAGAGAAAAGGGAAATTGCATGGAAATGAAGGGAGACCCTCATTGCTATACAAAATTACATATAAGAGGTTGTGAGGGGAATGGGAAAATAAACAAGGAGAGAAATGAATTACAGTAGATGGGGTAGAGAGAGAAGATGGGAGGGGAGGGGAGGGGGGATAGTAGGGGATAGGAAAGGTAGCAGAATACAACAATTACTAATAGGGAATTATGTAAAATTGTGGATGTGTAACCGACATGATTCTGCAATCTGCATTTGGGGTAAAATTGGGAGTTCATAACCCACTTCAATCTAATGTATGAAATATGATATGTCAAGAGCTTTGTAATGTCGTGAACAACCAATAAAAAAAAAAAAAGAAAGTGGTTGGCTCATTTAAAACATCTAACTTAACATTAAGTAGTGTAGGAATTAATTTAGTACTAGGGAAATGCTTTAGGAGACTTTTAAGTGAGCCAATAATGAAATTGTTAAAATATACAAATTGAATGAACTCTATAAGATTGAGCCAGGGTCAAATCACCTATGATAACCTACTTAATAAACAGTGATACACACCTGAATTGTAGAAACAAAACAAAACATATTTAAAATAATAAAAATTCAGTGTTAAGAATGGATCCATGGATAGTCTAGATGACCATTGGCCTTCTTGAGTTCTTTTTTAAAAAACATTTTTAATTTGTTTTTTACAGATATACATGACAGTATTATTATACATACATGGAGTATAACTTGTTCTAATTAAGACTCCATTCTTATGGTTACACATGAAGTAGAGTTCCACTGGTGGGGTGTTCATATATAAACTTGTAAAGAAATACCCTATTTATTCTACTGTCTTTCCTAATCCTATCTCCCTCCCATTCATTCATTCCCCTTTGTCTAAACTACTGAATTTTTATTCTTTCCCTCCCTACCTCTTGTTGCCTGTTAGCATCCACATATCAAAGAGAACATTCAACCTTTGCTTTTTGGGAATTGACCTATTTCACTTAGCATGATGTAGGGATTCTGACCGTGGAAATGTACAGAGAAGCGTTCCCTTAATGAGCAAACTCCTGGGGGTTAACAGGCACCCTTTTCCCCACCCTGAGAATGCCATGCAATCTCTCTTAGGATCTAGTAATATAGCTAATATATGTGCAATGTCTAGCTGGTATGTAATGCCCTGGGAAGCCTCTGTGTTAGAGCCTCATCAAACTTTGACCTTGATTGCAAGCACATAGCTCCTGGGAATAAAGAAACTAGTTTGTTAGATAATTACAATGTTTCATCAAGCTCTGTTACTCTCCCTGCCTAACAATAACTCAGACAATGGACTTTCTTGAGAACTCCACGAAGCTCCTAACATTGCATATGATAACTGTGAAATGTAACTGCAGTATAAGCAACCTTACTGTTACTCTAAACAATAATGTACTTACGGTACTAATGGTATAATGTAACCTATTGGTATAAATAAATGTGGCAGCTTGGACAAAGAGCCACTCTGTCATCTTCCCTGCCTCTGCACCTTGTCTCTGTCTCTTCTTTATTATTATTCCCTACAACTGGTGACCAATGTTGGGGCACAAGACAAGCTATTTCCCCCCTAAATCCTCTCAATCCACAGAGAGTTTGGGACAACAGAATCTGCCTTAATAGAGACCCTTGTTGACCTTGACAGGCAATAGGGAAGGGAGTAGCTTACTCATGCCTGGAACAGGCTTCTGACATGCATCGCTTTCACCGGCTAGTACTGACCCCTAATCAGTAGGCTATGGGTAATTCTCCATCTCTATCTGTCACTCAACATCATCAGGTCGAGCTTTCTCTCTTATTTGCAAGGCTGGACATACCATAAATAATGCTGATCTTACGGCCTTGCTGACAGACATAGCTCTTGTTGTCTTTTTATCCAGAAAGTGAGAAACTAAATTTAAAGGACTGGGAGAAAATAGGTGAAACACTTCATGAGAAGCCACAAACTTCTATATCTATGCTTCAAAGTTTTTTTTTTTTTTTTAGATGTGCTTGATAAAACCTCTATTTCCCAACCTGCCTGCTCTCCTCCTTCTGTGCCTGGTTATGTGGCACCTTTAAATCCCCCACTGCTCCTCCCTCAGCATTGATGTAGCCCTGGCAACAACTAACTCTGCCCAGAGCTGTCCTGGAGCCTCCCATGCATAAGAAACCTCTAATTAATTCACTGCCATTGTCTCTGTGGTCTACTATAGAACTGTGCTGCCCCCAGCTAGATCCCAGTTAATTGAGTGTTTGGGACAATCTGTGGAGGAAGGGGAGCCTAATAACTTACCTGTCTGTCCTACTGAGATAAATTCTGCTAATAAACCTAAATATAAATATGAACAGTTCCCTTTTGATGTATTCAAAGAGTTAAAATGTTTAAATGAAAGGAAAAATACAAGGTTTGACTCTACTGTCATTGAAGCATTTTTATCAGTTACTATAAGTAGACCTAACTTAACTCTGTTTAAGTGAGCAGTCAAGGGTTATCAGACACAAATACTAATGTCATGGTAATAAATACTTTTATGGTATGGCTTTATGCATGGCCTTAAGAGGCCACCATGGTCTGGGGCAAAGGAAATAAAATAAACAAGTATTCAAAAGCTCCCTGTGGCTACCATGCTCTATCCTTTCCAATCCACAACAAATCATTACTTATAACCAACCATGTGTGGAAACTGTTACAAGATTTACAATATTTAAAACAAAAAGAAAAAAAGAAAAAATAATTCTCCACAAAGTAGATAAACTACAACACCAAGATTTAAGAAAATTATAAAAGAAAAGAAAAAATGGTTACAACAGTTTTACTTCCCTTGAAACTTCTGCTGGATCTCTAATTTTCCTAGCTTTATATTTAAAATGTAAATTACAGGACCTACAAGATTTACCTTATGAAAAACCAGTTAAAACAAAAGAAAAAAAGTGTCTCTTTTAAACCCAAACTGCTTGGCTAGCTATCTTACCTGTTTTCAGCCAGCTTTCTTAACCAGTTCCTCCCTAATGTTATAACACAGAAAGAGAAAAGTAGAAACATTCTAAAAGTATAAGCTTCTTTTTGAAAAAAAAGTTTTTTCTTAAAAATTTCACAGGCTTTCAACTGGCTCTTATCTGAGCCGAAAGTACATTTCGATCTAATAAAAAGTATTTCAGCGATGTAAATTTTTAAATATTCTATATAAGTTGATGTATTTTTCTGATTGGTCTTGTTTTATCTAACTATAAAGGTTTTAACAAAGGCCAATTTCTCTGGAGTTAACTCTCATATACATTCAAAATTCCTTTTAATAAATCCTAAAAAGATAGAAACATGTTATATTGGGGATGAATATGATAATCATCAAGGACATATATCTGGCTATACAAAACCTTTGATTTCAAGGTCCATTATGGCTATTAAGTTCTATACCTGACATTTCCAATTGTACAGGCCTGTCTTAAATCTATATATTATGTACTTGATATTAAATTGACACTTAAACAAATAAGTGTTCATCAATTAAAATTTAAATTAAAAAAATGGATCCAAATAACTTAATTCAAATCAAGTAATCAAATAAAAATATAGATGTCTTTAAGGTTCTGGCTTATGGGTTTTTCTAGGTGACCAAACAATGACATCTTAATTCCTAAAAAATATATATAATATTCATTACATGTAAAATTTTTCTTCAACAAACAAAGATGATTAATACTATAAATCATGTTTGTCTTATGTTTTTTGTTACAATTAAAGTAAGTAAATTAAATTTAACATAAAAGAAATTAACCTTCATAAGTATAGTTTCTTAAATACATAAATTAAAAATTACAGCTGATGCCAAACTGATCTCTCATTTTTTCCAGTTGTTAAAAAAAGGACTCTGACTCCTTTCTTTAACTCCTTCTTTAAAATAGGCTTTACAAAAAATTAATAAAGATTATCAACAATAATGGTGGATCAACTTTCAATATCTAATGTGCCATTGTCATTGAAAGTTATTGTTAAAACACCTTATGCTTTCACAACAGTATTTGCTAATTATAATAAAAATATATTAAAATAATTACATTGTCCTCATTTTTTCAGGCTATGATATTTTGCCTTTTACTGACATGTATGCTCAATTAATTACTGATAATCATACCAAAACTTTATCCTTACCCGCCTTGGACATTCATATTTTACACCTTAGTTATGAAAAAACTTCATATCTCAGGCTGGGGATGTGGCTCAAGCGGTAGCACTCTGGCCTGGCATGCGTGCGGCCTGGGTTCGATCCTCAGCACCACATACAAAGATGTTGTGTCCGCCGAAAACTAAAAAATAAATATTAAAATATTAAAAAAAGAAAAAACTTCATATCTCTATACTTACAGATTTCCTCTACTATCAAGTTATATGAACAGATATTTTAACACCAATTGATTTTCACATGCCTCATGATGGACAATTCTCTGTAATATCAGGTTTCTTAACTATAGCCATCTTAATTTCTACCATTCCTCTTATAAATGGATTAAAGGTGTATACAGATAAAATTAAATAAAGAGGAGTAATATCTGTTCTTATTAATGATAAATGGACTATTATACCCTACCTCAAATCTCTCCACAGTGAGAGCATTAGCTGCCATTATCTTAGCGCCAAGACTATTTTCTAATACTTTAAACATTATTACAGATTCTAAATGTATTTTATTTGTTTATTTTTATGTGGTGCTGAGGATCGAACCTAGTGCTCACACATGCTAGGCAAGCACTCTGCCACTGAGCTATAATCCCAGCCCAGACTCTAAATTTATAACTAAACTTGTTCCTCTTATTTTTATAACTGTGTTTTGCCTTTGTTTGGATTCCAACTTACTATCTCTCTTTTTTTAACCCTTTAAACTCTTTTGCAGCACCATATGTCTTCTATCTTCCTCTCTCCTATACACAGTCACACCAAAATTCCTGGACCTTTGAGAGAAGGTAACACTTGCATGAATAAAGCTATGAAATCCCTTTGTCCTTTATTTTCAGATACTGTAAAATCCCTTGGATTTTTTTCATCAAAATACTCAATCACTAATAAAAATGTTTTCCATTTCTTCTCAACAGGTTCATGCTATAGTCAACAATTGTTCTCAACTTTTGGGCCCCTATGTGAAAATCTGTAAATCCACGAGGCCTACATTCTAATGCACTTTGACAAATGGATATTACCCATTTCCCTCCTTTTCATCCTTAATCCTTTCTTCATGTTTTTATTGATACTCATTCTGCATTCATTTGGGCTAGTGCCCAAAGATCTAAAAAGATATCTGATTACATTTCTTATTTATTACTCTGCTTTGCCACCATGGACGAGTTTATCTATTTAAAAATGGATAAGGCCCCTACATATACTTCTTGCACTTTCACACAATTTTGTAATCAATAAAATATAATTTTAATTCATAAAATTTCTCCTAATCCTACTGGACAGGTTTTGGTTAAACGAGCACATCATATTCTTAAAACTTGCCTTTTAAAACAAAACTGTGATGATTCAGTAAACCTTCTAAGACAAAATTTAATGCTTTGACATTTTCCTTAGTGGATATCCCTACATTAGCTGTCGGGACTTACAAAATCACTATGAAACTGGCCTGTGCTATTGTAAAAACATATGAATCATACCTCTATGACAATTGATATGCTTAATGTAGAACAAAAATATCATCATCAAACTCTTCTTGATAATCAGGCCACAATTTATCAGTTGTTGCTATTACATCATAAAGGATGTCAGGAGCTTAATAATATGTGTTGCTTCAATTTAAGTGATAATAGTAACTCTATCGCAAAGGAGTTAGACTACCTTAAAGATATCATTTAAAAGGTTCAAGAAGACAATGGAGGTTTAGATTTATTGGATTGGCTAATTTCTTGTTTATCCAACTTTACTTGGGTCAAACAATTATTCATAGGTACTTGTTTATTAATATTGGGATTATTATGTTGTGCTTGCTGTTGCCAATGTTTGCCCTACTTTTTTGCCCATGGTGACATTAACAAAAAGACAAACAATTATTATTCATTTGAAAGGCCTTAAAAAACAAGAAAGGGGACATGAAAGGATTCTGATTATGGAAATGTACAGGGGAGTGTTTCCCTGGTGAGCAAACTCCCAGGGGATCATAGGTACCCTGTTTCTCACCCTTAGAAAGCCATGCAATCTCTCTTGGGATCCAATAATGTAGCTAATATATGTGCAATGTCTAGCTCGTCTGCAATGCCCTGAGAAGCCTCTGTGTTAGAGTCTCATCAAGCCTGGATCTTGGTTGTAGGCACATAGCTTCTGGGAATAAAGAAACTTGTTTGATAGATAATTACAATGTTTTATCAAGCCCTGGTGCTCCTGGATCTGCCTGCCTAACAGTAACTTCAGACAATGGACTTTCTTGACAACTGCACAAAGTCCTAACCTTGAATATTGTAACTGTGAAATGTAACTGCAGTATAAGCAACCTTACTGCTACTCTAAACAATAATGTAGTTATGGTACTAATGACCTAATGTAACCTATTGGTATAAATAAATGTGGCAGCTTGGACAAAGAGCCACTCTGCTACCTTCCCTACCTCTGCACCTTGTCTCTGTCTCCTCTTTATAATTATTATTTATAGCATGATAGTTTCCAGAACCATCCTTTTACCAGCGAAAGTCATAACCATTCTTTTTTATGGCTGAGTAATATTCCCTATGTACATATACACCACATTTTCATTATCCATTCATCCGTGGAAGGGTAGCCAGGTTGGTTGGTAGCTCTGCTCATAGTAGGTCAATTCACAATAAACATTGATGTGGCCATGGCCCTATAGTATGTTGATTTTAAGTCCTTTGTGTATAAACCAAAGAGTGGGAAAACTGGGTCAAATGGTGGTTTCACTCCAAGTTTTCTGAAGAATCTCTAGACTGCTCTCCAGATTGGTTGCACACCCATCGGCAATATATGGGTGAACCTTTTCCTCAACATGCTTATTTCCAACATTTGTCATTACTTGTATACTTGATAATTGCCATTCTGACTGGAGTGAAATGAAATCTCAATGTAGTTTTCATTGTATTTCTGTCATTTAGTTTGATACCATACCAATTATTGATTCTTTATTTTACTGCTTGTGTTTTGGGAGTTTTGTTGAGGAATTTGTTTCCTAAGCTGATGTGATGGAGATTTGGCCTACATCTAGTAGGCACAGGATCTCTGGTCTAATGCCTAGGTCCTTGATCCACATTGAGTTGAGTTTTGTGCAGAATGAGAGGGGAGGGGGTTGGTGATTTCATTTTGCTACATATGTATTTCCAGTTTTCCTAGCATCACTTGTTAAAGAGGCCATTTTTTCCTCCAATGTATGTTTACGACACCTTTGTCCAGTACGAGAGCACTCTACTTATTTGGGTTTGTCTCTGTTTCTTCTATTCTATTCCATTGTGTCCATGTTTGTTTTTGTACCAATGCTATGTAGAATTTTTGTTGTTGTTGTATGTTTGTTTGTTCATTTTAAGGCCTGGTGTTGTGATGCCTCCTGCTTAACTTTTCTTGAATAGAAGTGACGAAAGAGAGCTTCCATGTCTGGTTCCATGTCGGGGGGAATGCTTTCAATTTTCTCCATTTAAAATGATATTGGCCTTGGTTTCCATCTACATAGCATTTGTGAAGTATGTTCCTACTATCCCTAGTTTTTCTAGTGTTTTGAGCGTGAATGAATCCTGAATTTTGTCAAATTCTTTTTCTGCATCTATTGAGATAATCATGTTATTCTTCGATATGGTGAATTACATTTATTGATTTCCATATGAATAACAAAATTGCATCCCCAGAATGAAACTCACTTAATCATGGTGCACTATCTATTTAATATTTTTTGTGTGTGATTTGCCCATATTTTATTAAGAATTTTGGCATCTATGTTCATCAGGGATATTGGTTTGAAGTTTTCTTTCCTTGATGTGTCTTTGTGTGGTTTTGGTGTTAGGGTGATAGTGGGTTCATAGAATGAGTTTGGCAATCTTTCCTTCTTCTCTACTTCATGGAATAATTTTAGGATTGATGTTACTTCTTCTTTAAAAGAAAAAAATTCTACAGATTCAGAGAATTCATCTTATCCTAGGCTTTTCTTTCTTGGTAGGTTTTTGAGAGCATTTTCAATTTCTTTACTTGATATTGATCTGATTAAATTTTCTATATCCTTCAGATTCAATTTTGTCTTTAAATTTTTCTATTTTATTAGATTATAAGTTTTCAAAATAGTTTCTGATAATCCTCTATTTCAGTAGTGTCCATTGTGATATTTGCTTTTTCATCATGGAATTTGGGTCTTTTACCCTTTCTCTTGGTTAGGTTGTCTAAGGGTTTTATTTATTTTTTCAAAGAACCAACTTTTTGTTTTGTTGATTTTTAAAATTTTCTTCTTTCAATTTTATTGATTTCAACTGTGATTTTAAGTTTTCCTGTATTCTACTGCTTTTGGTGTTAATTTGTTTTCCTTTTTCTAGGGCTTTAAGATGTAATGTTAGGTTAATTTATTTGTTGAATTTCTATTCTTTTAATGAATGAACTCAATGTAATGAACTTTCTTCTAGAACTGCCTTCATAGTGTCCCAGAGATTTCATATGTGTGTCACTATTCTCATTTGCCTCTAAGCATTTTTTAAATTCCATCCCTCATTTCTTTAGATGAACATTGGTCATTTAATAGCATGTTATTTAGTCTCCAGGGGTGTGTGAGACTCTCCATTTTTAATTTTCTCATTGATTTCTAATTTTATTCCATCATAATCTGACAGAATGCAAGGCATTATCTCTATTTTTTTTTGTATTTTCTAAGAGTTGCTTTTTGGCCTACGATGCAGTCTATTTTAAAGAAGGATCCATGTGCTACTGAGAAGAAAGTGTATTTAGTCACTGATGAATGAAATATTCTATGTATGTTTGTTAAGTTTAAATTAGTAATTGTATTTTTTTAGTTCTATAGTTTCTTTATTTAGTTTTTGTTTGGAGGATCTATCTGGGTTTGGGAGAGATGTGCTAAAGTCACCCAGTACTATTGTGTATGGTCTATTTGATTCTTGAAATTGAGAAGTTTGTTTGATGTACATAGATGCTTCATTGTTTGGGCATAAATATTTACAAATGTTTTGTCTTGTTGATGCATATTTCCCTTAAGCAGTTTGAAGTGACCTTCTTTGTCCCTCCTATTAACTTTTGTTTGAAGTCCACTCTAACAGTGTGGTTTTGAGGCAGCAGAGTTTCTATCCTGTGGGATTATAGTGTCCCTGAAGGATTGCAGTATGTAACTGCTTAGTGGGAGACAAATAATAACAACAACCAATGTAAACAATATACGGCATTAAACCAAATAGTTCCTGCTATGACATCTACAATTATTATCCACAGTAAAAACAGTAAGATTGCAAATGGGTTTCCAATTTTGAGTGGTGAACAGGGAGCAAACTAGGAGTGATTGAGGATGTGTTGATTATAGGTGGGAAACAAATAAAAATAAAATATTATTGGGAGAGTGAATGATACAGCAATAAATATTGGCAGTTAGCAGATAAAAAGAGAAATAGAATCAAGGGAAACAGATAAGTGAGAACAAAATATATAAAATAAAAATTTTAAAAATAAAAATAAAAGAATACAAAACAAAACCACAATATACTAATAAAACATCCTAGTCTTTAAAATATTGATCAATGAAAAATAACTACCTTCAAAAAATTCTAGAGATGAGAAAAAAGAAACAAACATGAATATGTATAAATGTCCATAAACTGTTCAGGTCACAATTAAAGAGAAAGAAAGAAAAAATAAAAAGTAAATAAAATTAAAAGAAAAGAAATAGAAAAAAAATTGATGAAAATTTATAGAACTGATTCTGTTGGAGTTGATTCTGATCTTCCTTTCTCAGCAGTGATTGGTGGGGTGGGATGGAGTGTGATGTCTGCTCTACCTTCAGGATGGGGTCATTGGAATATTCTGTGAGAGAAAATCCCATAGGCAGAGCTACTGGAGATGAGGTTTAGTCTTGGGTAGGCTCTGGTTTCTTCTTGATTGACAATTGGTCTGAAAATTTTAAATCTATATATCTGCAGGGCCAAGAAGTTGTCAGTCCATGCTGGAACACTGTACCCCAGGATCTCTCCTGGGTTCCACTCATGCAGTGGAAGAGCCAATCCTTAGTTTACTCTGTCACCTGCAGACCCTTTGTTTCCTGGTCACTCTTTGGTAAATCACTCCTGTCCCTGACCTTTCAAATTCGTGGCTGGGTGCTTCTCTTTCAGCTGGTCCTGCAAGCCACCAGTCTTGAGGGGGAGAGGGGAGCCAGGTGGGTTTCCATGACCTGCATTCCCCTGTGTAAACTTCTCTTCACCTTTGATTTTCTCCTGGTCACTTAGGCACACTCTATGCTGTGAAGCATTGGTTTCTTAGAACTGCATTTTCAGTTAAGCTCTAGTTTTCCAGGAATTGGCTCTGACAGCTGCTGGACTCAGTAAAGCAGATACAAAATATTTCCTTCATCTGTACTCCATGTCCAGCTGGGAGAGATGTGGCTTCTTTCCCACATAAGGATGTGCAGCATGCCTTTCAGTTTAGTCAGACAATGTCTTTTATCTCTGATCGCTCCATACCCAAGCATGCCTCAGGCTCCTCAAAATGTGGATTCCTTTAATTCCCTACCCTTCCACTTTGCTCACTGGGGTACCACTTTGGTTGGTGCTGCTGCTGGTGATGTCACTGGGAATTTCTCCCTTATTTTATTATAGACAAACTGCTGAGTTCACATTTGCTTTGAATGTCCAGTATTAATTCCCAGTAAAGTCCCCCCTCTTTTTTTTTTTTTTTAATCTACCTTCCTGTGAAGCTGCCTATTTGCTTTCTTGGTTTAACACCAAGAAGCAACCAGGAAAGCAACCCCCTCTATGCTACTATCTTGAAAAAGTCCCCCATCTTGAGTTTATAAATAATTTTGAGTTTCTAAATAAGTTTTTAGTTGTAGATGGACGCAATAATGTTATTTATTTATTTACTTTTTCATGGTGCTGAGGATCAAACCCAGTGCCTCATGTCTGCTCTACCAATGAGCTACCACCTCAGCCCCCTTCTTGAGTTCTTAAAGCTTTCATTGTTAGAAGTTTTTCACTCCATGACTCATCACAAATTAGCTCAAGCCAAAAGAAATTATGAAAAAAAGATTGGTGTGATGACTGCTCTAAAATTGCTGGTTTATAACCCCCATGTTTGATGTGTTTGTAAACCCATAACTTGGTACAAGAATCAAATTCTAAGGTAGTACTTTTCTGGTACTGGCTGTATTACATGAATACTTACAAATGCAATTCATTCAATTGATACCTTCAAAGCACATTTTCTGGTTGTATTGGAATTCTACCTTGTAGAATGTTGATGCCATATGGTATCTCAAAGGCTATAAGAAAGTATATTTTATTTAAGTTACATTCCTGACAAAATACCCAATGATGGATGTACTTATATCATTGGATACTCGATCCATTTTATTCACATGCACTTGATAATTTCATGCCTTCCTGTTTATCTATGGCCTGATTTTTGTAATTTATTTATTGGTTTGAATGTAGCATTTAGACTCTGCTTCTCTGCCTCTGGAGTTTCTTTTTTTAATTTAATTTGATTGTTTGTCTTAATTTTGAGCTCTTATTAAATTTATGTCCTTATTATTTTGTAGCACAATTCTGGGGAATGATATTTCACTAGGTTTGATCATTTGTTTTTCCTAAAACAAATTCTTCATCTAGCTTTTACATATCATGATCTCTGGGGTTTTTTTTTCTTTTTTTTTGATGTAGTGTGTGTGTGTGTATGTGTTTACAAATGTATGCATGTAGTTCCTTCATTTAGCTTATGCTTCATAGAAGCAGCTTTGAATAGACCTCTCACTGGATCTTATTTGGAGAATATGTGGTTGTAATTTGCCTTTAACTACCATATCTGATATCTTTCTACTTCTGAGATAAATTTTAGAGCCATGATATGGTGTTTCGAGTTACATTTCAGAGCCTCTTTGTGGGCAAAATCCAGACAAGTCATGAACTTGTTAAGACTTGAATATACCCTGTGTTGTGTGGGCCTGTTCCTTATTTCCTGACTTGAGAATTTTGTCTTATGTCAAGTTGGAGTTGTACCATTTGTCCTATAGCAGTTGGTTTGGGATTATTTTCTCAATTTTGATTGAAACCTTCTAAAATGGTGAGCTCAGGCAACTCTGCTGCATTTGCTGAGAGCACACAACCCAGTCACTAATAACACTCTTCAGGATTTCATCATGACGTATTCCTGATTGCTTATCTCTCTACTGATTATGTGATACTAATGAGATTTGTCAGAATTTGACTTTCTTCTTTCAATTCAGCTTTGGAGGCCCTGGATAGGAGCTCTTTGCTAGCCATAATTCCGTTTCTTACCTTGGCCGTCACTTTATAAATGTCATAGAAGATATGTTGCAGTTCTAATCCCCAGTGCCTCATAAGGTATCTGTATTTGGAGAGAACATTATAAAGAGAGGATTAAAATAAAACGTGGTGATTAGGATGAGTCCTAATTTGATAGGATTGGGATCCTTATAAGGTAAAATTTCGACCTAGATGTGTATAAGGGAAAGACCATTTAAAGACACCAGGAGAAGATGGCCATCAACAAGCCAGGGAGACTGGCTTCAAAACAGAGCTGCTCAACTCATGGAGATCAGAAAAATGGTGAGGAAAAGGAAGAACTGAGGAATGAGATGTCCCCTTCTAGGGAATCAATTCCAATGACCTACCTTCCAACCACGCCCTACTGCCTACAGTTTTTACCAAATCCCAATAATCCTGTCAAATTATGAACCCATCAGTGGGTTAATCCACTGATGAGGTTAGAGCTCATGATCCAATTCACCTTTCTGTAGAGCCACCTGGGCCACAAACTGCAAGTGCCCCTCAGCTCTCTTTTGTCCACCTCTCTATTTGGATTACAGATTAACACTCTCAGCTCTGAGATAGAAGCCAAAATTTATGTGTCATTTATACTGTTTAAACAACAACAGATAACATTTACATTAGTACAGTAAAGCATTTACATAACAGGTAAGAGAGTGGATGTCTGTTTTTGGGGGGGTGGGTGGGTACCAGGGATTGAAGTCAGGAACTCTCCACCACTGAGCCACATCCCCAGCCCTGTTTTGTATTTTATTTAGAGACAGGATCTCACTATTGGTTTTACTTTGAAAACATTGACTACTAAGACTATTGCTTAGCACCTTGCTTTTTCTGAGGCTGGCTTTGAACCTGTGATCCTTCTGCCTCAGCCACTGGGATTAAAGTCTGCATCTGTTGAAGCTGATGTCTTTTACACTTTCCTCACTCTTAATTGTGATTATTTTTATAGTTTTGGAGGCTGTATGATATTTTTGGGAGAATTAATATTAGCTGCAAGTGTAGCCTGGTGAAGGAACATTAATACTTTTAAAAAGTGTACATCGTCTCAAAAGCTACGTAAGTTATCATTAGAATTATTTTTACATTCTAGGCACCTATTGGGAAAGAGAACAACTAGAAGTTACTTTCTTTCTTTCTGTCAGATCCATGCAGATCTAGAAATTCAAGCCTGAACAGAAAGGGCCAAATGACCGTCTGGGTTTTAGAGGTATCAATGGTGACAAATACCAGTAAATAACATTAAGTTACTTGTTTTTTCTGCATGGAGTACCTTTTCCCCCATGAATAACTACTGCTTCTCCTGCCTCTGCCTCAGCAGAAATGCCAGACTCTGCCTTCTCTGTCCATGGCACAGAGCATGAGAGCTCACTAACATGCCTAAGGAGGAAACAATTATCTTGGCCACTTTCTTTCTGTACCAGGAACACCTGAATTACTTTTTTCTCCTTTTAAAAATTCCCCCAAGGGATACATTTCAATTATTATTAACTTTAAACCCTTTTTCGAGCTAGTAGTGTAGGCATCAGAAAAGTATGCATTCATTCATAACTGATTTTTTTTAAATTAACAACTCAGTTAATCTACATTTAATAAAGCAATGCATTGCTCTGAAGCTGAGTTTCCTATGAAACTTTCGACTCCTCATCATGGTTGATGATTCTCATTTCATTTCTGGCAACTATTTGAAACTTTTTATTTTGATCATACTTGCTAAAGTATCTTATTAACCTTTTAAGTACATGTTTTGTTTTAATTCACTAGCGCCCGATGCTTTTTTCCTTGGTTTCATTTGTTGTTTAAACTTTATATTAACTCTTTCTTACTTATTTCTTCTATTCTCTATTCCATGTTTTCTTCTTGTTGTTTGTGGTATTGGGGATTGAATCTTAAACTGAGCTAAATCCATAGTCCTTTTCATTTTATATTTTGAAACAGATTCTCAGAAATTGCTGAGGTTAGCCTCAAACTTGCTATCCTCCTGTCTCAGCCTTCCTAGCAGTTCGGATTGCAGGTGCATGCCAGTATCCAGGTATTTTCTTGTTTTTACGTTAAAAGCATATGCCATTTGATTTCAATCTCTTTTCAAATACATATATCTAAATCCCTGTTGCTTCTGCCATACTCACCATATAACTATTATAGTATTTTAATTTAATTCCATCTTGATTTTTGCTTTAATCTAACAATTATTTGGCATTGTTTCTATGGACCTAATTTCATTATATATGGAATTTTGTCTGAGAAGTCAAAATTATTGTAATTTTTGATGCACAAGGAATTGCAGCCTGTGTGATAACACCTTAATGAAATTGGCTGGCGTTTTCATTGTGGTCTAGGGCATGGTAAATTTTGGTGGCTGTAGCCTGTGTGTTTGAACATGATATGTAGTTTTGTGTGCATGGTACAACTTCTTGGTATAGCTACTCAGTCAGGCTTCTTAAGTGCATTATCCAGCTCTTCTCAATACCTCCCTGCTTGTTGGAGATTCCTTGTTCGAGTTCTGAGAGAGGGATGTTCAGTTTATGCCTTTTATTCTGCAGGGTTTCCCATGTTTTTGATCTACATACCCCACTGTGTGGTACCCCAGATAACTATCTTATTGTTGTCCTGGGCTCTTTGATCCCTGGTATATAATACTGAAAGCATCAAGCAGCCTGTTTCATCTAAACTTCTTCAAGGGAATTTTTTCTTGCACATCCTATATTTGCTTTTGTTTTTTGCAACTGATCTACACTTTCATAATCTGTTTTTGTGTTCAGTCCTTGAGAATTCTGATTCTTATTTTTGATCACTGAGCATTTCAAATGTCCTTTTCTAATTTCTATGAGGATTTGGTGGTAGAAAGATAAAGAAAAGTGAAACATGCTCATTTCCAGCCTTTAAGACTGAACTTGAAATCTTAGAGTTGTTTTGAATTTCACTTTTCTAAGTGCTAGTGATGATGAGCATATTTGCATATATTTGTTGATTAATTGTATATCATCTTGGGAGAAGTGTCTGTTCAGGTCCGTGGCCCATTTTTTGAATGGGTTATTTTACTTATTTATCTATCTATCTATCTATTTATTTATTTATTTAGTGTGTGTGTGTGTGTGTGTGTGTGTGTGTGAGTGTATTTAGATTTGTGAGTTCTTTCTACACCCTAGAGAGTAGTTCTGCATACATTTGTAGGAAGATTAACATAACACTGCAGTGAATTCAGTGCAGCTGAATTCAGAACTGGCAGAAGCACCAACGGGAATCCATTCTTGGTTCCTTGTTCAACAACTGTGCCTCTTAGTAATCTAGCTGGAGTTGGACTTGGTAGACCTGGGCATCCTCTTTTTAAACCCATCGCAGATTCCATGCCTACCTTCACACCACTGCCAGTGTCCCCGGACAATAGTGCCAGACTTGTACTCCAGGATCTTCTAAATATTTAGCACTTTAAAGAAGCCATAACCCTTTTTGATGTTTTACAGCATGGCCTTTTGCAAAAGAACTCTGTATTTGTAGACAAAAAGAAAAAAAGCTGATATATATATATATATATATATATATATATTAGATACTAGGGTTTTTTTTTTTTTTTTTTTTTTTTTTTGCTATAGCTCTTTTTAAAAATTTTGTTTTGTTTGCTGTAGCACTTTTTGTTTATAAAATTTTGCTCCAGTGTAGCAGGTAATCATCACCAGTCTTCAATTCGGATGTACTTTTGTAAGCAACTGTACAGAGCAGCATTAGTGAACCATTAGCTCCAAACTCTTTTTTTTTTAAATGATTATATTTGTTAAATTTAACGACATTAAGATAAAAATGATACATTTAAATAACAGGAAAGATGAAAAATCCAAACCACCTGAAGGAGATCTCAGATTTAGAGAAGAAGAAAACCAAATATGATGTTGCAAAATGTTGAGAATATTTAGTTTATCCCAAATAACCTGGTACAAGTACTAAAAGAAAATTCCAGTGCAGAGGGCCTTATCATGAAGCTTAGTGGATAAATTCTAAGATACTTTTAATCCAAATACTATGACCCCTATCCATTTTACTTATTTCCATTTCTATAGAAAAGTCACCTCACATTAATTCAGTTTTCCAGATGTTAAATATGTCCAGAAGTAAGAGTATTTTTATGAGTCAACCCCAAAGTGGAATCACATGATCCATTGCCAATGGAAAAGTTACTTAGTAAGAGTATTTCATTAAATATCTGGACTGTTTATCTACATACTTTGGGGGCTCTACAATAATGCCTATCAACACATTTTTTAAAACATTTGATCAAAAAAATTGGGGGAGAGAAAGAAGCTAACATCAGTTTTTGAAAGATGAAAGGCTTTAAAAAAGGAGTAGTTTCAACCTTTTCGTAAATTAAGGTAAAAGATAATCAAAAGTTTCTAGCTTAAGTAGGTGAAATCAGAGAAGAGAAAAAGCAGATTGCATAGCACATACTTCTCTAACACCTGTAGTTTCTAAAACCATTCAGAATATTTTTATTAAAATTAATTCAAATAAAATTTAATAAATTTTTAAATATAAATTATATTATCATTTAATATAAATTGATCTAATTTAAATTTATTTTATTAATTAATATTGTTTAAATTTATTTTATTAATACTATTGTTTGATTTAAATTTATTTTCTTAATTGATTTTTTAAATTGATTTTGATTAAATTTTAGATTGATTTATATTTAAAAGTTCATTAAATTTCATTTAAATTCATACAATTTAACAAAGTCAATTTAAATAACATTTAATATAGATTAAATCATTTAATATTAACTATATAATATAATAAAAAAATTAATAAAATTAATTTTAATAAAAATCCTCTTAGTGGTTTTAGAAACACTACAGGTGTCTGAGAAATATTAGCAAAAGCAATTCTAAGCAGGAAGTGTGAATCTGGCGGTATAGCGATACTAATAAAATTAATTTTAATAAAAATCCTCTTAGTGGTTTTAGAAACACTACAGGTGTCTGAGAAATATTAGCAAAAGCAATTCTAAGCAGGAAGTGTGAATCTGGCGGTATAGCGATACCAGATTTCAAACTGTACTACAGAGCAAGAGTAACCAAAACAGCATGGTACTGGTACCAAAACAGGCGGGTGAACCAATGGTACAGAATAGAGGACACAGAGACCAATCCACAAAATTACAACTTTCTTATATTTGATAAAGGGGCTAAAAGCATGCAATGGAGGAAGGATAGCGTCTTCAACAAATGGTGCTGGGAAAACTGGAAATCCATATACAACAAAATGAAACTCAATCCCTTTCTCTCGCCATGCACAAAAGTTAACACAAAATGGATCAAAGAGCTTGATATCAAATCAGAGACTCTGCATCTGATAGAAGAAAAAGTTGGCTCCGATCCACATATTGTGGTGCCGGGCTCCAAATTCCTTAATAGGACACCCATAGCACAAGAGTTAATAACAAGAATCAACAAATGGGACTGACTTAAACTAAAAAGTTTTTTTTTCTTTTTTTTTTTTTTTTTCTCAGCAAGAGAAACAATAAGAGAGGTAAATAGGGAGCCTACATCCTGGGAACAATTTTTTACTCCTCACACTTCAGATAGAGCCCTAATATCCAGAGTATACAAAGAACTCAAAAAATTAAACCATAAGATAACCAATAACCCAATCAACAAATGGGCCAAGGACCTGAACAGACACTTCTCAGAGGAGGACATACAATCAATCAACAAGTACATGAATAAATGCTCACCATCTCTAGCAGTCAGAGAAATGCAAATCAAAACCACCCTAAGATATCACCTCACTCCAGTAAGACTGGCATCCATTATGAAGTCAAACAACAATAAGAACTGGCGAGGATGTGGGGAAAAGGGTACACTTGTACATTGCTGGTGGGACTGCAAATTGGTGCAGCCAATTTGGAAAGCATTATGGAGATTCCTTGGAAAGCTGGGAATGGAACCACCATCCGACCCAGCTATTCCCCTTCTCGGACTATTCCCAGAGACCTAAAAAGAGCACACTATAGGGATACAGCTACATCAATGTTCATAGCAGCACAATTCACAATAGCTAGAACGTGGAACCAACCTAGATGCCAGTCAATAGATGAATGGATAAAAAAATGTGGCATTTGTACACAATGGAATATTACTCAGCACTAAAAAATAACAAAATCGTGGCATTTGCCGGGAAATGGATGGCATGAGAGCAGATTATGCTAAGTGAAGTTAGCCAATCCCTAGAAAAGAAATGCTGACTTTCTTCTTTCATATAAGGAGGGGGGACTCAAAACAGAGCAGGCTGGAAGAGCATGAAAAGAAGATTACCATTTAGAAGGGACAAGAGGTGGGAGGGAATGGGAGAGAGAAGGGGAATTTCATGGAAATGGAAGGATACCCTCATTGTTATACAAAATTACATATAAGAGGATGTGAGGGGAAAGGGGAAAAAAGGAGAGAAATGAATTACGGTAGATGGGGTAGAGAGAGATTATGGGAGGGGAGGGGAGGGGACAGAAGGGGGGATAGGGAGGGAATAGGAAAGGCAGCAGAATATAGCAGACACTAGTATGGCAGTATGTATAAACTCGGATGTATAACCAATGTGATCCTGCAAACTGTACACGTGGTAAAAATAAGAATTCATACCCCACTTGAATCAAATGTATGAAATATGATATGTCAAGATCATTGTAATGTTTTGAGCAAACAATAAAAATTTTAAAAAAGAAACAAGAAGAGACAAGGCCCATATTAAAGAGATTTTAAAATTCTACTGAAATCTATAAGAAAATGTTTGAATGAGTTATGAGGTATTAAAAAAAAGTACAAACTTAATATCTTGCATAGAATTTATCACCCTATGTTTATAGACTCAAAAAGCTTTCATTATTTTAATCTTCAACTGTGTTTTAACAAAGCCACATTATTAAGGGCTCTCTACTTCTGGCTTATTCTTTCTTACTTAGTCTTTTCCCCCATATGAGATCCTCACCACCGCAGTCATCAATGGCTGACCTTGCATTATAATTCAAGGATCACTCTATGTAACATCTTCTCCATTGATTGACTGTATTCAATTGCACTTCATAGCAGGAAATGTATATAACACAGCTTTACGTTGCTCACAATACCTTGTACTTTGGGGGCACTGAATACATGTATAAGGATATACTTATGATTATTGGATGCTTTTTGTCACATGTGTTCGCGAATGAGCCAGGGTTTTCCCTCCATATCCCCCATAGTTTCCAGGAATATTCCAAACATAGTTAGAAGAGGAGAAATGCTTTTATTTGGATGGTCAGTTTTGAATACAGTAGGTAGGTATCTCTCTCAGATTGAAATATAAAATGACAAACAGCTGTGCTCAGAGTGAACCATGCTAGAAGACTGAATCTGAGTGATCAGAAATGCCTTTCAGCAGTAGGAGCAACAACCACTGGAACCAGATTCAAGCCAAATGTGATAGGTCTTACACTGAAAAAGGATCATTATTTGTGATTTAAAACAATAAACAAACACAGAACACCTAAAGAGAAGGAGGCACCCTGCTATAATTTGGATCTGGAATGTTGCCCAAAGGTCATGTGTTGAAAGCTTGGACCCCAATGTAACAGCATTCAGAACGGACTCTACAGAAAGGTGAATTGAATCCTGGGCTCTAACCTCATCTGTGGATCAATCCACTGATGGGTTCACGATTGGACAGGACTATTGGGAGTTGGTACAAACTGTGGGCGGTAGGGCCTAGTTGGAGGGTAGGTCATTGGAGTTGATTCCCTGGAAGGGTACATCATATTCCTCAGTCCTTTCTTCCCCCTCACCTGATCTCCATGATCTCCATGAGTTGATCCCCTGATCTCCATGAGTTGAGCAGCTCTGTTTTGAAGCCAGGCTCTCTGTCATGGTAATCTGCCTCACTTCAGGCCACAGCAATGGAGCCTGAAATTGAACCAAAATAAATATTTACTCATTTAATTTTCTCAGGTATGTTGTCAAAGTGATGAAAAAGTCTTCACACACACACACACACACACACACACACACACACACAGGAGGAATGGTCTAAAGGGAGAAAAGGACACTTGGTATTGTTGATGCCTTCTTCAACAGTAGACACAGCTGGGGTACAGCGTGGATTCGCACTTCAGCAGATGCTAAAAGGGGCTTAAATTTTTATATTAGTCTTTTATGAGGAGAGATTGACTAACACAGGCCTGATTTCTCTCTCAGATTTGGAGATGAATAAGAAGGACCAAGAAGATTTCCTTTTCTAGCACAGGACACAAATGCAGTCACTAGTTTCTGATACCAATCTGAGTAATTATGTCTACTTGCTCTATCTTCAAGGCAAGAGACATTATGAGGTGATTAATATAATCCTTAGAATCTATTTAACCATTAATTTTCCAAAAATTCTTCCTTTTTTTAAATTTTATTTCTGCCACCTTGAGGTTTTGTTCCCTGAACAGACATATAGAAAGAACAGCTCAAGGAAAAGAGTCTCCTGAATATGGGCTCTGGGAAGAGAGTAATGGGAGCAAACCCAAACCCCTTCTAAAGGGTAATGAGGAAAATGATCCTAAACAAAACAAAAAGCAAATATGAACAAAGTGGCAGCAGGCTCTATTTGTTGGCCACTTTCTCTGCACCAGCCATCAGGTGAGAACTACACACTATGTTCTCATTTACTGTTCAACTCATGCTTGTGAGAGAGGTTTTCTAAATGCATTCTGTCAGTTTAGCTCCAAAATTGCTTTGGTCCCAACTGGTATGTCTGTTACAGCCCATGTGCTTCATCTCTTTGCTTTGTCCCCAACTCTACAAAACTGCCTCCTCATTAACTTGTTGGAATTTAAACACCTTGGAAACCAGGGCCTTATCTTAACTCCTTCTGATCCTTAGAGGTATGGGAATTAAATTTAGGATTGTTACTCCATAGTAGAAAATTTCTCAACTTTTTATTTCACTCTGTACTGTTTAAACCTGGATTATATTTGGCATTGATAAACAACAATAGGTTAAGTGAACATCAACCTATTGGCTCTAAAACAAATTTTCTTAAGTGGAATTTAAGTGGAATTTTTGAGCACTTAAATAAACTCAATCAGAATTAACAAGGACCAAATTATATTAAAATGAACTCGAAAATTTATAGATTAACAGCAAAAATTTATTTTTGGAAAGGGTAAAGATGGTTCTTTAGTGACATTTAATCCATATTATAATTTGAATTCTGAGAATGATTAAGACTTTGTGATGGTTAATTTTACATGTTAACTCGTCTGGGCTACGATGCCCAGACACTTGGCCAACTTTTATTCTGGGTGTGTCTGTGCTGGTGTTATGGGGTGACATTTACTTTTGAATCGGGGACTTTTAGTTAAATAGATTCCATTCTGTAATGGAGAGAGACCTCACCTCGTCAACCGAATGCAACTGAATGGGACAAAAAGCCCACCTCTCCCAGACAAGAGGGAACTGTCCAGTGAACTACCTTTGGATTTCATCTACAACACTGATTCTTCCTGGCTCCACAGCACACTGCCTTGGGACTCAAACTAGAACACTTTCCTGGATCTCTAGCTCCTCCCAGCCAACCCTGCCCAATCCTGTGAGCCAACAGCTGACAGGCAAGTGCAGGGAAGAAGCAGAGGCCCTGCAGGGGGTGAGTGTGTGCTACTGGATGCCAGTCCCTGGTCAAAGCGCAGGACAGGCTTCTGAGTTTACAGGCAGGAAGGGATGATTAGTGTTGGTGGAGCCCCAGGAACCCCGCGCTCTGAGGAATTCTGAGCGCTTGGGTCATAATTGACCCCGGCAACGCCAGAGGACGTTCGGGGCAGAGAAGTGGACGGTGATGGACGCGCTTTTCAGAGCTGGTCCGATGGATCACTGAAGTGGCCACGATGTGGTCCTGGTTTGGAGGCCTGGGCTCAGGCTTGGGCCACTTCTTGGGTCAGGTGGGGAGCAGCTTGGCTTTCCTCACCGGCCATAGCTCCAGCTTCGCCAGGGAAATGCTTCTGGATGACTTAGGAGACCCAGAAGCAGCTTTACATCATTGTTGGAGAAAGGAAATGGAAACTACTGATTCCACACTAAGATGTGAGAATGAAAGACTGAAAGAGTATTGTACTGACCTGGAAGAAAAGCATGAAGCATCAGAGCTACAAATAAACCATCAGCCTGTAAGTTACCAAAATCAACTGCAACAGAAAGAGGTAGAGATCAGCCATCTTAAAGCAGGACAGATTGTACTGCAAGATCAAATGTTCCAACTACAGGCAGCCGCTCAATCAGTACACTCGGGAGCTTGTGGTGTGCCAACAACAACTGCACCGGCTCCGTTCGGTTCCCTGATCAGTAGTCATTTTTCAGCCTTTCGTGATGACGACATGGACTCTAGTGACATAATTTTATCACAACAAGAAACAAACAGATTATCAACTGAAGCTGCAAAACATGAATCTGAAGTTGGCCACTCGAGGCAGACTGCTGAGGCTCAGGGAACACACCATTCTGACTCAAGTGAAATCTGCAAAGTACAAAATACTATCAAGACTCTTCAACCAAACCAAAGTCCAGACATATATGATCATCAGCATGAAATTTCAGTTTGGGAGCAGAGTTCTACTGTGGCAGAAAAGGGAAAAATCCTTCCTCAGAGCTCAGCAGTGGAAGAAGTGTTCAGGCTTCAACAAGCCCTGGCTGATGCGGAGAAGGAAATCGTGAGACTAAATGGTTTAAACCAGGATAACCGTCTTGCTGAAGACCATCTGAAACTTAAAATGCATGTTGAAGCTTTAGAAAAAGAGAAGGCATCATTGAGTCAAGAAAAAGAGGAACTTCAGATGTCACTGTCAAAATTGAGCTGTGACTACCAAGTCATGAAAAACAGAGCTTCAACAGACATGAATTTGAATGTACAATTACTAGACTTAAAACTTCACTTGAAGGCAAAGGAGGAAGAACTGAATCAGACTATCAATGAAAAGAAAATGCTGATAGCTGAGTTAGAAGAACGAGAAGCTGAAGTTAGCAACTTAAGGCAAAATCTTTCTGAAGAGGAACAGCTCAATGAAAATTTAAAGAAAGTTGCTGTTGAACTCAAAACGGAAAATGAAATGTTGATTTTAGCACGTGACGATGTAAGGCGTAAGTTGGAAGAATCTATTGCTGCTTACAATCAAATCTCTCAAGAAAAAGACACTATCACGGAGACTCTCAAAAGAGACAAAGAAGAGATTGAAGCCAAACTGCACCAGGCAGAAAAAAGACTGTTGGAAGAAGCAAATAATCACAGGCAGACTATTCAGGAACTCTCCAATGCACATAATTTGAATACCTCTGCCTTAAAGCTGAAACACGAATGTGTAGTTCAACTCAGTCAAGAGAAGGACTTTGAAATAGCAGGACTCAAAAAGAATATTGAGCAAATGACTGCTGATGAAAAAGAAACTGATGAAATTTTGGCATCTTATGTAGAAGAACAGGAGCGATTGATACAAGTCATAAATGAGAAAGAAGTTTTTATTGAAAAACTCGAAGAAAAAAGTTCACAACTACAAAAGGATTTAGATACGTGTTCTCAGGCCTTAGGAGAAAATGAAACTTTAAGGCAATCCATTGAAAGAAAGGACAGAAGTCTTACCTACATGAAAGCAGAAAACAACTATCTGCGAGTAGAATTGGAAATACTTAGGGAACAGCACAATCAAGCTGAGCCTACAGTGGCTGAGCCTACAGCTCTTGATGCTGTCACAGAACTAGAATTGGAGGTATCTCAACTGAATATAGTCAAAAATCATCTGGAAGATGAAATTCAAGACCATCTGAATATCATTGAAAACCAAAACCAGCGTAAAATGCAACTACTTCAGTCTTTACAGGAGCAGAAGGAGGAAATGGATGAATTTAAGTACAAATATGAGCAGATGAATGCTGCGCATAGCCAGTTAATTTTAGAAAAAGAGGAGGAAATTAAGAACTTGCAGAAAACTATTGAAGAACTAAAAGCCCAGTTGCCTGGAGGGAAAGGAGATGCTCAAACACTGAATTCTGATATTTTTCAAGAGACCAAAGTAAAAATCCTAAGAGAAAAAGAGGTTCAACACTTACGGGACCAAGAATTACGCCTAAACCGGGAGCTAGAAAGGCTACGCAGCCATCTCTTGGAATCAGAAGAGTCTTACACCCAGGAAATTTTGGCTGCAGAAGACAAAGAAAAACAGTCAATAGCTGAATGGAAGAACAAGGCCGAAAAGCTAGAAGGAGAAGTATCATCATTGCAGGAACGTTTGGATGAAGCAAATGCTCTGTTGGATTCTGCTTCCAGACTGAGAGAAGACTTAGATCTCAAGGAAGAACGGATGGAAGAACTGAAAAAACAAAACGAGCTCCGAAAAGAAATGTTGGACCATGCACAACAGAAATTGTCGACTTTGGTCAACAGCGCAGAAGGAAAAGTGGACAAAGTCCTCATGCGAAACCTTTTTATTGGTCATTTCCAGACACCAAAGGACAAACGTCGTGAAGTATTGCAGTTGATGGGGCGCTTCCTGGACATTCCAAAGGACGAAATGGAGCAGTTGCTGAATAAAGATTATGGTGGTGTCAGTAAGTGGATGAGTAGTTTGGCTTGGAGGGGCTTCAAAAAGTGTCCCCAACATACCTCTGAGACGAATCAACAACCTGTGCTTAATAATTCTTTTTCAGAACTCTTTGTCAAATTTCTGGAAACGGAATCTCATCCCTCTGTCCCACCACCAAAACTTTCTGCCATGTCATGGATTGTCTAGACTCACCAGGAAAGAGAGAGCAAGGTGTAAATGTACCAGGAAATGTTAAAGATGGAGCCAAATTAAGAGCTGGCAGAAGCACCAACGGGAATCCACTCTTGGTTCCATGTTCTGCAGCTGTGCCTCTTAGTAACCTAGCTGGAGTTGGACTTGGTGGACCTGGGCATCCTCTTTTTAAACCCATTGCAGATTTCATGCCCACCTTTACACCATTGCCAGTGTCCCTGGACAATAGTGCCAGAGTTGTACTCCAGGATCTTCTACATATTTAGCATTTGAAAGAAGCCATAACCCTTTTTTTATGTTTTACAGCATGGCCTTTTGAAAAAGTACTCATGTGTTTGTAGACAAAAAGAGAAAGCAAAAAAGCTGGTATATGTAAGTGTATAGCTACTAGGTATTTTATTTTTTTAGTTGTTGTTGTTGTGATTTTGTTGCTATAGTACTTTTTAAAAAATTTGTTTTGTTTTTTGTAGCACTTTTTGTTCATAGAATTTTGTTCCAATGTAGCAGATAATCATCGCCAGTTATCAATTCTGATGTACTTTTGTGAGCAACTGTACAGAGCAGCCTTCTTGAACCACTAGTTCCAACCTCTTTTTTTTAAAACAATAATAATATTTCTTAAATTTAACGGCATTCAGATAAAAACGATACATGTAATTACAGGAAACAAGAAAAATCCAACCCATAAGAAGGATGTCTCAGATTTAGAGTACATGAAAACCAAATATAATGTTGCAAAAAGTTGAGAATATTTAGTTTATCCAAGATAACATTGTACAACTACCACGCGAAAATTCCAATGGGGAGGACCTAAACATGAAGCTTAGTGGATAAATTCTAAGATGCTTTGCATCCAGATTCTATGACCCCTATCCATTTTGCTTATTTCCATTTCTATACGAAAGTCACTTCACATTAATTCAGTCTTCCAGATGATAAATATGTCCAGAAGGAAGAGTATTTTTATGAGTCAACCCCAAGGTGGGATCACATGATCCACTGCCAATGGAAAAGTTAATTAGTAAGAATGTATCATTAAATATCTCGACTGCTTATCTACATACTATTGGGGGCTCTACAATAATTCTTATAAACACATTTTATAAAACATTTGATCAAAACAAGTTGGGGAGAGAAATAAGCTAACAACAGCTTTTGAAAGATGAAAAGCTTTAAAATAGGAGTAGTTATAACCTTTTGATAAATTAAGGTAAAAGATGAATCAAAAGTTTCCAGCTTAAGTAGGTGAAATCAGAGAAGAGAAAAAGCAGATTGCATAGCACATACTTCTCTGACACCTGTAGTTTCTAAAACCATTCAGAACATTTTTGTTAAAATTAATTTAAACAAAATTTAATATATTTTTAAATATAAATTATATCATCATTTAATATAAATTAACCTAATTTAAATTAATTTTATTAGTAGTATTATTTAAATTTCTTTTATTAATACTATGGTTTGATTTAAATTTATTTTATTAATTGATGTTGTTTGTTAACTTATATTAAATTATAGTATGATTTATATTTAAAAACTCATTAAATTTTATTTAAATTAATACAATTTAACAAAGTAAATTTAACATAATATAGGTTGAATTATTTAATTTTAATTTTAATAATAATGCTCTTAGTTGTTTTGGAAATCACAGGTGGCAGTGAAGTATTAGCTATATTATCTTCTTTTTTCTCCTCTTTGATTTTACCTAACTTAAGCTAGAACCTTTTGGTTTCTTTTGTTTTACTTTACAAAAATTAAAAAAAAGGAAGAAAAACACCTAGTAGCTACACACATATCAGCTTTTCCTTTCTTATTTCTAAATTTCACCTTAACATTTACATTATTTTACCAAAATTAAGATGCCATCAGTTGTTACTCCTGAGAAGAATATCAAAGTATATATTTTGCTTCGACCTGCCAAATTACTTGGAATCTTATTCCAGTAGACTTCACATGATTGGGAAAAGCAGAATTCAGATTTGTCATGAGAGATTTTTATATATTCGGCTCACTCCATTGTGTCTAGGTGAGCCTTTGGGTTTCAATGCCTGGAAACACACTTCTTATATTTCAGAATTGAAGAGCTCTTCGAAACAGCGACCTCACTGCATTCTTGAGAAAAATATGTTATACAGGTACTCAGAAAATTACAAAGATTAATATAGATTCAAGATTTTTTTTAAGACAAGGGGTTTAATGGAGAAAACAGCAAGATAGCCTTAGAAATTTCATACTCCCTGCATTCTTAGGAAAAGCTTCTATATTGTAAAGAATAACACCAAACAGAAAAGTTCCTAAGAAAATATTGTGCTTTCAGTTTCCTTGTCTCATAAATTTTATTAAAGTTTCATTAAAGACCCTGTATTTGCTAGCCTTTTTATTAAATACTTTTTTGAGATATTCTATTAATGTCTATGACTGGATTTTATTTGGTCTCACATTAATGTCGCTCCCTGTGACAAACGGTACATGGGAGGCAGGCAGGATCAGCCTGTCCTCTCCGAGGCACCAGCTGTCGGAACCAGGCTCTGACAGAGGTAGTGAAGGGCACTAGCGTCTCCTGGACTGAGCGAGAGGGTAAGTATCTGAGTAATATTAATTGTGTATAAATGCCACATTTTTTATGCATTCATCTACTAAGTTGTTTCCACAATTTAGCTAATGTGAATTTTGCTGCTATAAACATTGATGTGGCTGTGTCCCTGTAGTATGCAGTTTTTAAGTCCTTTGGGTATAGACCAAAAAGAGGGATAGCTAGGTCAAATGGTGGTTCTATTCCCAAATTTCCAAGGAATCTCCAAACTGCTCTCCATATTGGCTCCACCAATCTACAGTCCCACCGACAGTGTAGGAGTGTACATTTTTCCTGAAATCCTCACCAACACTTATCGTTGTTGTCTTCATCATAGCTGCCATTTTCAAAAATCGCTGACATGCTAACTGGAGTGAGGTGCAATTAAACCCCTATCTCTCACCATGCACAAAACTCCACTCAAATGAATCAAGGACCTAGGAATAAAACCAGAGAGCTTGCATGTAACAGAAGAAAATCATATGGCATTAGTCCCAAAATTCCTTAATAAGACTCCTATAGCACAAGAATTAAAATCAAGTATCAATAAATGAGATAAGATTCAAACTAAAAAAGTTTCTTCTGCACAAAACAAACAATCTGGGAGGTGAATAGAGATCCTACATCTTGGGAGAAAATTTTTGCCCCATCACACATCAGATAGAGCACTAATCTCTAGGGTATAGAAAGAACTCACAAATCTGAACACACACACACACACACACACACACACACACACACACACACAAATAAATAAATAAAATAAAATAACCTGGGCATCCTCTTTTTAAACCCATCGCAGATTTCATGCCCACCTTCACACCACTGCCAGTGTCCCCGGACAACAGTGCCAGACTTGTACTCTAGAATCTTCTAAATATTTAGCACTTTAAAGAAGCCATAACCCTTTTTGATGTTTTACAGCATGGCCTTTTGCAAAAGAACTCTGTATTTGTAGACAAAAAGAAAAAAAGCTGATATATATATATATATATATATATATATATATAGATAGATAGATAGATATAGATATATATATAGATATAGATACTAGGTTTTTTTTTTTGTTTTTTTGTTTTGTTTTTTTTTTTTTTGCTATAGCTCTTTTTAAAAATTTTGTTTTGTTTGCTGTAGCACTTTTTGTTTATAAAATTTTGCTCCAGTGTAGCAGGTAATCATCACCAGTCTTCAATTCGGATGTACTTTTGTAAGCAACTGTACAGAGCAGCATTAGTGAACCATTAGCTCCAAACTCTTTTTTTTTTAAATGATTATATTTGTTAAATTTAACGGCATTAAGATAAAAATGATACATTTAAATAACAGGAAAGATGAAAAATCCAAACCACCTGAAGGAGATCTCAGATTTAGAGAAGAAGAAAACCAAATATGATGTTGCAAAATGTTGAGAATATTTAGTTTATCCCAAATAACCTGGTACAAGTACTAAAAGAAAATTCCAGTGCAGAGGGCCTTATCATGAAGCTTAGTGGATAAATTCTAAGATACTTTTAATCCAAATACTATGACCCCTATCCATTTTACTTATTTCCATT
The DNA here is from genome assembly GCF_964194105.1 of Spermophilus citellus. Taxonomy (NCBI): domain Eukaryota; kingdom Metazoa; phylum Chordata; class Mammalia; order Rodentia; family Sciuridae; genus Spermophilus; species Spermophilus citellus. The sequence goes on along the minus strand of NC_138183.1, from coordinate 204,429,528 downwards.
TCTATAGAAAAGTCACCTCACATTAATTCAGTTTTCCAGATGTTAAATATGTCCAGAAGTAAGAGTATTTTTATGAGTCAACCCCAAAGTGGAATCACATGATCCATTGCCAATGGAAAAGTTACTTAGTAAGAGTATTTCATTAAATATCTGGACTGTTTATCTACATACTTTGGGGGCTCTACAATAATGCCTATCAACACATTTTTTAAAACATTTGATCAAAAAAATTGGGGGAGAGAAAGAAGCTAACATCAGTTTTTGAAAGATGAAAGGCTTTAAAAAAGGAGTAGTTTCAACCTTTTCGTAAATTAAGGTAAAAGATAATCAAAAGTTTCTAGCTTAAGTAGGTGAAATCAGAGAAGAGAAAAAGCAGATTGCATAGCACATACTTCTCTAACACCTGTAGTTTCTAAAACCATTCAGAATATTTTTATTAAAATTAATTCAAATAAAATTTAATAAATTTTTAAATATAAATTATATTATCATTTAATATAAATTGATCTAATTTAAATTTATTTTATTAATTAATATTGTTTAAATTTATTTTATTAATACTATTGTTTGATTTAAATTTATTTTCTTAATTGATTTTTTAAATTGATTTTGATTAAATTTTAGATTGATTTATATTTAAAAGTTCATTAAATTTCATTTAAATTCATACAATTTAACAAAGTCAATTTAAATAACATTTAATATAGATTAAATCATTTAATATTAACTATATAATATAATAAAAAAATTAATAAAATTAATTTTAATAAAAATCCTCTTAGTGGTTTTAGAAACACTACAGGTGTCTGAGAAATATTAGCAAAAGCAATTCTAAGCAGGAAGTGTGAATCTGGCGGTATAGCGATACCAGATTTCAAACTGTACTACAGAGCAAGAGTAACCAAAACAGCATGGTACTGGTACCAAAACAGGCGGGTGAACCAATGGTACAGAATAGAGGACACAGAGACCAATCCACAAAATTACAACTTTCTTATATTTGATAAAGGGGCTAAAAGCATGCAATGGAGGAAGGATAGCGTCTTCAACAAATGGTGCTGGGAAAACTGGAAATCCATATACAACAAAATGAAACTCAATCCCTTTCTCTCGCCATGCACAAAAGTTAACACAAAATGGATCAAAGAGCTTGATATCAAATCAGAGACTCTGCATCTGATAGAAGAAAAAGTTGGCTCCGATCCACATATTGTGGTGCCGGGCTCCAAATTCCTTAATAGGACACCCATAGCACAAGAGTTAATAACAAGAATCAACAAATGGGACTGACTTAAACTAAAAAGTTTTTTTTTCTTTTTTTTTTTTTTTTTCTCAGCAAGAGAAACAATAAGAGAGGTAAATAGGGAGCCTACATCCTGGGAACAATTTTTTACTCCTCACACTTCAGATAGAGCCCTAATATCCAGAGTATACAAAGAACTCAAAAAATTAAACCATAAGATAACCAATAACCCAATCAACAAATGGGCCAAGGACCTGAACAGACACTTCTCAGAGGAGGACATACAATCAATCAACAAGTACATGAATAAATGCTCACCATCTCTAGCAGTCAGAGAAATGCAAATCAAAACCACCCTAAGATATCACCTCACTCCAGTAAGACTGGCATCCATTATGAAGTCAAACAACAATAAGAACTGGCGAGGATGTGGGGAAAAGGGTACACTTGTACATTGCTGGTGGGACTGCAAATTGGTGCAGCCAATTTGGAAAGCATTATGGAGATTCCTTGGAAAGCTGGGAATGGAACCACCATCCGACCCAGCTATTCCCCTTCTCGGACTATTCCCAGAGACCTAAAAAGAGCACACTATAGGGATACAGCTACATCAATGTTCATAGCAGCACAATTCACAATAGCTAGAACGTGGAACCAACCTAGATGCCAGTCAATAGATGAATGGATAAAAAAATGTGGCATTTGTACACAATGGAATATTACTCAGCACTAAAAAATAACAAAATCGTGGCATTTGCCGGGAAATGGATGGCATGAGAGCAGATTATGCTAAGTGAAGTTAGCCAATCCCTAGAAAAGAAATGCTGACTTTCTTCTTTCATATAAGGAGGGGGGACTCAAAACAGAGCAGGCTGGAAGAGCATGAAAAGAAGATTACCATTTAGAAGGGACAAGAGGTGGGAGGGAATGGGAGAGAGAAGGGGAATTTCATGGAAATGGAAGGATACCCTCATTGTTATACAAAATTACATATAAGAGGATGTGAGGGGAAAGGGGAAAAAAGGAGAGAAATGAATTACGGTAGATGGGGTAGAGAGAGATTATGGGAGGGGAGGGGAGGGGACAGAAGGGGGGATAGGGAGGGAATAGGAAAGGCAGCAGAATATAGCAGACACTAGTATGGCAGTATGTATAAACTCGGATGTATAACCAATGTGATCCTGCAAACTGTACACGTGGTAAAAATAAGAATTCATACCCCACTTGAATCAAATGTATGAAATATGATATGTCAAGATCATTGTAATGTTTTGAGCAAACAATAAAAATTTTAAAAAAGAAACAAGAAGAGACAAGGCCCATATTAAAGAGATTTTAAAATTCTACTGAAATCTATAAGAAAATGTTTGAATGAGTTATGAGGTATTAAAAAAAAGTACAAACTTAATATCTTGCATAGAATTTATCACCCTATGTTTATAGACTCAAAAAGCTTTCATTATTTTAATCTTCAACTGTGTTTTAACAAAGCCACATTATTAAGGGCTCTCTACTTCTGGCTTATTCTTTCTTACTTAGTCTTTTCCCCCATATGAGATCCTCACCACCGCAGTCATCAATGGCTGACCTTGCATTATAATTCAAGGATCACTCTATGTAACATCTTCTCCATTGATTGACTGTATTCAATTGCACTTCATAGCAGGAAATGTATATAACACAGCTTTACGTTGCTCACAATACCTTGTACTTTGGGGGCACTGAATACATGTATAAGGATATACTTATGATTATTGGATGCTTTTTGTCACATGTGTTCGCGAATGAGCCAGGGTTTTCCCTCCATATCCCCCATAGTTTCCAGGAATATTCCAAACATAGTTAGAAGAGGAGAAATGCTTTTATTTGGATGGTCAGTTTTGAATACAGTAGGTAGGTATCTCTCTCAGATTGAAATATAAAATGACAAACAGCTGTGCTCAGAGTGAACCATGCTAGAAGACTGAATCTGAGTGATCAGAAATGCCTTTCAGCAGTAGGAGCAACAACCACTGGAACCAGATTCAAGCCAAATGTGATAGGTCTTACACTGAAAAAGGATCATTATTTGTGATTTAAAACAATAAACAAACACAGAACACCTAAAGAGAAGGAGGCACCCTGCTATAATTTGGATCTGGAATGTTGCCCAAAGGTCATGTGTTGAAAGCTTGGACCCCAATGTAACAGCATTCAGAACGGACTCTACAGAAAGGTGAATTGAATCCTGGGCTCTAACCTCATCTGTGGATCAATCCACTGATGGGTTCACGATTGGACAGGACTATTGGGAGTTGGTACAAACTGTGGGCGGTAGGGCCTAGTTGGAGGGTAGGTCATTGGAGTTGATTCCCTGGAAGGGTACATCATATTCCTCAGTCCTTTCTTCCCCCTCACCTGATCTCCATGATCTCCATGAGTTGATCCCCTGATCTCCATGAGTTGAGCAGCTCTGTTTTGAAGCCAGGCTCTCTGTCATGGTAATCTGCCTTACTTCAGGCCACAGCAATGGAGCCTGAAATTGAACCAAAATAAATATTTACTCATTTAATTTTCTCAGGTATGTTGTCAAAGTGATGAAAAAGTCTTCACACACACACACACACACACACACACACACACACACACACAGGAGGAATGGTCTAAAGGGAGAAAAGGACACTTGGTATTGTTGATGCCTTCTTCAACAGTAGACACAGCTGGGGTACAGCGTGGATTCGCACTTCAGCAGATGCTAAAAGGGGCTTAAATTTTTATATTAGTCTTTTATGAGGAGAGATTGACTAACACAGGCCTGATTTCTCTCTCAGATTTGGAGATGAATAAGAAGGACCAAGAAGATTTCCTTTTCTAGCACAGGACACAAATGCAGTCACTAGTTTCTGATACCAATCTGAGTAATTATGTCTACTTGCTCTATCTTCAAGGCAAGAGACATTATGAGGTGATTAATATAATCCTTAGAATCTATTTAACCATTAATTTTCCAAAAATTCTTCCTTTTTTTAAATTTTATTTCTGCCACCTTGAGGTTTTGTTCCCTGAACAGACATATAGAAAGAACAGCTCAAGGAAAAGAGTCTCCTGAATATGGGCTCTGGGAAGAGAGTAATGGGAGCAAACCCAAACCCCTTCTAAAGGGTAATGAGGAAAATGATCCTAAACAAAACAAAAAGCAAATATGAACAAAGTGGCAGCAGGCTCTATTTGTTGGCCACTTTCTCTGCACCAGCCATCAGGTGAGAACTACACACTATGTTCTCATTTACTGTTCAACTCATGCTTGTGAGAGAGGTTTTCTAAATGCATTCTGTCAGTTTAGCTCCAAAATTGCTTTGGTCCCAACTGGTATGTCTGTTACAGCCCATGTGCTTCATCTCTTTGCTTTGTCCCCAACTCTACAAAACTGCCTCCTCATTAACTTGTTGGAATTTAAACACCTTGGAAACCAGGGCCTTATCTTAACTCCTTCTGATCCTTAGAGGTATGGGAATTAAATTTAGGATTGTTACTCCATAGTAGAAAATTTCTCAACTTTTTATTTCACTCTGTACTGTTTAAACCTGGATTATATTTGGCATTGATAAACAACAATAGGTTAAGTGAACATCAACCTATTGGCTCTAAAACAAATTTTCTTAAGTGGAATTTAAGTGGAATTTTTGAGCACTTAAATAAACTCAATCAGAATTAACAAGGACCAAATTATATTAAAATGAACTCGAAAATTTATAGATTAACAGCAAAAATTTATTTTTGGAAAGGGTAAAGATGGTTCTTTAGTGACATTTAATCCATATTATAATTTGAATTCTGAGAATGATTAAGACTTTGTGATGGTTAATTTTACATGTTAACTCGTCTGGGCTACGATGCCCAGACACTTGGCCAACTTTTATTCTGGGTGTGTCTGTGCTGGTGTTATGGGGTGACATTTACTTTTGAATCGGGGACTTTTAGTTAAATAGATTCCATTCTGTAATGGAGAGAGACCTCACCTCGTCAACCGAATGCAACTGAATGGGACAAAAAGCCCACCTCTCCCAGACAAGAGGGAACTGTCCAGTGAACTACCTTTGGATTTCATCTACAACACTGATTCTTCCTGGCTCCACAGCACACTGCCTTGGGACTCAAACTAGAACACTTTCCTGGATCTCTAGCTCCTCCCAGCCAACCCTGCCCAATCCTGTGAGCCAACAGCTGACAGGCAAGTGCAGGGAAGAAGCAGAGGCCCTGCAGGGGGTGAGTGTGTGCTACTGGATGCCAGTCCCTGGTCAAAGCGCAGGACAGGCTTCTGAGTTTACAGGCAGGAAGGGATGATTAGTGTTGGTGGAGCCCCAGGAACCCCGCGCTCTGAGGAATTCTGAGCGCTTGGGTCATAATTGACCCCGGCAACGCCAGAGGACGTTCGGGGCAGAGAAGTGGACGGTGATGGACGCGCTTTTCAGAGCTGGTCCGATGGATCACTGAAGTGGCCACGATGTGGTCCTGGTTTGGAGGCCTGGGCTCAGGCTTGGGCCACTTCTTGGGTCAGGTGGGGAGCAGCTTGGCTTTCCTCACCGGCCATAGCTCCAGCTTCGCCAGGGAAATGCTTCTGGATGACTTAGGAGACCCAGAAGCAGCTTTACATCATTGTTGGAGAAAGGAAATGGAAACTACTGATTCCACACTAAGATGTGAGAATGAAAGACTGAAAGAGTATTGTACTGACCTGGAAGAAAAGCATGAAGCATCAGAGCTACAAATAAACCATCAGCCTGTAAGTTACCAAAATCAACTGCAACAGAAAGAGGTAGAGATCAGCCATCTTAAAGCAGGACAGATTGTACTGCAAGATCAAATGTTCCAACTACAGGCAGCCGCTCAATCAGTACACTCGGGAGCTTGTGGTGTGCCAACAACAACTGCACCGGCTCCGTTCGGTTCCCTGATCAGTAGTCATTTTTCAGCCTTTCGTGATGACGACATGGACTCTAGTGACATAATTTTATCACAACAAGAAACAAACAGATTATCAACTGAAGCTGCAAAACATGAATCTGAAGTTGGCCACTCGAGGCAGACTGCTGAGGCTCAGGGAACACACCATTCTGACTCAAGTGAAATCTGCAAAGTACAAAATACTATCAAGACTCTTCAACCAAACCAAAGTCCAGACATATATGATCATCAGCATGAAATTTCAGTTTGGGAGCAGAGTTCTACTGTGGCAGAAAAGGGAAAAATCCTTCCTCAGAGCTCAGCAGTGGAAGAAGTGTTCAGGCTTCAACAAGCCCTGGCTGATGCGGAGAAGGAAATCGTGAGACTAAATGGTTTAAACCAGGATAACCGTCTTGCTGAAGACCATCTGAAACTTAAAATGCATGTTGAAGCTTTAGAAAAAGAGAAGGCATCATTGAGTCAAGAAAAAGAGGAACTTCAGATGTCACTGTCAAAATTGAGCTGTGACTACCAAGTCATGAAAAACAGAGCTTCAACAGACATGAATTTGAATGTACAATTACTAGACTTAAAACTTCACTTGAAGGCAAAGGAGGAAGAACTGAATCAGACTATCAATGAAAAGAAAATGCTGATAGCTGAGTTAGAAGAACGAGAAGCTGAAGTTAGCAACTTAAGGCAAAATCTTTCTGAAGAGGAACAGCTCAATGAAAATTTAAAGAAAGTTGCTGTTGAACTCAAAACGGAAAATGAAATGTTGATTTTAGCACGTGACGATGTAAGGCGTAAGTTGGAAGAATCTATTGCTGCTTACAATCAAATCTCTCAAGAAAAAGACACTATCACGGAGACTCTCAAAAGAGACAAAGAAGAGATTGAAGCCAAACTGCACCAGGCAGAAAAAAGACTGTTGGAAGAAGCAAATAATCACAGGCAGACTATTCAGGAACTCTCCAATGCACATAATTTGAATACCTCTGCCTTAAAGCTGAAACACGAATGTGTAGTTCAACTCAGTCAAGAGAAGGACTTTGAAATAGCAGGACTCAAAAAGAATATTGAGCAAATGACTGCTGATGAAAAAGAAACTGATGAAATTTTGGCATCTTATGTAGAAGAACAGGAGCGATTGATACAAGTCATAAATGAGAAAGAAGTTTTTATTGAAAAACTCGAAGAAAAAAGTTCACAACTACAAAAGGATTTAGATACGTGTTCTCAGGCCTTAGGAGAAAATGAAACTTTAAGGCAATCCATTGAAAGAAAGGACAGAAGTCTTACCTACATGAAAGCAGAAAACAACTATCTGCGAGTAGAATTGGAAATACTTAGGGAACAGCACAATCAAGCTGAGCCTACAGTGGCTGAGCCTACAGCTCTTGATGCTGTCACAGAACTAGAATTGGAGGTATCTCAACTGAATATAGTCAAAAATCATCTGGAAGATGAAATTCAAGACCATCTGAATATCATTGAAAACCAAAACCAGCGTAAAATGCAACTACTTCAGTCTTTACAGGAGCAGAAGGAGGAAATGGATGAATTTAAGTACAAATATGAGCAGATGAATGCTGCGCATAGCCAGTTAATTTTAGAAAAAGAGGAGGAAATTAAGAACTTGCAGAAAACTATTGAAGAACTAAAAGCCCAGTTGCCTGGAGGGAAAGGAGATGCTCAAACACTGAATTCTGATATTTTTCAAGAGACCAAAGTAAAAATCCTAAGAGAAAAAGAGGTTCAACACTTACGGGACCAAGAATTACGCCTAAACCGGGAGCTAGAAAGGCTACGCAGCCATCTCTTGGAATCAGAAGAGTCTTACACCCAGGAAATTTTGGCTGCAGAAGACAAAGAAAAACAGTCAATAGCTGAATGGAAGAACAAGGCCGAAAAGCTAGAAGGAGAAGTATCATCATTGCAGGAACGTTTGGATGAAGCAAATGCTCTGTTGGATTCTGCTTCCAGACTGAGAGAAGACTTAGATCTCAAGGAAGAACGGATGGAAGAACTGAAAAAACAAAACGAGCTCCGAAAAGAAATGTTGGACCATGCACAACAGAAATTGTCGACTTTGGTCAACAGCGCAGAAGGAAAAGTGGACAAAGTCCTCATGCGAAACCTTTTTATTGGTCATTTCCAGACACCAAAGGACAAACGTCGTGAAGTATTGCAGTTGATGGGGCGCTTCCTGGACATTCCAAAGGACGAAATGGAGCAGTTGCTGAATAAAGATTATGGTGGTGTCAGTAAGTGGATGAGTAGTTTGGCTTGGAGGGGCTTCAAAAAGTGTCCCCAACATACCTCTGAGACGAATCAACAACCTGTGCTTAATAATTCTTTTTCAGAACTCTTTGTCAAATTTCTGGAAACGGAATCTCATCCCTCTGTCCCACCACCAAAACTTTCTGCCATGTCATGGATTGTCTAGACTCACCAGGAAAGAGAGAGCAAGGTGTAAATGTACCAGGAAATGTTAAAGATGGAGCCAAATTAAGAGCTGGCAGAAGCACCAACGGGAATCCACTCTTGGTTCCATGTTCTGCAGCTGTGCCTCTTAGTAACCTAGCTGGAGTTGGACTTGGTGGACCTGGGCATCCTCTTTTTAAACCCATTGCAGATTTCATGCCCACCTTTACACCATTGCCAGTGTCCCTGGACAATAGTGCCAGAGTTGTACTCCAGGATCTTCTACATATTTAGCATTTGAAAGAAGCCATAACCCTTTTTTTATGTTTTACAGCATGGCCTTTTGAAAAAGTACTCATGTGTTTGTAGACAAAAAGAGAAAGCAAAAAAGCTGGTATATGTAAGTGTATAGCTACTAGGTATTTTATTTTTTTAGTTGTTGTTGTTGTGATTTTGTTGCTATAGTACTTTTTAAAAAATTTGTTTTGTTTTTTGTAGCACTTTTTGTTCATAGAATTTTGTTCCAATGTAGCAGATAATCATCGCCAGTTATCAATTCTGATGTACTTTTGTGAGCAACTGTACAGAGCAGCCTTCTTGAACCACTAGTTCCAACCTCTTTTTTTTAAAACAATAATAATATTTCTTAAATTTAACGGCATTCAGATAAAAACGATACATGTAATTACAGGAAACAAGAAAAATCCAACCCATAAGAAGGATGTCTCAGATTTAGAGTACATGAAAACCAAATATAATGTTGCAAAAAGTTGAGAATATTTAGTTTATCCAAGATAACATTGTACAACTACCACGCGAAAATTCCAATGGGGAGGACCTAAACATGAAGCTTAGTGGATAAATTCTAAGATGCTTTGCATCCAGATTCTATGACCCCTATCCATTTTGCTTATTTCCATTTCTATACGAAAGTCACTTCACATTAATTCAGTCTTCCAGATGATAAATATGTCCAGAAGGAAGAGTATTTTTATGAGTCAACCCCAAGGTGGGATCACATGATCCACTGCCAATGGAAAAGTTAATTAGTAAGAATGTATCATTAAATATCTCGACTGCTTATCTACATACTATTGGGGGCTCTACAATAATTCTTATAAACACATTTTATAAAACATTTGATCAAAACAAGTTGGGGAGAGAAATAAGCTAACAACAGCTTTTGAAAGATGAAAAGCTTTAAAATAGGAGTAGTTATAACCTTTTGATAAATTAAGGTAAAAGATGAATCAAAAGTTTCCAGCTTAAGTAGGTGAAATCAGAGAAGAGAAAAAGCAGATTGCATAGCACATACTTCTCTGACACCTGTAGTTTCTAAAACCATTCAGAACATTTTTGTTAAAATTAATTTAAACAAAATTTAATATATTTTTAAATATAAATTATATCATCATTTAATATAAATTAACCTAATTTAAATTAATTTTATTAGTAGTATTATTTAAATTTCTTTTATTAATACTATGGTTTGATTTAAATTTATTTTATTAATTGATGTTGTTTGTTAACTTATATTAAATTATAGTATGATTTATATTTAAAAACTCATTAAATTTTATTTAAATTAATACAATTTAACAAAGTAAATTTAACATAATATAGGTTGAATTATTTAATTTTAATTTTAATAATAATGCTCTTAGTTGTTTTGGAAATCACAGGTGGCAGTGAAGTATTAGCTATATTATCTTCTTTTTTCTCCTCTTTGATTTTACCTAACTTAAGCTAGAACCTTTTGGTTTCTTTTGTTTTACTTTACAAAAATTAAAAAAAAGGAAGAAAAACACCTAGTAGCTACACACATATCAGCTTTTCCTTTCTTATTTCTAAATTTCACCTTAACATTTACATTATTTTACCAAAATTAAGATGCCATCAGTTGTTACTCCTGAGAAGAATATCAAAGTATATATTTTGCTTCGACCTGCCAAATTACTTGGAATCTTATTCCAGTAGACTTCACATGATTGGGAAAAGCAGAATTCAGATTTGTCATGAGAGATTTTTATATATTCGGCTCACTCCATTGTGTCTAGGTGAGCCTTTGGGTTTCAATGCCTGGAAACACACTTCTTATATTTCAGAATTGAAGAGCTCTTCGAAACAGCGACCTCACTGCATTCTTGAGAAAAATATGTTATACAGGTACTCAGAAAATTACAAAGATTAATATAGATTCAAGATTTTTTTTAAGACAAGGGGTTTAATGGAGAAAACAGCAAGATAGCCTTAGAAATTTCATACTCCCTGCATTCTTAGGAAAAGCTTCTATATTGTAAAGAATAACACCAAACAGAAAAGTTCCTAAGAAAATATTGTGCTTTCAGTTTCCTTGTCTCATAAATTTTATTAAAGTTTCATTAAAGACCCTGTATTTGCTAGCCTTTTTATTAAATACTTTTTTGAGATATTCTATTAATGTCTATGACTGGATTTTATTTGGTCTCACATTAATGTCGCTCCCTGTGACAAACGGTACATGGGAGGCAGGCAGGATCAGCCTGTCCTCTCCGAGGCACCAGCTGTCGGAACCAGGCTCTGACAGAGGTAGTGAAGGGCACTAGCGTCTCCTGGACTGAGCGAGAGGGTAAGTATCTGAGTAATATTAATTGTGTATAAATGCCACATTTTTTATGCATTCATCTACTAAGTTGTTTCCACAATTTAGCTAATGTGAATTTTGCTGCTATAAACATTGATGTGGCTGTGTCCCTGTAGTATGCAGTTTTTAAGTCCTTTGGGTATAGACCAAAAAGAGGGATAGCTAGGTCAAATGGTGGTTCTATTCCCAAATTTCCAAGGAATCTCCAAACTGCTCTCCATATTGGCTCCACCAATCTACAGTCCCACCGACAGTGTAGGAGTGTACATTTTTCCTGAAATCCTCACCAACACTTATCGTTGTTGTCTTCATCATAGCTGCCATTTTCAAAAATCGCTGACATGCTAACTGGAGTGAGGTGCAATTAAACCCCTATCTCTCACCATGCACAAAACTCCACTCAAATGAATCAAGGACCTAGGAATAAAACCAGAGAGCTTGCATGTAACAGAAGAAAATCATATGGCATTAGTCCCAAAATTCCTTAATAAGACTCCTATAGCACAAGAATTAAAATCAAGTATCAATAAATGAGATAAGATTCAAACTAAAAAAGTTTCTTCTGCACAAAACAAACAATCTGGGAGGTGAATAGAGATCCTACATCTTGGGAGAAAATTTTTGCCCCATCACACATCAGATAGAGCACTAATCTCTAGGGTATAGAAAGAACTCACAAATCTGAACACACACACACACACACACACACACACACACACAAATAAATAAATAAAATAAAATAACCTGGGCATCCTCTTTTTAAACCCATCGCAGATTTCATGCCCACCTTCACACCACTGCCAGTGTCCCCGGACAACAGTGCCAGACTTGTACTCTAGAATCTTCTAAATATTTAGCACTTTAAAGAAGCCATAACCCTTTTTGATGTTTTACAGCATGGCCTTTTGCAAAAGAACTCTGTATTTGTAGACAAAAAGAAAAAAAGCTGATATATATATATATATATATATATATATATATATATATATATATATAGATAGATAGATATAGATATATATATAGATATAGATACTAGGTTTTTTTTTGTTTTTTTTTTTTTTTTTTTTTTTTGCTATAGCTCTTTTTAAAAATTTTGTTTTGTTTGCTGTAGCACTTTTTGTTTATAAAATTTTGCTCCAGTGTAGCAGGTAATCATCACCAGTCTTCAATTCGGATGTACTTTTGTAAGCAACTGTACAGAGCAGCATTAGTGAACCATTAGCTCCAAACTCTTTTTTTTTTAAATGATTATATTTGTTAAATTTAACGGCATTAAGATAAAAATGATACATTTAAATAACAGGAAAGATGAAAAATCCAAACCACCTGAAGGAGATCTCAGATTTAGAGAAGAAGAAAACCAAATATGATGTTGCAAAATGTTGAGAATATTTAGTTTATCCCAAATAACCTGGTACAAGTACTAAAAGAAAATTCCAGTGCAGAGGGCCTTATCATGAAGCTTAGTGGATAAATTCTAAGATACTTTTAATCCAAATACTATGACCCCTATCCATTTTACTTATTTCCATTTCTATAGAAAAGTCACCTCACATTAATTCAGTTTTCCAGATGTTAAATATGTCCAGAAGTAAGAGTATTTTTATGAGTCAACCCCAAAGTGGAATCACATGATCCATTGCCAATGGAAAAGTTACTTAGTAAGAGTATTTCATTAAATATCTGGACTGTTTATCTACATACTTTGGGGGCTCTACAATAATGCCTATCAACACATTTTTTAAAACATTTGATCAAAAAAATTGGGGGAGAGAAAGAAGCTAACATCAGTTTTTGAAAGATGAAAGGCTTTAAAAAAGGAGTAGTTTCAACCTTTTCGTAAATTAAGGTAAAAGATAATCAAAAGTTTCTAGCTTAAGTAGGTGAAATCAGAGAAGAGAAAAAGCAGATTGCATAGCACATACTTCTCTAACACCTGTAGTTTCTAAAACCATTCAGAATATTTTTATTAAAATTAATTCAAATAAAATTTAATAAATTTTTAAATATAAATTATATTATCATTTAATATAAATTGATCTAATTTAAATTTATTTTATTAATTAATATTGTTTAAATTTATTTTATTAATACTATTGTTTGATTTAAATTTATTTTCTTAATTGATTTTTTAAATTGATTTTGATTAAATTTTAGATTGATTTATATTTAAAAGTTCATTAAATTTCATTTAAATTCATACAATTTAACAAAGTCAATTTAAATAACATTTAATATAGATTAAATCATTTAATATTAACTATATAATATAATAAAAAAATTAATAAAATTAATTTTAATAAAAATCCTCTTAGTGGTTTTAGAAACACTACAGGTGTCTGAGAAATATTAGCAAAAGCAATTCTAAGCAGGAAGTGTGAATCTGGCGGTATAGCGATACCAGATTTCAAACTGTACTACAGAGCAAGAGTAACCAAAACAGCATGGTACTGGTACCAAAACAGGCGGGTGAACCAATGGTACAGAATAGAGGACACAGAGACCAATCCACAAAATTACAACTTTCTTATATTTGATAAAGGGGCTAAAAGCATGCAATGGAGGAAGGATAGCGTCTTCAACAAATGGTGCTGGGAAAACTGGAAATCCATATACAACAAAATGAAACTCAATCCCTTTCTCTCGCCATGCACAAAAGTTAACACAAAATGGATCAAAGAGCTTGATATCAAATCAGAGACTCTGCATCTGATAGAAGAAAAAGTTGGCTCCGATCCACATATTGTGGTGCCGGGCTCCAAATTCCTTAATAGGACACCCATAGCACAAGAGTTAATAACAAGAATCAACAAATGGGACTGACTTAAACTAAAAAGTTTTTTTTTCTTTTTTTTTTTTTTTTTCTCAGCAAGAGAAACAATAAGAGAGGTAAATAGGGAGCCTACATCCTGGGAACAATTTTTTACTCCTCACACTTCAGATAGAGCCCTAATATCCAGAGTATACAAAGAACTCAAAAAATTAAACCATAAGATAACCAATAACCCAATCAACAAATGGGCCAAGGACCTGAACAGACACTTCTCAGAGGAGGACATACAATCAATCAACAAGTACATGAATAAATGCTCACCATCTCTAGCAGTCAGAGAAATGCAAATCAAAACCACCCTAAGATATCACCTCACTCCAGTAAGACTGGCATCCATTATGAAGTCAAACAACAATAAGAACTGGCGAGGATGTGGGGAAAAGGGTACACTTGTACATTGCTGGTGGGACTGCAAATTGGTGCAGCCAATTTGGAAAGCATTATGGAGATTCCTTGGAAAGCTGGGAATGGAACCACCATCCAACCCAGCTATTCCCCTTCTCGGACTATTCCCAGAGACCTAAAAAGAGCACACTATAGGGATACAGCTACATCAATGTTCATAGCAGCACAATTCACAATAGCTAGAACGTGGAACCAACCTAGATGCCAGTCAATAGATGAATGGATAAAAAAATGTGGCATTTGTACACAATGGAATATTACTCAGCACTAAAAAATAACAAAATCGTGGCATTTGCCGGGAAATGGATGGCATGAGAGCAGATTATGCTAAGTGAAGTTAGCCAATCCCTAGAAAAGAAATGCTGACTTTCTTCTTTCATATAAGGAGGGGGGACTCAAAACAGAGCAGGCTGGAAGAGCATGAAAAGAAGATTACCATTTAGAAGGGACAAGAGGTGGGAGGGAATGGGAGAGAGAAGGGGAATTTCATGGAAATGGAAGGATACCCTCATTGTTATACAAAATTACATATAAGAGGATGTGAGGGGAAAGGGGAAAAAAGGAGAGAAATGAATTACGGTAGATGGGGTAGAGAGAGATTATGGGAGGGGAGGGGAGGGGACAGAAGGGGGGATAGGGAGGGAATAGGAAAGGCAGCAGAATATAGCAGACACTAGTATGGCAGTATGTATAAACTCAGATGTATAACCAATGTGATCCTGCAAACTGTACACGTGGTAAAAATAAGAATTCATACCCCACTTGAATCAAATGTATGAAATATGATATGTCAAGATCATTGTAATGTTTTGAGCAAACAATAAAAATTTTAAAAAAGAAACAAGAAGAGACAAGGCCCATATTAAAGAGATTTTAAAATTCTACTGAAATCTATAAGAAAATGTTTGAATGAGTTATGAGGTATTAAAAAAAAGTACAAACTTAATATCTTGCATAGAATTTATCACCCTATGTTTATAGACTCAAAAAGCTTTCATTATTTTAATCTTCAACTGTGTTTTAACAAAGCCACATTATTAAGGGCTCTCTACTTCTGGCTTATTCTTTCTTACTTAGTCTTTTCCCCCATATGAGATCCTCACCACCGCAGTCATCAATGGCTGACCTTGCATTATAATTCAAGGATCACTCTATGTAACATCTTCTCCATTGATTGACTGTATTCAATTGCACTTCATAGCAGGAAATGTATATAACACAGCTTTACGTTGCTCACAATACCTTGTACTTTGGGGGCACTGAATACATGTATAAGGATATACTTATGATTATTGGATGCTTTTTGTCACATGTGTTCGCGAATGAGCCAGGGTTTTCCCTCCATATCCCCCATAGTTTCCAGGAATATTCCAAACATAGTTAGAAGAGGAGAAATGCTTTTATTTGGATGGTCAGTTTTGAATACAGTAGGTAGGTATCTCTCTCAGATTGAAATATAAAATGACAAACAGCTGTGCTCAGAGTGAACCATGCTAGAAGACTGAATCTGAGTGATCAGAAATGCCTTTCAGCAGTAGGAGCAACAACCACTGGAACCAGATTCAAGCCAAATGTGATAGGTCTTACACTGAAAAAGGATCATTATTTGTGATTTAAAACAATAAACAAACACAGAACACCTAAAGAGAAGGAGGCACCCTGCTATAATTTGGATCTGGAATGTTGCCCAAAGGTCATGTGTTGAAAGCTTGGACCCCAATGTAACAGCATTCAGAACGGACTCTACAGAAAGGTGAATTGAATCCTGGGCTCTAACCTCATCTGTGGATCAATCCACTGATGGGTTCACGATTGGACAGGACTATTGGGAGTTGGTACAAACTGTGGGCGGTAGGGCCTAGTTGGAGGGTAGGTCATTGGAGTTGATTCCCTGGAAGGGTACATCATATTCCTCAGTCCTTTCTTCCCCCTCACCTGATCTCCATGATCTCCATGAGTTGATCCCCTGATCTCCATGAGTTGAGCAGCTCTGTTTTGAAGCCAGGCTCTCTGTCATGGTAATCTGCCTCACTTCAGGCCACAGCAATGGAGCCTGAAATTGAACCAAAATAAATATTTACTCATTTAATTTTCTCAGGTATGTTGTCAAAGTGATGAAAAAGTCTTCACACACACACACACACACACACACACACACACACACACACACACAGGAGGAATGGTCTAAAGGGAGAAAAGGACACTTGGTATTGTTGATGCCTTCTTCAACAGTAGACACAGCTGGGGTACAGCGTGGATTCGCACTTCAGCAGATGCTAAAAGGGGCTTAAATTTTTATATTAGTCTTTTATGAGGAGAGATTGACTAACACAGGCCTGATTTCTCTCTCAGATTTGGAGATGAATAAGAAGGACCAAGAAGATTTCCTTTTCTAGCACAGGACACAAATGCAGTCACTAGTTTCTGATACCAATCTGAGTAATTATGTCTACTTGCTCTATCTTCAAGGCAAGAGACATTATGAGGTGATTAATATAATCCTTAGAATCTATTTAACCATTAATTTTCCAAAAATTCTTCCTTTTTTTAAATTTTATTTCTGCCACCTTGAGGTTTTGTTCCCTGAACAGACATATAGAAAGAACAGCTCAAGGAAAAGAGTCTCCTGAATATGGGCTCTGGGAAGAGAGTAATGGGAGCAAACCCAAACCCCTTCTAAAGGGTAATGAGGAAAATGATCCTAAACAAAACAAAAAGCAAATATGAACAAAGTGGCAGCAGGCTCTATTTGTTGGCCACTTTCTCTGCACCAGCCATCAGGTGAGAACTACACACTATGTTCTCATTTACTGTTCAACTCATGCTTGTGAGAGAGGTTTTCTAAATGCATTCTGTCAGTTTAGCTCCAAAATTGCTTTGGTCCCAACTGGTATGTCTGTTACAGCCCATGTGCTTCATCTCTTTGCTTTGTCCCCAACTCTACAAAACTGCCTCCTCATTAACTTGTTGGAATTTAAACACCTTGGAAACCAGGGCCTTATCTTAACTCCTTCTGATCCTTAGAGGTATGGGAATTAAATTTAGGATTGTTACTCCATAGTAGAAAATTTCTCAACTTTTTATTTCACTCTGTACTGTTTAAACCTGGATTATATTTGGCATTGATAAACAACAATAGGTTAAGTGAACATCAACCTATTGGCTCTAAAACAAATTTTCTTAAGTGGAATTTAAGTGGAATTTTTGAGCACTTAAATAAACTCAATCAGAATTAACAAGGACCAAATTATATTAAAATGAACTCGAAAATTTATAGATTAACAGCAAAAATTTATTTTTGGAAAGGGTAAAGATGGTTCTTTAGTGACATTTAATCCATATTATAATTTGAATTCTGAGAATGATTAAGACTTTGTGATGGTTAATTTTACATGTTAACTCGTCTGGGCTACGATGCCCAGACACTTGGCCAACTTTTATTCTGGGTGTGTCTGTGCTGGTGTTATGGGGTGACATTTACTTTTGAATCGGGGACTTTTAGTTAAATAGATTCCATTCTGTAATGGAGAGAGACCTCACCTCGTCAACCGAATGCAACTGAATGGGACAAAAAGCCCACCTCTCCCAGACAAGAGGGAACTGTCCAGTGAACTACCTTTGGATTTCATCTACAACACTGATTCTTCCTGGCTCCACAGCACACTGCCTTGGGACTCAAACTAGAACACTTTCCTGGATCTCTAGCTCCTCCCAGCCAACCCTGCCCAATCCTGTGAGCCAACAGCTGACAGGCAAGTGCAGGGAAGAAGCAGAGGCCCTGCAGGGGGTGAGTGTGTGCTACTGGATGCCAGTCCCTGGTCAAAGCGCAGGACAGGCTTCTGAGTTTACAGGCAGGAAGGGATGATTAGTGTTGGTGGAGCCCCAGGAACCCCGCGCTCTGAGGAATTCTGAGCGCTTGGGTCATAATTGACCCCGGCAACGCCAGAGGACGTTCGGGGCAGAGAAGTGGACGGTGATGGACGCGCTTTTCAGAGCTGGTCCGATGGATCACTGAAGTGGCCACGATGTGGTCCTGGTTTGGAGGCCTGGGCTCAGGCTTGGGCCACTTCTTGGGTCAGGTGGGGAGCAGCTTGGCTTTCCTCACCGGCCATAGCTCCAGCTTCGCCAGGGAAATGCTTCTGGATGACTTAGGAGACCCAGAAGCAGCTTTACATCATTGTTGGAGAAAGGAAATGGAAACTACTGATTCCACACTAAGATGTGAGAATGAAAGACTGAAAGAGTATTGTACTGACCTGGAAGAAAAGCATGAAGCATCAGAGCTACAAATAAACCATCAGCCTGTAAGTTACCAAAATCAACTGCAACAGAAAGAGGTAGAGATCAGCCATCTTAAAGCAGGACAGATTGTACTGCAAGATCAAATGTTCCAACTACAGGCAGCCGCTCAATCAGTACACTCGGGAGCTTGTGGTGTGCCAACAACAACTGCACCGGCTCCGTTCGGTTCCCTGATCAGTAGTCATTTTTCAGCCTTTCGTGATGACGACATGGACTCTAGTGACATAATTTTATCACAACAAGAAACAAACAGATTATCAACTGAAGCTGCAAAACATGAATCTGAAGTTGGCCACTCGAGGCAGACTGCTGAGGCTCAGGGAACACACCATTCTGACTCAAGTGAAATCTGCAAAGTACAAAATACTATCAAGACTCTTCAACCAAACCAAAGTCCAGACATATATGATCATCAGCATGAAATTTCAGTTTGGGAGCAGAGTTCTACTGTGGCAGAAAAGGGAAAAATCCTTCCTCAGAGCTCAGCAGTGGAAGAAGTGTTCAGGCTTCAACAAGCCCTGGCTGATGCGGAGAAGGAAATCGTGAGACTAAATGGTTTAAACCAGGATAACCGTCTTGCTGAAGACCATCTGAAACTTAAAATGCATGTTGAAGCTTTAGAAAAAGAGAAGGCATCATTGAGTCAAGAAAAAGAGGAACTTCAGATGTCACTGTCAAAATTGAGCTGTGACTACCAAGTCATGAAAAACAGAGCTTCAACAGACATGAATTTGAATGTACAATTACTAGACTTAAAACTTCACTTGAAGGCAAAGGAGGAAGAACTGAATCAGACTATCAATGAAAAGAAAATGCTGATAGCTGAGTTAGAAGAACGAGAAGCTGAAGTTAGCAACTTAAGGCAAAATCTTTCTGAAGAGGAACAGCTCAATGAAAATTTAAAGAAAGTTGCTGTTGAACTCAAAACGGAAAATGAAATGTTGATTTTAGCACGTGACGATGTAAGGCGTAAGTTGGAAGAATCTATTGCTGCTTACAATCAAATCTCTCAAGAAAAAGACACTATCACGGAGACTCTCAAAAGAGACAAAGAAGAGATTGAAGCCAAACTGCACCAGGCAGAAAAAAGACTGTTGGAAGAAGCAAATAATCACAGGCAGACTATTCAGGAACTCTCCAATGCACATAATTTGAATACCTCTGCCTTAAAGCTGAAACACGAATGTGTAGTTCAACTCAGTCAAGAGAAGGACTTTGAAATAGCAGGACTCAAAAAGAATATTGAGCAAATGACTGCTGATGAAAAAGAAACTGATGAAATTTTGGCATCTTATGTAGAAGAACAGGAGCGATTGATACAAGTCATAAATGAGAAAGAAGTTTTTATTGAAAAACTCGAAGAAAAAAGTTCACAACTACAAAAGGATTTAGATACGTGTTCTCAGGCCTTAGGAGAAAATGAAACTTTAAGGCAATCCATTGAAAGAAAGGACAGAAGTCTTACCTACATGAAAGCAGAAAACAACTATCTGCGAGTAGAATTGGAAATACTTAGGGAACAGCACAATCAAGCTGAGCCTACAGTGGCTGAGCCTACAGCTCTTGATGCTGTCACAGAACTAGAATTGGAGGTATCTCAACTGAATATAGTCAAAAATCATCTGGAAGATGAAATTCAAGACCATCTGAATATCATTGAAAACCAAAACCAGCGTAAAATGCAACTACTTCAGTCTTTACAGGAGCAGAAGGAGGAAATGGATGAATTTAAGTACAAATATGAGCAGATGAATGCTGCGCATAGCCAGTTAATTTTAGAAAAAGAGGAGGAAATTAAGAACTTGCAGAAAACTATTGAAGAACTAAAAGCCCAGTTGCCTGGAGGGAAAGGAGATGCTCAAACACTGAATTCTGATATTTTTCAAGAGACCAAAGTAAAAATCCTAAGAGAAAAAGAGGTTCAACACTTACGGGACCAAGAATTACGCCTAAACCGGGAGCTAGAAAGGCTACGCAGCCATCTCTTGGAATCAGAAGAGTCTTACACCCAGGAAATTTTGGCTGCAGAAGACAAAGAAAAACAGTCAATAGCTGAATGGAAGAACAAGGCCGAAAAGCTAGAAGGAGAAGTATCATCATTGCAGGAACGTTTGGATGAAGCAAATGCTCTGTTGGATTCTGCTTCCAGACTGAGAGAAGACTTAGATCTCAAGGAAGAACGGATGGAAGAACTGAAAAAACAAAACGAGCTCCGAAAAGAAATGTTGGACCATGCACAACAGAAATTGTCGACTTTGGTCAACAGCGCAGAAGGAAAAGTGGACAAAGTCCTCATGCGAAACCTTTTTATTGGTCATTTCCAGACACCAAAGGACAAACGTCGTGAAGTATTGCAGTTGATGGGGCGCTTCCTGGACATTCCAAAGGACGAAATGGAGCAGTTGCTGAATAAAGATTATGGTGGTGTCAGTAAGTGGATGAGTAGTTTGGCTTGGAGGGGCTTCAAAAAGTGTCCCCAACATACCTCTGAGACGAATCAACAACCTGTGCTTAATAATTCTTTTTCAGAACTCTTTGTCAAATTTCTGGAAACGGAATCTCATCCCTCTGTCCCACCACCAAAACTTTCTGCCATGTCATGGATTGTCTAGACTCACCAGGAAAGAGAGAGCAAGGTGTAAATGTACCAGGAAATGTTAAAGATGGAGCCAAATTAAGAGCTGGCAGAAGCACCAACGGGAATCCACTCTTGGTTCCATGTTCTGCAGCTGTGCCTCTTAGTAACCTAGCTGGAGTTGGACTTGGTGGACCTGGGCATCCTCTTTTTAAACCCATTGCAGATTTCATGCCCACCTTTACACCATTGCCAGTGTCCCTGGACAATAGTGCCAGAGTTGTACTCCAGGATCTTCTACATATTTAGCATTTGAAAGAAGCCATAACCCTTTTTTTATGTTTTACAGCATGGCCTTTTGAAAAAGTACTCATGTGTTTGTAGACAAAAAGAGAAAGCAAAAAAGCTGGTATATGTAAGTGTATAGCTACTAGGTATTTTATTTTTTTAGTTGTTGTTGTTGTGATTTTGTTGCTATAGTACTTTTTAAAAAATTTGTTTTGTTTTTTGTAGCACTTTTTGTTCATAGAATTTTGTTCCAATGTAGCAGATAATCATCGCCAGTTATCAATTCTGATGTACTTTTGTGAGCAACTGTACAGAGCAGCCTTCTTGAACCACTAGTTCCAACCTCTTTTTTTTAAAACAATAATAATATTTCTTAAATTTAACGGCATTCAGATAAAAACGATACATGTAATTACAGGAAACAAGAAAAATCCAACCCATAAGAAGGATGTCTCAGATTTAGAGTACATGAAAACCAAATATAATGTTGCAAAAAGTTGAGAATATTTAGTTTATCCAAGATAACATTGTACAACTACCACGCGAAAATTCCAATGGGGAGGACCTAAACATGAAGCTTAGTGGATAAATTCTAAGATGCTTTGCATCCAGATTCTATGACCCCTATCCATTTTGCTTATTTCCATTTCTATACGAAAGTCACTTCACATTAATTCAGTCTTCCAGATGATAAATATGTCCAGAAGGAAGAGTATTTTTATGAGTCAACCCCAAGGTGGGATCACATGATCCACTGCCAATGGAAAAGTTAATTAGTAAGAATGTATCATTAAATATCTCGACTGCTTATCTACATACTATTGGGGGCTCTACAATAATTCTTATAAACACATTTTATAAAACATTTGATCAAAACAAGTTGGGGAGAGAAATAAGCTAACAACAGTTTTTGAAAGATGAAAAGCTTTAAAATAGGAGTAGTTATAACCTTTTGATAAATTAAGGTAAAAGATGAATCAAAAGTTTCCAGCTTAAGTAGGTGAAATCAGAGAAGAGAAAAAGCAGATTGCATAGCACATACTTCTCTGACACCTGTAGTTTCTAAAACCATTCAGAACATTTTTGTTAAAATTAATTTAAACAAAATTTAATATATTTTTAAATATAAATTATATCATCATTTAATATAAATTAACCTAATTTAAATTAATTTTATTAGTAGTATTATTTAAATTTCTTTTATTAATACTATGGTTTGATTTAAATTTATTTTATTAATTGATGTTGTTTGTTAACTTATATTAAATTATAGTATGATTTATATTTAAAAACTCATTAAATTTTATTTAAATTAATACAATTTAACAAAGTAAATTTAACATAATATAGGTTGAATTATTTAATTTTAATTTTAATAATAATGCTCTTAGTTGTTTTGGAAATCACAGGTGGCAGTGAAGTATTAGCTATATTATCTTCTTTTTTCTCCTCTTTGATTTTACCTAACTTAAGCTAGAACCTTTTGGTTTCTTTTGTTTTACTTTACAAAAATTAAAAAAAAGGAAGAAAAACACCTAGTAGCTACACACATATCAGCTTTTCCTTTCTTATTTCTAAATTTCACCTTAACATTTACATTATTTTACCAAAATTAAGATGCCATCAGTTGTTACTCCTGAGAAGAATATCAAAGTATATATTTTGCTTCGACCTGCCAAATTACTTGGAATCTTATTCCAGTAGACTTCACATGATTGGGAAAAGCAGAATTCAGATTTGTCATGAGAGATTTTTATATATTCGGCTCACTCCATTGTGTCTAGGTGAGCCTTTGGGTTTCAATGCCTGGAAACACACTTCTTATATTTCAGAATTGAAGAGCTCTTCGAAACAGCGACCTCACTGCATTCTTGAGAAAAATATGTTATACAGGTACTCAGAAAATTACAAAGATTAATATAGATTCAAGATTTTTTTTAAGACAAGGGGTTTAATGGAGAAAACAGCAAGATAGCCTTAGAAATTTCATACTCCCTGCATTCTTAGGAAAAGCTTCTATATTGTAAAGAATAACACCAAACAGAAAAGTTCCTAAGAAAATATTGTGCTTTCAGTTTCCTTGTCTCATAAATTTTATTAAAGTTTCATTAAAGACCCTGTATTTGCTAGCCTTTTTATTAAATACTTTTTTGAGATATTCTATTAATGTCTATGACTGGATTTTATTTGGTCTCACATTAATGTCGCTCCCTGTGACAAACGGTACATGGGAGGCAGGCAGGATCAGCCTGTCCTCTCCGAGGCACCAGCTGTCGGAACCAGGCTCTGACAGAGGTAGTGAAGGGCACTAGCGTCTCCTGGACTGAGCGAGAGGGTAAGTATCTGAGTAATATTAATTGTGTATAAATGCCACATTTTTTATGCATTCATCTACTAAGTTGTTTCCACAATTTAGCTAATGTGAATTTTGCTGCTATAAACATTGATGTGGCTGTGTCCCTGTAGTATGCAGTTTTTAAGTCCTTTGGGTATAGACCAAAAAGAGGGATAGCTAGGTCAAATGGTGGTTCTATTCCCAAATTTCCAAGGAATCTCCAAACTGCTCTCCATATTGGCTCCACCAATCTACAGTCCCACCGACAGTGTAGGAGTGTACATTTTTCCTGAAATCCTCACCAACACTTATCGTTGTTGTCTTCATCATAGCTGCCATTTTCAAAAATCGCTGACATGCTAACTGGAGTGAGGTGCAATTAAACCCCTATCTCTCACCATGCACAAAACTCCACTCAAATGAATCAAGGACCTAGGAATAAAACCAGAGAGCTTGCATGTAACAGAAGAAAATCATATGGCATTAGTCCCAAAATTCCTTAATAAGACTCCTATAGCACAAGAATTAAAATCAAGTATCAATAAATGAGATAAGATTCAAACTAAAAAAGTTTCTTCTGCACAAAACAAACAATCTGGGAGGTGAATAGAGATCCTACATCTTGGGAGAAAATTTTTGCCCCATCACACATCAGATAGAGCACTAATCTCTAGGGTATAGAAAGAACTCACAAATCTGAACACACACACACACACACACACACACACACACACACACACAAATAAATAAATAAAATAAAATAACCTGGGCATCCTCTTTTTAAACCCATCGCAGATTTCATGCCCACCTTCACACCACTGCCAGTGTCCCCGGACAACAGTGCCAGACTTGTACTCTAGAATCTTCTAAATATTTAGCACTTTAAAGAAGCCATAACCCTTTTTGATGTTTTACAGCATGGCCTTTTGCAAAAGAACTCTGTATTTGTAGACAAAAAGAAAAAAAGCTGATATATATATATATATATATATATATATATATATATATAGATAGATATAGATATATATATAGATATAGATACTAGGTTTTTTTTTTGTTTTTTTGTTTTGTTTTTTTTTTTTTTGCTATAGCTCTTTTTAAAAATTTTGTTTTGTTTGCTGTAGCACTTTTTGTTTATAAAATTTTGCTCCAGTGTAGCAGGTAATCATCACCAGTCTTCAATTCGGATGTACTTTTGTAAGCAACTGTACAGAGCAGCATTAGTGAACCATTAGCTCCAAACTCTTTTTTTTTTAAATGATTATATTTGTTAAATTTAACGGCATTAAGATAAAAATGATACATTTAAATAACAGGAAAGATGAAAAATCCAAACCACCTGAAGGAGATCTCAGATTTAGAGAAGAAGAAAACCAAATATGATGTTGCAAAATGTTGAGAATATTTAGTTTATCCCAAATAACCTGGTACAAGTACTAAAAGAAAATTCCAGTGCAGAGGGCCTTATCATGAAGCTTAGTGGATAAATTCTAAGATACTTTTAATCCAAATACTATGACCCCTATCCATTTTACTTATTTCCATTTCTATAGAAAAGTCACCTCACATTAATTCAGTTTTCCAGATGTTAAATATGTCCAGAAGTAAGAGTATTTTTATGAGTCAACCCCAAAGTGGAATCACATGATCCATTGCCAATGGAAAAGTTACTTAGTAAGAGTATTTCATTAAATATCTGGACTGTTTATCTACATACTTTGGGGGCTCTACAATAATGCCTATCAACACATTTTTTAAAACATTTGATCAAAAAAATTGGGGGAGAGAAAGAAGCTAACATCAGTTTTTGAAAGATGAAAGGCTTTAAAAAAGGAGTAGTTTCAACCTTTTCGTAAATTAAGGTAAAAGATAATCAAAAGTTTCTAGCTTAAGTAGGTGAAATCAGAGAAGAGAAAAAGCAGATTGCATAGCACATACTTCTCTAACACCTGTAGTTTCTAAAACCATTCAGAATATTTTTATTAAAATTAATTCAAATAAAATTTAATAAATTTTTAAATATAAATTATATTATCATTTAATATAAATTGATCTAATTTAAATTTATTTTATTAATTAATATTGTTTAAATTTATTTTATTAATACTATTGTTTGATTTAAATTTATTTTCTTAATTGATTTTTTAAATTGATTTTGATTAAATTTTAGATTGATTTATATTTAAAAGTTCATTAAATTTCATTTAAATTCATACAATTTAACAAAGTCAATTTAAATAACATTTAATATAGATTAAATCATTTAATATTAACTATATAATATAATAAAAAAATTAATAAAATTAATTTTAATAAAAATCCTCTTAGTGGTTTTAGAAACACTACAGGTGTCTGAGAAATATTAGCAAAAGCAATTCTAAGCAGGAAGTGTGAATCTGGCGGTATAGCGATACCAGATTTCAAACTGTACTACAGAGCAAGAGTAACCAAAACAGCATGGTACTGGTACCAAAACAGGCGGGTGAACCAATGGTACAGAATAGAGGACACAGAGACCAATCCACAAAATTACAACTTTCTTATATTTGATAAAGGGGCTAAAAGCATGCAATGGAGGAAGGATAGCGTCTTCAACAAATGGTGCTGGGAAAACTGGAAATCCATATACAACAAAATGAAACTCAATCCCTTTCTCTCGCCATGCACAAAAGTTAACACAAAATGGATCAAAGAGCTTGATATCAAATCAGAGACTCTGCATCTGATAGAAGAAAAAGTTGGCTCCGATCCACATATTGTGGTGCCGGGCTCCAAATTCCTTAATAGGACACCCATAGCACAAGAGTTAATAACAAGAATCAACAAATGGGACTGACTTAAACTAAAAAGTTTTTTTTTCTTTTTTTTTTTTTTTTTCTCAGCAAGAGAAACAATAAGAGAGGTAAATAGGGAGCCTACATCCTGGGAACAATTTTTTACTCCTCACACTTCAGATAGAGCCCTAATATCCAGAGTATACAAAGAACTCAAAAAATTAAACCATAAGATAACCAATAACCCAATCAACAAATGGGCCAAGGACCTGAACAGACACTTCTCAGAGGAGGACATACAATCAATCAACAAGTACATGAATAAATGCTCACCATCTCTAGCAGTCAGAGAAATGCAAATCAAAACCACCCTAAGATATCACCTCACTCCAGTAAGACTGGCATCCATTATGAAGTCAAACAACAATAAGAACTGGCGAGGATGTGGGGAAAAGGGTACACTTGTACATTGCTGGTGGGACTGCAAATTGGTGCAGCCAATTTGGAAAGCATTATGGAGATTCCTTGGAAAGCTGGGAATGGAACCACCATCCGACCCAGCTATTCCCCTTCTCGGACTATTCCCAGAGACCTAAAAAGAGCACACTATAGGGATACAGCTACATCAATGTTCATAGCAGCACAATTCACAATAGCTAGAACGTGGAACCAACCTAGATGCCAGTCAATAGATGAATGGATAAAAAAATGTGGCATTTGTACACAATGGAATATTACTCAGCACTAAAAAATAACAAAATCGTGGCATTTGCCGGGAAATGGATGGCATGAGAGCAGATTATGCTAAGTGAAGTTAGCCAATCCCTAGAAAAGAAATGCTGACTTTCTTCTTTCATATAAGGAGGGGGGACTCAAAACAGAGCAGGCTGGAAGAGCATGAAAAGAAGATTACCATTTAGAAGGGACAAGAGGTGGGAGGGAATGGGAGAGAGAAGGGGAATTTCATGGAAATGGAAGGATACCCTCATTGTTATACAAAATTACATATAAGAGGATGTGAGGGGAAAGGGGAAAAAAGGAGAGAAATGAATTACGGTAGATGGGGTAGAGAGAGATTATGGGAGGGGAGGGGAGGGGACAGAAGGGGGGATAGGGAGGGAATAGGAAAGGCAGCAGAATATAGCAGACACTAGTATGGCAGTATGTATAAACTCAGATGTATAACCAATGTGATCCTGCAAACTGTACACGTGGTAAAAATAAGAATTCATACCCCACTTGAATCAAATGTATGAAATATGATATGTCAAGATCATTGTAATGTTTTGAGCAAACAATAAAAATTTTAAAAAAGAAACAAGAAGAGACAAGGCCCATATTAAAGAGATTTTAAAATTCTACTGAAATCTATAAGAAAATGTTTGAATGAGTTATGAGGTATTAAAAAAAAGTACAAACTTAATATCTTGCATAGAATTTATCACCCTATGTTTATAGACTCAAAAAGCTTTCATTATTTTAATCTTCAACTGTGTTTTAACAAAGCCACATTATTAAGGGCTCTCTACTTCTGGCTTATTCTTTCTTACTTAGTCTTTTCCCCCATATGAGATCCTCACCACCGCAGTCATCAATGGCTGACCTTGCATTATAATTCAAGGATCACTCTATGTAACATCTTCTCCATTGATTGACTGTATTCAATTGCACTTCATAGCAGGAAATGTATATAACACAGCTTTACGTTGCTCACAATACCTTGTACTTTGGGGGCACTGAATACATGTATAAGGATATACTTATGATTATTGGATGCTTTTTGTCACATGTGTTCGCGAATGAGCCAGGGTTTTCCCTCCATATCCCCCATAGTTTCCAGGAATATTCCAAACATAGTTAGAAGAGGAGAAATGCTTTTATTTGGATGGTCAGTTTTGAATACAGTAGGTAGGTATCTCTCTCAGATTGAAATATAAAATGACAAACAGCTGTGCTCAGAGTGAACCATGCTAGAAGACTGAATCTGAGTGATCAGAAATGCCTTTCAGCAGTAGGAGCAACAACCACTGGAACCAGATTCAAGCCAAATGTGATAGGTCTTACACTGAAAAAGGATCATTATTTGTGATTTAAAACAATAAACAAACACAGAACACCTAAAGAGAAGGAGGCACCCTGCTATAATTTGGATCTGGAATGTTGCCCAAAGGTCATGTGTTGAAAGCTTGGACCCCAATGTAACAGCATTCAGAACGGACTCTACAGAAAGGTGAATTGAATCCTGGGCTCTAACCTCATCTGTGGATCAATCCACTGATGGGTTCACGATTGGACAGGACTATTGGGAGTTGGTACAAACTGTGGGCGGTAGGGCCTAGTTGGAGGGTAGGTCATTGGAGTTGATTCCCTGGAAGGGTACATCATATTCCTCAGTCCTTTCTTCCCCCTCACCTGATCTCCATGATCTCCATGAGTTGATCCCCTGATCTCCATGAGTTGAGCAGCTCTGTTTTGAAGCCAGGCTCTCTGTCATGGTAATCTGCCTCACTTCAGGCCACAGCAATGGAGCCTGAAATTGAACCAAAATAAATATTTACTCATTTAATTTTCTCAGGTATGTTGTCAAAGTGATGAAAAAGTCTTCACACACACACACACACACACACACACACACACACACAGGAGGAATGGTCTAAAGGGAGAAAAGGACACTTGGTATTGTTGATGCCTTCTTCAACAGTAGACACAGCTGGGGTACAGCGTGGATTCGCACTTCAGCAGATGCTAAAAGGGGCTTAAATTTTTATATTAGTCTTTTATGAGGAGAGATTGACTAACACAGGCCTGATTTCTCTCTCAGATTTGGAGATGAATAAGAAGGACCAAGAAGATTTCCTTTTCTAGCACAGGACACAAATGCAGTCACTAGTTTCTGATACCAATCTGAGTAATTATGTCTACTTGCTCTATCTTCAAGGCAAGAGACATTATGAGGTGATTAATATAATCCTTAGAATCTATTTAACCATTAATTTTCCAAAAATTCTTCCTTTTTTTAAATTTTATTTCTGCCACCTTGAGGTTTTGTTCCCTGAACAGACATATAGAAAGAACAGCTCAAGGAAAAGAGTCTCCTGAATATGGGCTCTGGGAAGAGAGTAATGGGAGCAAACCCAAACCCCTTCTAAAGGGTAATGAGGAAAATGATCCTAAACAAAACAAAAAGCAAATATGAACAAAGTGGCAGCAGGCTCTATTTGTTGGCCACTTTCTCTGCACCAGCCATCAGGTGAGAACTACACACTATGTTCTCATTTACTGTTCAACTCATGCTTGTGAGAGAGGTTTTCTAAATGCATTCTGTCAGTTTAGCTCCAAAATTGCTTTGGTCCCAACTGGTATGTCTGTTACAGCCCATGTGCTTCATCTCTTTGCTTTGTCCCCAACTCTACAAAACTGCCTCCTCATTAACTTGTTGGAATTTAAACACCTTGGAAACCAGGGCCTTATCTTAACTCCTTCTGATCCTTAGAGGTATGGGAATTAAATTTAGGATTGTTACTCCATAGTAGAAAATTTCTCAACTTTTTATTTCACTCTGTACTGTTTAAACCTGGATTATATTTGGCATTGATAAACAACAATAGGTTAAGTGAACATCAACCTATTGGCTCTAAAACAAATTTTCTTAAGTGGAATTTAAGTGGAATTTTTGAGCACTTAAATAAACTCAATCAGAATTAACAAGGACCAAATTATATTAAAATGAACTCGAAAATTTATAGATTAACAGCAAAAATTTATTTTTGGAAAGGGTAAAGATGGTTCTTTAGTGACATTTAATCCATATTATAATTTGAATTCTGAGAATGATTAAGACTTTGTGATGGTTAATTTTACATGTTAACTCGTCTGGGCTACGATGCCCAGACACTTGGCCAACTTTTATTCTGGGTGTGTCTGTGCTGGTGTTATGGGGTGACATTTACTTTTGAATCGGGGACTTTTAGTTAAATAGATTCCATTCTGTAATGGAGAGAGACCTCACCTCGTCAACCGAATGCAACTGAATGGGACAAAAAGCCCACCTCTCCCAGACAAGAGGGAACTGTCCAGTGAACTACCTTTGGATTTCATCTACAACACTGATTCTTCCTGGCTCCACAGCACACTGCCTTGGGACTCAAACTAGAACACTTTCCTGGATCTCTAGCTCCTCCCAGCCAACCCTGCCCAATCCTGTGAGCCAACAGCTGACAGGCAAGTGCAGGGAAGAAGCAGAGGCCCTGCAGGGGGTGAGTGTGTGCTACTGGATGCCAGTCCCTGGTCAAAGCGCAGGACAGGCTTCTGAGTTTACAGGCAGGAAGGGATGATTAGTGTTGGTGGAGCCCCAGGAACCCCGCGCTCTGAGGAATTCTGAGCGCTTGGGTCATAATTGACCCCGGCAACGCCAGAGGACGTTCGGGGCAGAGAAGTGGACGGTGATGGACGCGCTTTTCAGAGCTGGTCCGATGGATCACTGAAGTGGCCACGATGTGGTCCTGGTTTGGAGGCCTGGGCTCAGGCTTGGGCCACTTCTTGGGTCAGGTGGGGAGCAGCTTGGCTTTCCTCACCGGCCATAGCTCCAGCTTCGCCAGGGAAATGCTTCTGGATGACTTAGGAGACCCAGAAGCAGCTTTACATCATTGTTGGAGAAAGGAAATGGAAACTACTGATTCCACACTAAGATGTGAGAATGAAAGACTGAAAGAGTATTGTACTGACCTGGAAGAAAAGCATGAAGCATCAGAGCTACAAATAAACCATCAGCCTGTAAGTTACCAAAATCAACTGCAACAGAAAGAGGTAGAGATCAGCCATCTTAAAGCAGGACAGATTGTACTGCAAGATCAAATGTTCCAACTACAGGCAGCCGCTCAATCAGTACACTCGGGAGCTTGTGGTGTGCCAACAACAACTGCACCGGCTCCGTTCGGTTCCCTGATCAGTAGTCATTTTTCAGCCTTTCGTGATGACGACATGGACTCTAGTGACATAATTTTATCACAACAAGAAACAAACAGATTATCAACTGAAGCTGCAAAACATGAATCTGAAGTTGGCCACTCGAGGCAGACTGCTGAGGCTCAGGGAACACACCATTCTGACTCAAGTGAAATCTGCAAAGTACAAAATACTATCAAGACTCTTCAACCAAACCAAAGTCCAGACATATATGATCATCAGCATGAAATTTCAGTTTGGGAGCAGAGTTCTACTGTGGCAGAAAAGGGAAAAATCCTTCCTCAGAGCTCAGCAGTGGAAGAAGTGTTCAGGCTTCAACAAGCCCTGGCTGATGCGGAGAAGGAAATCGTGAGACTAAATGGTTTAAACCAGGATAACCGTCTTGCTGAAGACCATCTGAAACTTAAAATGCATGTTGAAGCTTTAGAAAAAGAGAAGGCATCATTGAGTCAAGAAAAAGAGGAACTTCAGATGTCACTGTCAAAATTGAGCTGTGACTACCAAGTCATGAAAAACAGAGCTTCAACAGACATGAATTTGAATGTACAATTACTAGACTTAAAACTTCACTTGAAGGCAAAGGAGGAAGAACTGAATCAGACTATCAATGAAAAGAAAATGCTGATAGCTGAGTTAGAAGAACGAGAAGCTGAAGTTAGCAACTTAAGGCAAAATCTTTCTGAAGAGGAACAGCTCAATGAAAATTTAAAGAAAGTTGCTGTTGAACTCAAAACGGAAAATGAAATGTTGATTTTAGCACGTGACGATGTAAGGCGTAAGTTGGAAGAATCTATTGCTGCTTACAATCAAATCTCTCAAGAAAAAGACACTATCACGGAGACTCTCAAAAGAGACAAAGAAGAGATTGAAGCCAAACTGCACCAGGCAGAAAAAAGACTGTTGGAAGAAGCAAATAATCACAGGCAGACTATTCAGGAACTCTCCAATGCACATAATTTGAATACCTCTGCCTTAAAGCTGAAACACGAATGTGTAGTTCAACTCAGTCAAGAGAAGGACTTTGAAATAGCAGGACTCAAAAAGAATATTGAGCAAATGACTGCTGATGAAAAAGAAACTGATGAAATTTTGGCATCTTATGTAGAAGAACAGGAGCGATTGATACAAGTCATAAATGAGAAAGAAGTTTTTATTGAAAAACTCGAAGAAAAAAGTTCACAACTACAAAAGGATTTAGATACGTGTTCTCAGGCCTTAGGAGAAAATGAAACTTTAAGGCAATCCATTGAAAGAAAGGACAGAAGTCTTACCTACATGAAAGCAGAAAACAACTATCTGCGAGTAGAATTGGAAATACTTAGGGAACAGCACAATCAAGCTGAGCCTACAGTGGCTGAGCCTACAGCTCTTGATGCTGTCACAGAACTAGAATTGGAGGTATCTCAACTGAATATAGTCAAAAATCATCTGGAAGATGAAATTCAAGACCATCTGAATATCATTGAAAACCAAAACCAGCGTAAAATGCAACTACTTCAGTCTTTACAGGAGCAGAAGGAGGAAATGGATGAATTTAAGTACAAATATGAGCAGATGAATGCTGCGCATAGCCAGTTAATTTTAGAAAAAGAGGAGGAAATTAAGAACTTGCAGAAAACTATTGAAGAACTAAAAGCCCAGTTGCCTGGAGGGAAAGGAGATGCTCAAACACTGAATTCTGATATTTTTCAAGAGACCAAAGTAAAAATCCTAAGAGAAAAAGAGGTTCAACACTTACGGGACCAAGAATTACGCCTAAACCGGGAGCTAGAAAGGCTACGCAGCCATCTCTTGGAATCAGAAGAGTCTTACACCCAGGAAATTTTGGCTGCAGAAGACAAAGAAAAACAGTCAATAGCTGAATGGAAGAACAAGGCCGAAAAGCTAGAAGGAGAAGTATCATCATTGCAGGAACGTTTGGATGAAGCAAATGCTCTGTTGGATTCTGCTTCCAGACTGAGAGAAGACTTAGATCTCAAGGAAGAACGGATGGAAGAACTGAAAAAACAAAACGAGCTCCGAAAAGAAATGTTGGACCATGCACAACAGAAATTGTCGACTTTGGTCAACAGCGCAGAAGGAAAAGTGGACAAAGTCCTCATGCGAAACCTTTTTATTGGTCATTTCCAGACACCAAAGGACAAACGTCGTGAAGTATTGCAGTTGATGGGGCGCTTCCTGGACATTCCAAAGGACGAAATGGAGCAGTTGCTGAATAAAGATTATGGTGGTGTCAGTAAGTGGATGAGTAGTTTGGCTTGGAGGGGCTTCAAAAAGTGTCCCCAACATACCTCTGAGACGAATCAACAACCTGTGCTTAATAATTCTTTTTCAGAACTCTTTGTCAAATTTCTGGAAACGGAATCTCATCCCTCTGTCCCACCACCAAAACTTTCTGCCATGTCATGGATTGTCTAGACTCACCAGGAAAGAGAGAGCAAGGTGTAAATGTACCAGGAAATGTTAAAGATGGAGCCAAATTAAGAGCTGGCAGAAGCACCAACGGGAATCCACTCTTGGTTCCATGTTCTGCAGCTGTGCCTCTTAGTAACCTAGCTGGAGTTGGACTTGGTGGACCTGGGCATCCTCTTTTTAAACCCATTGCAGATTTCATGCCCACCTTTACACCATTGCCAGTGTCCCTGGACAATAGTGCCAGAGTTGTACTCCAGGATCTTCTACATATTTAGCATTTGAAAGAAGCCATAACCCTTTTTTTATGTTTTACAGCATGGCCTTTTGAAAAAGTACTCATGTGTTTGTAGACAAAAAGAGAAAGCAAAAAAGCTGGTATATGTAAGTGTATAGCTACTAGGTATTTTATTTTTTTAGTTGTTGTTGTTGTGATTTTGTTGCTATAGTACTTTTTAAAAAATTTGTTTTGTTTTTTGTAGCACTTTTTGTTCATAGAATTTTGTTCCAATGTAGCAGATAATCATCGCCAGTTATCAATTCTGATGTACTTTTGTGAGCAACTGTACAGAGCAGCCTTCTTGAACCACTAGTTCCAACCTCTTTTTTTTAAAACAATAATAATATTTCTTAAATTTAACGGCATTCAGATAAAAACGATACATGTAATTACAGGAAACAAGAAAAATCCAACCCATAAGAAGGATGTCTCAGATTTAGAGTACATGAAAACCAAATATAATGTTGCAAAAAGTTGAGAATATTTAGTTTATCCAAGATAACATTGTACAACTACCACGCGAAAATTCCAATGGGGAGGACCTAAACATGAAGCTTAGTGGATAAATTCTAAGATGCTTTGCATCCAGATTCTATGACCCCTATCCATTTTGCTTATTTCCATTTCTATACGAAAGTCACTTCACATTAATTCAGTCTTCCAGATGATAAATATGTCCAGAAGGAAGAGTATTTTTATGAGTCAACCCCAAGGTGGGATCACATGATCCACTGCCAATGGAAAAGTTAATTAGTAAGAATGTATCATTAAATATCTCGACTGCTTATCTACATACTATTGGGGGCTCTACAATAATTCTTATAAACACATTTTATAAAACATTTGATCAAAACAAGTTGGGGAGAGAAATAAGCTAACAACAGCTTTTGAAAGATGAAAAGCTTTAAAATAGGAGTAGTTATAACCTTTTGATAAATTAAGGTAAAAGATGAATCAAAAGTTTCCAGCTTAAGTAGGTGAAATCAGAGAAGAGAAAAAGCAGATTGCATAGCACATACTTCTCTGACACCTGTAGTTTCTAAAACCATTCAGAACATTTTTGTTAAAATTAATTTAAACAAAATTTAATATATTTTTAAATATAAATTATATCATCATTTAATATAAATTAACCTAATTTAAATTAATTTTATTAGTAGTATTATTTAAATTTCTTTTATTAATACTATGGTTTGATTTAAATTTATTTTATTAATTGATGTTGTTTGTTAACTTATATTAAATTATAGTATGATTTATATTTAAAAACTCATTAAATTTTATTTAAATTAATACAATTTAACAAAGTAAATTTAACATAATATAGGTTGAATTATTTAATTTTAATTTTAATAATAATGCTCTTAGTTGTTTTGGAAATCACAGGTGGCAGTGAAGTATTAGCTATATTATCTTCTTTTTTCTCCTCTTTGATTTTACCTAACTTAAGCTA
Organism: Spermophilus citellus; assembly: GCF_964194105.1. NCBI lineage: Eukaryota > Metazoa > Chordata > Mammalia > Rodentia > Sciuridae > Spermophilus > Spermophilus citellus. The sequence continues at coordinate 204,393,690 of NC_138183.1, read as the reverse complement.
GAACCTTTTGGTTTCTTTTGTTTTACTTTACAAAAATTAAAAAAAAAGGAAGAAAAACACCTAGTAGCTACACACATATCAGCTTTTCCTTTCTTATTTCTAAATTTCACCTTAACATTTACATTATTTTACCAAAATTAAGATGCCATCAGTTGTTACTCCTGAGAAGAATATCAAAGTATATATTTTGCTTCGACCTGCCAAATTACTTGGAATCTTATTCCAGTAGACTTCACATGGTTGGGAAAAGCAGAATTCAGATTTGTCATGAGAGATTTTTATATATTCGGCTCACTCCATTGTGTCTAGGTGAGCCTTTGGGTTTCAATGCCTGGAAACACACTTCTTATATTTCAGAATTGAAGAGCTCTTCGAAACAGCGACCTCACTGCATTCTTGAGAAAAATATGTTATACAGGTACTCAGAAAATTACAAAGATTAATATAGATTCAAGATTTTTTTTAAGACAAGGGGTTTAATGGAGAAAACAGCAAGATAGCCTTAGAAATTTCATACTCCCTGCATTCTTAGGAAAAGCTTCTATATTGTAAAGAATAACACCAAACAGAAAAGTTCCTAAGAAAATATTGTGCTTTCAGTTTCCTTGTCTCATAAATTTTATTAAAGTTTCATTAAAGACCCTGTATTTGCTAGCCTTTTTATTAAATACTTTTTTGAGATATTCTATTAATGTCTATGACTGGATTTTATTTGGTCTCACATTAATGTCGCTCCCTGTGACAAACGGTACATGGGAGGCAGGCAGGATCAGCCTGTCCTCTCCGAGGCACCAGCTGTCGGAACCAGGCTCTGACAGAGGTAGTGAAGGGCACTAGCGTCTCCTGGACTGAGCGAGAGGGTAAGTATCTGAGTAATATTAATTGTGTATAAATGCCACATTTTTTATGCATTCATCTACTAAGTTGTTTCCACAATTTAGCTAATGTGAATTTTGCTGCTATAAACATTGATGTGGCTGTGTCCCTGTAGTATGCAGTTTTTAAGTCCTTTGGGTATAGACCAAAAAGAGGGATAGCTAGGTCAAATGGTGGTTCTATTCCCAAATTTCCAAGGAATCTCCAAACTGCTCTCCATATTGGCTCCACCAATCTACAGTCCCACCGACAGTGTAGGAGTGTACATTTTTCCTGAAATCCTCACCAACACTTATCGTTGTTGTCTTCATCATAGCTGCCATTTTCAAAAATCGCTGACATGCTAACTGGAGTGAGGTGCAATTAAACCCCTATCTCTCACCATGCACAAAACTCCACTCAAATGAATCAAGGACCTAGGAATAAAACCAGAGAGCTTGCATGTAACAGAAGAAAATCATATGGCATTAGTCCCAAAATTCCTTAATAAGACTCCTATAGCACAAGAATTAAAATCAAGTATCAATAAATGAGATAAGATTCAAACTAAAAAAGTTTCTTCTGCACAAAACAAACAATCTGGGAGGTGAATAGAGATCCTACATCTTGGGAGAAAATTTTTGCCCCATCACACATCAGATAGAGCACTAATCTCTAGGGTATAGAAAGAACTCACAAATCTGAACACACACACACACACACACACACACATAAATAAATAAATAAATAAATAAATAAATAAATAAATAAATAAATAAAATAAAATAACCCATTCAATAAACGGGCCACGGACCTGAACAGACACTTCTCCCAAGATGATATAAAATTAATCAACAAATATATGCAAATATGCTCACCATCACTGGCACTTAGAGAAGTGAAAATCAAAACTACACTACGATTTGAAGTTCAATCATAAAGGCTGAAAATGAGCATGTTTCGCCTCTCTTTCTCCTTCTACCACCAAATCCTCATAGAAATTAGAAAAGGACATTTGAAATGCTCAGTGATCAAAAATAAGATTGAGAATTTCATGGACTGAACACAAAAATAGATTATGAAAGAGTAGATCAAGTTGAAAAGACAAAAGCAAATATAGAACGTGCAAGAAAACAGTTCACTTACAGGAGCTGAGAGGTAACAGGCTGCTTCATGCTTTCAGTATTACATACCAGGGATCACAGAGCACAGGACAACAATAAGATAGTTATCTGGGGTACCACACCGTGGGGTATATAGAGCAAAAACATGGGAAACCCTGCAGAATAAAAGGCATAAACTGAACATCCCTCTCTCAGAACCCAAACAAGGAACCACCAACAAGCAGGGAGGGATAGAGAAGAGCTGTGTAATGCACTTAAGAAGCCTGACTGAGTAGCTATACGAAGAAGTTGTACCATGCACACAAAACTACATATCATGTTCAAACACACAGGCTACAGCCACCAAAATTTACCATGCCCTAGACCACAATGAAAACGCCAGCCAATTCCGTAAAGGTGTTATCACACAGGCTACAATTCCTTGTGCACCTAAAATTAGAAGAATTTTGACTCCTCAAAAAAAAAAAAAATTCCATATACAATAAAATTAGGGCCATAGAAACAATTCCAAATAATTGTTAGATTAAAGCAAAAATCAAGATGGAATTAAATTAAAATACTATAATAGTCATCTGGTGAGTATGGCAGAAGCAACAGGGATTTAGATATATGTATTTGAAAAGAGATTGAAATCAAATGGCATATGCTTTTAACATAAAAACATAAGAAAATACCTGGATACTGGATAAAATAATGTAAATGTTAAGGCAAAATTTAGAAAAAACAAAGGAAAAGCTGATGTGAGTAGCTACTGGGTGTTTTGTCTTCTCATTTTTATCTTGGTAAATTAAGATAAAAGATAAACAAAAGTTTCTAGCTTACGTTAGGCAAAATGAGAGAGCAGACAAAAGTAGAATATATAGCTAATATTTCTCTGACACCTGTAGTTTCTAAAACCACTAGGAGGATTTTTATTAAAATTAATTTTATTAATATTTTTATTATATTATATAGTTAATATTAAATGATTTAATCTATATTAAATGTTAAATTGACTTTGTTAAATTGTACTAATTTAAATGAAATTTAATGAATTTTTAGTATACTGATTTTAAGTCCTTTAGATATAAACCAATGAGTGGGATAGCTGGGTCAAATGGTGCTTCCAATCCCAGTTTTCCAAGGAATTTTCATACTGCTTTTCAGACTGGCTGCACCAATTTGCAGTGCCACCAGCAATGTATAAGTGTACCTTTTTCCCCCACATCCTCGCCAACATTTATTGTTGCTTATATTCTTGATGATTGCCATTCTGATTGAAGTGAGATGAAATCTTAGAGTAGTTTTGATTTGCATTTCTCTCATTACTAGTGAAGTTGAACATTTTTTCATATATTTATTGATTGATTGTATTTCGTCTTCTGTGAAGTGTCTGTTCAATACCTTGCCCTTTACATTAAAAAAATATATATTGTTTATTGCTGGCAAAAATAAAGTATCATTGAATAGTTCCAAAGTTTAGAGACTTCTAAAAAAGTGGCTTTTATAGACTTTCATGAGTTGAAAACTGGTTGTATTTCTAATAGGGTAGAGCTCAGTAATCACTATGATGCCATCAAGAATGCCCTGCAGATGTCTGCCCAGTGGAATGAAAAAAACAAACCAGAATTGAGAACATCATCCAGGCAAATCAGTAGGCAACTGATTCTAGTTCGAGGTAGAGACAATTAATCTGTTGAAGAATTTTCAACTACTGTGATAAAATAAATAATAAATAAAACAGACTCATATTCTCTTATAAAGGCTGAAAAAAAATCTTCTGTTGAATTATATTTGGAACCTCTCCTCCCTGCCCAGCAAAAATCCTCTGTGGTCACATCCTCACAATTCAATAAAAAAGGAAAACATTTAACAACAAACGAGAGAATAAATGTACTTCTAACAGACAACAAACACTGCTTGATCCAAAGTAGCAAATGCTTTCTTGAACTCTTTAAAAGGCTTTCTAATTCTCCCTTGGAAAGCCAACTCTCCCTGAGCTCTCATTTAACTAGCAGTTCTAGTTCAGAAAAAAATACAAGGAACACTCCAAAATAAAATAAATAAGACTTTTTTTTTTTGCCTAAAACAATAAAGTCGAATTTAGTTGGTTTATGTTTACAAATTATGACTATTTTAACTAGCAAAGAATTCAAGACCACATTGTTTTATCTGTCATTATCTTTATAAAAGGTCAACCACAGATTATATCCTAACTTTTACTGGTAGTGATTTCTGAACACTACATGGTAAGATACACAATGAATCTATGACAACAAACTCTGTGGAGCAATAAATCACTACAGTTCCTTTTTATGGCTCAACCCTCAGAGGGCTCCCACATTGTTCATTTAATTATGCTGTTGCCCATCATCTTTATCAGGTTTCAAAGTCCTCTGGAATATAATAAAAGGGAATACTAAGGAGAGTGAAAAAAAGTGCAGTACAACATGTGGCAAAGCAAAAATGTGAAATATATTCTTAAAAGTTAAAGTATATAGTACTTGACAGTAGGTTGAGTCATTTTCAAGGTATAAGATAACTCTAAATTTTTTGGGGGGTGGGGGGGCATGTACCAGGGATTAAACTCAGGGCACATGACCACTGAGCCACCTCCTCAGCCCTGTTTTGTATTTTATTTAGAGACCGGGTCTCAATGAGATGCTTAGGGCCTCGCTTTTGCTGAAGCTGGATTTGGATTTGCAGTCCTCCTGCCTCAGCTTCCCAAGCTGCTGGGATTACGGGCATGCACCACTGCATCTGGCTGTAAATAGTTCTAAATTTTGACAACTATAAGAACAGAGAGCCTCAGGGGAGTTGTTTCCCTTCTCTAGGATTTTCTTTCCTCACCTGAAAATGGGTTAAATGAGCATTTCAAGAGTAAGAATCAGGGGGCTAGGATTGCAGCTCAGTGGTAGAGCGCTTGCCTAGCATGTGTGAGGCACTGGGTTCAAAGTTCAGCACCACATAACAAAGTAGCAAATATTTACAACTAAGAAGAATATGTGTGTGTATGTGTGTCTGTATTCTTCTTTATATGTATGTGTGTACATACACACACACACACACACACACATAAAGAAGAGTAGTAAGCATCAGCGGCCAATCCCCCCTCCTAATCTTTCTTGCCCTGTTCACAGTATTTCACCCAGTGAGCAATTTCCTCCTGGCAAACACTGTTTTTTATTTTGTTTTATTTTTTTCACCTGGTTTCCACCACCCACACTCATTCTTCACTTGTTGGTCTCCTTCACTGGTTGCTCTTCTCTCCAACCTCTACTCTTTTGGTGGTCCCATCCAGTGTTACAACTTTAATATCCACCAGTAATTTCCTGCTCTCAGGGCCTCTGGGCTGGTTAATAGATCCCTTCAATGAAACACATGAAACACACCAACTATCTAGTCTCTACCTCTCACCCCAAACCCTAGATTGTTTTAAAAATAAAAACAAAATGAAACAAACAAACAAAAAGACCAGAGAGTTGGAATATGTGATCATGTTCTGGTCATTCTTTTGTTATAATGCTGATTTGATCACATTCAATTCTTTGATTTAAAGCTGGATATATGGAAAAAATTGCTGCTTTACCAAATCAGATTTCATTTTTCAAATACAGTGTGGAAGCAGTCATAATATTTTCACTCAAATTTTGGATTTAGAAAGCAAAAAAATTATTCAGTAACTTGAGTTGAGCTGTCCAGTTGGGTTCTTTATTGTTGTATTGTTCTCCTTTCAGCTAGGTAATCAGTCAGTAGGACAGAGTTTTATCAATTAACATTGTTAAATTATCTGTTAGATTATCATTACATTATTAGTTCCTTTCCAATATGTATACGGTTTCCATATTGTTAAGCCCTGCTTCAGATTAAGGCTAGTAATAGTTGCTGTCACTGTTAATACAACATAATGTGGGTGATGGTGACTAAAATAAAATTACCGTCACTACTAATCATCACACAAACAAAAAAACAAACTTAAGTTTAACCTGCCAGCAACCCAGGAGGCTGAGCCAGGAGGATCACAAGTATCTGCCATTTCGTAAGACCCTGCCTCATCATAAATAATAACAACAATAATAAAAGGGCTGGGGAGTGTAGTTCAAGGACAAGGTGCTGCTGGATTCAATCTCTAGTATGGAGAAAGAATAAAATTAACCTGGTCAATATGTTGCATATAAATTGTTCAACACTGGATAGATCCCCAAAATAGCAGGTGGCAACATATCATTAAGTCACTTTCCATAAAGACCTACAGAACAGGTTACCAATGTGCCCAAATCAATGCTTGCATCAATGCTGAGGCTCTGACTAATTCTTGTTACTCAGAGCTTTCCAGATCTCTTTAGGAAAGTGTCCTCTGTTCTCCACAGTTAGCTGTGGCAGTGCTTTCCTTCCTGGAAAGCATGTAGCTTAGAGGCTCTTACAGTCAAATTAGAATCCACTACTGCAGGGAATGAGGGTGCACAGCTGGGGTCCCAGCTATTCCTTGTCCTTTCAGACTTACTGGTAAGGTCTGTTTCCTCTTCAAGTCATTGATGCTTCTCTCTTATGACTTCTGTTATTTTGCTAGGAATGAAAGTTTACATTAAAGAGCAGTTCGGATGAACAGTATGCCCAGCAAACTTCTCATTCTTGTGCTTTTCACTGTCAAACATTAAACTATAAGGAGTTAACTCATGATATAAAATAATACATGTGAGTGTAACAATGTTCATTGTACTCAATTTGCAAACTATTAAAGGGTGAGTAACTACATTTCTTACCTGGTCCAACAGCTCATCTGTGTTTCTATGACCCAAAGCCTCTGTCTGGACCTGAACAAATAGAAGTTACTCTCTACTCATTGCAATAAAGCAGCCAGAGTTGCTATAGCCAGATCTTTTCTCTCTTTAGCAATTGTTTTGAATTCCAAAACTCTTTTGCCTCAAGAAGTCAAAAGACACCAGGTGCAGTGGCACACTCTTATAATTCCAGTTACTGTGGAAGCTGAGGCAGGAGGATGGCAAGTTCAAGGTCAGCCTGAGCAGTGCAGCAGAGTGCGTGGGTCCCTCCACCAGCGGAGTGAGTTGCTTCATGTGAGATTCAGGGAAATGCAGGGACACACTGTCCTCACTGGAGGGCAAAGTAGAGAACTGCTCATCAAAACTTGACAAACTAGACGGGCACATGGAGAACGTGGAGGAACGGTTGGAGAAATCAGAGGCCAGGACCCAAGTCTGTGAAAAAGAAATCGCTGAGAATAAATCTATGACTAATATGACTTTAAAAACTGTTGTTCTTTAGAATGAAAACTGAAGCTGTTGAAGGGATAGAAAACATCTCCATCCCAGGAATCCAGGAGCGGGGTAAAAGGCCCCAATCATGAAATCTAGTGTCTAAAAGGTTCCAAATAATGAGATCATCAATGAGACATCACTACCGAGTACTATTCAGGAAGCAGCTTCCAAAGGAAGTCACAGATGGATAAGATCCCCTGGTTACACTGGTCTAATTCATGTTTCTGAATATGACAATAAAGAAACCAAAGTTTCTAAAAAGGATTAAAGATGCTTATTTGTCCTAAACCTCTGCATAGACATACAAGCCAAAACATTAGAACTGTTTTATTTTTCCAAAAAAGAAGCCAAAGATTCTAATTCCTAAACTGATCCTCAATATTTTTTAAATTTTTGTGTCATGTCTAATAATGACCCGAGAAAGAAAGACTGGAGAATAACAAGGAAAGAGGAACAGAGGTATTGGAAAAAACAAGTTCTGAGTGCAAGCTTAATTGCAAACTTACTTTATTATAATAAAGGACAATCTAATCCTTTCCTTATGTAATAAATATTTTGGTAAGCTCCTAATAGGTCAAAAAGCTTAGGATATAACAGTGAATGACATCAAGTTAAAGCAAGAGTATAACATCATAGTATCATATTCATCTCTTCCAGTAAGAAAAAAATCTATTTTTCACAGTGTTCAATAGCAAGTGAAATTTTAAGTATTTGTCCTATTTTTTGCTTTCTGATATACCACCCACACATAGAGGTGAAGGGGATGTGTGTGAATTATAAAGGTCATTAAACATTATGAAAATCCAGTGGCTAAATTGATGAAGATAATTAAGTAACCAATGACAATATTCTGTTCATAAACAACATATGGTCAGACAGTGATGAAAGGAAAGACAAAGGAGGACCAGCTACAGCTACTCCTAAGGAACACGTACCTGCCAAGGTCAAGCTCTAGATGTAGAGAGCTGAAATAAGGACGTGTGTAGCAAACTCAAGACTCCACCCACCGAGGACTCTGAGCACTGAATAACCGAGTGATGCTACCAAACATATACACCTGGGATTGTTTTCTTCTTTTGACATTCAGAAAGCATTTACTAAGTGCCCAATATGTGACAAGTATGGTACACTTCCTTAGGCTACTTACTTATTTTCTAGAACTAAAGATTTCATCTTTGTAACAATTCCATGTAGAAAATATAGAAAACAAAAACAACCTACTACAAAACCACACTAACAATACTTAGAAACTAACCATACCACAATACAAGTTCAATAAGAGCTACCCCAAGATCTACTCATGACACACAAAAGCCTACAATCTCAAAAATCTCTGCAAAGACTTAGATCAAGAAAAAATCCAAGAAAACTTGGAAAATATTGCACATACCAAGCATAAATGTGTTATCTACAATTTTTTTTTTCACATTCATACCATGTAAACAGGTGACCAAACCAATAAAAAAGACTGTAATCCCAATAAAGGTCTTTAGAGATGCCCACTCACTTTCCTTTTGCCTTAATAGGGGTCTTTTCTAAAATAAGCTCAAAGTTTAATGACTGACAAATTAGGGAAATGAAAAAAATTGGGATAAAATCAAACTGCATGCCTTCTGTATCACTTGTATATCTACTTTCTGATCAAGATTTTCCTGAAAGACTAATTTTTAAAAACTGGGAGCTTTGCAAGACATACATGAGGAAGTTGATCAATGTTGAAGAAATTTCTAGACTTTTTCTCAGGGAATTTGGTGGGGGGGGGCAATAAAAGATACATAAAAATCTTAGTATTTTGAGTAGTAAGATTTATGATTTTTCTTTATTAATATCTAAATAAAAGCCAAAAGAGGCAAGAAAATGTTTCTCATATGAAATAGTTTCAATAAAAGACATGAAGAATGATTATTGGTATTTACATTCTTATTCCAATAAATTAAAGTTCTACTCTTTCTTATTCCTCTTCCTCATTTGAATCTTAACAAACTTCAGTGTTCTTACTGTGATACAGGGGTCAAATTACTAGTAATTCAGTCTCAAGTCACATAAAAGTTTCTCAAGCATGTCCATAATTTTCATCCCCATCTTAATATATAAAAGCAAATAAATCACATTTTAAAAACAGTCTTCTCTCTATTCCAGGAAAATATAACCATCCAATTCAACAAAGCCTAACTAACTACAAGCCAGTTATGTAGTATTCAGATTTTGTTTTGATTGAAAATGAGATCCTATACATATGATTCTGTAACTCTGCTTTCATTTCTAAAATGATATCAACAGCAAAATCCAGAAGTCGTCCACAGGAGCACTATGACTTCAAAGAGCTCATCTGTACCTGCTTTGCCTTTCAGGATTTTATTCTGGTAATATTGCCATTCCAGCTGGGGATTAGCTCCTGGACGCAAAGGTGCCCTTCCTGTGCCTCTGTTGCTAGTAACAGCCACTGGTTTTCCTGTGAGGAAAAGATTAAATTATTTTACATCTAAGTGCATAGAAATGTTAAGAGCATGTAAAGAAAAAATTTTCATATATTTTTAATATATACTTTTCTCCTTCAGACATTAATCCCTTAAGAAATGAATATTACTATTTAAGTTCCTTAGCTCTCCCCTGAAAAGTAAACTACTGAAGACAACTTTGATATATTTATTTAACCTAAAAGCAACATCACTTAGCTTTCTAAGGTTTCTTATGGTAGAAAACAGACAACTCAAACCAGATACTCAGATTAGAGGAGGGAGAGAAAGAAAACCTTAATATATGTATTTGTGTATATGTATGTATGTATATATGTATACATACATACACACACACACACACTTTTTATATTTCTGGTATCCAAAGAGCAGGTTCAACATCTACACTCATCTATTCAATTTTATAGTAAGAGAAATAAATTTGATTCATATGTATAGGATTTCAATCTGACCCTACCTCGCCCAAGCATAAATATAGTCTCTCAGTTTTTGCTTTCATTAGAAAATTACTTTTACTTATCACTTCCTTTTCCTTGAGTAACCATAATGTTGTAAAGCTTTAGCACAGATGATTTTTATATATTTATTAAATATAGTTGTTGTGAAGGGTACAAAAAGGGGAGACTGGGAGATAACTCAGTTGGAGAGCTTCTGATTAGCATGCACAAGAAAATACATTAAAAATTATTCCTAAGTTAAAAATCAAAATATTAACATGTTAAAAATTCCTTCAGAACTGAAGCAGCATCTACCCATGACCAAGATAAAGCTTTGATATTAACCCAGAATCTTCTGTGCCATAATTAGGGACTCTTACAGAAGGGAAGAATTGGATCTCAGAAGAAAATGCTAATATAGCTCTCTGTTTTAGACAGAGATAACTATTGAAAAATCTAAAATACATGTTCTTAGAAGTAATGACTAGTTCACAAACATCTGAAATTTCATTAAAACAAACCCTGCCCAAGTAACTTAATATATTTTAGCTGTACTCAATACAAAATTATTCTTCAACCAAAACACTGGCGTGTTCACCTGCTTCAATACTACTATCAAATTATTTGCACACAAGAAAGTATGCTGATCCCTGTGCCAAAGATACAGGTTACCATAAAATTTTCATTAACAAGTAGTAAAAAATCCAGAAAATGCCCAAGGCAGGGCCTTGCCTCTATCAGTCTTACAGGACATATCCCTCAGCTGAAAATGAATCCTCTTCATCTCTACCTGGAGAAAAGTTTCTAATTTCTTTTCACCTTACTTCTAGGCAATACAATTCAGAAAGTCTGGAAGCAGGAACTGATTTTGCCAAGGAAAATCTGAATAAAAATTTTTCAAAGAACCCTTTGTTATCCCTTAAATACACACACACACACACACACACACACACACACGTATGTACATACACACATATTCACATTCGTAATAATATTTTCTTAATAAAACATAAACAAGAATACAGACCTTTGAGATCTGGTCTGTTTCTTATACCCACAGATACAAAGAAGCAATCCATATCAACATGCATTATACAGCTCTGATGTCTGGGTGAACTCAATACTGACATATTTCCTAGAAGGAAAAAGAGAACATTCAAACCCCAAACTAATTTTTCATATTAAAAAATTAGATCACGTTGACTTAGAAGTTGCATTTAAAAGATGTTTAAAAGGAAAATAAAGTCTTTTAAAAACATAAAATATATTACAGACTATTTCTACCATCTTAATACGAGTGAAATCTGTTTCTTTAGCTCTGAAAGTACAGATATAAATTGATTTCTTGAATAATAATTTTAAATCAATTTTCGTGATACCATGGTATCTTTTCCTAATCTATATCCTAATAAGTCAATAATTACAATAGTTTGTCAAAAAGTTTAACTTAAAATTATTTGTGTGCTAATTATTTTATTAAAACTACCAAGCTCTTGTTCTAAGTAAACATATTCTAAGAATAGTCTATAAAACAAAGATCTGTTTACAAATGGAATTTCTCTCCTTGTGCCGTTACACAGGACTACAAATTTAGTTCTCTATCACATATATAACATTTGAGGAGATAAAAATGAATGTCCTCTCCTATGGACAATGGCTGCCAGTAACAATGAGCTACTCAGATTCATTAAGAGTTATTTTAACCTACAATTTGGATTACAAAGAATATTAGGGTTATTTCCCTGGCTTTGCAAGATAATACAGATCCTGGAAATAAGAACCCTGAGCTTATAAAACTTTTGATCTGCTTTTCTACTGAGGGTTAGAATATTATAATAAATATTATAATAGGCTTCTAAAAACTTAAGACTCATCCCTTGAAAGAGTTCTGCCAGTCCATCTGCCAAAGTGTGACTTTGACAGCATTTACCTAGTTCTATGTGCAAGGTACTGCTCATTTTATCTTTGTTAAGCTCACAATCCTGTGAATCAAACATCATCAATTCCTGTCATTCCTCTGCAGATGAAACTGAGACTCAGAGAGGCAAGTTGCCTAGTTCATGGTCCTACAGGAGAAAAATGACAGAACCAGAGTTTGGATTCAGGCTAATCTATCTAACTCTAAAGCCACATACTTATTTACTACCCTCTATGTCACCTGGAGAAATAATTTGTAAAGCAAATTTTAACAATCACAATTCTGCTTTATGAAAGTATTAACACAATGCAAACAATGTAAAATAATGGTTTTAAACATCCAGTAAGTACAGAATGCATAAACCATATCAAGTGCTATTATATAATGTAAAAACTTCTTTTTATTCTCATCTGTGGAACTAATTCATGAGGTTTCTTTAAAGCTTTCAAAATTAAATGACCTTCAGCAGTTTACAAGGTCAAGATACAAAGTAAGGATAACTGAATACCTATAACATTATTCTGAAATATTTGTAAGTTAAAAAAGCATTTTGACTAAAATCATACAGTAAAATACCAGAGGGGGGAAAAAAAAACCAAAACACATGGAGAGGTTCTGTAACTTTCTAAGATAGTAAGCATCTCTCTGTGCCTCAGTTACCACGGCTATAAAGCTATAAATCTGAGATCTCTTACCCTAAAGATTTAAGAACAAAAACCTATAATTTGTCAAAAACAACTAACATAAAAAACATAAGCTACTTTATAATGACTGCTACATAATAGCCCACCTCTACTGGGTTTGTTTGGTTTTGATGACAAAGAAAGCATTCTTAAAAAAAAAAAAAAAAAAAAAAGCAATCTAATTAGAAATAAAAACACTTAATCTCACTATACATAATTACAGTTAAATATGAAAATTATTTAATTATTTAAAAATCATTTTGATGCAAGTATCTAGAAATTAACGACTCCTCCTACCAAATCAACTTCATTCTTACAGGAGATTAATGAATATAAAACACATTATATTTACAGTTCCAAACTTTGACAACTAGTAAGGTCTACATGAGAACTGAAATGTTCAGAAACCCAAGAGTGTCATATTTAAATGTCCTGACAATTTTCACTTAGCCACGATTAAATCTAATTTATTAAAAATATCTTAATAAGAAAGCTTTCCATGTAACTTATATAATCTGCCACTCCTAGAGACATCTATAGATAAATTAGTATTGATCAGAATACCAATGACAGCATAAGAATGAAACGATGAAGCATAACTACTTCTTAAGAAAACAATTTTAGTAAGTATCTACCTGTGTCAGACCTGCCTGTTTTCATTTTTTTTAACTTTTCCCTTCCTGGAAAGATACCACTACTTTGTAGGGCATTGACAAACTCAGTCAATTCACACTTCCATGTTGATATGTGATGCAGTCTTGAATGAGAATAGAAGTCTGAAATAAAACTGCAGTCTGAAGGTTTGGATGGCACTGAAGGTGCTGCCTTACTAAGAGTAGGTACTGAAGAAGTGCTTTTTGTGCTTGAAGGCCCCTGAACAGTGGAGTGGTGAGCACCATTGATTTTAATGTTACTGTGCAAAGACGGTGAGAAAGAATTAGTTCTGTGTGGATTCCGCAAAGCATCTGCATTTCTGGTGCTCTGCTGCAACTGCTGCAAAGTGCAGTCTCTGAAGTCAGTGTTGCTCTTTTCAGTCTTCTCCTCCTGGACAGAGTCTGGAGAAAGCCTACCGGCAATATTGTTGTCCACGGACACCAAGCAATCCTGTGTCTTTAAGGCACCATTAGAGCTATGAGTGTGTCCATTAAAAATGGCAGTGCTGCCTCTGGGATGCGGAATTCCATTCTGTTTCCTTCCTGAAAGGGTCTGCTCCAGATCCACAAAATTAAAATTATTTGCATCTTCATCATTCCAACTGTTCATTCCATTGACTTTGACTTCATTATCTGTCTCAATCTTCTTAATTATGTGATTTCTAAAGTAGGGGAACAAATTTATTTAAGTTAATAATATCCAACTTTAAGGTTAAAACGTTTTTTTCATTTAAATATTTTCTTAGTGATAACACTTCAATATTTCCCTCTTAATAATAAACTTTATATTCTTTTTGTTCCAACAAAAGATAATTCTTGGTCAAACCAATATAGCAAGATGACGGTTTTCAATTACTTTTCCCACAAAAACTTAATTTAGACTCTGTAAAGTACAAACATCTAATTCTGAAGCATAGTGCTTAGCATTTATTGATGACATACACAATAAATATTTATTAATAGAATATGAATAACTTCCACAAAAACGGGCAAAAAACTTCACATGAATTCTTATTCCTTCTGGGTATGTTGCGCACGCCTATAACCCCAGCAACTCAGCAAGCTGAGGCATGAGGTTCACAAGTTCAAGACAGCCACAGCAACTTAGCAAGACCTTGTCTCAAAAAAATTAAAAGGACCAGGGACGAAGCTCAGTGGTAAAGTGCCCCTAGGTTCAACACCCAGCAACCCCAACTCCATGGCAAAAAAATAAAATTCTTATTCCTACTTTTAAATTTAGTCTTTATGTAAACCATTGTCCCACACATTAACTCCATTTAATACCACTACATATGAGACTAAAGTTTTGAGGTCAGTTAAAATTCAGACACAAAAACTGACAAACTATTAAATGAGGATAACTATTGAATAAATAGATAAAAAGTAATAACCAGGCAAATGTACCGGGATAATTCAGTAAAATTTACACCAAGAAAAACAAGATGCTGGGGGTGGGGGATGTTAGGGAAGAATAGTAGTACTTTGGATTAGACAAAGGGGAGTGAAGGGAAGGGAGCGAAAATGGGAATAGAAAAGATATGGTCCAAAGGCAATCCAATGACAGATTTATAACTGAAGGATCTATGTCAAAAGTTATGTTAAAAATTCACATCCTGGGTTTTCTGGATGTTTCCTTAGTAATGCTCTGAAATTACAACAAAACTCATCTACACTTATAAAATAATCGAAGAAACAAAAACGAAAACCTGGATTAAAAAGCAGTAATTCATCCTATTTAGAAATGTTGACAGCATTAATCCAATTACAATTCAGGCTCCAGATGAAGAGGTGCCATACATAGCACCACAACACAGGTAACATTACCTAGTCTAAACTCCCTCATCCTAATATCAACATGGTTTATTAGTAATGACGGTGTGAAAATAAGCAAAGGTCATGTAAGTCTGATGCAAAACATTACCACCCATTTCTGGGTTGGCTCAGGCTCTGGCCAACCATCTCATGGAATATGACAGCCAATTTTGAATAGATCCAATCCTCACAGATAATCAGCCCAGTGAATGGAAAATAAGCAGAAAAACTGGAAACAGTTAAAAGAAGAAAGAAAGAAATCTTATTTCTCACATGTCCAAGAAAGCCTACCCCTTAAGATAAAGCAAGGAAGCAGAAAACTCACATTAAGAGCACTTCAAAGAAATTTATACAATATTCTGAATATACACACACTCCCCAACAAAAATCAAGGAACAAAAGGGATAAGTGAAAAAAAGTCTTAGCATCTAGTTTTCCAGGCCAAAACCACTAAGACTGTTTACATGAAATTACCAACACATGAAATAAATTAATATATTGGCAAGAAAATACATCAATATATACTCTTTCTGTACTAGCTTCCCAGACTAGAAAAATAAACATTTGCAAAGTAGCTGTACTGAAATATCACTGGTGGATATACATTTATTAAACAATAGCATAAGTATATTAAGAAGTAAAATGTGATGTCTTCCTAAAATTGTCAACAATGAAAAACATCTATTTTTCTAATTTTATTAGTGTAGGTTAAGAAATAAACTGTATGCTTGTGCAAAAATTTACTAATATTACTTGGTTTACTCATTGACAGTATTTTAGAAAGTAAAAATTTTAGTAACATGAAAAACATTTGAACATGCTTATAAGTGACACAAGTTAAATAACAAATGACAAAAACAAAGTTACGGAAGGTTGTGATATCAGATCCTCCCAGGTTAATTAGACTCTTGATCTTTTGGGAAAAAATATATATCCAACTCCCAAAGCAAGCAATTTAATAAATAGGAGGTTAATGATAATGAACCACTTCATATACAAGTTAAGACAACACGCCAATTAATTGTGAAACCAATTTACCCAGGATTATTGCAATAAAAGTTTAAATCAATATATTTCTAAAAATCAGTCGCACATAATAAAGTCTAAATTCACTCCCAATTCTACAACTGAAGATCACTGACCAAACTTCCAATGGTATAAAATATTTATATATTTAAGGATTATATGTATAAATTTTGAATTT
Source organism: Spermophilus citellus (assembly GCF_964194105.1). Lineage (NCBI taxonomy): Eukaryota > Metazoa > Chordata > Mammalia > Rodentia > Sciuridae > Spermophilus > Spermophilus citellus. The sequence goes on along the minus strand of NC_138183.1, from coordinate 204,377,272 downwards.
TTCAAATATAATTAGAAATGTAAACATTCTTTCTGTGCATAGCACATAACAAAAATACAGTGGGTTAGTTCCATTTTTGAGAAAGTAATATTCCCTGTGGGGAAATAATTATTTTTATGTGAATTCAAGAAAAACTAAGGAATTAAAAGATGTTAGTTTAACACAAGAATCTAGTACAGTAAGAAAAACTTGTTTACATTTACTTATGAAACATTCACCATAAAAACAGTTAATTTGGGGGACAGACATCTGTATAGACATATTTCCACATGTTTATTAGTAGTGAACAGCCAGGTTTTATATTTGTTTCTATCTTCAGCAGGAAAAGGAGCCATCCTCACTTTTAAAAACCAGCTTCGTTGTTTTCTCAAACTAGACAAACTTACACCCTGTTGTTGAGCTGTCTGGCTATATTGCTTGGACCTGGCACAGGATCCTCAGGCTTGCATACAGGATGATTAAAGCTGAGGCCTTTCTGCATGCTGGACTGCTTGGTATACAGCTGATATGGAATGCAGGATAGGAGTCGTCCAGCCTTGATGCTAAAACAAGAAAGCAATGCCAAGTTTAGCTTTGTGTACTCGATGAAAATGATCTTCACGAAAAATTAGTGTTCTTAAACATAGAAGTACTTCACTAGCAACAGGCCACCTGCCTTCCTAGTTTATTCCTTCTCCATTTTAATGGCCCAAATACACTACCATCTTACTTAAGCACTTAAGGATAAGAAATTCTGCCCATGAAAACAAAGGGATCTGGAATTTTTTTAATTAGTGGCTAATAATCTCATAAAACCAGAGGCAGATCAGAAAAACTCCAAGCACTAGTTGCACTAAGCTAGTATTTTTAAACTTCATGACTATAATATTTACCTGTATTCCCCTATTAAGCCACAGAGAATCATTAAGACTTTCTTGTCAAGCACAGTAGCACATGTCTGTAATCGCAGAAATTCAGGAAGCTGAATCATGAGGATCGCAAATTCAAGGCCTGCCACAGCAACTTATGGAGACCCTCTCTCAAAATTTAAAAAAAAAAAAAAAAAACCTTTCCCAAATTCTATGTTACATTCCTGCTAGTCTACTAAATATGGAAAACTAAAACTAAGAACTTAGGACAAAATAAAGAATCTCAACATTAATGTTCACTTCACAGCAAACATCACCACCCAGAGGAACACCACCAGCATGGTGATACTAGGTGGTACTGGCACTCCTGTCATACTTCCTAACCAAAGAAAGCTAACCGGATTAGATTGTCTTAAATTGATTTTAAGCTACTGGATCTTTAAAAATGTCATTTCCCCTTCTACTTTTAAAATTGCCAACAAATGTGCAAAAATACAAATTTTAAAACAGGCAGGTCCTTAAATATTTGGAAATATTTTTTTAAACTTTTTGATTCTGAAACCTAAAATACATACTAAGGAAGTCATCCCTTAATTATTTAGGAAAAGAACATATAAATAACAGGCTAAAATACTTTTTTGTCTCATAAATCCAAGATTTTTGACACTTTCATTTTCTTAAATGGCACTCTATGTGACTCAAAAAAAAGGGGCTCTGAAAGAAATGAAAGAATAATCTTATAGAAAATTATTTTTAAAAACTTGAGTCAACAACTTCGAATCCAGAAAAATACACTGATATATTTTCCCCTCCTAAAGATCGAGCCATAAAATGGTACAGCCTAGGTCCTCTAACTATGTCAATTACATCAATTATTTAATAATTCTACCCTCAGTACTTTAAAATATATCCAAATACGTAAACTATGGCAGTAAAGAATATACAAATCACAAGACATTTCAATTTTACTCAAATAGATTTATTAGGCCAAACCAAAATTATAGGTTACATTCAAATACTAGAACCAAAATTCTAAAATTAGACCATTTATTACTTTACTTTTATTCTTTACTGAATCAACTCTTCTTCCTTAAAAGTTGGTTTCAATTGCCAAACTATAAGTCTCTTGTCTTCTTACAGTATTGTCTATCTCAATTCACCTCCTGTCTCTTCTACCAAAAAGTGGAGGTACTTAATAACTTAAAATAGAATCCCATCTTAACTTAATACTTTTCATCATGGATAGTTATAACAAAGGGATTAGTACACATTTGAGGTAAAATCAAAAGACAGAATCCAGACAAAATACCCAAATAGTGTACTCACTTCTTCAGGCTATTAACAGTATGGAGAGTGCTGCAGACTTCTACAGGTGCTCCCTATGGTCAACACTGACCACACTCAAAGGGATAACACCTTGTCCAGCTCCTAATGAGAGCCATGTGGCCCAGAAGAATTCTTAGGCTTATGCAAGCCCATGGAGATTATTATAAAATTAGACAAACGTAAATACCACAAGTCTCAAGTAAGATATCCTCTGAGCTACTTTAGCAGAAGGAAATAAAGCCCAATGCATGCACTCTAGAAACATTATCTGGAAGTATATTTTGAAAAGATCTTATTTAAAATATTTTCTCGGGAATTAATTTCTAACATTTACTAATTTCCCTGCTTATCCTAAAAACAAAGAAAATGTATTTACATTTTTTACCATTTTCCTTCCAAAAAGAAATAAAAGATAAAAACCCAAAGGCAATAATATAAAGAAATCTTTCACTTTACCAAAAAATACAACATTGTTTCTTTTATGTATATAGCTTTTCCTGTTCACTGCAAATATATTCTGAAATATATAAAAGTGTTTTTACATTCTATCTAATGGACCAGACACATGTTCATTGCAAGTGAAATATTCATCTGCTTGGGGGAATCTCAATTCTTGCTTTGTCCTATAGCAAAGGAAAGTTATCTCTGAAAAAAAATTCTGTATCTAACAGTTTTCTGAGTCATATTCTATTTCTATCAACTGTCAATGAACAACTTTAAACTGGTAGTTATAAAGAGTCTAGAAAATTTTTCAAAACTTAAGATATAAGGGGCCATGTATGAAATATGATATGTCAAGAGCTTTGTAATGTTGTGAACAACCAATAAAAAAAAAAAAAAAAAAGATATAAGGGGCCAGAATATAACTCAGTGAAAGAGTATGCCCAAAGCCCTGCGTCCAATCCATGGCACCACAGAACAACAAAAAAGGCACCAAAAAGAAGAAGGAAAAAAAGAAAGAAATTCACTGTGTTGGTTTCTATTATAGTCTGAAATAACTGTGTTTTCTTTTTAGTGTTTCAGGAATAATTCTGAAAATCAAAAGTTTTATAGCTCCAGTCAATGCCCCCCAGTCCTTCTCTATTAGAAAATCAGCATCTAACACCTATATATCCACCTGCACAACCAATCAGGTATCCACCTTCTTCTTCAAAAGTGAATTTAAGGTAAGAAAGGATCTAATTATGTGCCAAGAAAAAAGAAGATGTTCTTTGCCTATTTTTTCTCCATTAGGCTAAATAAATAAATAAATAAATAAATAAATCATTTTTATGCATTCAAAACTGAAACTCCTTTTGGCCCACCCTCAAGTTCCTGAACGTTTCAGCTACTCACCAAGACACCATGTATTTAGAAAAGTAAAGATGAAAACGTGTGTTTTCACTACAGACACTAGGAGTTAAGCTAAAACCGAGAATATATTTTTATGAAGATATTACTCACAAATCATTAAGAGATGTCCCGAAATGTTTGCACTGTTTACATTAGTAAAAATAAATTTAGAATTTTCTAGTTCGTGAGAAAATGTAAAATGACATCATGATTAATTTTTTTAAAAAGCAAAAATTTATAGGAGAAACTAGAATCCTGCAAATATTCTCTGAAGATATGATCAACTTTCATTTAAATGAGTTGAATAATCACTCTAATTAGAAATCAGAGTTTTAGCCCATTTCAAGTATGAGATCTTCAGAGTATTGTTAAGCATACGACAAATATGCTAAAGTCAGTTTGGGAGTTTGTAAAGAAAAACTCTGATGGGGAACCAGTACTATTAACAGACCTCAAGTGAACTGGCTTAGCTGGAACAATAAATCACCATCATCTCTCAACTCAGAGACAATCTACTTGGGAACCTAACCATAGGAGACAGGTTCCCACACTCCAAGACAAAAATCAATATTAACAAAAACAAAACCAATCTGTAGTAACTTAAGACTATGGTGTTAAACTGCACTCCCATGAACACCTCAGATTTGGCAAGCCAGCAACTTCTCTACTACATTTCAAATTTTAATGTAAAGTTGTCTCAAGAAAAGGATGACAAAATTTTGAAAACAAATAATTTATACTACATAAAAGAGTATAAGACTTGCAAAGCATAAATTTTAGTAAAATAATCTCATACTTAAACTAATATACAGAGACTTCTCATTAAAGGACTCCCCTGCCTCTTGGATATTAGGGCCCTACGATCACACCTGTATTAACTCAAGTTTAATGGCACATACCCTGGCATAAGAGAATTCTAATGAAAGCAATGCCTTACATATTTAAGGTGTAGTTCCTTTTATAACCACTCAGATGAAAACAGAAAAACTAATTATAAAAAGAATACTATTTATCATCCATTAAATAACATATGTATTTAAAATTTAAAAGTATAACAAAATCTCATTTAAAACCCTGCTGAGACAAGACAGGAATTGCAACAGTACTGGGCTGGGGTTGGAGCTCAGTGGTGGATCGCTTGCCTCACACATGTGAGCCACTGGGTTCACTCCTCAGCACCACATATAAATAAAATAAAGGTATTGTGTCCATCTAGAATTAAGAATATTTTAAAAAGTAAAAGAAAACAGTACTATGATTTAACAAAAATGATCCTATGCTATAATGACATAGACATTTGGAGAATTTATTTTATATATTAAGATACGTGCCCAAAATGATCCATTTCTACATGGGTCTACTCATCTGTAACAAAATTAATGGTAAAGAGGTAACCCAAATAGGAGTCAGAAAATGTGGACTTGGACTCTCAATTCTGTTCTGTTCTTGGGCAAATCAAACTTATTGGCCCTACCTTCTCATATACAAAATGAGGTCAACACACCATATAATCATAATGTTCAAAGTCACTTTGAGTTATTGAAAAACAGATAACTAAGCAGAACTCCAGACTAAAATAAAATCCTATTTTTAAACTTTTAATATCTCAGCTGCATTATCTCCCTAGCCACATTCAGTAAGAATAGGTGTAAAGAAAATAGCTGTAATGAAAAAAAAAATTGTTTTCAAAGCAAATCTGGTTCCCACCCAGAAAGAACCCTTTCTCCCTGACTTCCCTACCACCCACTGGTTTCCCCATTCTGTCCAAACCAAACTAACACCTCAAGAACAAAATTCTGGTTCTAACACAATGACAGGATAGTCTCTCTGACAACACAGCTCAACTCTGGAGTGATGCTAACTTCTTACACTGAGAACTTCATAAGGAGACAAAAAACTAAAAGCCATGTTAATCCTATGTAATGGACAGACAGTAGCTGGGTCATGAGAACACAGCACAAAACAAGATCAGTGGGATGCGCTCTTAAGAAAGGCCTTTGATTTTAATCCCCCAAGGATTAAAATTCCCTTAGTCTGTAAGATACATTTAGTTTTCTGAAAGCAGTAAAAGCACTTTTTAACTTTTAGAATTTATTTTAGTTTACAGAATAAACATAACAATAGCTTCTTGTGTATTGTGCCTCTACAATGTTCTAAGAATTATGTTAAATAACTGACACAAATGATTTCTCTCTCACACATAATCCATAGTAAAAGCTAACAAAAATACTGCAAACTGCTCTCCTTCCACTGCCCCTACACTTCCTGCATTCCAGGTCACATTATCCTGACATACAAGAGTAAAGGTTAAAAAAAACAGGGGCTGGGGATGTGGCTCAAGGGGTAACACACTCGCCTGGCATGCGCGGGGCGCTGGGTTCGATCCTCAGAACCACATAAAAATAAAATAAAGATGTTGTTTTCGCCAAAAACTGAAAAATAAATATTAAAAAATACTCTCTCTCTTAAAAAAATACATAATATGTAATAAAAAATGATGAACTTTGCTCATATATTAAGTTTATTGACTAAGGTAAGCTCCATGAGATAGTGGAGAGATTTTTGTTTCGTTCACTGATATTTCCCATATACACAAAACAGTTTAGCCCATAATCGATGCATAAATATTTGAACAAAATATTTTTCAAATATTTTCCCTCTCATTAAGTTGATTATCACCGTGATGGCTAACACACTACTTTTAATAGGATGCCAATCTTAGGCTACCGGAACTAATGTGAGTTTAACACTACAGTAGTATTAAGAAATTATTTTCCATTATGCCAATTATGAGGCAATTAAATCAAATATGTATGATAAAATAAAAAGTATTCCATATTTCCAAAAACTTATTAATTTGAATTTAATCAAAAGTTAAACTTACCTTTCCACAATCCATTCTGGTCGAATTACTTTTTCTCCCTTTAATTCTTTAATTTTGGCATTAGGAAGATTTGTGGCAATAATATGTGTTGTTTTGGATCGGGAATAATATACATGGTATTGACCTCCATGTAACATCATTAGCTTTCTCAATTCCTCAGCAGAAGGATCTGTAAAGTCAACATTAAAATACATTAAGAGTTTCATGTACGAGAAAGAAGAACACTAAGGTGAGTAATACCTTAAATACACCAACTTAAAGATCACTGGTTCACTTTCTCCTTGGCTTTTTTGCCATTAAACAAAGATAGGAGAAAAATCACAAAGTGATAAAGCTATTTGACCTTAGCACATCCTCTTCCTCTGGATACCAGAAACAGTCAACCAATACAAAAACATCTACTCTAAGAGATGCCTAAAAGAGCAAACAAGGATCTCAAGTCACACAGAAATTACAAATAACAATTTTTTAAATATTTTATCATATTTAACATATGTCCTTAATACTGGTATCTCGTTTTTTAAAAATCTTTTAACTCCTTCAGAATAATAAAAGAGTAATCAGATAAATTACTCATACTTACTATAAGTAGACTTACTGCAGGGCTTATAATAGACTTGGCTCTTATGAGGCTTAACAATTTTAGTTTTTATTTAAGAAAACACTTAAAAAGTCAATTAAATATGTATGACTGCACATATGGTACAACGCTACATGCTGTACAATCACAGAAATGTAAAGTTGTGCTGCAATTGTGTACAATGAATCAAAATGCATTCTGCTGTCATATATATCTAATTAAAATAAATTAAAATATAAAAAAATTTTAAAGTCAATTGAATAAGTTAATCTCATTCAATTCCATAATATAAAACCTCATCAAGGCCAAAAAATAAAATTCATTAATACAAACAAAAACTAAGAAACACCATTTTAAAAACTGTTTGAAATTATTTTATTCTGAGTAAAACTATAGCAAACATCTTAAACATCCAAAACTTTTAAGAAATACAAAATCAATATGATGTATGCTTTCCCATAAAAAAGAAATATGATTAACTAAAGTGATGTTGTATCCTACATTGCTGTATCATGTTAAACCATTTTCACTTTTCTGATTCTTTCACCTATCATCTTAATGAATGCTCTAAATCACACCTTCCCTAACAACTGTACCCGAGGGAAGTTTCCAAAGGAGCCTTATGTATCTGCCTTGTTATTCAACAACAGTTTTCCTTAAGCCCAAGCAATGTATGTCCAAGTGTTTAAATGTTTTTATAACGACACCTCTCTAATTAGGTTTCAGTCTTCTGTAGAAAGAAGAGGGAGTGTGGGGAACAAACTAATAGCATGTATATATGTGTGTGTGTGTGTGTGTGTGCGCGCGCCAGGTTTGTCTAATTATTGATAAATTCTTGAAGCACAGTATTCATTTCATGCTTTTTACATGTACTGGCAATGTCCAACAGAAATGAAATTCACAATGCACAATATATAATTTAAAAATTTCTTGAGCCTCATTAAAAACATTTTTAAAAAGCCAGGCATGGTAGTGCATGCCTATAATTCCAACAACTCAGGAGGCTGAGGCAGGAGTATTACAAGTCTGAAGCCAGCTTGGGAAATTAGCAAGACCCTGTTTCAAAATGAAAAATTAAAAGGCACTAGGGATGTAGTTCAGTGGATTTTAAAAAAAGTGAAATTAATATTAGTAATATTTTATTTAATCTATTAGATCCAAAATACTATTTTGGATATAATCGATATATAAAATTGAGATTTACATTCTTTTTTATATTAAATCTCCAGAATATAGTAGAAATTTTATATTTAAAACACTCCTTACTTTAAATTTTATATTTAAACCACTTCTCCAGTGCTCAACACATGTGGAGAATTAAAATTATACTTCTGAATAAAATGAATTCAAAATTCACAATGGAAGATTTTTAAAGATCCCCAAAACTAAATAATAGTTATCATTTAGTTTATAAATCTATATAAAATGGTGGTGTGAAACAACTAGACAGACGGGAATCTACCACTTACTTACTTTCTCTAAATTAAAGCAAAGATTCAAGAACTTAAGTGACCTTATAAAATGACAAATAAAAAATACTAAATTAAAGGCTAGAGTACAGTACAATAGGAACCCCAAATCCAGTAAGAAGCACAAAAATCTAAAAAATCATTTTTGCAAGTTAATCTCTGACTTTCCTAAACTAATTCCAATCCTATTAACCCATGTGGTTCCACATCCTATGTGAACCTCCTATGAAAACTTAAATACAATATATATATTTTTTATAACTTCATAATTATAATTAGATATTAATATGATGATAAATAAGCTCTAAACTATTACTTCCAACATTATTTGTTATTTTAATGCACCTGTGTCAACTCTGTTGAAATATTCACAGAAATGAAAACTTGGGGCTTAACAGGATTTAAGTTATTTAAGTAGAAAATAGCTAGCTATCCTCTATTTAGTTAGTCAAAAGATAAGTCAGGAACCCACTAACTTTGCATACACATACTCTTAAAGCACTCTTCCCTCTACCACTTGAAATAAAATCTTTGAAAACTAATTAAATTTGGAACTGGAAAACCTGGAGAGTTCATTGTTCTTGCACTGCATGAAGACACACAGCCTATCTGAAGCTCAAGTTTGAAAGCTCTTGCAAATTCTTCAGCATGAAGTGAACCATAAAAACCAATCTAATTAAAAGGTGAAATCAGGGCTGGGGATGTGGCTCAAGCCGTAGCGTGCTTGCCTGGCATGCACGGGACACTGGGTTCGATTCTCAGCACCACATACAAACAAAGATGTTGTGTTCGCCGAAAACTACAAAATAAATATTAAAAAATTTAAAAAAAAAAAGGTGAAATCACTTAAACTATGTCATCAGACTGACCCAACTTTAATCCTGACTTTGGCTTTCACACCCTTTAGCTGTTTCGGCTTTTTTCTTTCTTACAAATAACAAATAAAAGAGTAACAATGATCTAAGTCTGGCACATAGGAAGCCCTCAATATGAAAGCTGCTGTACAACATGATGACATTAGAACTCCTTTCAAGTAATGTATATAATTTGAGGGTCCTGACCTGGACCCTTATAAAAACAGAGGTGGGGGAAGACGATATATAGACTACCATGTGGTAGCCCTAACTTTCAAAAAAAAAAAAAAAAAAACTGCTGACAGTGTACTAAGGACAGTGGCTAGGGATTACTCTAAAAGACATATCCTGGCATGGTATCTTCCAGCATACCTAGTAGTTGGTGGCTGCTCTTATTTTGAGATTTAAAAACTTTTTCAAAATAGGGGCTATCACTCAGCAGTAGGGCATCTACCTACCATGCACATGGCCCTGGGTTTAATCCCTAGCAAAACACACACACACACACACACACACACACACACACACTTTCTCTCTCAAAACACACACATACACACACACACACACACACACACACACACACACACACATTCTCTCTCTCAAAACAGTATTTCTTTCTGGTTCTAATTCTTCAGTAGTAAAGCATGCTCCCATCTTACAACCTCAAAACAATATAAACAAATAGCTATGAAGGTTTACATAATAAATTCATTTTTTATATGTAAGATGCTCCTTTAATTCATCAAATGTGGAGTTAATTACAAAAAAAATATTTGGAAGATAGTGTCCAAAATCATGAAATCTGTATGCACTGTGTGACATACTGCCTGCAGCAGATAATTTTCTTCATAGCACTGGTAATTTGAAATTACCTTCTCTATTTGTTTACTTTATTGTCAATTCCCCCCTGTAACATATGCTCCTTGTGGACAGGAATGTTCCCTGTCTTGTTTTCATATCCTTTACACAAAGCAGATGTGCAGTAAGTATGTGTTGAATTAATTGACAACCTCAATGCATCACAGGCTCCCTCCTGGAGTCCACCTCTCTAGCACACATGGAATGCATGTGGCAGCAATACTTCCTTCCACACACATACCACTCATTTACTAAGATGACAGACACCAAAGCAAGATGAAGGGCGTTCAAATTCTAGCTCTGGCACTAGTTAGTTATGTGGACCCCAAGAAAGTTTCTTATTTTCACAGAGCCTCAGTTTCCTCATATGTAGAACAGGGATAACAACAGAGGGCTGTTGTGGAGACTAAATGAATTAAAATTTATAAATGACTGAGAAAAGTACCTTGAACAGAAAAAAAAATTATGTCAGCTATTACCAATGTTATTAGTATTAACATTACCATTTCTTATCCCAAAGCAGGAAGGAAGCAGCATCAGGTGAGGCTGCTCCACCCATAAAATTTTTCCAACTCACAATTCCTCCTAACAAATCTTTCTCTATTGCTCACCCTTCAGTAAGTTTTCATTTAAGAATGTCCTTAATGTATGGCAAGGAATAAGAATAGAAAATGAAAAAACAAAAATAGACTAAGGGAAATTCAACCCTCCATCTTTACAATCAATGTCACACCCCAGGGAGTGTCAGAACTAAAAGAGCTTTTCAGAAGTCTAATGACCATTTCATTTCCCACAGCAGTACACACAACCTAATGAAAGTAAACAGACTGAACCAATTCAAATAGTTAGCAGATAAAATTAACATCCCTAAACCCTCATTACACATCCTTCTGAACATATTACTTTTAAATTAATAAGAGTATGCAAATGACAATATTCCAGCCAACAAAATCATTACCCACAAATCTTTTAGTGAGGACCTTAAATAAATAAAACAGTGTTTCTGAGGCTCATGGCTTCATAGGTGACTTTACCAATAGAAAAAAGTAAAGTGTTGGTTCGAATGAGGTTTTTAAGGAACATGTGCCAAAGAGCTATTTCCTTAAAGTTCTACTAAGGTTTTAAATAACAAATTATTATTCATTCAATGTCCCTGATATAAGTTTTTATAAATAGCATTAATTTTAGGCCGATTAATTTTGAGTACTGGAACCCTTTCAAAATCAATGTTCATTGTTGTATTCTATGCATAGTGTAAAGATCAGAAATACAAAAACAACAACAAAAAAAAAAAAAAAGCCTGGAAATATCTGAATGCTTTAACATTGCATTCTATACTATAGTTTACTCCTGACAATCCTACCAAGTAATATAATCCCCATTTCAAAGAAAAACAAATCAGATTGGTGAAATGAAGTTAACTTTCCAAAATCACATGCAGCTACGAAAATGGCCAAAATTCAGATTCAGGTCCAGTCTTGTGAAAGTCTTATTCAAACAACATTTTTTTTTCTTTTTCTTTTTGGTACAGTGCTGGGAATCCAATCAAAACCAAAGTCTAGAGCGTGGTAGGCAAGTGTTCCACCACTGCGCCACTCCCCAGCCCTTGCTCAACCTTAACAGGTGGCAATCCTAGAATGAGAAATTGGTTTCCAGGTGCAGGTTAACACTGAAAAGTCATGTGATCTTGGGCAACTCAACTCACCTCACTTAGCCTCATTTCCTCATTTGCAAAATGAGAGACTAAACTAGATGAAAACAAAGGTCCCTTATAAAACTGTTACATGATTCCACACACTAAAATCATTATCTCCAGCACATAAAATCTGAAGATTTCTTCTGGTGACAATCACATTCATGTGTTCAGAAAACATTAATGTATGGTTGTAAGTTTTCAAACAAATCCCTGTCACTTGAATTGTACATCTGTTACATATGCATATTCTTATTTCTTTTTGCAAGTTGTGCCAAAGTATTTTCCCACCCACCTGCCTTTTTTTTTTTTACAAACTTCAACGTGCCAAAGTCGTTAAGACCTGGATTTTATCCACATATTCTGGTTATCTTGTGGTTAACACAAGATAACCAGAACATCTCTTTTCCCTAACTGTCCCAATCCCACCAATAATACAGTGGTGCAATTACTGTCCACTATATATAAAGCGTTGTCTCACTTGAGCTTTCACAAAAATAAACAGATCCCCAGTCTATCTTCTAGAGATTATTATACTTCAGTAGGCCTAGAATGTGGCCCATTTCATATTAAAAAGTAAATATTTAAGACGACTGTGTTAAATTAGCATGTGACTGAAAACATTTCAACATTCAGATGTACAAATACAAAAACATTTTACTTATTTGCCCAGTCAACTAATATTTATTGAGCATCTACAGTGTATTAGGTAAAGTTCCAGGCACAGGATACAGCAATCAACAAGATTCAAGTCTGTGCTCCAGGATATTTGTATTTCATGGCCAGACAAAATAACAGGTCAGAAAAATAATATCAGTTCTGTTACAGATAAATGTAATAAAGAGAAATAAAGTTGGATTAGGGGTTAGAGAGCAACTAGAGAGCAATGGAAACCAATTTTGGATAAAGGCAGTCTGAAAAGGAAGGTCTCTTTAAAGAGGTATTTAGCACAGTCTGCATGATGAAGATCTGAAGAAACAAACGGAACAACAAACCAGGTGCAGCGGCCCATCCTGCAGTGGTTCAGGAGACTGAGGTGGTAGGATCCCAAGTTTGAGGCCAGCCTCAGCAACTTAGCAAAACCCTAAGCAATTTGACAAAGTCCTGTCTCAAAATTTAAATAAAAAGGGCTGATGATGTAACCAAGTGTTAAAGCATCCCTAGGTTCAATACTAGTTTATGAAGAAAAAGAAAAGCAAATTTAAGGTTCTGAGATTGGTTAAGAATTTGGGGATACAGAAAAAGATGCATTGAATCCCACCAAAAAGTGGCCATCATGCAGGAAACACACATGAACCACCAGAATGCAAAACAAGCAAATGGTAAGCAATCCAGACCACATCCTTGGCTCAAGTGTTTGCACCCAAAAAGTAATACGATGAGAGGGCAATGAGCATGCATAGGGAAAACTGCAACTGGCTCTAGCTACTGTACGTCCATAAATATTAACAGACCAGACCAAGGGGAAGCTGCTTTTTGCTCAAGGCGGTCCACTTTCTCTACTGAAAACACAGGTTTAAAATAAATGTTTCTAGCAGTGATGATATTAACATTTACATCTATGAACTGACTTAGGGAAAGAGGCAAAAACTGATTTAATCTGGGTCTTCATAGATGCACTGCATTACTAATTTACAGAAATTGGAAGAAAAGAATCTTTTCATCAGAGCAAAGTAAAAAGACAAATCTAGAAAATCAAAGTAAACCTAAGAATTTGCAAGTGAAAATGCAGGTTAAGGACTAGGACTAGAATGCCTCAACCCATTTATCCAAGACCCAGCTTAAAAATTCAGTTGCTTTATTGAAGGAGATTCACTAAGTCTCCCACAAGCAACTGCTTCCGTTTTCCTCTGTTCATCTCTATTCTAATTCACAGAGATTATTTATAAGTCACAAAATCCATGTTCTCTATCAACTGCCTCTTTTCACACATCTTCCCACACAAGTAGCATCCAAAATATGTTTGCTTAGTCAATTAAAGTAGAATAAATGTGATGGAAGGTTTATTAATTGGAAAATTCAACATAGTAAAGATGCTAATTCTCCCCCAAATGAACTACAGTTTAATTTAATTACTATCAAACCCTAGCAAGGTACACAATAGAATTTTATCATTTATTCTAAAATACATATGGAAAGGCACAGGCCTTATAATAGCAAAAATAATCTTGACAAAAGAAGTAGTAACTGAGAGACGTGGTTCTACACCATCATAAAGCTTACTTACAAGAGCAGTGTGGTACTGATAAAGTGGAACAGTGGAAACAGTGGAACAGAGTAGGAAACTCAGAAAAAGGTTCCACTCAGATATACCCAAATGATTTTTTAACAAAGGTACAAAAGTAATCAAGGGCTGGGGTTGTAGCTCAGTGGTAGAGAGCTTGCCTAGCATGTGTGAGGCACTGGGTTCGATTCTCAGCACCACATATAAATAAAATAAAGGTACGTTGACAACTAAAAAAGTATTTAAAAGAAAAAAGTAATTCAAGGGAGGAAGGATAGCCATTTCAACAAAGGGTTTTGAGTCAAGGGGACATTCATGGAGGGGAAAAAAAACCTAATCCAAATCTCAAAACAAATGTAAAACATAAAACTTAAAAAAGTTTTTACAAAAAACAAAAACAAACAAACAAAAAACTCCTGTGTGTGCACACACGCACACACCCAGAGAAAAATCTTTAGAGTCTGGCACTAAGCTATGTTTTTAGATCTGAAAGCACAGTCTGTAAAAATGGATAAATTACACCTTGTAAAATAAAAAAAGTTCATGCTCTGCAAAAAATCAAGATGATGAAAGAGCTGGGTATGGTGGCACATCCCTATAATCCCAGAAGCTGGGGAGGCTGAGGCAGGAGGACCTTGAATTCAAAGCCAGTCTCAGCAAAAGCAAGGAGCTAAGCAACTCAGTGAGACCCTGTCTCTAAATAAAATACAAAATAGGGCAGGGGATGAGACTCAGTGGTCGAGTGGCCCTGACTTCAAATCCCCAGTAACCACCCCTCACAAAAAGATTATGAAACAAGCTATAGCATGGGGAACAGAATGTACATACCACATATATGACAAAGAAATATAAATTATGTATTATATAAATATAAATTATATAAATTAAAACCACGATGAGATATCACTGCACACCTACTAAAATAGATAAAATAAAAAACAATGCTGGCAAGGATGCAAAGAAAATGCATCACTCATACACTGCTGGTGGGAATATAAAACAGTAAACACTTCAGAAAAGTTTGTTATCTTACAAAAACTAAAGATGTCAAGTTTTACACAAACAGTTATAGCACAAAACAAAACAAAAAACAGGAACTAACCCAGATGTCCTTTAATGGGCAAATGGTTAACACTGCCATATAGTCATGCTATGGGATACAACTCAGCAATAGGAAAGAAAAAACAAGTTACACATCTAACAATTTTTATGAATCTCCAGAGACAAATGCTGAGTTAATTAAAAAAAAAAAAAGGTCAATCCCAAAAGTTTACATACTATAGTTTCTATTTATACAACATCATTATATGTTGAACAAATGACAAATGACGAAATATAGAAATGGAGACCAGATTACTGGTTGTAATAAATTAAGATAATGACAAGCACAGAAAGGGAATTGGGCATGGCTATAAAAGGGCAACATAAAATATTCTTCATTTTTTTTTTTGTAATTGTAGATGGACAGCATTATTTTATTTATTTTTTTAATGTGGTGCTTAGGATTGAACCCAGTATCTCACATGTGCTAGGCAAGTACTCTACCACTGAGCTATAACCCAGCCACACATAAAGTACTCCTGATGGAAATATTGACTCTTCTCAATGTCAATTTCCTGGTTGTGACACTGTACTATTGCCTATTACCATTGGGGAAACTGGGTGAAGGGTTCACAGTATCTTTCTATATTTATTTCTCACATTTGCCTATGAATCTACCATATTTTTTTAAAGTTCAATTAATAAATAATCCTGTACCAAAGAAGCATATAAATCTATAATTATTTTTAAAAAGTCTTAAAAATAATTCTATGACAAAGAAGTTAACCTTAATAAGGAGCAAATGCTTTGAGGAGAAAAAAAAGAATGGGCTCACAGAAGCAGAGGCAGAAGCAGAGGGATCTCCTAAGTTCAAGTTCAAAGCTAACTGGATTGGGAGTAAAAGGGCCTATGAAAAAGGCCTGGTGGCAGAATTAGGAGTTTTAAGGGAATCAAGAAAATTCAGAATATTAGTTAAGGTCTGTGAAGAGATGGCTAAGAATCAACAAAAATACAATGTCTTATCTTACTTCATCTTATGCATTACTCTTTTTACTTTCTAATTCACTACATAAAAGTTGCTATTTCATAAATTCTTAATAAAAAGAATTCTTATGAATTGTTAATTCTGTTTAAAAGTTGTGAAATATTCACTAACACTGAAACTTTTTCTAAAAGGAAAGTTATTTTAAATCACAACTTGAGTATCACCATAAAATTCAGCACAAGTTTACCTACTGAATTATAACATAATATTTTTAAAAGGGATAAAGGAAAGGGAGAATAATGATGAATCCAAATAGAAAATATCTTACAAGTCACACAAAAATCAGTCATAAAGTAGAATCAGAATTCCAGTTTTCCAAACAAGAAAGTAATGACTGCAATATTTTTCTCCCTTACACAAAGCATCTCCTTCCTCTTATGTGAATAAGGGTATCCCTCATGAATTGAGGACTTCTGTAACTGGCTCATGTGATGCATAATATTTTGTTTACTCGTTTATTTATTATTTTTGGAACTAAACTGGAGCTGAAGCTGGCGCCTCACACATACTAGGCAAATACTGATCTACATCCCCAGTCTTTTTTGAGACCAGGTCTCTCTAAATTGCCCAGGCTGGCCTCAAACTTGTAATCCTCCCACCTCAAACTCCCAGGCAGCTGGAATTATAGGCACATGCCACCATGCCCACTGCTTTTATTATAATTTTAACTATTTTATGGTGCATATAATGAAAATCAATAAACCTCAAATTTGCCAATATTTTCAAGAAAAAAAGAAAATTCCTGAATGTGACTGAAACTTCCTGAAACTTCCCAAATTTGCACCAGCATAACGGTCTTAGATGAAACTCATTGTTAATGAAGCCTAACAAAACTCCTAATTACAACCAATACACACTACCCTTACTAAATGAAGCAAATGCATCAATTCATTAATACTTTAATTTAGCAAATTTAGATACAGTCACTGCAGAAGCATCAAGGATACAACAGGGATAAAAATATAGCTCTTGCTCTTGTCTAGTAAACAGGCAACTAAAGTAAGGCCTAATAATGGTAAGTAAGATACAGACACACAAGGAGCCACAGCTCCAGAAGAAACTATGAAATCACTTAAAGTATATGAAGACAATCAGATAACCAAGGGAAAAAGATACAGGTATTAGCCAACTGAAAAGCAGAGAGGGAAAAATAAAACACATGAACAAAACTATTTTCAGCCATTCACTTAAAATTAAAAAAAAATATTTATTCATTCATTCTCTCTCTCTCTCTCTCTCTATCTCTCCAGTGATCGTAAGATGACAATTCCCTAAGAAAATGAAGAAAAAACTTGAGGAATAAAACCTGATAATTAATAGCCAAGTGCTACCTGACTTTACAGATTGGAAAAAGATAAATCTAAACCAGCTATATGGTAGCCAAAAGAGAAGCTGCTTGGTGCCAGTAAAATCAATAGAAATTCATGAAATACAGGTACTTGGCACTTCCAAAAGTAGTTGTGTGAATAAGTCTTAAAACAGGAAATTGATGGCTTAAACTACTTAAGGGACAAATTAGAACTCCCAGATTTCTTCCCCCACTCACAAAGACTACCAAACTCCTCCAGATACCAGTCTCAATAACAATAGAAACAGATGATAGGAAAGGAGATGAAAAAAGATAGAGAGATTAAGTGAAATTTTACTTCCTAAACCCTAAGAATTCTGGTACTTTCCTCTCCGCTCTTGACAACCAAAATGTTGGCAGGTAGGTTTATATTTTTCTCCTGGCAAGAGAACAAGAGATTCTTCTCTGGGAAATCATAGACTCAAAGAGGGTCAATGAATAATCACATTTGGAGATTTCCCAAGGAAATCGGTCCTGTCAGACTCCCCTATATGCACCTTGCAGTTGTCAAGCCCACCCATATGCAATGAGTCCCCAGTCTGCTGTTTAAGCAAGACACCTACTATTCTTCACTTTAAACCTCATTTAACTATGTACTTTGATAAAATTAAAGGTGGGATGGAAAGGGGTAGAGAAGGAGTAATATCTAAATAAGGACTTTTTTTAATCATTTAAAAATAATTTTCATATACATGACAAATAATTAAAAGAAGAAAATTTGAAACAAAATATATTCTCAAGCCTAAAAAAGTACATGTCAAAATAGGTACCAAACAATAAAAAGTACTCAACCTGTATATCCATTAACATAGATGGCAACTCCACTAAAAATAGTAGATGATGTCCCATCCTTCTGTAAAGCAGCATCTGTTCGAAACTGTTCCTCCAATTTTTGGACCTTGGCAGCCATATACCCACCCTAGAATTATAGAAAGATAAAACAATTACAAAGGTTATATTTTCTCCCTCCACTCCCCACTCAAGAAACTTAAATTTTAAAAATAATAAGACAACCTTATTCTGTGCTAGTTACTAGGATAAAATGATGACATCCTAAACCTGAACCACACAGCAAGGTAAAAAACAGGTAGATCAAATAAAACTCTTCCCTCTGTCAACTCAATTTTAATATTAATAACCTTATTACACTCTTATGATATTACTTTTAAAAGGAAAAAGTCAACCATAATAAATTTAATGTCATAAAATTTTTTGTGACATTAAATTTATCATATTTATACTGTTCTTATTTACATATACAATTGATTGAGTTAAACCAAAGTTTAAAACAATCAGATATTTAACAAGTGGTCTAAGAGCAAATTTTTAGAGTGCCTTCTACTATTTCTATATAAGAAGCATAAGATGAATCAATTAAACAAACCAGCAGCCCTCTACACATGGGAATTAAGAATACAATGAATGATTCCATGGCTAAATTCTGGATCTAAGTAATCTACTTGACAGTAGCACTAATTCCACTAGGTAACTTCAACCTCAGAAAAATATCAAAAGCTATCACTTAAAACACAGTGATTTAAAATTTATGCCTTAAGCCACATTATAAGCTAAAAGAATGAAAAATATTTTTATTCTTTAAAACACACCCATTTTTCCCAGCCATCAATTTCAGCTCGCTTCCTCCATCCACCTCGCCTCATGGTGGAGCTTCTGTATTGGGGGGGGGGGGGGGGGACATCAATTTTATAACACAATGTACTCCTAATTATCATTTTATTTCAGTATTAAGAAAAATAAAAAATTAAAATAAATTCAAATGCTCAATTAATCCAATACCTAGTAAATTTTTTCCAAAATATATTATTCTTAGACTGCTTTACAAGTGAAATTTGTCCCTAAAACACCCTCCTAGAGTTTAACTACTGTAAATTTCAATTTTTATAGATAAATTTTTATGCATTCCTGAATAGGTATCTTAACGTTCACTCATATAAAAACATCATCATATGCAACAAACATGGCCACACTTATTAACTTGTTACCATTAATTAATAAAACATTTCCTTTCATCAACCATCGTGTAACAGCTTCAACTCCTGTCTTTGTTGTTACATAGTGGATACTTACAATTGTGCTCACAGTGTAATTCACCAATCTACAAAAAGCCCTAAAAGAAGTCGATTAAAACAATACGTCATAGAGGACATGATGCAGAAAGATTATCATGTATAATAATTGAGTACATCTGGCATTCTCCTTAAGGCAACACTTAGCCAGCCAACTATACTGTAAAAACCACCAGGATGACCAAATGATGGCCATCACAAGTGTTAGGCAGGCTTGACGTCTTGCAAGACACAAAATTATTTATGTCAAAATGGTACTAAATACAACTCCCTGTAAGGTCAAGTCTTTTAACTGAAATGGCCACACTGCATTAACCTTCACAAATTTAATATAACTTCTATTTAGGATTTTCTTCTAGTCACTGCATAGGTTTGTATCAATGGGTTACTATATGAAGCCTTAAACATTATCAAAGTGAGGCTCAGTTGATAGCACGTACAGAGGCCTGAGTTCAATCCTCAGCACCACAAAAAGTGCGTCAATTAATAAAAAAATTTGGAGGACTTTTAAAAATCGTTTTAAAAAATTATCAAAGTCATCAAATGAGCTTTGTTATGATTAATGAGAATTTTTTACTTAACACCACTTTAAAACATGATGAGAAAGACAAAGCATTTTCTTTCAAATACTCTTGTTCTTGGTATACTGTGGGGTTTAGTTTCTCTTTACTGGCACATAGAAATAATTCTCAAAGAGTTAAGTCCCAGCAGAGGATAATATAAATGTTTTAGGGGCATTTGCAAAATGCTCTGAAAATAGAAGGTAAACTGATTAACTCTTTGGAGAGAACTTTAAAAGTTTGCTATATGCAGGAGCATAGAAACCTGATGTGTTCAATATCAAGTCCCAGAAGTGCCATATTTTCTGTTAAATATTTCTTCTTTGCCTAGGCTCCCCCAACAAAGTCTTCACCCCTTATTTTAAGGGAGTTTAAGAAATGTTTTAAAACATTTCTTAACTTCACATAAACTCTGAATCCATATGCCTAGTCTTACAAGTCAAGAGCTTGGGAGTTCTGGCCAAGGATGCAAACTCACAATAATAAAACTATTAAACTACTAATTTTAAAGGTAAATCAAATAACAAAATATATTTTAAAAGCTTAATCCATTTGCTCAATCATTTAAGTGTCCCACTTATTAAGTTCTACTATAGTCCCACTGCAAAAGGCCAATAAGAGGGCTAGGTTTAGCTCAGTGATGGAGCGCTTGCCTTACACGTATGAGGCACTAGGTTAGATCCTCAGGACTATATAAAAATAAATAAATAAAACAAAGGTATTGAGTCCATTTACAACAAAAATATATACTTTTTTAAAAAGCCAATAAGAAAATCCTTACTGATGGTTTTAGAATAGACAAGTATAAAACAAATCTGAATGCAGAACTTTATATATAAATTGTTTTTTAAAAACTTGCCTCCAGATATAGAAGGCCTAGGGAAAGTAGAAATTACTGGCCAAGAATCACAAGAGAACAAAATCTACAAAGAAAATATATCAACTCAGTTCTCCTCCCCAAAGCAGGATCACTTTTCCCTCTGAAGGTATTCACCAGTTCTCAAGGAGTGTCTGAAAGGCTGGGCAATGTTTTTGACAATCATGGTGCTAAGAGAATAAGAACTGGAATTGAAGCATCTTCCAAGGATACACATGTATCTCCCTGCTTGGGATTAGGGCCCTGGGTGGAAAAATAAACTGAAAGTAAACTGATTACAACTTTGCAGAAACTGAATCCTACCTTACATTATTTCTACTCTGAAAATAGTTAAGGTGCTCCTGGATTGCTAAAACTTCAAAACAACTAGAAGAAGCAAATGTAAATCCACTATGGATGATAACAACGTCCTAAACTTCACATATTTCTACAATCAATTTTGCAAATAACATATAAAGTCTGTGACACAAAGTACAAGTAAAAACAGAATAATAAAATCACAGACCTAGAAATACTGAATTTAACACAAACTTTAACCAGCATAATTACTATATTAAAGGAGATTAAAAAAAAAAAAAAAGTTCTAAACTTTAACCAAAAAATAAATGAGCACAAGGCAAGGAAATACAAGTCCTACAAATAAACTCAAACGCAAGATTTTCAGCAAGACAGGATGAGGCACCCTGGAGCGCAAAGCAAACTACATGATTCAGCTCCACAATGCTGGGAAACAATGCTACTTAGAGGACAAATTTTAGCATGCAGCAAAGCCACCATCTGACCACCTCAAGTGTAAGGCCAAATAAAAGCAAGATGTTGCAACAGGAAACAAACCACCCTATGTTTATCAACACTTCTGTTAATACATACAATTCATACTTCACCGAGACCCACATGCACCTCCTTTCAGATACTCAAAACATTATGTTGCAAACATTTAAAATACACTATGTATAAAATTGTCATTAATCCTGTAAATGATAGGTAGTCAGACAATAAATACTTCCTGAGTAAAGAAAGTAAACTTACAGGTAACCTATAAAGCACAGTAACAGAAATACATCCCAAATATATGGTTGCCCAATACATCAATATTTGAAAAGATCCTGAGTTTTTAATTTTAGCTTTTATTTCTCTTAATAACATTTTTCGAAATATTCACACTCAAATATTTACTAAATCTACTCATCAATCACTGATACCTCTCCCCCAAAATGTGGTAACACAGGTACAACAGCAAGTAACACACCTTCAACGCTAACGCTAACGAGAACCACACAATAGATGGGAATTAATGGCAAATCATCCAGAGAGCTGCTTATATAATGTAAAATCAGGAAGGAGCAAATGTAAAACCCTGTCTTAACTGGGCATGATGGTGCACACCTGTAATCTCAGTGACTAGGCAGGCTGAGACAGAATTGCAAGTTTGGGGCCAGTCTCAGCAATTTAGTTTCAAAAAATAAATAAATAAAAAGTTTGAGGATTTTGGCTCACTGGTAGAGAGCCCCTGGTTTTAACTACCAGTACCCCAAAAACAAACAAATAAAAAGTGCCTATTCTTAGAAACTGTAATGTGTCAAGATGTAAAAGGCCTAAGTTCCTGCAAGCCAGTAAGGACCATCACAAAAAGAAAGTGGCTCTGCCAATGTCCCTAGAGATAAATTCAGAGAAACGTTCTTCCCTCTAGGTGACTGATATGATTCTTCAAATTAGACATTTCCCTAAAAGGGAGTAAGGCAATCAATCAGCATACTACTTGACAGAAATATGCCTCAGAAATAATGTGCTCCCTGTTTTTATTCTTGGTTTCAAGCAATGTTTTGAATTATGCCTTATTTACTAAATCTGCTCATTGAGAGGCAACCTCTTAGTATTGACAACTAACCAATTATCAAGATTAGACTTGTAAATAAATATCACATTCTTGTTTTCTGAGCCAACTCTTGCAGACTGGGTTCCCAAGCCAATTTCACAATGCTTGATGACCCTGGGGCAAGCGTTAAAGGATTCTAAACCTGTATTGTGCAACCTAAATAACCTACCATCTTCTCCTGATCCAGCAACATTAATAGATAATGCAGTTATGGATCTCCAAAAATTTGTTTAAAAATGGAAAATGAGTGAATTCATATATGTAATAGTATTCTTATTCCTAGCATATAGAGTATGTTCTCAATAAACATTAGCTACTATTCTAGGAATATACCTTGCTAGTTCAGAGTGAAAATCAAATTTTGAGACTACATATTTGAAAACTATGAAGTTTATTTAAATGAACATCCATGATCTATCTACAACATAACAAAAAGCAAAGATTTACTGACACAAGATCTGGGTTCAAACCCCAGTTCAAAGGACTACCTAGCTACGACACAGGGTAAGTCTAAAGCATTTGGCGTGACATCTCTTCATCTAAAAAAACAAGTATAAAGAATCAGCACTCAGAAGAATCCCTTAGGTGGCCATATATGAATATAAAGTGGATGTGGCGGAAAGAAACAGCAAGCAAGAAAGATTCTACTCCCTAAACCCTATTTAAGTAGACTTTTCTTTTTTTTTTTTTTTTTTTTTTTTAATGTTTTGGAAATCTGCCCAGGTAAGGCCAATTTTAAGGCAAATGGTAGAGCAGCTGTGTCTGTAAGAGCCAAGGATTTGAAATGCCTACAATGCAAGACTTCCTGACTTCTATTCTTTTAACAGGGATGTCCAAACTATAGGAAGTTTCTCATTAAGGACCGGATTATTTAAAATATAACAAGATTATTTATGTTTGCATTTTACCTAACTTTAGTTCATCGTTTGCTAGAGCACATTCTGTACATTTTAAGAGGCTGGTCAAATCCCACTAAAAAGACTATCATTCTGCCTTCTTTACTATGGCTATTGATGGATTTTAACATATACCAAGGAAATGAAGTTCATCATAAGGAGCCATCACTTTCATGCAAAAATGATGTTTTATGTATTTACAAAAGAATTATTAACACTTGAAGTACAAACAGTTCATCAGAAACAAGTAAAACTCACCCCATTTAGAGAGAAAATGCCCAAATATTCACCAGTATTAATCTGTTGGTTACATATTTGAAACTCTAAAGTCTACTGAATATTAAGATTAATGAAACCGCCTTTAAATTGCTTTTAATCAGTGTCATTACTATGGTCATCTATAAATGTATGGTGTTATCTTACCTTCATTTAATAGTTACATAAGACATATTTACTCTATGAAATTAATATGCAAATATGCAATGAATGAATGAAATGTGTACATTTTAAGTTGTGTAGCACAATTCATGAATGTGACAAGGACAGCAGCCTGTGGTTACTATCCTACTTTAGGCAAAGTTGAAATAAAATAAGCTTGCCTTTGGCTCTCTTCCATCTCTCAACATCTTTCTTTTTTTCCTCAAGGTTTATCTTAATTAGTTAGCTGTCAGTTCTCTGCCAATGTATTTACTGAACTGTAAGGTATGATGTCCCATGGACATCTATGTTTAAAAGGACTTCTGCATGACCATTCAATGAGAAAAGGACAATCTTTTCAATAAATGTGGTAGGAAAACTGGATATCACATGCAAAGGAAGTTGAACCCTTACCTTATACCATATACAAAATTAATTCCAAATGGATCAAAAACCTTAACATAAGAGCTAAAATTATAAAACTCTTAGAACTAAGAAAGCATTGATTTCTTGGCTATGACACCAAAAGCACAGGCAACAACAAAAAGTAGATAAATTGGACCCCATTAAAAATTTAAAACTTCTCTGTACATCAGAAGACCCAACAGGGGATCTGAGTGTGCTCAGTGATAGTGAGCACTGGCAAGTTTCTGGGTCAATTTCTGGCATCACAAAAAGGAGGGCAGAGGACAGAACAGTAAAAGGAAATGCTACAAAATGGGAGACAATATATGCAAATTTTATATCTGATAAGGGGTTGTATTTTTTTTTTAAAAAAATCTCTACAACTTAACATCAAAACTACACACATTGCCAATAAGCACTTGAAAGGATGTTCAACATAACTAATCACTATGCAAATTGAAAGCACAATGAATAGGATAGCTGCTATTAAAAAAAAAAAAGGAAAAGTATTGCCAAGGATGGAAAGGCACTGGGACCCCTTGTGCACTACTGGTGAAAATAAAATATGGTGTAGCTTCTATAGAAAATACTACAGCAGCACAGTATGGTGGCACATGTCTACCATCCCAGTTACACAGGAAGCCGAAACAGGAAAATCAAAAGTTTAAGGCCAGCCTGAACAACTCAGAAAGTTTCTGTCTCAAAATAATAATTTTTTAAAAAAAGTACTGAGGATGTAGCTTAGTGACAGAGCACCTGGGAATTCAATCCCGGAGGGAAGGAAGGAGGGAAGGAAGGAAGGAAGGAAACAAAATAGTACAGAAGTTGTTGAAAAATTAGGAATGGACTTATCATGATTATGAAATTTCACTTCTGAATATAGGCCCTAAAATAAAGTGTGAACACAAGCACATATTTATTTATTTCTAGTCCACATTCACACCTTAATTATTAACAAGAGCCAAAAGGCAGGAAAACTGAAGTGTCTGTTGATGGGAGAAATGGATAAGGAAAATGTAGCATATATCTAAAATGAAATATTTGGTCTTAAAAAGGAAGGAAATTCCAACACATGCTACAACATGAATGAACCATGAAGACGTAAGTCTAAGTGAAACAAGCCATTGTAAAAAGACAAATATGTATGACTCTATTCATGAGTTACTTTAAGCAGATAAATTCAGAGACAAAGTAGAATGGTGGTTGTAGGGAAGAGTTATTGTTCAATGGGTTAAGTTTCAGGCAAGGTGAAAGGGTTCTGATGATGAATCGTGGTGATGGTTGTAGGATAATGTGAATGTAACTAATCCACTAAAACGTACACTTAAAAACAGTTAAAACGGGGCTGGGGATGTGGCTTAGCAGTAGAGCGCTCACCCAGCATGTGCAAGACCCTGGGTTCGATCCTCTGTACCACATAAAAATAAAGGTATTGTGTCCAACTACAACTAAAAAATAAAACATTAAAAAAAACAGTCAAATGGTAAGTTTTATATCGTATCTACTTTACATAGATATAAAATTTTTTAAAATAATATTTAAAGGAGCAAAGGAAGTTTTTTTTTTTGTTTTTTGTTTTTTTAAATAGAACTTCTGAAGCTAGATACACTAGGATCACAGAAATGGGCAAAATACATGAAAGGGAGGTGGGGTGTAACCACTGTGTGGAGGCGGAGTGCAAAGCTCAGAAAGAGGCTACCTCTCCAAGCAATCTGTACTGCAGAACCTGGATCCTTTCTTGGAACTGTGGGCAGTGGGAGGCCAACTGCAAAAGGACCATGTGCTGTTCTTATGAGAAATTAAGTAAATGGGGTGCTAGACCACAGGCCTAAAAAAAAACTGACAATGCCTACTCCAATGCTCTTATTTGGTCCTTAAATGGTAAAGGCTTTGACCAGAGAAGCAGTTTTTTGTGTAACTTTCAGATCTAAAATAGCTGATTGGAGATTTTGTTTTGAGACCATCATTGTCTAAAGCTATAGTTTTCAGGCTGCTATTAGAAGAACACTATAGAAAATCCTGAATTTCATAACAGGGAAGTACAGCATTCTTTCAGACCCATGGCACACACTGTAGTCAGGTTTCCTCTCTGAAGGGACTCTCACCAAGCTAGTTAGGGAGGAAAAAAAAATCAGACACCTGAGTGCACTATGCCCTTGTAGCAATTTCCACAGAAGTACCTAACTTTAGTCTTTACACTTGATTTTTAGGTGTTCTAAAATCAAGGAAAAGTGTACGTTTTCTAAGAACAGTGTTGCATGCAAGAAGTATTTCATGTATTTAAGATACCTTTTAAAAAATATACAAAAATAAAAGTCCAAGATATTTACATTAGATTTTATTTCAAATCTAATAGAAACAACCATCTTTTACAATTTTTTCACCTTCAGTATACAGAAACATTTTTCTACTTCCAATTTTTCTGCTGCAATAAAACAACTCCTGAACTAGATGAGATACTCTATCTGTCTGATTGCTTTGTTTTGAGCCAGAATGTTGCCCAGGCAGGCCTAGAACTCCCGGGTTTAAGTGATCCTCATGCTCAACCTCTGGAGTAGCTGGAATTACAGGCATTGGTCACCACACACCACTGAGATCCATTTTGATCAACACCAAATAAACACAGAACTCAAAAAAAACTTTAGTCTAGGGCTGGGGCTGTAGCTCAGTGGTAAAGCACTTGCCTTGCATGTGTAAAGCACTGGGTTCTAATCTCAGCACCACATAATAAATAAAGATACAGTGTGTTCATCTATAACTAAAAAAACAAAAAACTTTAGTCTGTCAAATGAAGGTGACATAAAACACTATCCGAAAATTTTTTAAAAGGCTACAGTCTGATCTTTCTCTTTTTTGGGGGACCTTCTCTATTATTTGATCACTGATTTGTGTTTTATACATTTATTTTTTATGCTAAGTCTTGCTGGGTGTTTCTTTTCAAAATAGTTTTTCCCTGCTGTATTTATAAACTCAATTTATGTTTAGTATAGATTGTAATAAACAAAAACCAGTAAGGGGGAGGAAGAATTACCCATAATACACCATCTAAAAAATTCACCTGTTGACTATATTTCCTTCCTTTCGTGGTTTTTAAAATTTTTTAACATTTAAATCTAAAATTCTTTACACCACTAGAAATACCTCACATTCCCACAACGCTTTTTTCCAAAAAGCTATATCTAGAGTTTTGGGGTGTTTTTTTTTTTTTTTTTTTAACCAGGGATTGAACTCAGGGGCACTCAACCACTAAGCCACATCCCCAGCCCTATAGTTTATATAGCACTCTATAGGACAGGCAGGCCAAATATTATTTTGCACACAGTTGCTTTCTAGGGTAGAGAAGTTAAAATGTTTGATATGCTGAAGTAGCAGTTTGTGGTTCAAAATGATACATCTTGAAAACAAGGAAGGTTTCCAAATTTTCAAGGGAGAAAATCACAATGGTATCACCAGGAACTGCTTAAAACGTGAATAAAAACACTCCTACTGAATTGAACTCACTGGCTACCATGAGCTGAGCAGTTTTCTTCCACCATACGCTTCCACCATGATGTTATGCCTCGTCCAAAGTCCAGAGCAATAGTCAGTAGGGCGTAGACTGGGACCACTGAAACCTTGAGCCAGAATAAACTTTTCTCCCCTCTAAGTCATTCTTGTTAGGTATTTTGATCACAACAAAAAGCTAATACACCTACCTAACAGTCCAGACCACCCAAAAAGGAAACACAATCTTGTTTAATATTTCCCAATCTAGAGGAAGTCTGGCCCATTTGGAACATAGTCTACCTTATTATGCCCCCAATAAAAAAACAAAAACAAAACAAAGCACTTCTCACTCTCAAGATAGCCCACATTCTGCTCTGAGAATGTACACCTTCACATGCCTTGATCAGAATTGTGAGTGGCCTGGAAATCCTAGAGCTTGTGACTGATAACTAAAGCGAGGGGATTCTGGCAGGCCCTGCCCTCAGTGTGATGCCTAACTTAACTCTGGGAAGTTGGTACCAGAATTACTCAGCAGCTAAAATACAGAATATACTGCCCTACTTCTCTTCCCAGGACTCTGGGACTTAAAGGAGGAAAGCTGAGTGAAACCATTCTTTAAGCTATAAAACATCCCAGTTAGTACAAAGTTTCTTATTTTAAGCTATGTTCTTTAATATATTAAAGAATTTTTAAAATGTTTTTTAAATTAAAGAAATTTACCTTAAATCATCCATGTTAAAACAAAAAAGAAAAAAAGGGCATGGTGGCGCATGCATGTAACCCCAGCAGCTCAGGAAGCTGAGACTGTAGGATTGAGGGTTCAAAGCCAGACTAAGCAATAGCTAAGAAACTCAGAAACTCAGTAAGATCCTCTCTCTAAATAAAATACAAAAAAAAAAAAAAAAAAACCAGAGCCGGGGATGTGGCTCAGTGCTCAGTGGTTGAGTGTCTCTGAGTTCAATCCCCAGTACTCATCCTCCACCAAAAAGGAGGGGGGTTTAAAATAAAATTGACTATCCAAGCTTAAAAAAAAAAAAGGCTTAAAATAGCAAGCCAACAAGTCATCAAGAACTAGAGCCTGTTATTATAAGAATAAGATTCCTAACTTGGTAAAAGGCATTTGAAAGGGCAAAGAATAATTATAATTTCAAACTACATAATTCAGACTAATGTCTAAAAGATAAAAATGCATTAACTCAATTTTGAGTAATATCAAATGTAGGAATGATGGCCTTTAGAAAATGTAATGTGCACTCATTATTTTGTGACTAAACCTCTAAGAAGTTTCTCTTAAGTCTTGGGTCTGACCAAGAATGACAGAAGCTAGTAAGCGATATTTTGGTTATTCACATACTGGATTCAAGTACAAACTACTTACTTAACAGCCATATTTTTCCCCCATTCTCACTCTTTTAATTTAAGCCTAATGAGACCAATGTGCCCTTTAATAAGAGTCTCAAACCATCCTATGTGGATAAAGCAACTACCTTTCTACACAAGAGAACATATTTTCTAACTGCATTATAAATAGAGGACAAAATATTTTTCTACTCACTTCCAATGATAAAAAACAATTCAAGCCTTTAAATCACAATTTTACAAAAACATATTGTTCAATATTCTGCCCTCTTAAATAAGAGATTTCAAAGTGTTGGTTTTTCCATGGACGATACATGCACAGAGCAGAATGTAATAGAAAAAAAAAACATCACTTTTAGAATTTAAAAAAAAAAAAAAAAAAAAAAAACCATCTAGGTTCTAGCCCTAAACTTCTCCTCATTCACAGTTGAAAATTATCTGGATCTCATTTTCCTTCAGAAGGCTAGAGATACAATCTAAGATTCTTTCTAGCACCAGCATTCTGACTCTACTTAAGCATCAATTCAACAATTTTTATTTTAGTTGTTCTTACAAAAGAAAGTTTTACAAATAGACATCAAGAATCATTAAAACTTACGTTAAAATATTCCACAAATGTTTCCTTATTAAAAAAAAAAAAAGATAACAAAAGATTTGCTCGGTAATCAGCAGAAAGACATTAATATTTTATTAAATACTTATGTTACCTGAAACTTATTTTCAGCAAATCTAAAGACAATTGTTTTCTTAAATCAAATCTATCACATCCATTACATTCAAAACCTTTCCAAACTATTTACAAAGCTGATGTACCATGAGATGTATGATGCTTTGACTTATCTTTAATGGCTTTTTAGAATGAGAAAAAAATGTAAATGATTTTGCATATTACCAACTTAATGTCTCACACATAAGGAACATGTAGGCACTGAAGTATAGTGATAGTTAAATCCAAAGAAACTAAAATCATAAAAAATGGTAAAACTGCCAGTAGTTTAAGAGGCTACCTACTCACAAATAATGTGATAAAATAAAATGGCAAGTTTCCAAACAGAAACCTTGTTATTTTTAATGTGGCTCACAGAAGAGTGGTTATGACCTTGAAATACAGAATGAGGTGGAACTTGGTAGAAATCCTGGCTATATTCTGACCTACCTGTGTGATCCAGCCAAGCAACATCATCTCTATAAATCTGTCTCTTTACAACTGTGCCTACCTTATATGTATTGTCTTGTGAATATTAAACAAGATAATGCACTTAGCAAAGAGCCCAGTAATTACTTAATAATGTAATAATTTAATAATTTAGTAATTATTAGATTTTGGACAAATGTAAATACAAGCAGTATTTCAATTTTTTAAAAAAGTTAAAGCCCAAAGTCCAGGATTCTAGGCAGACTGACAAATAAAACATGTTACTACAAAGAGGACAAGTGGATCAAGTAAAAATAACTGGTACTATGCAAATATAATTAAAACAGAAGAATCTTAAGTTTACAAAAATAACTCAAGTTGTCTTAGCTCAAACTATTTATTATTACAAAGTCACTGTGTCTAGAAATTCTTTACTATTTCTGGAAATGCTAAAGAAGAAGCAATTACACTATGCAAAGAACAGAAGGATAAAGAAAGATATACAGTATAGTTGGACTGTGTTAAGCTCCAATTAAGAACCAAACACAATTTGAGGGGAAAAACTCAAAATGAAAGGCAAAAATTCAACACACTAAAGAGGATAAAACATCTTTTCCTTCCCAAATACTACAAGACTCATACCTTAACTGGATCGTCAAGGGCTTCCCTATCTAGAGACAGGAAGCCTCCAGCAAGTCCTTTCATCACCACAATCATATCTCCAGCAGAACTTCAAAGGGAAATATATAAAAGCCACTCTGGTGGGTGGCTGTTGAGATAATCACTCTTAGTATCTTCCACAGATCCGAGAATAAAAACCTGACTTACACATTAAGACCAAATACAGGTCATCATTCTCAGGAGTTTATTTTTCAATTTTTTCTAGACCTATACAAAATCTACTTATTAAAAACTAAACAAGTTCCATAAATCCATAAATATAATTTGGTAGCCCATAAAAATTCAGCCAAAAAAGGTCATAAGTATAAAAAAAATCAATTACTTCACATTTTATCTCATGCCAAATCTTAAGTCAAAACTTTTTTTTTTTTTTTTTTGCAGTGCTAGGGACTGAACCCAGGCCTTAGTGCTCTACAACTGAGCCACATTCCCAGTCTCTACCACGCGGCCTGCGCAGTGGTTTCATTAATGAGGTTCTGGCATTCAGTTAGTTAGAAGAGATCAAAATAAAACACACAGACAGTACCTTATTTTAATGCTAGGTCCAAGACGGCTCGCTTCTCTGTTTCCCTCCTCAAGCCGCTCAGCAGGGCAGCGAGGATTACTCTGGGCTAGCAGGAGAGAGAGAGAGAGCGAACACGCCGGGGAGTAGCCTTTTATTTGGGGGGACAAGAGATTCAGGGGAGAATTCCATCCAATGAAGGTTGAGGGGGGGCTGTACTCCAAGGTCAGGGTCAGTGATTGGGTCTCCAGGGTCAGTGGTTACGCACACCCCCACACGGATGGGCTCTCTCATCAGGAAAGGGTCGGGATAACTCCGACACAGCCAGAGTGCCTCAGGCCCTTAACGGGAGTCACCCAATCACGTGTCAGAATGGCTCCCCACATATTCCCCCTTTCTATTCTTAACAATGAGGCGGCGGTTCACTCTCTGGAGTCCCCGGATTCTTGATTGGAAGACTTGCCATCCTATAGTTACAATACAAAAGAGAATTAACAGCAAGGAGAATAATCCAATAAGGTACCAAGCGGAGTGTTTAAGAATATTTCCAGGGTTGAATCCATTTAACTCCTTCAATATTTGGTTAGCCAAAGAAGAAGGATCTGAAAAATCAGCTCTATTATTCTGAATGTCTTGGATATGGTGATGAAGTTCCAGAATATCCAAGCTATTATTACTATTTTGCCAAATACCTAATAAATGGTTTTTAACCTTCTCCCAATCCCAGAGAGAAGCATTGTACTTGGCAGCTGTAACACATACATACTTATAATTAGCATGGCATTTAAGCCTTTCCTTAAATTTTAAGGCTGAAAGTTCATTACCAATGTTAATAACAGTCGCCTCTAAGGCGTTTAATTTAGTTTCAATCCTTTCATCAATATTTACTTGATTACGCAGAGCCTTGGAAGTATTTTGAGCTAAATTATTAAGAAATTTTGCATGCTGAATATTCTGAGACAATGTCAGAGATGCAGAGACGGTTGAGGCAATAAATGAGACCAGTGCTAAGACACCAACAATTATGACTCCAATAGCACGTTTAGGTCTTGTTAGCTGGGCATGAATTTGCTGCAAAACTTGTAAACCAGCATCAGCATACCATGGCTCTGAAATATTAGCAGGTAATAAAACAAAAGAGGGCTGATGAAGTATCAGCACTCCTTTTCCTCCATTATACCTAGAAATATAATTAGTTAGGTTGCACTTATTACAAGTAACAAAATATCTATCATCTATCCATCTAACTTTTACATTTCCAATAATTAAAACATAAGGAGATTGGACATAGGCTCTTAGGCCATAGCAAGATCCCTCTTTACAGTTCTTGCCAACAAATTTTGGTAAAGGTTTGTCTGAAAAATGTAAATACTCTGAGGCAGCAATTAAACGCCAAATATCTTTTTGAATATCTCCTACACTATAGGTCAAAATATTACTAACAAATCCTGCAGCTGTCATAGCAGAATCTCTTCGTAATTGTCTCTTATCAATTTTTGGAGACCAGTCTAAAATATACCCACTAGCTTTAGACACCTTATGTTGTACAGGAAAGGTATTTACACAATCCATCCATTTAGGAAAGGTGCCAATTTCAATTATAGAACTATTTGGACAGTGGGGTACCGGTGGAGGTTTGCAGAAATGACTGGCTTCTTATGGGAAAGTCCCATCTTAATTACTGATCTAGTATTAGGTTTTAAGTCTCCATAAATAGAATTATTTGTCAGTCTAGGTTTACCAATCGCTGTCTTTTCTTCAAATGATACTTTTAGACAGCCAGCATGTTTATCATGTGACCAACATAAAGGTAATTGGGCACTGTAGCCAGAATAATTAAATCTAGTCACATGATTGGGAGTAATATGAGTATCTGTAAATCCTCCCATCATGAATGAGTCATTAGTAAATACTGGAATAGATTCTCCAGTCCACACAGCTGGGTGTACCAGGGGTGGATCTGGGAAATATGTCCAATAAGTGTCTACTTGATTCCCTTTTACCTGACAGCCCAGTAGGGCAATTACTGTCGCTACCATCAAGACTGGTGTCCTGTTCTTTCCTAGGCGTCGAAGTATTTGGGAAGCCTGGGTTGTCAATTTCTTCACATCTTTCCATGAAATCAGCTTCTCGGCTGGTTCAATCTGATCTTTCTTTATCTTTTTCCGATATCTCCTCCTTCTGGGTTGTGGCTCCTCCGGGTCAATCCTCAGTCGCTTGAGTCTGGGTTCTATCTCCTCCATGTCTGATAGCACGTTCAGGCACCCAGATAGGACGAAAAGCACCTTCTGGAAAAATACAAGCATGCCCTCGGCCCCATGATATTACCGGATCTGGGCCCTTCCACTGACCAGTCTGTAAATCTTTCCACAGAACTCTGCCTAAAGGGCCTGTCACCGAGGGAGACATTTGCCTCTCAGCAGCAGTGTGACCTTCTGTGTCACAGTTTAAAAAATTTAAAACAAATAAGGCATGATTAAGGCTATTTTGGGGAGTCATTATCTTATTCCCCCTTTTTAATTTTTGTAATTGAAGTTTAATAGATAAATGAGCTCGTTCTACAATGGCTTGACCTTGGGGGTTATAAGGAATTCCTGTTTTATGATTAATTTGAAACTCTTGGCAAAATTGTTGAAAAGCAGAGCTTACATAAGCTGGAGCATTATCTGTTTTAATCTGCATAGGACACCCTAAAACGGAAAAAGCTGCTAAGCAATGAGAAATTACATGTTGAGTATTTTCCTTAGTACGTGCTGTGGCAAAAATAAATCTAGAATAAGTGTCCACTATGACATGCACATAACATTGCTTACCAAATTGAGGAATATGAGTTACATCCATTTGCCATATTTGATTTGGTTTTAAACCACGGGGATTTACCCCTGATGGCAGAGATGGAGTGTAAATAACACACTTAGGGCATTGGCTTACAATCTGACGAGCCTGTTCTCTGGTAATACTGAATTTTTTACGTAAGCTAGAAGCATTTTGATGATGCAAGGAATGGGAAGCTAGGGCACAGTCATATGAAGACATCTGTTGACAAAAAGCTACTAATTTATCAATATTATCATTACCTGCAACCAAAGGTCCAGGGAGGTCAGCATGTGCACGGATGTGTGTAATAAAACATGGGTACTTCCTCATTAGCACTGTCTTTTGTAAATTATGAAATAATTCAAATAACTCCTGTGATGAAGTAAACCCAATAACTGAGGTTTCAATATTTTTGGTAACTCTGACTGCATATAAGCTGTCAGAATAGATATTAATAGGCTCATTTGAAAAATAATCTAAGGCCAAAATCAGGGCTTGAAGTTCTGCCCTTTGAGCTGAAGTATAAGAAGTTTGTATTACCTCTGTGTGAACACGGCTGAAGAAACCTGCCTTACCAGAGCTGGAACCATCTGTGAACACCGATAAAGCTCCCTCTATTGGATGAGAACGTACAATCTTTGGAAAAATAAGTGATGTTAATAATGCAAATTGTACAATCTTATCACGAGGATAATGGCTATCTATCTGCCCAGGAAAATCTGCAAAAGCTATCTGCCATGAGGTAGAAGTTTGAAAAAGCCAATTAGTCTGTTGAACAGAAAATGGAATAATTATGATATCAGGCTCAGATCCAATTAATTGTAAAATCCTAGTCCTACCCTTAATTACTAATTGAGCTATAGAATCATGAAAAGGAATTAATGTTTTTTGAGGGGAATGAGATAAGTAAATCCATTCAATAACTCCTAATTTTTGCCATATGGCTCCTGTTGGGGTATGCTCAGTTGGAAATATTAATAAATACAGTATTTCTTTAGGATCTATTCTAGTAAGCTGTGCATTTTTAATTGCAATTTCCACTTTCCTTAAGGCTGCTTTGGCCTCCAAAGTTAGTTGACGTGGAGAGGTTGGAGAAGGATTTCCTTGTAATATCTGAAATAAAGGACTTAACTCAGAAGTAGTTAACTTTAAGGATGGTCTTAGCCAGTTAATATCTCCTAATAGTTTTTGAAAATCATTAAGGGTATGTAACTCTTTAACTCTTATCTGAAGATTTTGAGGACGGATTGTACTCCCTTGAATTATCTGACCTAGATATTGAAAAGGAGATACCTTTTGAATTTTTTGAGGAGCTATACACAAACCCATAGTTGTAAGTGAAGCCTCTGAGTAAAAATTTCTGAAAGTATTCCTGGATTAGCATGGGCCAATAATATATCATCCATAAAATGAATAATGTATGCATCAGGGAAGCTATTTCTAATGGGATCTATTGCCTGATCAACATATTTTTGACACAGTGTAGGGCTATTACGCATTCCCTGAGGAAGGACTTTCCAGCAGTATCTTTTAACAGGTTCCTTAAAATTAACTGCTGGGACAGTGAAAGCAAATTTTTCACAATCTTCAGGATGTAACCTTATAGAGAAAAAACAGTCTTTTAAATCTATTACCATCAAGCTATAATCTAAAGGAATGGCTGTGGGGGAGGGAAGTCCTGGCTGTAATGATCCCATAGGCTGAATTGCCTGGTTTATTGCCCTTAAATCCTGTAGTAATCTCCAATTTCCTGACTTTTTCTTAATAACAAAAATAGGTGTATTCCAAGGGCTAAGTGTTGGTTCAATATGACCAGCCTGAAGTTGTTCCTCAACTAATCTATGAATTATTTTAAGTTTTTCCCCGGAGATGGGCCACTGAGAGATCCAAATAGGCTCTTCTGTGAGCCATGTGACTTTTTCAGCTGTCTTAAGGATCGGGGAAGTACTCAGTGCCCCTAGTAAAAATTTTGGCCTGAAGTATTTATTAATCCTTGTCGTGGAGACTGAGTTGTAAACAGATATTCTTCCTGAAAGGTTTCCCTATCATCTCCAGGAAAATACCTCTGGTTAATTTCCTCAACTGACCTTATAGAATTTGGGGTGACTAGTAGTAGTCCCATTTTGGCTAATATATCTCTTCCCCATAGATTAGCTGGTAAAGACTCTAACACATAAGGCTTAAATATTCCACTGTTCCCATCAGAATCTTCCCAACGGAGATAGTTGGCACTTTGAGCAGGCTGTGAAATTTTTCCTATTCCTTCTAGGTTAGCTGATGCTATATGTAAAGGCCATGTCCTGGGCCAAAACCGGCTGGACAATATTGAGCTATCAGCCCCTGTGTCAATTATTCCTAGGAAATTTTTATTATTAATTCTAAGTTTTAATAAAGGGCGTTCTTGTCGCACTAACTGGGACCAATATACTCTGTCTGGCGGTTTAGAAACTGAATCTGCCGGCAGGTGCCTTTCTGAGACACAGGGCAATAATATTAATTGAGCAAAAATATCCTTTGGGGTGAGTCTTAGGGCATAATTGGATCTTACAGTAACATATAATTGCCCTTTAAATTCTGAATCTATCACACCAGGTATTACTTCAATAGCTCCCTTTAAATTATTACGCCCCAAAATTAAACCTACAGTATTCTCAGGAAGTGGCCCGGAAATCCCAGTAGGGATTTGTGTTGGTCCCGTTTCAGGATCTAATTCAACTGTCTCTGAAGGTCCTAAGAAAACTGTCTGTGATCCATGTCTCTGTTCCGGTAAAAATCGCGGACTGTCCTGGTCGGCGCCGCTAGTGACGTCACACTGTGCGACCGTTCTTGGAATTCCCGGGCTCCCGCCAGGAGGAAATGCCGGCGGCAGCGAGAAAGCGGGCTGATCCACGCCGTTTGAATCCTCCGCATGGGGCTGCGAGTCTAAGTTCACATTTCTAACCTTGGTCCCTAGTGCTTTTGTTCTCAAGGGAAAGGTAATTAACTTAGCCTCAGGCTGATTTTCCATTTGAATAGACTTAACAGCTCCTTGAATGGCTTTTATAAGGTCTTCAGGGGGTCGGGAACTCTGGCCTATATTTTTAAAAAGACAAACTTTTTTTCTTTTTAATTTCTCCCAAGTAAGTAAATTTGGAGACTCTTGGTCACAAAACCAAGGACAATATTCACCTACAATCTTTAAGAATTGCAATAATTGAGTTTTCTTTATCTGTTTTCCTTTCTGATTAATTATACTGTCTAAAATAGTTAGATACATTTCCTTATCCGAAGAAGTAGAATTTCCCATTTTAAGTAAATTAACGTCTCTTTCCTTCAATATCTCTCGGTACTTTTGTGACCCAAATGTCACTTCTTCCTTTCTCTTATTTCTTATTTTCCTTATCCTCTTTATTACTTTTGTGACCCAAATGTCACCTCTTCCTTATTTTTCTCTTTATTCTTTATCTTCCTTATTTCCTCTTTATTTCTTTATTTCTATTTCCTTATCTTCCTTTCTCTTTATTTCTTTCCCTTAATCTTTTTAGCGCGCGCTCCCACTCAATCTAACTAATTCAGAATGCCCCCCTCTTGGGCGCCAATTCTACCACGCGGCCTGCGCAGTGGTTTCATTAATGAGGTTCTGGCATTCAGTTAGTTAGAAGAGATCAAAATAAAACACACAGACAGTACCTTATTTTAATGCTAGGTCCAAGACGGCTCGCTTCTCTGTTTCCCTCCTCAAGCCGCTCAGCAGGGCAGCGAGGATTACTCTGGGCTAGCAGGAGAGAGAGAGAGCGAACACGCCGGGGAGTAGTCTTTTATTTGGGGGGACAAGAGATTCAGGGGAGAATTCCATCCAATGAAGGTTGAGGGGGGCTGTACTCCAAGGTCAGGGTCAGTGATTGGGTCTCCAGGGTCAGTGGTTACGCACACCCCCACACGGATGGGCTCTCTCATCAGGAAAGGGTCGGGATAACTCCGACACAGCCAGAGTGCCTCAGGCCCTTAACGGGAGTCACCCAATCACGTGTCAGAATGGCTCCCCACACCAGTCCCCAAGTAATTTTTTAAAAAGTATAAAATAACTCTCACAGAAACACCTTACATGTATTAATTCAAATTATTACTCACTGTAATCCTTTATAGTCATCTTACAGATAGATGAGCATACAAAGGCACCCAAAGCCTGCCCACAGCTGCACAATCAGTAAAGGGTAGAAGCCAGGATTTTGACCCAGGTTGATTCCAGAACCAATGTTCAAATCAACTATACCATGCATTCCTTTAACAAGTTTGACTAAGGATCTAATATAAACCAGCACAATTCTAAGGAATGATGCAACAGAAAAGATCTCTACCCTCTAGTTGGGAAGGGGGAACAAACAAGTCTAATGGGAGAATCAATAAATAAGTGAACAATGTATCTTCACCTAGTATTACATGCTAAGGAGAAATACCATAAAATCAAGGGACAGAGGAAGAAGCCAGAGATCATGGGAAGGCCTTCCAAGTGATGAATTTTTTGCATCAAACAGAAGATAAGAGCAACGACCATTTAGAGGAAGGGGTAATACAGCTAAAAAAACAGCAAGGATAACATTATAAAGCATGAACAGTTTAAGTACCCAGTGAAGCAGGGTAATGAATAGTCCTAGAGCAAGACATAAATTAGAAGTTGGCAGTTGCCAAGTCAGGCAATGCCTTGAAAGACTGGGGTAAGGGTCTTGAATTCAATTCTATATGCAACAGGAAGCTTTTGTAGGATTTTGAGCAAGAAAATGACAATCTTATTTGTTTTTTAAAAAATCACTCTAACGAGGCATGGTAGCACACACCTGTAATCCCAGCAACTGTGGACACTAAGGCAGGAAAAATACAAGTTTGAGGCCAGCCTTAGCAACTTAGCAAGGTCTTAAGCAACTCAGCAAGACTATCTCAAAATAAAAATATCAAGGGCTGGGGCTGGGGATGTGGCTCAAGCAGTAGTGCGCTCGCCTGGCATGCATAGGGTGCTGAGTTCAATCCTCAGCACCACATACAAATAAAATAAAGATGTTGTATCCACTGAAAACTTAAAAAAAAAATTAAAAAATTAAAAATTAAATAAAAAAAATATCAAGGGCTGGGAATGTAGCTCAGTAGTAAAGCACCCCTGGGTTCATTCCCCTGTATCAAAAAATAAATAAAAATACATCACTCTGATTGTTATGTAGGGACTAGTCAGGAAGCAAGAGAAATAGGGACACCAGTGAAGACACTATTCAAACAATTCAAGCAAAAGATAACAGAACTTAAGACTAGAAGTCATGCATGGTCTACAAGTAGATGATACTAAAGGAGACTGCAACTGCTGCAACTGCATTGTCTCTTAAAAAAAAAAAAAAAGACAGTAATATCCCTCTCACACCCCCTTTCTCAAATTGCATTTGGGGGAAAATTAATATCCATGTTAACAGTTCAGAGAAAGGGGAAAAATTAAAAGCTCGGCTTACTCTACCCTGTGATTTATACTATGCCACAGATACCCATATGTGGAGAAGCAGAAATAATTGTAATGTTTCTTAATCTAGAGCTCCTTTTATTTGGAGATAAAAGGTACCTAATATCTCCTTTGATTAGTTTTCCTCTCATGCTTTCTCTCTAGCACATTCAGGCTCATTCTAGATAGTGAAGGGATATATACCAAAGGAGTACTTATTGAGTAACCAATATATCCAGGTCTCACCATTTAATCCTCAGCTACCCATGGTGGAAAATGATGTCTTCATTCTATGAATGAGGAAAAAAAAAAATCAATGATATTACTAACTTAACTTGCCTAAGGTCATAACAGAATTCAAACCCAAATCTCACTCCTAAGTTCTTATCTTTCCACCACAGAAGCTATCAAAGAAAGACCAGACTATCAAGTATAAATATGTAGCTTTTATAATTTCTCATTAACAATGACTAATCATTTCTGATGAGGATAGGATTTCTTTAATTCTCTTATGTAGAATTTGAGTTGTGAGTTGGGGATGGGGGAAATGGAGTGATTTTACATTTTTTGAAAAAAAAATGTATTTTATGCTTGAAACAGCATAGTATTTTAATATTAATGGAAATTAATACTAAAAGAGCAATTTCCATCTCTTAAAAAAATCTTAACAGGTACTGTTTACTATAAAATTAGGGTAAAGTTTTATGAGTTTGGTACAGTCTGACCTTAAAGGACCTGTAACAGGATAGGGATAAAAGATAATTATCACAACACATGAAAAATGGCAAATAGCCTAACCACCGAAGGGAAGATAACCTTTAGACTGGATCTTTGAAAGAGAGACTTTAAGTGAGTTTCCAAGTGTCCAGCATAGAAGTCTAAGACATGAGGTAACATTATGCTAGCAGAATTTGCAAAGGCAAAGCCAAGCCTATAAGAAACCACAAATCTACGTTTGGAAAGCAGGTAGATTGTAAAAACCAAAAAATGAGTTACTGGGCACTCCATAGCAAGAACCAAGGCCATGATATGTATTACTCAACTTAAGGAGCAAATAATGGCTTATTCTTGGAGATTAGAGGAGCCAGAGAGGCTAGGCAGATACACAGAATGAAGACTTGTTACATAAAGTGCTAACAGTTAGAAGCGCTTTTTATGGCATGCCAGTCTACACGATTTCTTGTCACCCACGTACCATTTCTACCAGTACATGACCTGAGAGGATGAAGACAGAGTTGGACCTAGATCATCTGTCACTTTTTAATTAAACAAGGGGGCTCAATGAAGGAGCTAGGCTATGTTAAGGTTCCTGCTTTTCCAACTGGGAATACATAGGAAGAGCAGTGAAACACACAGAAATGCCACTTTCCGTCCACACCGGGGCTGAGTCATTTCAACAGTGTGTGCAAGTGTGAAAGGGACACTTGTAAGGACAGTTGGGGAAAGGTGCGCTGTACATTAAGGGCCAGATAAGTATCATGGAAACGCGAGTGATAAAAACTGCCTGTGGATACTCCGACAGGGACTGCGGGGCCCGGGCGTGGGGGACAGGCAGTGACTGGAGGCCAGGCGGAGAAGCGCGGCGCCCGCCGACATTCTGCCAGCGCTCGGGGAGCGTACGCCCGAACGCCCGCACGAATGAATGGCGCGGGACTCAATGGCCGGCCGAGGCGCCGGCGCAGGAGGAAGGAGTTTGCGGCGCGGGGCGGCGGGCGGCGTCTGCGGCGGGTCGCGGAGGGAAGGGCCGCGGGCTGGGGTCGGGGCGGCCGCGAGCGGCGGCGGCGGCGGCGGCGGCGGGACCGGCGCGCCATGGCGGCGGGGGAAGGGGAGGTCACGCGTTACATAACCCGGCGGCCGCCGGCCGAGGGGCGGGCGCTGCGGGCAGCCCAGGCCGCGAGAGCACGGCCCGTGCCGCCCGAGCCGGCGCGCCCGCCGCCACCCGCACCTCAGGCCGGCCGCCGCCGCGCGGGTCTGCGGCGTCTCAGGAGGACGCGTGTCCGGCGCCACCCCTCCCCCACCCCGCCACCGGCCCGGGGTCGCTCAGCTTCCGCGTTGCCCCAGACCACCATGCCCGAGCCCGGCTGCCCGCTCCGGCCTCGCGGGCTCCAGCGCCGCCGCCGCTGCAGAGTGCCCTCACCGGGCCGGGGAGGAGCGCGGGGAAAGGCAGTTGCTCCAACGCGCCGCGGTCCAGGCTCCCCCACAGTCGCGGCGGCCGGCCTCGCGCGCGCCGCGGCGGCTCCGCCCCCGCCCACCCCGGCTGCGGCGCCCGGCTCGCGCGCGAGGCTCACACTCACTCGCGCTTGGCGCGCGCCCGGCCCAAAACGACCCTGCGCGACGGGCGCGGCGCAGTGCTGCGGCCCCGCCCTCCTCTCTCGCCACCGCCCGCGGGGGGCAGCGCCTCGGCTGCACGTGACCGTCTCGCGCGCGGGGGCGGGGGTGCACGGAGCTGGCCAGGCTCGGCATCACCCCGCTGCCGGTGCGCCGCCCTCTCGGTCCCGGAGCCTGGGCCGGTGTGTTGCTCCCGCTGCAGGGACGCTCCGCGCCACGCCGCCCCGCCGGCTCTGGGCTCCCCTGTCGCGGAGGACACAAGTGCAGAACTGACCGCGCTTGAAACCCTGGTACTGTCTGAAGAGGGTCCAACACTAGCGATTGATTTGCAGTGACATCTAGTGGAGAAAGGGCCACATATGAACTGACACTTTCCCTTGTCAGGGAGCCTGAACCTAGTGGGTCCA
This sequence comes from Spermophilus citellus, assembly GCF_964194105.1. Classification (NCBI taxonomy): domain Eukaryota; kingdom Metazoa; phylum Chordata; class Mammalia; order Rodentia; family Sciuridae; genus Spermophilus; species Spermophilus citellus. The sequence goes on along the minus strand of NC_138183.1, from coordinate 204,334,479 downwards.
GGAGAATGCACATTGCGCCACTGGGGTTGAGGGATCCAGCCAGCTCCAGGAAGGCCAGTGACCATTCCCGTCTTTTCAATGCGGTCTTGCATTGCACTTGAGTATGTGTAAGCCTCCATCAGGTATCCCTTCTCACATGCAGCACCTGGATTGATTACATGGGCAATTTTCCATTAAAAGTTGAAAAATAATTAATATCCTAGGTCATGTATGCTTAAATACAATTTTAACTAAGGGCCTTCCAGCAGAAAACAAGCGTCCTACAAGCACCATTCTCCCCCACCATCCCACCTTGCTGCAGTGTCGGTTCAGCGGGAGACGCTACATTGTTACAATAGTCTTTACTGTCTTAAAGCCCAAAAAATGAAGTCAACATTCCTTCCAAAGGCTTAATACTTTTCCCCCTCATTTCTTCACCTAAAATACTTGAAAACGAGTTTGCGAGTACTTTGGAAACACTCTATACTTTTTTAAACTAATTTGCAAGCCTGGGACTTGATTACTGGTAAGAAAGACCATAATCAAATATGGTTTATTAATTTTTCCCTTTTTTTTTTTTCCTTGCCATTCTATAAACTTTCAACTTCGGTACTCTCTTCCTAACCAAGCAAATACAGATTGTATGCTTTACTGAGACACCACAATTTAAAACAAATGGTGTCTTTTTAGTAGGCTCATGTGCTGAGATGCCACAGAAAAACAGTGACAACACCTTCTTCCTTATGAGGCTTAAAAATCTCTCTCTCTACATGGCATTATTTTCATCAGTAATAAATAGCAAGACTTGATTTTGAAGTTGAAAAATAACCTGTGAACTCTATAGGAACTGCATCATTATTATTTCAATTTCAATTTTGTTTTCTATTATTATTTGTGTCAAAGATTTTTTTCTCTGAATTTTCTCAAGCAAGAAATAAATGTTGAACTAACTCACCCTAGTAGTACCTCTGTAGAATATAAAAGGGTATAAACTGCACTTCAGGGCAAATTAGTATGCAAGTTTTACTAGTAAGGAGGAAAGAAACCACCTTGCTCTCTAGATTAAAAAATAAAGGGCTGGGGTTGTGGCTCAGAGGTAGAGCTTGCCTAGCATGTGTGAGGCACTGGGTTGGATCCTCAGCACCACTTAAATATAAAATAAAGATATTGTGTCCACCTATGTCTAAAAAATAAATATTAAAAAAGATGAAGAGTACAGAAATAGGATGTATACAAACACTAAAATCCTTGGTATGAACAATTTTGTGAGGTTCTATTTTTGTCTGCTCCAGAATATTCTGTCTTATGCCATTTCACGATGTCTGAAGAACCTTTTATTTCAACATTGACTAGTCACTCCATTCATTTATCTGTTTCTGTTTATTCTCAGAACTATCTTTCCCATATAAGGCAAGAAAACCAAATTTTGAAGAAAGGAAATGAGATGGTCAACCTGGACCTCCATTTAGGGGAGTGCTTTAGGGAACTTCACCTTTTCCCTCTTTTCTGAACTTGATTAAAATTCATTACTGACATCTCAAGGGGCCTATGGAAGTCCAGACTAGTGATCCTAATGGGACAGCCCTGGATAAGGACTTGACTGCTGCTATTCTTTCATATCAGTATCTAGCAGTTAACTTTCTTGGAAACATCCACACCTAGTGTCTAAAATATCAAAACAGAATGAGTATAAAACTATTTTAAAAAAAAAAAGTCTGAACTCCAGTCCCTAGGGTGATGTGGTCACTGTAACTCAAGTCATAATGCTGATTGTGGCAAGGCATGCTGCACATTTTGCTGAAAGACGAAATAACAAGGGAAAATGACCTTAAGCCCATGGACACTTAGGAAGTTGAAGCCAGAATTGGTTTGCCAAGACTGAATTCTTTCAGACTGGCAAAGGTGTATGTATTTAAATGACACCATTTGCAAAATTCAGCACGATTTCACAACAAGTTATGGTGCACATTCCATATGAGGACATTTCCTGTCCCCAAAAAACTTCCAATATAGTGAGGAAGACAAATGAGATAGAATCACCTGGAATACAGGTTCGGGGCTACCACCTAAGGGTAGTCTATGGAGCATGTAGGGAAGATATCGGGGGTCTCTTGGAAAAGTGAGATCACAGTAAGGACTGACAGACTAGTTCAGTTAGGGAAAAGCAGAAAAGGGAGGGCAGACAGGGTACATTCCAGGAATCACACAGTGTGACATGGGCTGTGGGAAGGGGTGCATGCTAATAAAGGAGGTTGGAGAGGTAAGTTGGGGTCAGAGCATGAGGATTCATGTGTTTTGACTTTCCGAAGGGCAAGGAACCAATGAGGGTTTAAGAAGTAAGGAAACTTTAGAAAGTCACTCTAGCTGCTGAGCTGGGATTGTGACTCAGCGGTAGAGCGCTTGCCTAGCATGTTCGAGGCACTGGGTTCGATCCTCAACACCACATAAAAATAAATAAATAAAAATAAAGGTATTGTGTCCAAATATAACTGAAAAAAATATCTTAAAAAAAGAAAAAGTCACTCTGGCTGTTGCAGGGAGAGTAGGTTTGAGAAGCAATATGGGGGTCTTGTAGTAGTCCAGGTGCTCAGGTGTAACCCAGAAGAGCCAGGGAGGTAGATCTGCCTAAGGTAGGGGTTTGCAAAGCAACTATAATGAAATGAGAAAAGGGAAAGGAAGTTGAGGACATGGACAAGGGAGAGATTATAATGATTGATCATGGAACCTAAGCAGAGGAGAGAAGAGGACAAACCAAGGGTGGGTGGTGTATGGTGTCAGTGGTCAATGGGGGACCATTTCAAAGGATTTTTTTGAAGCCAAGAACTAGAGAACAGGGAAATAACAGGAATGCAGAGGGAATTCGTGGCTGTGATAGGATGGAGGACGAGACATTGAAAGGGAGAAGTTTAAGACAATGGAGGGTCACAGTAGAAAAGGATCATTACTGTGCATGTTAAAATCATCAGGAATAAAGACCAGAGAAAGAGAAAGTGAGTCAGAGCACCATTTTGATGACTTTAGGTCAAAAGGGTGAATATCATCTTATATGTTTAATTCTAAAACAATGATGGCCGTATGGCAGAGATTCCCAAGCTTTTTCTGTTCATGGAATCCTTACTGTTTTTTTTTTCTTTCCCCTAGGCCAAAAGAAATACCTAACATTTTATGTAGAGAGGGCCAAACAAGTATTTTTGACCTAACAACTTGGTAACTAATTGAAAAACATTACAACATGTAAATTGAAAGCAAAAATAATATTTTAATTTCATTCTTCACCATCATTGCAAATGGGGCATGTGTGTCCTATGGGCAATGTATCACTTCTCAAATTTTGAAATCAGGTTGACACTGTCACTCTCTCATTTCCTATTCCACATTGGCAGGAATGTATGTTTCATGATACTGCTGTGTACTTCAAATTCCATCATACTGAGAAATACCGATTTTCCTGCCTCTAGTGATAACTAAGTTGGATCACTTGGCTGGGTAGTGGCAGCTAAATCTATTGGGTGTAAAACTACATTTCCCCCTGTGTAAGCTGTGGGGTGGAAATTTTTTTACCAAGCCAATATTCTCTTTAATCTTCAGCCTCCATTGATGATCCCAGCCTCAGTCAACCATTTTATTGGGTTGCAAAGGAAGTTTTCCTCACTCCATCATCCCTTCTATTTATTGGCTAGCGTTCTTCTTTAAAGAACTTTCCTTTATGCACAGGGGTGTATTTATTATAATTCCTCCTTAGAAATCAGGGAAAGTGTTTAATGCTTTCTATTTAATTACTATTTTCTATAGAAAAGGGTTGTCTAATAGTAACCTCCAATGGCAGTAAATAAGCTTTTTCTTTCTCTCTTTATTCTTCCTTCATTTTCTTGAAAGTCCTAATGGATTCATAGATTTTTACAAATTGTCTACAAATTGTCCCAGATTTAGCCAGTGGGAGCCTCTTGAAGTTGGGAAGGTGCCTTGCAGTTCACTTAAAGAAGTACAATCCAAGCACAGGAAACTGTGAGGTCAAAGACCCTAAGCTTGAAATATGCCTGGATATTTAAGGACAATGAATCTGCAAAAGAATGACAAGGACCAGAATGACTGGATGGGGGTGCAGACTGGCAGAAAGCCTTTCATATCATTCACTGGCTCTTTTATGCCAAGTATGATAGAGCCATCGAAGGGTTTTTAACAGAGGGGTGAATGTCGCATATGGTTTACTTTTAAAAGGAATCTCTGCAGCAGCCATGTGGGGAATAATTAAGGAAGAGCATGTTAGGAAGGGGGTAGAAATCAGGAATTCTGCTTTAGTCAGGTTAAGTTTGAGATATCCATGAGATATGCAAGTGGAGATATTAAATAAACAGCTGTCTGGGGAGATATCCAGGTTGGGATATACATTTTAGAGTTCTTAGTTTATGCATGATGCTTAAAACTGTTTAGATACAATCAATTAGAGACTAAGTGGAGAAGACAACTGACGCCTAAGACTTGGAGCACTCTGATGCCTAGATGCTGTCTAGATGATGGGAAACCAGCAAAAGAAGCTTAGAAGGGTGCAATGTCAATGGGAAAAAAAGGGGAGGGGGCGAAGCTGGACACAGTGGTGCTTGTCTGTAATCTCAGGAGCTCAGGAGGCTTAGGCAGGAGGATCAGAAGTTCAAAGTCAACCTTAGCAACTTAGCTAGGTATGGGACAACTCGGTGAAACTCTTTCTCTAAAATATATATATACTTAAAAAATTTTTAGTTATACATGGGCACAATATTTTTATTTTGTATATTTATTTTTATGTGGTGCTGAGGATCAAACCCAGGGTCCCACACGTGAGAGGCGAGTGCTCTACCACTGAGCCACAACCCCAGCCCTAGATAAAATTTTTAAAAGATCTGGGGATGCGGCTCAGTAGTTAAGCACCCCTGAGTTCAATCCCCAGTACCGAAAAGAAAAGAAAAGGAAAAGGAAGGAGGAGGAGATGAGAAAGAAAGAAGGAAGGAAAGAAAGAAAGAAAGAAAGGAAAAGATTGCAGAACTCTGAAAACAAGAAGTTGGGAGGGTTGCAAATAAAGTAAGGACTGAGAATGATGAATATACTTGACAATGTGGAGGTAAGTCCTGCAGGAAAGTGGGAACTAAAGCTTGATTGACAGAAAATGAGAGGAAGTGGTCAGATCCAGGTGAAAGGTAAGGGCAGTTTGGGTCTAGGTTGCTCATAATGGAGATGATAGAAATAGGCAAGCTTTGAAGATGGTTTTGAAATTGAGTCAATGGAGTTTGATGTTGGACTGTGAGTCGGGTTTAGGGTGGATGAAGAATTGCTGGGTTTTGGCCACAACGACCAGAAGAATGAGGCCACCATATGTAGAGACCTGCTCCTACTCTTACCCTCACCCCTGACTACCCTCACCCCTGCCTTCAGAGAGGCGTACTGATCTCCATTCTTAAGGGTCCTTAGGTTGCTCCTGCCTCTGGCCAACCAGGGGCACTTGGCCTTCAGCTTCCCCTATCAGCCAGGAGTGTGGCTATGAAGCCTTCTGCTTTCTAGCTTCCAAACTTTGCTTACTTCTCTCCTTCCCCATTCTCTTTTTTCTGTGTATTTTAGTCCCTTGAATTTAAAACAAAAATCCGTTTACAATCATTTCTAAATATATTTAGAAAGAAACATAATGAATGTTCAACCTGGAGTTCAGTGGGAAGTCTCCTTGTTTTAATTATTTTCTAATTAGAAAATGATCATTATTATAGTTTGAGCAGGTCATTTGGCCCTTCAAAAGGCTTATATCAGGGCTGGGGATGTGGCTCAAGTGGTAGCACGCTCGCCTGGCATGCGTGCGGCCCGGGTTCGATCCTCAGCACCACATACCAACAAAGATGTTGTGTCCGCCGAGAACTAAAAAATAAATATTAAAAGGCTTATATCAGATATTCCAGAGCCTGTGCTTTCTGACTGAGTTAAAGGAATCATTCATTTAAGTGATAGAATTTCTTCCTGCTTTCCTCCTATTTCTTCTTCCCTTGCATGAAGCAGTGAATTTTATTTATGAGTTTCCTGAGAATCCTACCATTGAGCATCACCCTAAAACAGTCAAAGTATGCCATAATCATTTAAAACCACAGGGAGTGTGGCTTAGACCATATGAGAATATGTGAGCGTATGGGTTTTGTGTGTGTGTCTGAATTCAAAGCTTTGCCCTTATGCACATTTATTCTTTGATGAGAATAGAGTCATAAAAAAACCCCAAAACAACAACAACAACAAACTTGTGTGCATTTACCTGCCCTCCCCCTCCTTTTGTTGTAAGCCTTCGTGGATGGGTACCTGATTCACACAAGGGAATTTGGAATCAAAACAGGACCTCTGCATGAACTCATATGCTGGTGGGCATGAAGCCTATTCTTTCTGATTCTTGCCGCAAAGTAGCCAGAGTTGGAGAGAATCCCTCTTGGGTTCCCTCCTAGGGATTTTTCTAAGCCCTAGTTTACATCTTCTTGGCCTAGCCTTGTGTCTGCCCTGAGTTATATGACACAGGCCATATACTTAAAGTAGATTTCTCTTTCTTGTTTGAGCAGAATCAAATTGGTTTCAGGTACTTGCAGCCAAGGGGTACTTAGTGTGTTTCACTGATCAGGAAGGCTACTCAAACTTTCTCTAGAGAATTGAAGCAGTCTCCCTCTACTGACATACTAAGGACAGCTCAGGACCACAGCTCTCAAATCAGTTTTCCTGGAGGCAAGCAAATTCCCAAGACCTTGGATCATTCATGAGGCTTTAGCAGGACTTGATCTCAGACACTGGCCATGGCCATGTCCCACCACATAGAGAAAAGCTGCATTAAAAATGTAGGCCTCTTTTATCAGGACTTCCTTTTCCAATTTCACCAAAACAGTTTTTTTTTTTTTTTAAGGTCTAAAATGCCCTAAATCCTGGGTTTAGGGCTTATTCTGAGAGGTTTAGAAATGCACTCCTAACTAACAAGAGAGGCGTGAGAATCAAATTTCTGGATTAAAAATAACTGTACTTCCTCAAATCAGATGTCCTAAATGATGCTGCTCATCCCATTTTGATTTTCTTAGATAAGGTCTTTCACTGAGTCTGTCTCTAACTGGAATCCAACACATTAGGAAGACCCAAGAGGCAAATATCCCCAAAGTTGTACACCAAATCAGCAGAAGAACTGAAAATAAAACCAAGGGACTTTTACTGCCCACTCCATCAGTAAAAACTCAAGGGACCTCCAGGGACATTGAAGGATGGAGCCTGTTTCTAGATTTTATTGGAAGATTTTTCTTTTGTGGGTGTTCCAAGTACAAATACAGAAGAGAGGGAGAGAGAAAGAATGAACAGGATGTAAAAATGGTGACCTGCTGATAGCATTTGAATATAAATGACACCTTAAAAGGAGATGCAGTTGTGTCCTAGCAAGAACAGCAGACAGGAAATCAGGTACCAAGTTTCCACTTCTGACTCTGCCATATGAATGAGCTGCTTAATTTTGGACACATTGTTTAACTTCTACGGACCTCTAAGTCCTGATCTGTAATTGAAAGTCCTACTAACCTGTCATCCCCAGCTCCCAAATTCTATGAAAATCTTAATCTCAAAGGTTTAACAACTGAATAAATTGAAGTGACAGTTATATCACGTAGTACTGAAATTTTCAGAATGCAGCTCATTTAATATAATTTTAAAAAGCTAACATGGCCCCCGAAATATATTCAATTAAAGATAGAACAATACAGGGGGGTTTTGTTTCTGTCCTTTTTTTTTTTTTTCAAGATCTAAGGGAGCCAGAATAAAGATAAGGGAATTACAAAAGACAAGCAGAATTAATCATTATATGGGTTTAATCAGGGAAAGATTAAAAAAATCAAGAAGCTCAATATTGCAAGCAGCATTCATAATCATGGGCTTTTTAACCATATACACAAGATATCAAATGTTATTGCAGAGGAAAAAAGGGTTTGGAGCACAAAAGGTATAAAGAAAGATAGGTTTTGAAAAGATGATTTCATTACTCACCAAGGGAGAGAGTGGAGAATTGCCAAATGAAGATCTTGTGCCTGGGAACAACAACTGACGCATTTCAGTGAAGCAAAGTAGCGACCTCAGATATTATCGTCTCACAAGTGGTTGGGCGCATAAGCAGCAATAAAGGTGAAACTTGGAAAACAAATTAAGGGGAAAAAGCAATAGAAGGAAGACAATGTAGGGCTGGGGATGTGGCTGAAGCGGTAGAGCGCTCGCCTGGTATGCGCGGGGCACTGAGTTCGATCCTCAGCACTACAGAAAAAATAAAGATGTTGTGTTCACCGAAAACTAAAAAATAAATATCAAAAAATGATTCAAACATGGGAACAAACACTCTATATTGAAGAGGGAAAACCAAACTGAAAAAACAAAACACCAAAAGAATAACTCAGATTCTAGAACAATGCAGACAAATAAAAAACATCTATTGTGGGAAAAGTGGCAAAGCTATGGGAAAGTCACTGTGATTTTTTTTTTAATTTTTTTTTTTTTAGTACTGGCGATTGAACTCAGGGATGCTTAACCACTGAGCCACATCCCCTACACATTTTTATGTTTTATTTATAGACAGGGTCTTGCTGAGTTGCTTAGGGCCTCTCTAAGTTGCGGAGGCTGACTTTGAACTCCCTATCCTCCTGCCTCAGTCTTCTGATCTGCTGGGATTACAGGTGTGGGCCACTGCGCACATCTGGAATTTTTTAAAAGCAATTTGTAGTCTCAGACATAAAATGGTTACTCTTAACCAAACCTTGGGCCTCTCTAGAGGTCATCTGTAATTATGAAGGCAAGCCAGTGGCAGGGCCATTCCACACACATTGATTGTTTTTGTTTTTGTTTTTGTTTTTGTAAGGATTATTTGCAAATCACCTCAAGGGAAATTAATTTCAAAGGCTGAGTCAGAAGCTAGGAAGTTGGCCCATCAATGGCCCTGGGACCAGGACACCACTGCTCAGAAGGCCTCTTAGATCCAAGAGGGGCACTTGGGAAGGGCAACACAAAGAAGAAAAGAAGGAGTGAAGGACAAGGAAAGAGGCTTTTGCAATGAACAGCATGAATCTGAAGGATCAGGTTCCTTTTCCTTAGTAAGATTCTTCTCTTGGCATCCAAGCCTCTGTGGCTTCTGACTCTATGTCCTTACCAATGTCCCTCTGTTAAGCTCTCCCCTGGCTCTCTGCTCTGCAACCAAGCCTTTGTGCTACTCCTTGACTTTTACACAGAGTTTAGCGTGTTATCTGCCGCTCTCTATATCCAGGCACAATTATTTCTAAATAACAACCGTGCCCCCTTCACTGGCCAGCTCTTGCTTCTCATTGGGGTCTCAATTTGCCCCTCATCATGGCAGGGCGACCTTCCCTGACCAGCCTTCTCACATTGCCACCACAGCATTTTGTTCACTCCCATCCCATTAGTTGCCTGTCTCTCCAAAGACATGCCCACGTGGTATAGTTATTGTCCTCCCTCTTTGGAACATGAGCTCTTATTATCTTATCAGCCCTGGCATGCACTGGTTGCATGAAGAACATCATGATAGTTTGTCATTTCCTACCAGTTCTCCCAAAATAGTTCGTGGGATTTCCCTCTCTTTCTTCCAATAACCACAGACTTCCCACAGTCTCTCATCGCCTCTCTCCTAGATAAGTATAATTGTTTCCTAAATAATTATCCTGCCCCTTTCTCTGGCCCTTTCCACACATTTTGTTTTTTTTCCAGGCGATTCTTCCTAATACACACTCTTTTTTATTTATTTATTTTTTTTTTTAGTTCTCCGCAGACACAACATCTTTGTTGGTATGTGGTGCTGAGGATCGAACCCGGGCCACACGCATGCCAGGCGAGCGTGCTACCGCTTGAGCCACATCCCCAGCCCATACACACTCTTTTTTATGAGTCTCCCGATGGTGGCTTCCTCGTTGGTCAGACACACCTGTAGTTGAACAAGTTGGGTCGATTATTCATTGGGGTGAGGGAAACATACACCCTGGGAATCAAGAGTTATCTCAGCCAAAAGGGAGGAAAAGAACCTATGATGTGGTCTGGCTTTGGTTGGGTGATTTGGGGGATGGGCCTAGGAAAGTAGGTTACACTCTAGATTGGATATTGTCAGAAAACAGGGGTAACTCTACAACTGCATGTCTCAATACATCTGATCCATAGGGAGAGGAGGCCAGAACCAAAACAGGGTTGTCTTTGGTAAAGAAGCAATAGTCATTCATTGGCCTGAGAAAGGGGATACTTGTGTATTTTGTGAAAGGCAGAGTGACTTCATTTCAGCGGGTGCTTAGACAACATGATGAAGTGGCCTTCCCCCCACCCTTTTCTTTTGGTCATTTTGGCACAGTCGAAGAGTGGCCTCAGCTGAGAGTGGGTTTTATGATGTGGTTGATACCTAATGTCTAACTATAAAAGCCAGACCTGCTTCTGAATGTCACAGGCTGCTCCTTTTTAAATTTTTTTCTTTTTCTTTTTTCAATTTTTGGTGGTGCCCCAGCTCCCCTGGTGAACAATACCAGGGGTCCTCTAGAGGCTGCGCGCAAAGGCCGCGTGGGGTGCTGCACAGCGCAGCCCTGGCAGGGAGCATGGAGCCTCAGGCCGCCAGGGACAACCCAGCGGGAGGGAGCGGGAGGAGGCGGTTGGGAGGGTCCTCTAGAGGCTGCTGCGCAAATGCTGCGCGGTGCCGCACAGCCGCCGCCCACCTGGAGCCTCAGGCCGCGAGAGACAACCCCGCGAGAGGGAGCAAGAGGGAGCGGGAGGAGGCGGTTCGGAGGCCGCGGTGCCCCGACCATACCTGGCTCTAGGTGATGAACTCGTTGGTGTGGGTTTCCTCCACAAACGTCCACAGCTTGCTGAGGAAAGCCTGCACGTTCCAACTCTGCTTCATGGTTAACCAGACACAGGAATTCCGAATTTTACACCCCAACCCAGCGGCGGTGGTGGTGGTGCTGGCCCAGCCCTTGGCGGCGGCAGCAGCTACTCCCTGAGAACGCCCACTGGGCAGGCGCAGCCTGCCCCCCACCCAGCCCTGCCGGGGTGCTCAGCTAGGCTAGGAGGCCCAGCGACCGAACGTGACAGACAAATCTCTGTGCTCCGCCCATGGGCGCAGATTTTATGATTTAATGGCATCCACTGAAAAACCCTTTTGAATTCCTAATTGGGTCAAATTATTTAAAAATTAACTATGCCTATTATATTAAAAAGTAAGGGGAAATCTCCCACATAACACAGTAAGACTGTTTTATAATAATAATAATAAAAAGTGCTAAGAAATTGGCTAGTGTACTAATTAAGCTCCCAAGAATAAAGTATCTCAAAATTGTTATGCCAGGTAAAAGCTACTGAGATATTATATGAGAGTATAGAACAATCATCATTAGCTATGAGAAATGTTTCTGCTGTTGTTAAAAAGGATATATAACACTTGGCTTAATTTGTTTGTCTTCAAAATTTTACTTTTGTGTATTTAATACATAAAAAACTAAGATCAATTACTAACTACTCAACAGAGGTTTTTTTTGTGTTACACACATAATTCATTAAACAAATGCAAATGATAGTCACAAGGAAAAGAGCTTCTTACCTTTCGAATAACTTGTTGCTGCTGTGCATGCTTTGCTCTTAATTCAGACACCTCCTTCCAAAGGGACTCATTCTCACTATTATAATTAAAAAATAAAGAAATAAATAAAAAAGATTTAGTCAGAAAACCAAACCCCAGTATCTTAATTAAGAATACTAGAGAATTAAAAAACACAAACCTAGAGAACTTAACTATGTTTGTTTTCACTATGATATGTATTTTTATGAGACCAGAAAGCTGGTTCAATAATACAGGAATGACAACTATCTCAACACAACTCCAGAATCATTCCTTCTTAAATGTATTATCTGCTATTCATGGCAAAATATACAAAAAAAAAAAAAAACTTGAAACACACTTCTATATCCATATGGTAGAAAGCAATTTACTCCTTTGGATAATGTGGTTCATTACTTTTTTTAATGTTCATCACTTAAGTGAGGTTAGAATTTGTGAATCACCTTAGGAAACAAAAGTGACATTTACTGAACAATTGATGTGCTTCAGGCACTATGCTCAACGTTTCAATTAAGCATTTAAATTTCTCTAAAATCAGCCAAGTAAGGAATAATTGTCTTGAAAGATTAGGACACTGAGGTACAGAGAATTTGTGGGAACCTGCCCAGTGTCACACAGATAATTCTATAACTGTTAAAGCCAAACTAAAGTGAGACTCTCAAACTACCTTGATAACTGTCTCAAACAAGCATATGCAAACCACTGTTTTATTTTTTTAAAAGATAGAATATTCAACAATGTCAAACCAATAACTTGCCCAATACTAAGATTCTTTTCCTTTGCTGTTTCTTAATTGAAATTGCACTGTGAAAATGGTGAGAAGATATAAAAGATAATCTACCAATTAAATAATTTTCAACTTTTGTTAATCTCCACAAAAGCTATTTTTCTCAGTCTGAATTATTACAAAAAGAAATGTGGATTTACATACAGAGGTATATGAAAAGGAGATTTTCTTTAATACTTACTTACTGAATAACTGCTATATTTTTTCAGACGCACCTTTAAAGATGCTATTATCTGCCTACTAAAGGAGGAGATCATTGCCTCTAACACTTAAAGGATGATCTGGGGATCTATTTCCTTAAGAGCTATACTGAGATTCAAAGAATTAGGTCAAAGTATAGTAAACAGACACATCCTCAGTGATTAAATAAAACATGCAAAATGGAGAAATTTATATTTATTCAAAAAAAGAACCAAAGCCCAAGGTTACTATTAAAATATAGTTAGGAATATAACTGAAATGGGTGAAGAATACTTCAAGGAACTACTCTCAAGCCCTTGGAAACTATTAAAGGGAAAAATCTCAGCTGCTTACTAAGAGTAGTAAAATACCTCTCCATATATATATATATATATATATATATATATATATATATATATAAACTTATTACTTTTGTAAGTTAGGAAAACCTATCAAGTAATGTCATAAAACAAAACAAAGCATCTTTTTGGAGAAAAAGGTTTAAATAACATTCTCCCACACCTATGCAGAGCAAATATCAAGTAGGGCAAATCTCTTGGGTTCTTTTATTCCCTACTTTTTGTGTCCTACTTTTTCCTAATAGAACTCAAGGAAAAATTTTAAAGGAGGGGGGGGGAGGATGAGTAGTACATAAGATTTTTTGTGTGTGCCCTCTTTTGTTTGTGAACACCTAAGTAGAAATGTATTTCCTACACTAAAGATTTATTGTTTCTTCAGTAATATTTGTTTATCAAATTGTATTGATGTTCTTAGGTTCATACGTGATCCTGACCATCACAATTAAAACGTGTTATTAAAGTTAAGTCTATGACTACAAATCAAAAGTAGTAAGAACCAATGCACCAGACAACTCCAACACCCAACACATTAGTACTATATTTGGAAGAATGGTTTACCTTTTTAATTCTGAAAGTCTGGACTCAATTGTTTCCTGTTTTATTTGAACCTTCTGAGCACTACTTATAATTTTTGTTAAATCTTCCTGGCGAATTTTATTTTCTTCTGGTTTTGAAGACGAAACCTTTCAAAAAGCAAATTTAGAAAATCAAAAATACACTGCACACCCATGATTATAATTCAAAGCTTCCCTATTATAAGAATTTTTTGTGATCTACTCAAAGGGAGATTTTGTTCTAAAAGCCCGGGGTGGAATTCTAGGAAAAGAATACACTTCACAGCTCATCCAGAGAGAACGCAAGAAATAATCAGAAAACAAAACAAAAAAAAATTTCTTTAAGTTTCCATGAGCAGTAACATCTTAGGGTTTTTTTTCTTTTCCTTCTGCCAAATTCCCTGTAATTTTCTCAAGCCTTTTTATTACCACATTCCACTTTTAATTAAATTTATACAGTAATGGCTACATAGCAGGTCATTTTCTTTCATGGTTTACAGCCCTTTTATGGATTTAGTAAAAATATCTTATTTCAGCAAAAGATATTCATTCAAAAATGTAATAATTAATGCCTACCATGTACAAAGTACTTATTCTGTACAATGGATATATATCAGTAAACAACAAAAAAAGTCCTACAGTGAGGACTTTTTTTCAGTCAACACAGGAATGAACCTTCCTAATATAATAATGACTCTTCATCCTCAATCAGAATGTTGTATTTTCTTGATGAAAGGAAAATGAAGAATGAGCTCTCACTACAGATGAACACAGGGAAAGGTGGAGGATAGAATATTTAATTAAATTTTATTGGTCTGATCATTCTAACAAAGAACACCTGTGTATTTTCTGTACATTCTGCATTACAATATCTAAAATTGCTCATTGGTCAATCATACATGTCAAAATCTTAGCTAAATAATGTTAACAACAACTCACCTTCTTTTTAATGTTCTCCAAAAAGTCATCCTGGCCTTGTTTGAAGTAAGGATGCTGAAATTCAACAGGACCATCTCTTTCCTGCTTTACTATTCCAGAGTCAATATGTACTACTTTACGGAAACCATCTGAAAAAAATTGAAAATTTAATCACACTGGAATTAGACAACAGTCAAAAAGTCACAATGCTTGTGTGGAATTTTCCTTTATCATCTATCTTAATGAGAAAAAAAATGGTTTAATCAGTAATTGGTTAGCAGAACAAATAAACTGCTGTCCATACTTACACATATTTAGTTGCCTTACAAAGCTTGCCATGTTATTGTGCTTGAAGTATTTTGGAAGAATTTCTTTTGCAAATCTTTGTTCATCCAAGACCAGAAAACTTTGGCCATTCTAAAGAAAAACCAGAAAAGGTCAATTAGTTAAGGTTCTCTGGCACACTCATATATATGAATCCCAAACCTGTCCTGACCGACCAGTCCTTCCATGATACCTTCAAATCAAAATTCTATTCCTGATAATGGCAACAACAACAACAAATTGCAATTAAGTGCCAAACTGCAATTAACTTTTTTGATATCTACCTGACACCAAATACTGCATTATATCATTAGCATTTCCATTAAATAAGAAAAATAGACCATTTCTGCTATCTTGTATAACAATAAAATAAATAAGATAAATTAAAAGGAAACACATTTTATCAGTATCTGTAGTAGACACTATACTAAGATGCACTGATTACAAATCAACTGCAAAACTCGAAGCTATATGTTTACTACATTAACACTGAAAGTTAACAGTGGCCAGGTGAGGGGGCCCAAGCCTGTAATCCCAGAGGGTAGGAAGGCTGAGGGAGGAGGATCTAATAAATATCCACAATACATACAAAACTCCTACAATTCAACAACAAAAATCAAACAACCTAACTAAAACAAAACAAAACAAAGGACTGTAGTAGACCTTTCTCCAAAGAACATTTATAAATATAGTCAATAAGCACATGAAAAGGCACTCAATATCACTAATCATTAGAAATAAAATCAAAACCACTATGAGATACCTACTACTTCGTAGCCATTAAGATGGTCATGAGCAAAAAACAAAAAATAAGTATTGATGAAGATGTGGAGAAATTTGAACTCGTGTGAATTGCCAATGGAATATAAAAGTGTGGCTACTATGGAAAGAGTATAGTAGATCCTCAAAAAATTAAAACAATCACTATAATATCCAGCAATTCCTGTTATAGATATGTACTTAAAAGAAGAAAAAGAAGCATAAACTTTGAAGCTCACAATAGCATTATTTATAATAGCCAAAAGGTAAAAACAACCAAAATGTCCAACAGTTGAATAGATAAACAAAATGTAGAATATACAATGAAATATTCAGTCTTAAAAAGTTAGTCATGACACATGCTGCAACATGGATGAACCTTAAAGACACTATGATAAATGAAATAAGATAGTCACAAAAGTATAAATACTATGCAATTCCACTTACATGAAATATCTAGAAAAGTCAATTTCATAAAAACAAAGTGGAATGGTGGTGGTTAGGAGCAGCAAAAAGAGTTGGACATTACTATTTTGTGGGCATGGAATTTAGTGTAGAAAGAAGAAAAACATTCTGAAGGTAGAAGGCAATAAATGTTACCTAACAATGTGAATGCATTTAATGCCACCAAACTGTATCTTAAAAATGGCAAAAACAGTTAGTTTTATGGCATTTACATTTTGCTACAATTAAAAAAACAAGTGGGAACATCGATGATTTGGAAATCAACTACTGGGCTTTTCAATAAAGGTGCTAGACAACTGAATATGTAGGAAATAGTGAAACCAGATCCCTCAAACCACACACAGAAATCAATCCCACCTGAATTCAAGACATGAAATGCAAACCTTTAAAACTTTTGTATTTCGTGTGAAATGCAAAACCTTTAAAACAAACTGCAACTGCAACAGAACAAAAATATACCAGTAACAATACAACAATGTTAAGAATCGAAAAAAAGTTTTAAAAGTATACAGGACCTAAAATACACACAAGTATATACATACACAGAATCTTTAATACTAAAATAAAGAGGACAAATGTGTTGTAAAACTATTAATTCTCCCTAAATTAACCAATACGTCAAATTCTCTCTTAATTTAAAAAGAAGATTTTTAAAGTAAAGATGAAGCGGTGCTATTACAAGATACTTAAAAGTTTATTCGTAAAAAGAAACAAAAAGCCAGGCGCGGTGGTACACACCTGTAATCCGTTAAGGGCCGCCCTCCCCCACCGCGGCGCATGGCGAGTGGTGCGGCCGGGCCCCAGCTCCCCTCGTGAACAATACCAGGGGTCCTCTAGAGGCTGCGCGCAAAGGCCGCCTGCGGTGCCGCACAGCCGCTGCGCGCCTGGCAGGGAGCGTCTAGCCTCAGGCCGCGAGGGACAACGCCTCGGGAGGGAGCGGGAGGAGGCGGTTGGGAGGGTCCTCTAGAGGCTGCGCGCAAACGCCGCGCGCGGTGCCGCACAGCCGCCGCGCGCCTGGCAGGGAGCGTGGAGCCTCAGGCCTCGAGGGCCAACCCCGCGGGAGAGAGCGGGAGGGAGCGGGATGAGGCGGTTCGGAGGGTCCTCTAGAGGCTGCGCACAAAGGCCGCGCGCGGTGCCGCACAGCCGCCGCGCGCCTGGCGGGGAGCCTCGAGCCTCTTGCCGCGAGGGACAACCCCGCGGGAGGGAGCGGGAGGAGGCGGTTCGGAGGCCGCGGTGCCCGGACCATACCTGGCTCTAGGTGATGAACTCGTTGGTGTGGGTTTCCTCCACAAATGTCCACAGCTTGCTGAGGAAAGCCTGCACGTTCCAACTCTGCTTCATTGTTAACCAGACGCAGGAATTCCGAATTTTACACCCCAACACAGCCGCCGTGGTGGTGGTGGTGGTGGTGGTGGTGCTGGTGCTGGTGCTGGTGCTGGTGGTGGTGGTGCTGGTGCTGGTGCTGGCGGCGGCGGCGGCTCCCCGAGAACGCCCACCACGCAGGCGCAGCAGCTCGCGCCCCGCCCCCCGCTCAGCTAGGCTAGGAGGCCCGGCGACCGCACGTGACAGACAAATGTCTGTGCTTCGCCCATGGGCGCTGGTCTCCCGCCGGTCCTCCACGGAGCCAGTCCTAGGCCCCGGCCGCGCCACAGAGAAAAGTGATTGGATGCTGCCGGCGTGATGGGCGGGAGTTAAAGGGGACGCTGCCTTCTTATTTGCCTTTTATACGGGAGGTTTCGCTGTAGCGGACCTCCAGCTTAGGAGAAGGCGCTTAGTTGTTTCTATTGGGAAGGGCATTGAATTCTCTGGCTGTGTCAGAAAGGGCTACAAAAAGCCATCAGGGGCTTTTGAGTCCTTAGTTTAGCAAGCAAAGTGTAATTTGCATCTGGGTAGTGGAAGGGATAAATCACGTGAGGCAGAGGGCAGCTTTCCAATGTGATGTGTTAGGCCCAAATAGAAACTGTTAAAATAATGAACCTTATCCTTAAAGTTTAATTAGGGGAAAGCGACTCCTTTAAAATATTTATCGAAAAGAGGAATTTAAACAATAACTATTTTGTAAATACGGATTACTGTAAACCAGGCACTGTAATAGGCATGCTGTTACATGTTGTTTATAATTATGCAAACATCAGTGCCTACTCTGTGCCCAGCCTAAAATGAATTAGCCTAATTCTTTTCTGGGGAGGGGGTAAGGAGAGTGAGGGGGAGTTTAGGAGGCGGAACAGAATTAAACCCAGGAGCACTTAACCACTGAGTCACATCCCCAGTCCATTATTATTATTATTATTATTATTATTATTATTATTATTTTGATGTAGGGTCTTCCGAAATTGCTAAGGGCCTCACTAAATTGCAGAACTTTTATTCTCCTGCCTCAGCCTCTGGAGCTGCTGGGTTTACAGGCCTGTGCCATCAGGCCCAGCTCATTGTCTAATACTTTATATTATTTTAGTCAAATTAATTGTTTCTTCAGGTACACTGTAGGTACATTTTTATTTACCCAAAATAGTTTGGCATATGGAAAAAATTATTGGGCAAGGAAAAAGTAAGTCTGAGTTTGGGTTCAGCTTCAGGGACACTTTAATGTATGTTAAATTACACTGGTACTGTGTCATTTGGAAGAATTCTTTAATGTATCTGCAAAGGTTTTTTCCCATTTCTTCCTTGGAGATAAGAATATATTTTCCCATAGTTTCCCTAATAATATAGCTGAAAAATTCTTTGAAAGTATGAAGAATTATGCAAAATTAAACTTTTAGCTTTTACAATAGTCAGCAAAAAATAAGATTTGCAAATAAAGATAATTCACTATAGAATTAGTTTCCTACCTAGGTATATGTAAAATAGTCTATTTTTAAAAATGTACATAATTTCCAATGAGCACATATTGGTTGAATACTGACTTTGTGTTCAGCACTGGCTTATTCGCTGAAACAAAATCAGATGTATGAAGGGATACAAGTAATAAAGGATTTTTGATTAGCTTTTATATATGACAAGGGCTTTACAGCTCTTATTCAATCCCCACAACCATCCAATCATTGAAATTGAAGCTTCAGAGTACCTGATTCAGATTCTGATCCAATCAATTATGCAAAAATCTGGTATCAACAGTGTAACCAGACTTAGTGATTAATAATTATTTTCAAGGATAAGAAGACTGAAGCCAAAGATGAACTACACAGAGGTTTCTACCTACATTCCTTTCTGGACAATGTGTTGATTTTTCTCCATTTTGGAATGGTATTTACCAGATCTAGTGCCTCTTACATCAAATGTGAGTGAAAATACCTCTTATGCTTACTTCACAGAGTGAAACTCAACAAACTGACATTTTTCTCCACAATCCTACAGATACCTTTCTAAAACACAAATCTGAAAACCTTATCTTCTCTTTGAAGTCATTCAGTGGCTTTCCATAATTTCCAGAACTAAGTCTAAACCTTTAAGATGGCATGAAAGACCTTCAGTGTTCTAATACTACCTACTATTCGAGTCGTGGTCCAGCACTCTTCACACCTTAGCCTGAGCCACACCTGACTGCTTCACTGCTGTTATTTTACAAGTCACATTCTTTCACACCTCTGTATATTTCCACCACTGTTGCCTCTCCTGGAGAGCCTTTCTGGTTCCCCATTATACCCTAAATTCCTCCTTAACGTTCAAGGTCAGTTGCATGCAGATCTCATCTCTTTGGTGAAATCTTCCTTGGTGATCTTTATTATAGCACTTATTACATCATATTGAAATGTATGTGCCTTTTTATACTGGACTATGAAAATACTTTTAATATAAAGACTGTCATAATTACATCCATTCACCTACAAAGCTATCACAGTGTTTTGTATACATTAAACTCAATAAGTATTAGTTGAATAAATCAATGAATACACAGATAAGTGCTAACCATCCATTTAGTCAAGCTTCCTTTTCCTTGAAAAGGCCAGGATAGAACTGAATGACTTCTGACCTTTTAGATCAAAGTCTGAATCAAGGACTCGCTGGGACACATTAAAGACTTGCTAATTAATGACAGAACTCTTGCTTTATAAAGCCCTTATACGTGGTGATTGTTAGATTTGCTATAATTTACTCTAAAATACTCCTACTTAAACAGTAATACGTAGTGTGACCCTTAATTGTAATTTGCACCCTGGGGATAGTTAATGGTTAAAATACTCTAATTAAGAATACACACTCCAGAGGCATTTGGTTAGCATTTGAAAGATGTAACAAATTCCTACTCTCTGAAAGCATTCTTTCTTTCTTTTTTTTTTAAATCAGCATCAAAGTTTTGTTAATTAGAATAATATATGTGAAAATGAATTTGTGTGTGAAATGAGTGAAGTTCAGGATATTTGTGTTTACTAAAAACTGTGTACACCTCCACTTTGGACTAAACTGGGAATCCTGATACTTGAGCAATAACACCCTTCTTCTGAAGGTGCCCTTGTCCCTGACCTTAGGATTCTTATCCTCTTAATCAAAGCATTTGGGTGCTCTGGGGCGAAAGTAAAAATGGAGGCTCTCCTACAATTTTTTTTGCCATAGTTTTCATAAGACATAATAGGTTAGGGATGTGGTAGAGTGAATGCTGGTAGCATGGGTCCTTGGGTTTGATCACCAGCACAAAAAAGAAAAAGAAAAAAGACATGTTTGGTAAAATATCCAAGAAGATCAAATTTAATTATTATTGTCTGGTATTCTGTTAATGGAACAGTGATGTTTAAAATCATTAATGAATAAAGACATAATTATTAAATCATGTTTATTCCATATAATTATTTTTTCTTGATTTTATTTCAACAAAGTCACTGATTAGGCTGTCATCATCAAAATTGTTACATAATCTGTGTTGTATGGATGTTATTGATGTTATTGATCAAAAATGTAATTGCACTCAAAGCACAAATGTATTTAAAAACCAATCTATTTTCTAAAATTATTAAAAATAAATGTTGAGTGTTGAAAAATTAGGTATGTTCATAATTTAAGTTATATTCAGAATTGTTACAAAATTAAAATTCAATAAATTATATTTAATAAATTTTAAAATTTAAAAACTATTCACATAAATATCATATTTTAAATTTAATATTTTGAAAGAAAATCAAATGGATTAAATGCTTCAAAAAATAAACTCTCTTTTACTCTGAAACAGTTCTGTCTCTGGCATGGATAGAAAGTAGAGTAACCTAAAATCTTGTATTTCAAAGGCATAGGAGATAGAGTGATGTTAAGAACTGTAGGATGCCAACACTGGGTGCTAGATCCCAAGTGATAGAGGGGCATATTTCTTTCTTTTTTTAATATATGAAAAGACATTTTATTATATTACCAAATAAGATATTAGTGAATACACTAGATTGCATTTTCTCAAATGGCAAATGAGACACCAGATAACATTTTTCTTTGATTCTCCCAGGAGTCTCAATATCATCTGTCTTTTGGTTCAGATTCTTACGAACATCTATGATACTGTCCATGAGGATACCAACGATGTTTAGTAGTAAAGAACATTTTGCTAAATTTTTCTATCATGGGTCCTTGCTCAAGGTGTTCATCTTTTTCTTCTAATCTGGTTTTTAGCACTTGATCATGTGTTTCTTCATTACTGTGCACAGGATCTGGTTGAGAAATAGGTTGTGTATGTTCACATGGGATATCCACAGAATAGGACACCATACTAACGTCCTGCCATCAGATGTCAAAGCAAGCTCTACTTTGCAATTATAGGCATCTGGAAGAGAAGAAAATGTGGATTTATGACAAACACCAGAAAAAGCACTGTTTTGAACTGGAAATAAATGCTTCCAGAGAATTCTCTTTGATATCATCCATTTGAATGCTATCGCTGCCATGGTGTTATAAAGATGATCAGACCATATGATGAAAGATGTTCTGAAGAGCAACCACCTTTAAAATATGCTTCTAGGCACACCAATTTTTATTCCAGGAGACCACCTCCGCCTATTTGATTCTTAATGAATATATGCTTTAGGATATTCAAGGCCTTCTAAAATCCTGGGTTCTAGGCAGAGAACTGCTCTAGAGTATGAAAGTAATACATCTAGATTTTACCAACTCTCTTGAACATTTGCTGAGACCTAATGTTGGAACACTGCAACATCAGTGTACTTCACCTGGTTTATAGAATGGGGGACTAGCTTTTTGCATATTTTTGGTAACATATCTTTGTAACCGTGGCAGAATAGCAACTGATTCTTAGTTCTTCTACTTGATGGTACCGTTGTGAAAAGAAAATGAGTCGACTTTCACTAATTCTGATTCTTTGGGACTAAAAAAATCCAATCACTGAAATAGTCAAATTGGCTTAGCTTAGTCATCAAGAATGTAAATCTGGCAAAATTCTCCAGATTGAAGCAACAAAACAGATCCTTACATTGAACTATGAGTTCAGTTAGATGGAAAACTGAATTTCAGTGCTGGATTGTAGGTTTAATTGCATGGCACCTTTCAGATATTAGTGGTTAAGGATATATTCCAAGATATATTTCCAATCTCTTATGATAAAGACCTCCTAACATCACTCTGTGAAGAACTCCCATTTCCTCCGTATAAGTTCTATACCATTTATTTTCTTGATCTACTGGAACAACCTACCAAACATTTGTACAAATTACCTCATTTGACACCTGGTGGCATCCTTTCAACTTTGACATAATTGGTAATCTAATACCAGATATATATATATATATATATATATATATATATACACACACACATACATATATATGTATATATACAGACATATATATATATTCACATACATGTAGATGGTTTTGTGGATTATTTTTATACAAAGGTATTTAACATTTTTTTTTCTGAGGTGGAGTCTTACTATGTTACATAGATTGGTCTTGAATATCTGGCCTTAAGTGATCTTCCTGTCTACTCTTACAGAGTAGCTAGGACCACAAATGTTCATCACTGCACTTGCCTAAAAAAAAAAATCTATATTTACTTTTAATTGTGGTAAAATATATATTGTATAAAGTTCACTATGTTAACTTTTTTTTTTTTTTTTTTTTTTTTTTTTTGGTACTGGGGATTGAACCCAGGGGTACTTAACCAATGAGCCACATTCCCAGCTTTTTAGTTTTTTTTTTTTATTTTGATAGAGAGTCTAAGTTGCTTAGGACCTTGCTAAATTGCTGGGTCTATCCTTGAATTTATGATCTTCCTGACTCAACCTTCCAAATCACTGGAAGTACAGACTTGCACCACTAGGCCTGGCTATGTTAATTATTTTTAAGTGTTCAATTTAGTAGTTCAGTACATTCATATTTTTGTGTAAACAATCTCCAAAACTCTTTTAATATTATAAATGTAAAACTGTATTCTCATGACAACTACCATTTCTCCACTCCCCCAGTCTCTGGAAACCACCATTTACTTTCTGACTTTATAAATTAGATTACTCACATATATCTGTATCTCATATATATCTGTTCATACAGTATTCATTTTGGAGAATGGCTTATTTCACTTGCCATAATGTCCCCAAGATTCAACCATGTTGTAGCATGTTTTATAATTTTCTTTCTTTATAAGGTAGAATCCTATATGTACACACACACACACACACACACACACACACACCACTGAATTTTGTTATCCTTTTATCTGTCAATGGACATGCTAGTTGCTTCCATCTTTTGGCTGTTATAAATGGTGTTGCCATGAACATTGATATATATAATTTGATGAATTTTGCTTTTCTCATTTTGACAACACTTGGTGAAAATTATTTCAATTGGCACAATTATAATTTACTCTTTTTAATAATATCATGGTGCTCCACAATGTGTTTAGAGCAGAATATATCCAGGCTACTTATGGACATTTGTTTCATTTCAAGGAGCTTATTTATTTAATTATTTACACACACCCCCTCCACCGGGGATTAAATCCAGGGGCACTTAACCCCTGAACCACATCCCTAGCCCTTTGTATTTTTTATTTTGAGATAGGGTCTCCCTAAGTTGCTTAAGGCCTCACTAAGTTGCTGAGGCTGGCTTTGAACTTGTGATCCTCTTACTACCTCAGCCTCCCCAGATGCTAGGGTACAGGCATGTACTATCATGCCCAGCATTTATTTACACTTAAAGATCCTGGAAAAAAAAAAGGAGAGAGAAAGAAAGAGGGTAAAGAAGGTAGGAAGGAAGTAAGGAAAGGAGGGAGGGAGGGAGAGAGAGAGAAGGAAGGAAGGAAGGAAGGAAGGAAGGAAAGGAGGGAGGGAGGGAGGGAGAGAGAGAGAGAAGGAAGGAAGGAAGGAAGGAAGGAAGGAAGGAAGGAAGGAAGGAAAGAAAGAAAGAAAGAAAGAAAGAAAGAAAGAAAGAAAGAAAGAAAGAAAGAAAGACTGGCTGAAAGAAAGAAATCTCAAGCTTAAATCCTTAAATATTGGTGCTTTTATTTCTTTGGATTAGTGAATTCAGATCTTCATGAATGATTTACATAGCAAATCTATATTTTCCATTATTACCAGCATACAAAAAGAAAGTAACACTGATTAAAAAAAAATTCCCCTATTTGAGCCAAGAGAAAGCTATTGTATATGCATCCAAGGCTATGATGCTCCTAGCAACCAGAAATGTCAACATCATGCTTCTATGGCAATAGCAAATATTTAAGCTTGACAAAATAATCTAATATTTGGTGCTCAGGGGAGATTTCACCATTGGATATAAATGAAAGAAAATATTCTTTGGTATTTTCATAACCGTTAATGCAACATCAGGAAACTAAATCTTACTTGTAACTTTTTGGGAATTGGTAGCTGAAGATATATTCTATATCTTTTTTGGACTAATTTCTTTATGCTTTCTTTTTCACTAGTTCAATTAATAATTTATGGTAACTATCTCCTGTAGACTTACTCAACTGCAAGAGGAGAAAAGCAGCTAATATTTATGGAGATACTTATGGGCATTGAGATCCAGAGAATTTTGGTCACATTCCCACAGGCTCACAAATCAGCATGTTTACGTATGGAAATATGTATGTACATATGAGTGCAAAATATTTCCACTTTGAAGCCTATGTCTTTCCACTATGTTGTTTAGGATTTATCTTATGATGGGCCTATTCTGTGATGGATGAAACCTGGTGTCTCAAGTCTCCTGTATCTGATGTGTCTGGAATAAGTGCTTGCCATTCCCAGTCCAAAGTGGTAGCCTTCCCTTTGCTTCTCTTTCTCTTCTCAAGCCTATAACTGGGCTGCAGTTTTCTGATTTGGTGCAGATTTGGGCCTCCAGTGTATACCCACTTGGCTTGGCTGCTCTCTTAGCTCTTACACGTGGTTTGTCACAGGCAGACTGACTTTAGGGGCCAGTTAAAAATTAAGACTATTGGATTCGGCTCCAAACTCCGGCGCTGCCGCCGCCGATCGGACTCCGGGCCACGGTGGGCGCCGTGCGCGGCGAGGACCCGGAGCCTCTGCGCGCCCCGAGGAGGACGCCGCCGGCGAGAGGGTCGCGGCGCCCCGCACTGCCCGCCACCGCCTCGGCCGGCGCTGGAAGCAGGAGCGCGCCTGAGCCCATGGCGAAGGGACCCGCCGCCGCCGCCGCCGCCGCCGCCGCCACCGCCGCCCAGCCACCGCCGCCAGCTCCCGGGCACCATGCGAGCCGCCCCGAGCCTCCGCGGCGGCGTCTGCCTGCTGCTCGCGGCGATCCTGGACCTGGCTCCCGGCTACCTGACCCTTAACATTGAGCCTCTGCCCCCTGTGGTGGCTGGGGACGCGGTGACCTTGAAGTGTAATTTCAAGACGGACGGTCGCATGCGTGAGATCGTCTGGTACCGGGTTTCTACATCATCTACAAAAAGTGATAAGTTTTCTATTCTATTCCAACACCTGAGAGACAACGTCTCCTAAGTCAGGAACATCCGTGTCCTGGAACCAGATCTCTTGGATTCAAATCCTAGCTTTGTCATTCAGAAGCTGTGTGACTTTGGGAGAGTTGCTGTGCCTCTCTGTGCTCTAGTTTCTCCATCTCATGTAATGAACTCAGGACAGTGCCTGGCACTGGGTCGTTGACGTGGTTACACTTACGGAACTTATTATAATTTCTTGCCTTATTCCATTGTCTAAAATCTCCAGAATTCTTGTAAAAATGTTGCCCTGTCTTGTTCCTGGTTTTCATGGAAATGCATTTATTGGTCGACCATGGCTGCTGATTTCTGATAAAGGCTTCCATCTGGTCACAGACAGGAAGGTGACTTCTACTCCAATTTCTCCTAGACTTTTTATAAAGAAAAATTAATTAAATGCTTCTTAAGAATCTAAAAAAAATTAAGACTATTATAATAAATACAAGAAAGTACAACAAAATTCTGCTTTTTCCAGGATAACTGTTTTGACATTTTTTAAATTACCAAAATCTGTAATAACAAATATGCTACTCCCACAAACAAACAAAAACCTATTTTGGGTCTCCTGTTTTACCTAGAGCTTAATTAGGTAACTGAGTACTCCAGACCTGAGTCTTGTTTCAACCAGATAGATCATTTGGATCTTGATGCAAGGTGTTATAGGCTGATTCATACTCCATAAAAATTCATATGTTGAAATCTTCACCCTGGTGCTTCAAAATGTGACCATACTTGGAGATGAGGTACTTTACGGTCATATCCACCCTTCCTACTTCATTTTTATTTTCTTGTTTTCATTTTATTTGTTCACTCTATAATTATATGCCATCTTAATCTAAAAATTGAAAATTATTTTTCTCCAATTTATTTATATCAGTAGGACATGTGGATGGATTGAATCCAATATGACTGGAAGAGCATACAATACAGACAACACACAGAGCAAGGGGTGACTATGTGAGAACATAAGGAAAAGACAGCTAGTTGGAAGCCAACAAAAGGTGCCTTAGAGGAAACCAGACGTGCCAACACCTTGATCTTGGATTTTAATCTCCAGAATTGTGAGAACATAGATTTGTGTTGTTTAATCCACCTAGTAACTCCAGCACACTAATATAGTAGGTGAACAATGTAGCAGCCTATTTGGCTTCCCTGCCTTGGGTTATCTGTCAGTGCTGTCCTCAGTAGAGAAGTTCGCCATACACAGCGAACACCGGATCTGCCAGTGTTCACTCCCATCTGGTCTGTAGCCAGTTTTAGTCCTGGTTCTTCCTGTTCTCTCTCTCTCCCTTGCACACTGTTATTACTAGAAACTTCTGTAGTTAAGACTGCTCATGTATGCTCTGCAGGAGGTTCATGATTTCAAACTACACCAAATTCTCCAGACGTCCCCAAAGCCCAACTATTATGCATATTAGAACAAGTTTAACCAAAATATTTTATTATGACAGTTGATTTATAATGACTGGATAAATTAATACACATTTTAAATTATTATTAATATTTGTATTTAATAACAAAAAATTAGTGATTAGATATTAAAGTATTATTCTTGCCCTAGGTGAGCCAAGAATTATTTACCTTTATTAAAATTAGAATTATCTGTGTGATATTTGTCATTAATTTAAAAAGAGTTTAATGAATATGCAATAAGTCCTTGATAACCTAAGAAAAAAAATTTACATGGATGTTTTAGAGGTGAAACCAATTTTTCATCTTTGCTAGCTTCCTGCTTTTGAATTAAATAAATAATTCTATGACTTTATGTTATTTACTTTAAACTGAAACTGTACATCTGAAGATGTCACTCCTATGCTCACTCTGCAAAAGGTCCTCATTTGCCTCCAAGAAACAACTTTTAATGCCCATAAGAGCCTACCTGATTTGTCTCCCCATGACCCGTACCCTCACCCCTCCAGCTTCTCTCTTACTACTCTCATTTCTGTCCAGATAGAGTGGACTCTTTATTGTTCTTAAACATGTCAGGAGCATATTTCCCTAGAAATTTTTTTAATGACAGCTTCCTCCATCTGGAATACTATTTGCCTATATTTCCTAGAGATAAAAATCCCCTTAGTCTTCACTCAAATGTAATATTTTCCATAAGGCCTATCTTTTTTTTTTTTTTTTTTTTTAAAGAGAGAGTGAGAGAGAGAGAGGGGGAGACAGAGAGAGAGAGAGAGAGAATTTTAACATTTATTTATTTTTTCTTAGTTCTCGGCGGACACATGTATGTGGTGCTGAGGATCGAACCCGGGCCGCACGCACGCTAGGCGAGCGCGCCACGGCTTGAGCCACATCCCCAGCCCCATAAGGCCTATCTTGATCAACCTATTCAATACTACAACTATCTCAATGTCCCATCCCACATACTCGTAATTTCTTTCAAGGATAGGGATCTTTGTTTTTTCACAGATGTAAATCCAAAATTCTAGAAGTGTGCTTGGAACAGTATAAGTGCTTAATAAACATTTGTTGGAAAATGATAAACAAAAAGAGCAGATTTTTATGTAATACTCACATTATTTGTAAACATTATTTATAAACTCACATTAATTGTATAAATGGAGGGTTTCACTGTGACGTTTTCATAAACTCATATACATGTTTTGATCATATCCATCCTTCCTACTTCATTTTTATTTTTCTTGTTTTCATTTTATTTGTTCACTCTATAATTATATGCCATATTAATCTAAAAAATGAAAATTATTTTTCTCCAATTTATTTATATCAGTAGAAGATGTAATAGGCAAAACAGTACATACTTGAAGTTTGGTAAACATAGATTTAAATCTTAACTTTATCACTATTAACAAAAATGTACTCTATGAACCTCAATCATTTACAAAACCCTCTAATATTGTTGTAAAATTCTAAATAAATTTATTTTCAAATTTATTGTGAGTAAATGTATAGGAAATTGTAGATGTCAAATAAATATTCCCTGATACTACTGAATAATGTTGAAATAGTAAAATGCTGTGTTTATTTGAGCATGTTTGCTCAGATGTCTCCTGAGCTTATTTATAATGTTCACTTTCCATTAGCTAATGGGTAATTACATCTCATGCTATTCACTTTTTCATTTTTAAGATATGTACAACATTCTTTCACTGTCCATTAGCTGACCTCAATTTTATTGATTCCATAACACATCAAATGAGTATCCAGTATTTGATGGTCCCTTCCAAGAAAAATATGAGCTAGTGAAGGCACAACATGAAGACATACAAAATAATTGGAGAAATATTAAATATTATCTAGGTAAAATTGAATTTGAGTACAGTGAAATGAAAGATCAGAGTGGATTGGAGAGATTAGAAAACTCTTCATGGAAAGAACAGAGTATTTGAATGGATACTAAATAACCAACAATGGCATCAACAAGAAGAAGCATCTTTATAGTATTTAATATGCTCCAGGAACAGTTACAAATTCTCTGTCTTTATTAACTTGCTTAATTTCATTATACCCCTATGAATTAGTACAATTTTAATTTTTTATAAATGATGAAAGAAGCAGAGTGAAGATTGGTAATTGCAGTTTTCAATCTTCCTCTTCAAGTCTACAGAAGGGTAAAAGAGGTTTACCAAAAGACAGAGTCTGTTATGAATATTGTAGGGAAGGAATCTATTGTAGGGAAGGAATCTTTATCATCTGACAAGGTACACAATTTCCAGATACTCTTTCATATTTATCTCTCGCTTCAGCACAATTATTTCTTCCTGCCTCAGTGTTATTCATCTTGACCTCTGCGTTTATATTTACTGATCTTTTACCATTCTCCAAGATCCGTCACAAAGCTTATTTCCTTATAAACATTTTTCATGACATATCCCAAGAAAAATTATTGTATTTTTTTATGGTACTCATAATACATTTTTATGGATACTTATTTTTATTTCTTTCTTATATTATGAGCGATAGAAAAAAATAAATAACGACTTTTTAATTTTGATCTTCCTGATTCATTCCTTTTTTTTTTTTTTGGAGAGGTAAAAATTTATTGATTTCTATCATATCAGCATGTTATGATATGGTCACGCCTGTTCACACAGCTGACTTCTTAGAGCCAAAAGAGGATTCTGTTTTTCCATTTAAAAATACATTTTTTTTTCAGCAGGAAGAAACATTTTAAAAACGAACATTTTCATATTAAGTAGGTATTAGAAACAACCCCCCCCCTCCAACTCATGAGGAATTGGGCTGGTCAGCGATAGATCTCTGGGTGCTTCAAATTTGCATTCCACCTCTGCCCCCAATCTGTTCTGTCTTCTACATAAAATACGTCTGGGGGAAAAGAAATTAGAACCTCACCAAAACAGTAGCCTAAATCCAGCCAGAAAAAAGAGGTAGACTGAACTGTAACTATTGAACTTATTTGGTAGATTGTGCAAAATATTTTAAAACATTTAAAATTTTCAGTCGGATCAAACATTCTACAAGGAACTGAACAACTGAGGTTTTATATGCTTAAAACATAATCTTAGAGATGCCTATACCACAATTACTTTACTTTGAGAAATGAAAGCATAAAACCGAATTGAGAACTATATACTTCCCCTGTACTTCAGGCAAAGTTTGCTTTTGTCAGATTCCTCAAAATCTAAAGCTCATGTGGTAGGACTGATCTTAATGCTTTTCCTACCCTTCAATCCCCTGCTAGGGTCAATAATAGAAATTTTCTCAGAACAGTGAGCAAATTAACTGGAAGAAGTTTATTCAACATTAATAGTTAAAACAAAATGAAACAAAAAGAACAGGGCAATGGTGTGCTGGTGACATCTACAACTGGCTTCCAAGGGCCAATCATTAAATTTCAGGGTTTTGCCAGCAGTTCTTAAATAATTGTTATTAAAATTATATAAACTTACAATTAGTGATAAAGCTAAAAAATGGTCTTGTATTATGAGTAAGAAAGAATTTAAGAGTAGATCACATCCTAGATTGAATGACAGTAAATTTCCTGGGAGATGAGCAAGTGGAGTAGGATATAATACCATAATTAAACTCATGTTGAAATGCAATTGTATGTTGGCTAAAGGGTTCAGAAAAAAGCAACTAAGAATCTTGTGAGAATCAACTGGCTATGTGGAGTTTATATACAATGTTGATATTTTATTTTGTTTTTTTTTTTTGTGTCACACATCCTTGTTATCAGGAAAATTTATAACAAATTTGTGTAACATGTATGAATATATATTTTTTTCTGAGATAGTGGACCTTTAAACACTTATTGGCACACCAGGAGAATGAAGAGTAGAGGTTAGACCCTCTGACCCAGGGAAGGAGGTTCAGAGTTTTCTCA
The DNA here is from genome assembly GCF_964194105.1 of Spermophilus citellus. NCBI lineage: Eukaryota > Metazoa > Chordata > Mammalia > Rodentia > Sciuridae > Spermophilus > Spermophilus citellus. Next base: position 204,303,341 of record NC_138183.1, on the reverse strand, counting down.
CTGGATGTTTCAGCCTGCTCTTCTCAGCATGCTACTGCAGGAGGGGCCCTAAGCACAGGCCTACAGGTATTAATGCCCAAAGAGCTCCAGTATGACACAGACCATCCCCACTGCTAAGAATTAAAGCACTGTACTTGGAAAAAATCAACTTTATTTTCTCTAGGTTAAAAAAAAAAAGAACCAGCTATTAATTTTTGCTAAGAAAATGCTTCTTTTGGTGTTCATGTCTAAATTTCTGAAAATGCAACCTGGTTATTAAAATCATCCCGAATGCATTCATAAACCAGATCCATGTGTGACCAGCCCTTTACAAAAATTAATTACAGTTGCCACAGCCTTTACATTCATTCTTTTCATACATTACAACATGCAGATATACAAAGAAAGGTCAAACAAGTTGAAGTAAACATTACAGCATCAGGAAAATGAAAATCCATCTGTATAAAATAAATACAACTTTGTAATAACTGTAAAGAAAATGAAAGCAATTAACAAAAATAATGGCAGTTTAAAGTATAACTGTCTCATTACCCAATCATAAAATAAGTTACTGTAAAATGCATAGACTCTTTACATGTAAAGAATTTGTGCATCACAGTCATGTGTCCAACAGTTTTACACAATAAAAATAAAGCCATTCAAAATGTGTGCATACTTTGCAATTAGAATACACTTAATATTTTTTGCTCTTTAAACTGTCTTAAAAATATTAAATGTAAAAATCCTCAGATGAACATTTTACAGAAAAACCCATATTTAATCTTCTATATGGCTACAGTCACCTTCCCCCAACAGATCAGCACCTCCAGCATTTTCCTAGGGCCCAGTTCCTAGTTGTTGGGGACTGGTGCAAAATGATTACAACAAAGCACCAAGCAATAACTGCTCCAGAGTACACTGGCTCTTCTGTGATACAGAATTTCACAACGTAGGTGTTTTGGTCCCAAACATCTTAGTCTCTACCCCTTATAAAATGAACTAGTATATCTGCTGCCCTGTGCTCCTTTTTGACTTTGCCTGGCATGTTAACACATGTAAAGCTCATAGCTCTGCAGGGCAAAAAAAAAAAAAAAAAAAAAAAAAGGAAAAAAATATAAATATTTTAAACAAACCATTTTTATCCATCCTTTGTGGACTAGAGCTGAGCACACTCAATGGTAACTCTGGAGTGAAGTCCTATGTAGTGACTTCAGAAAAAGAACAAAGAAAACAGTTAACTCTTCCTATTCAGTAGTGCAAATAAAACATTTCCTTTTTAAATATAAAAAAGAATACTAAGAAGACTACCCATGATTAAAGACTACATTCTATGATTATAACCAGGACCAACTAGTTTAGAAGAGTCTTCAGAGAAGTGATTGTCAAAAAACACTACTAAGACAAATCCACAAGAAGTAAGCAACATGAACAAAGAATGAAGGGCCATCCTCAGCATCAGCAGATGGCAGCAACACTAGGATGATGTTCTGAAGCTTACACTGGGTGATGTAAGATTTCATTTTGATAAAAAGGCTGATAACGATATCAGTACAACCTATTCTTGATAATCAGGGATGCCTTTTCCAGCCCATTGATTTCAGGCTTTGGAGTTTCCTCTTCCTCATAGCTCTCGGTCTTTCCATGTTATTTCACTACTCATTAACAGTCCTACATACACAGGCAAGAAAAAGCTAATAAACAATTCAAATCATTTTTTTTTAAATTAGCAAGCATCCCTAGAAGGAAAAAAGAGTTTGATAAAAAGTAAAACTTCAAACTTCTTCAGGAATAAGATTTTGGGCTTCCTTATGACTTATAACTGGATTAAGTATCCAGTAATTAATTTTCCAGTAATCTTTAGTTCCTTTACTGTGAAAAATTAAGGATTGGTTGAATATCAAAAACCAAAAACTACTTAATGATATGACAGGTTTGAACTCAGCTATCTTTTTTTAAAAAAAATCTTCTGTTTAAATTCTCAACCAACTAGTTTGCTCCTCCAAAACATCATTTTCTACTCTGTAATTTTTCTTTACCCTCTATTGCTTTTAAGTCCATCTATCATGTGTATATTTCATCACCGATAATTGTTTCTGAAGTTAAGAGTGACTAGCTGGCTTGGTCACTTTTGCAGTCACGGAATCTGCTTGTGGCCAAGCAGATGCTCTATCACTGTTTCTTGGTGATGCCAGGATCCCAACAGTGAGCTCTCAACTCTATCTCCTGTGGGAATCTAGGCAGTCCAGCTGAGACCAAGAAGTGCTGAGATTCTAAAGAACCACTGGTATAACACTGGCATAGTTTTGTTTTCTTTCCCCTTGACAAAATATATGACCTCCTTTCATCTCACTTTACAAAGAAAGTTCAAATACGAATTTTTATTCAGCTCTGTATAGTGGCATATTGCTGCTTCCCCAGATTGCCATAGAAGAACACTGATTTTTCTCTTTATATTTCCTAGTACAGCAGGTGAACTCCAGTTGCTGACAAGGAAAGCACTATCAAGGCTCTCAAACAAATACATTTGCAAACGGAAGAGAAAGAACATATTAGAAAGAATCAAAGAGGGGCAGGGCAGATCAAATACACATCTATTTACAACTCATGGATCAATTTTCAAAAATTAACTCACATCTATAAAGACTGTGGAAATGATACTGCACTTGAAAAATAAAGCATCTTACAGGAAAGTTTAATGTGTACAGTAAATTTAACAGTGTCATGTTCCTTTGGAGCACAGCGATGTCAAAAATGGCTCTAAGCCACATTTATGTATACATTTTTTTTAAAAAAAATAGGAGAACTGTTCACTCTACCCTGTGACTTGCTTTGCAATGAGGGAAGCTAGGACTATGCATAACTATTTTTTAAGAGTGAGCAACCTCTCCCCAGATGGCTAATATCTCAAATGAACAATTCATTTCATCTTGTAATTAAGTAATGTTTGCTGGATCTCAACCAGAAGCATCACTGAGCTTCTCTTTGGCTTCCTATCATCACTGACACCTTACAAGTGAGACTGGTCTCACTTACTCATTGTCACTGTAGAACACATAATGAAATGCTTCAGTTTCAAGAAAATTGCATTTTATAACAATTGTTACCAAACCAAACATATCAAAACTGTCTTCTGCATTTTAATAGTATAATATAATATTCAATGAGGTATTTCAGTTAATGCATCCTTCCCTTTCACATATATTGAGTTATCCTAAAGATGAAGCTGCTGTGGGCTTTTATTTGGTGTTGCTTTATCTTTCCCACACAACTATGGGAAAATTCACATCTTTTTTTGGTTCACTGGAAAACAGAAACATTAGCCTTTATTTTTATTTTACAGCCTACTTTTCAGAATTGTTATTTTTGTAATTTGTGACAACAGGGGAGTCTATAGTGCTCAAATCACAGAAAACTACCACGGACTTATTAGATCTTAATCTTACAACCCTAAACTGAAAACATTCTCTATTTCAACACTGATGTAGGGCCAGCATTTTTTTGAGAAGAGTTTGGTTCTCCTGTGAGGTACATCACATAAACATACTGACCAAAAGGAAAAAAAAGTTTTCTAGAAATAACAGAAACTTGATGTTACCCTCTTCAAAAGCAATTGGAAGAGACTGGGAAGCCTTTTGTGCAGGCCTCTCCTCGTTACACCAACCCCGAGAGGGGCAGCTCCTTGATACATGCTGGAACACACTGCTGTCTATACAGATATGGAGGGGAGCCACTTGAGAACCAGTCACCAGTAGAAGCCAATGTCTGGCTCTAGCTCTTGTTTTCCTAATGAACTAGTCTATTTTCCCTTAAATTGATCATCTAAATGTTTTATGTTAATTTGTTCATCCATCCCCAAATGCATTTAGTGATACTATGTCAAAGAGGGGTGCAGGGAGCCTCTAGTGACAAATAGGGTCACCCTGTCAGGGAGGTGCCCAATGCAGGGTGGTGCTGGACAGCAGCTGCGGGCAAAATTGCAGAGACAGGAGAGCCCCCGGGAAGCCGACTCACTGAGGAGGCTTACTTTTGTCTTCAGGCTATGTTACTATCATTTGCTATATTAGCATCTGATAAAAGTGCATTTTGTAAAATACAATTATCAATCTATAATATGCCTTCTATACAAAAAGAGAGACAGGGTGATGCCCCTACCCCACCCTACCCTGGTGGAAAGGAAAGCACTAGCGCATGTAAACATGGTGCTGGACTGAGCTACCTTCATAAAATCAGAGCCTATGCCAGGAGGTGTTCAGTGGACACTGGTTCCTCCCCACAGAGAATATCAACACTGCACCTGGTCAGGTGCTAAGGACTGAAGTTTGTTACTTCAAGCAACAGGGAAAACACTCTTTGGGAGGTGCCTCCAGCTCCCTCCCCTCATGGCTACTAGTACCACAGCCCAAATGGGTGGAGATGTGGGCACTGTGGCACACTGCTCTAATAGGGACTGCTAGCTAGGAGAGATGTAATTCTGAGCTTGAACTAAATGACCAGGTAGATCCTGTGGCAACAGTTTCTTTCAGACAGTCTTTCAGGATGATTTTTATGATTTCCTCTTCTCCAAATGTGATGTTTGCCTATATGTGGTAGAATGTATCGCTTTAAAACATGAAAAGTTCTTAAAATATATCAGCAGGTCATTATATTACTGATCCTCATTTTAATAGAGTTTTAAAATATCCCAAAGGGGGATAAATATTAATTCATCCACTGAATTTCCTTCGCTTCTTTTATATATTCCGATTTGCACATGTAAAATAATGCACACTCATGAAAGTCTGAACTCCTATGGTGACCTTGACAAGTCCAAGTCAATTCCTAAAATAGGCAATGGTAAAAATACTCAATGATGTTGTACCACATACAGGCTGACAACACTGCAAAAGAGTATATAAGAAATAACCACGTGTTGCTGAGGTTCATCTCCCTGGAAACAGCTTCCTTCTGACCCTTGACAGGTGGAAAGGCTCCTGTTTTATAAAAATGTGATAAAGGTCCTCTTTTTCAATAAAGCGTTGATAAAGCCAATTGGCAAGGTCATCAGTCTCCAGGGGTACATCTTTAACTGGAAAGATCCTGTAATGGACATGTGTGACTGTTGGTTTCCTGTATCCAAGGATCCAAGTTTGAATATCTAGAGGTTCAGCTTTGGGATATGCTATGGTTGTATCTATTATCCATTGAAGGCCTTTTGATTTGCTCTCTAATTCTTTAGCATCTCCTCCTGCTTGACTTCCATTTTCCTGTCGTGCTACAAGTACACTCAAAATAATTTTTGTTGCACCAAATCTTGGCAAAGTGACATGTGTAAGAAATGGCAAGTTATTTTTCTTGGCATATGCCTGACTTGTTTCTCGCCTCTTCCTGAGGAAGCCCCCTTCGGGAAACAAAACAATCCACTTTCGATCTCTGCTCCTATAATTATTTTCTAGGTGCTTCTTGAGAAGCAGCAGCTGTTGGTCACGATGAGATTTTCCCTGCCTTATAAAGAAGTCTCCATGAATTAGAGAAACAATTCCAAAGTTGGTGTACTTAAAAATATGATCCATCAACCATATTAACTGAGCAACAGCCCGTCCTTTGTCCTGTAGGCACATCATCAGTGTGCACACATCTCCTGTTACCTGATGGTTTACCAACATCATAGCTTCATCTTTTGAAATTGCTTTAATATCTTCCCCCCGTTCCATCACTGTATATCCAGCGAACCATCCCCAGGAAGCCACCATTCCTAAAAGCCATTTATACATGGTTCCTTCAATATACCAGAACCGCTTACTGTCCAGCACTCGAAGGGGCTGCAGAACAATTACATAGCAGACGTAGGATGGAATAGCAACCAGGTTGTTGAAGATCATGAAGGCAAATCTCATCAGAGCTTTCACCAAGATCCAGCCCCTTCGTGGAACTTCTTCCAAAGTCGCAGCCATTCTCACATTGGAGTCCATTCTGTCTTCCTCGGCGGGAGCGGGCGGCAGGCAGCGAGAGGCGAGCGGCGGCAGAGCGCTAGGGCGAGCGGGGTCGGGAGCCCGCGGCCCGGGACGGGGCGGCGGCGGGTGTCACCTCGGACTAGCCGGAGTCGGCCCCGGCTGCGGGAGCAAGAGGAGCCGGAAGAATGCATGGCCCGCGGCGGGGCCGGCGGAAGGAGGCGGCGGCGCGGCCCGGCCCCGCTCCGGCAAAAGCGCGGCTTGCGCCGATTCCCTGGCGGCTCCCAGACTTGGTCCCCGGGGCCCAGCTGCGTTCGCCGGGGCTGGCGGGGAGGAGCTGCGGGAGGAAGCGTCGGGAGTGGGGACTGCGGCGGAGCCGCCCCCAGAGCGCCCTCTCCTGATTCATTCCTTTAAGGCTATTCCCCAAACATAGTTGCTGACATTTATCCTCTGGCCTGTGCCTCTGGCTCCCTCTAGTGTTCATTATTTGTTACTTCTGTGATCTGTAAATACAAGAAGAAAAAGACCACCTCTAAGAGAAATGTCTACTAGAAACCTGAACCTGATTTTCAAAGATCCCAAATGGCATTTAATGTGATTAATTTCCTAGTTTCCACTTTCTCTAGGTCCCTAGTGTCCTTTAATATGATTAATTTCTTAATTTCCATTAGAATTTCTCATTATTAGAAAAACTATGTTATTGAATGTATTTTAGAGTGTTGCATTTCCTAAGATCAGATTTTCTTCCCTTCCTTAATGTTATTTTTTTTTAAATAAAAAATAATGAAACTGACTAAATACTGTTCACTTCAGGTACGACTATACACAATGGCCTATTATTTATATTTATAATAAGCTCATAACATTTTTTAAAAGGAAACTGATATATACTTACAATGTAATATCATTCTACAATAAAACTGGAATGAAATACTAAAAAAAGATAAAATATGAACACATAGCAAGTGCTTCTCTTGAAGGTATAATTTTACAAAAAAAAGTATACAGATGTTAAAGGCATATGATTTCTCCTATTTATTTAAATGATTCACTAGGATATTGGAAGTTCAGAATATTTCTATATTATGGTTGTTATATCATTAAATACATTTAAAAATTATTCTCTTAAATTAAAAACACATGGTCCCTTCTGAGATGTTAGGAAACACGTACAGCACATTATAATATTTAATGTTTTATTTACATTAATAACTATGTTACAGAAATCAATAAAATGTCTGAAATTCTGTTTTTATAGGCATGAATCCATTGAGTATTAAAAACAGGCAAAATAAACTTCAAAGATGCTTTAGAAATGACAAGACCAGTCCTCCCCAAGCCTGCCAACATCAAGAAAAAAATACTAAGGGAAACAGAGAAACTGGCACAAAATGAAGGCGACTCAAGAAACAAAATTACTATAGGTAGTAATGGTCTAAAATTTGGGGGCCAACAGAGGTGAGGCAAAAAACCTCACCCCCCCCCCACTGGCACCAAGGCAAAATTTGGGGTCCAACAGAGGTAAGGCAAGAACCTCACCCCCCCACTGGTGCATAGGCCTATCCACAAGCATGGCTGAATGCTGGACCGGTAGTCAGTGACGGATTGATCTGATTACAGTGGATTCAACCTAATACAGGAAGCTGACGCCTAAAGGTCAGTTCTCCCATGATGGGTAAGAACCATATGTTGAATTGGACAACCTACCAGGCACCGTCCCTAGCCACATTGCTTGTTGCTTAATTAAACAGAAGGGGGCAAATGCTAGGAGCCACAAGCAAATAATACGATGTATGGCACCTTTGGTTGTAAAGTGACGCCAGCTAGCCACTGAGATGATATAATTATGTTAAGATTTACATTCATATGGAAATTGGACTCCCGCTGTTCACCTTGGCCTGCTACCGGACTCATGTTACAGGACTCATGGAGAGTTCCCATTGGTTGGGGAAGGATAGTAGGAGGAAATTCCGGGGGAGGTCCGGGGGACCCCCGGTTCCTGAGACGCGTGGTTCTGGCAGACGCCCGCGTGGGAGGACCGGGTTTGCCTTGCCGGCGCCTACGGAGTATTGGCGGCTTTTTCAAAAATAAAGTTTTGTTCCTGCTTGAGTGGCTCGTGATTCTGTGCCCAGCCAAGACTGCGGCATTCATGTATAACTAAAAAAAAGTTTAAAAAAAGGCTGACTAAAACAGAAATAAAAGTTGTATAGGGCAAAAGATTATAATATGATCCATTATCCAGCTATTAAATCAAAGATAACACTAAGAAAAAATAATCTTTCAGGAGGCTGAGGCTCTAAGGAACTTAGCAAGACCCAGTCTCAAAATAAAAAATAAAAAGATTTGGGGATGTGGCTCAGTGGTTAAGTACCCCTGGGTTAAACCACTGGTTGCCCCCCATGGATACATCCCAAAAGAGAAAAAATATCTTGATTCTGTCATTTTAATACTCCAATAGTACCTTTTCACAACTGACTTCATAAGAAACTATCAAATTATCAGTATTTCAAGTTGGGCCATATACAGATTAGACCTAAAATAAAGTTTTTATTTTACCTGGGCATCCTGGATTAGTACGTAATGCCTTCTTATAGTAAGCAAGAGCTCCTCTGTAATCCTTTTTGTTGAATGAAATGCAAGCTTTACCTATAATGATTTTAAAAAAAAATAAACATGCACTGTCTGATTAATACAAATTTACTACACTTTATACTAACTACTTAAATTTAATACATCTTTCAGTAAGAAATACTTAAAAATAATGAACACGATTTCACATTAAAAACTTGTTTTCCATTTGAGTATATTAATTTATGTCAAAGACAGGATGTTCTGTCTTTATATTAAATGTTATAACGGAATAATTGCAACAACTTGAGTTGTCTAAGTATAGATTGTTTATTGACTTTCTGGAAGCAAATAAATTACTTTTAACTGGTATATATTTTATTTTTGCAATTTTAACAATAATCTATTGTAGATCATTTTATTTTTAACAGGATAAAGCTCTTCTACTTTGCTGTCCAGCTCAGTTATTAAGTTGCTATTACGAAGAGATACAGTCTAGACATATGCTGAAAAAACTAGATTCCTAAGATGGTTGCAAAGATCACTCACCAAGAAGGGCTGGGATGTTATTTGGAGATTGGTTGAGTACAAAATGAAATTGTGCATCAGCTTGATCCATTTTGTCACCTTAAAGTAGACAGAAGCAGGCTCTTCCCAACAAATGGTTCTATAAAATAATGTATCACCTTAGACTTTACTAAGGGCAAACAATAATTTACCATAAATGTACAAATAAAAATGAAAACCACATAGGAAGGTTCAATAAATGATAATTTATTTCCATACAGATGATATAAATGATTTACTTATCATGTACCCAAATTGGCTATTGCTCTCAACTGTAATGTTCAAGCTACCAATAAACAGTTCTTCACTACAAAATGAGAAATTATACCAAAATGTAAAACCTCTGTGCCAATAACAATGACAAAGAACTATATTCAAGATTCCTTAAAATATGGTTGAATTTCACCTGGAAATGTTAGAATTATTGATTCAACATAGGAGGACGTTTTACATACTAAATTTGTCTATATTACTTCAACAGTAAGTATAAGGATTGAAGGAATTCCAATTTTAATGAGGAACCCTTCTTCTTCTTTTTTTTTTTGATTATATCAACATGGTTATTTTAAGAAACATTCTTTCAAAAACATCTGCTGCCTATTCCACACATTTTGTTTTCATATGGTAGTTTTATCCTTTCAGAAATTTCAAGAAATTTGATTTGTTTTACCTGATCATACATTATAATTTTATCAGCCATTGTATACAGCAAGGTTGCCTGTGTAATAAGATCCTTCTTATTATCCTTGTTCTTTTCTTTTCGAGCCTGTTGTACATAATAGGCTGCTAGTGTATCCAAGCAAGTCATCTGGTCTTTTTCATGGTCTCTATAGTCCAAATTACCATCTATACGTGCTGCTTCCAACAACTTTACAAACTCTTCTGTTTTTCCTTGCTTGTAGTATTCCAGCTATAAGGTAAAGGATCAAATTAGAATCATTAAAGCATACGTCCATATTAAAAAAAAAACTACACAAATATTTATAGCAGCTTTATTTGTAACAGCAAAATACTTGAAACAATCCAAATGTTGACTAGTAAGTGAATAAATTGTAGTATAGTTGTACAACAAACACTATTCTGCCTCAAAAAGAAGTAAACAACATGGATACATCTCAAACCAATTATGCTGAGAAGAAAGCCAGAACAACAACAAAAAAGTACATATTGTGTGATTACATTTCCATATATTCTAGAAAATACACACTAAATTTTAGCAAAATAAAAGAGATAAGGTTTGCCTGTCACTAGGGGGTTGGAGTACTATTAACTTAAATGAATTTTGCCTTTATCTTTATACATACTAATTTACCAGCAGAGTAGCATATCACTTAAGAAACTAGCCTTATTGTTCAATAAGTGATAATTTATTTCCATACAGATGATATAAATGATTTACTTATCATGTACCCAAATTGGCTATTGCTACATCTCAAAACAGAAAACACATATTTTCCCAGTCAACAAATAAAAACTATTTGCTACATGAACACTGACCGCCAAAGCAATCCATATGTGCAGTTGTGTGTGTTCCTGTTTCAGAATACTGATAACTTCATCTCCCTCCGGTAACTGATCAAAGTCAAGTTCGATGACCTAAAACACAAAATGTAGGTTTTATCTCTTATTTTTATTTTTTAAATTCCTATTTTTCTTTTCAGTTTTTCCTGACTATATATCAACACACATATACAGAGGATACTCATTTTCAACAAGGTTTAGCCAACACACAGTTTTTATAAACACAGATTAATTATACAAATTAATGGGTTTCAGTGACAATTTCATACATGCACATATTGTGCATTGATAATGTTCACCCTCCCTTCTACTCTTTCTTAACCTCCCTTATTTCCCCTTTCCTCCTGCTCCCCCTTCCCAATTCCATAAAAGTCCCTCTTCTACTTTCAAGTCTTTTTTTTTTTTCTAGTTTCCACATTTGAGAGAAAACATATGTCTGTGTTTTGGCCAATATGTATTAATATTTAGGGAGCACAGGACAAACAAACTACTAACACATTAAAGTAAAAGTCTAGAGAAACAAAGAACACTGGTAATTGTCCCCAAATACTAGAACTATAAAATGCTACAAATGCTTTGTTTACTCAAAAGTAACAAAACAAAACCCTATTTCATCTATAAATCCAAATAAAGTGCTGATAAGCACCCTGAAGAATGATGCCATAGGTCTGACACCTTGGAGAAACATGACTCTAGAGGCCATGAAAAGTTGAATGCCACTATACACATAAATCATGGAAGCAGCATTTGTGTGTCACAATCATTACTGAATGTGGGAACAAAAATAATAATAGAAAAATGTTCTGGAACTAGATGGAGGTAATAGTTTCACAACTTTGGGAATATATACAAAAGAAAACTGGATTTTATAAGTGAATTATATCTCGATATTATACCTCAAACCAACCAACCAAAATAAGTACATGCAATATCCAAGAAGATTGAACATCAAAGCTGAGATTTACTCAGACAAACCAAAGGCCACCCATGAATGAGGCAGTGTAAGGGAAAGGGGGTTAATTCCATCAGCACGCTGTAGTGGCTAAGTTTACTTCGCACATAGTGTACCACGACATACTCGAGTTTCTAATGCATAAGGGGCAACCTGCTATATATTCCTAGGAGTTCGAGTAGCAGGTGGATCACGGTGACATCAGCGCCCACCTCTGTAATCTGTGAGGTGCTTCAGTTTATTGGGCACTCTCACGCCCCTGCGCCGGTGAATCGGGAGAAAAATAAGAGCACTGTCAAATAAAAACAGGTTGGAGAGGAACTTTCAAGAACTCCCCCAGAAACCTGCCGGGATGCAGCGCAGGGGCGGGGGAAGGTGATCAGGGCTTTGACTGGGGATTTAGATCGAGGCTCCTGCGGGAGAAGGGTGTGCCCTCTTCGAAAACGAAGTCTAGCGAAGTCGGTGGGGGTCATAGTCCAAGTTCACGACCCCCACCCCTTCCACACTGGACACCTACCTCGTCAGTGTCCCGGAGGGGAATCTCGATAGAGCCCCGCGACATGATGAGATCCAAAGGCGAGCGGGAATAGCGCTCGCAGCTTTGCAGCCGGCAGTCCTCGCTTCTGGCTCGTCCAGGAGGTAGCGACCGCCCAGGAGCTGGTCGTGACTGCCGCCCCGCGGCGTTGTCGGAGCTCGGGCCTCTCCTTCCCGTCAGCCACTAAAACAACGAACAGCAGACGGCGACCGGTCACTTCCGGAGGCCCCGCTCCCTGCCCCGGAAGCACTGCCCGCGAGGGCGTGTCCGACGCGAGCTCCGCCTATGGCTCTGTTGTTTCCCTCTTCGGAATTATAGCTCCGAGGATGTTGGCGTGTCCGCAGCAGCCGGCCCAAGAGCCTGCGGGACCTTCAGGGCTCTGCGGCTTTGGAGTCTGAGCCTGGCGCTGGCGCGGGTCCCAGCCAAAGCCCGGAAGGCGTAGCCGCTCCGCCCAGCGGTGGGCGGGGCCTCTGGCTGACGTGTCCTCTGGAGGCGGGGCCTGGCCAGCCTTGTTTTTTTCTCTAGATTGTTGAGCACGATTCCATTCAGTCATTCATCTCACCCAATCATTAGTTCATCGTCCGACAGCTGCTGCGTGCGAGTCATACCGCTGTTATCATGGTGACCAGTTTAAATAGGTTGCAATGAATTCTGTAATCACGGGATAAAACATGTAATCCTTTTTAATAGTTTTTTGAAGTATAGAGGATCTATTAGATTTGTGATTTTAATGAAATTGTGGAAGAACTTTATTAAATCTGTAATCAATATTTTGATTAAAGTATAGCATTTGATTAAATTCGTTTATAATCAGTGTTTTTACTAAATCGGAGAAGAATCTCATTGAGAGTATGAGTTTTACTTCCCAACTTTTTCTCAGACGCATGCCCTTCTCTTCACCATCTCTTCACCATCTAAACCACTATCATTACTCATCTGGATTACTACAGTCGCATTCTTTTTTTTTAAATTTTAAAATTTTTTCTGATTTATTATATATGACAGCAGAATGCATTTCAATTCATATTACACATAAATTCTTTTGTACCCAATACTTTATCTTTTCTGGCCCTGAGCTCCAATTGAGCTTCAACCGTGTTACCCACTAGGATTTAAAAATATCTATCTGATATTGTTTTTTTCTCCCAGCTTAAAACTCTTAAGTGGAAACCTTGTTAAATTTATGTTTTGATTTATTGGTTGTGTAACTATTTTAATGTGTGTGGTTAATGTTGTCCAATACAAATACAATGTTAATAATGGGTAATTTAAAATTTTCTAGTGACCACATCACAAGAGTGAAAAGCAGATGAAAAAAATTTTAGTAGTATATTTTATTTAACCCAATGTATCAAAGATATTATCATTGCAAATGATAAACACTATAAAATTTGAGATAATTTACATTTTTTCCATTATATACATAATACTGGTTTACTTCACCTTTAGAAAACAGCCCTTGCTGCTTATTTTAAAAAGGGACATGTTTTTCTTTTCCTCTTCTCCCTCTCCCTGTCACTAACCTTTTCCCATCCTGGACCAAGTTATCTTATCTTTGAGTGCACACCCACCATAGGAAAGAGATGTCACCAGAAGACCTAAGAAGTGGCTATCTCACAAATTAACAAATGAATTTCAATACACCATCAGGGACTGGACCTCTGTTAAAACACACCTGGAGTGCAGCTTTTGAGAAAGGGCTTCCTTAAAAGCCCTCTGTTCTCATTTTTGGGCAGAACCACCATCTCTGGGACTGGATTCCCCTGCGCTTCTCTATAACTAGCAAAGCAATAAACCTTTTTCCTTTTTATCAAAACTGTGTTCTTATTATTAAATTGGCAATTTAATAATACTCAATTCATTTGCTTACTCTTAATTAGGTCTATATTTAAATTTGCTAAAATTTACAGTTGAAGAAAGTTTTTCTACAATTTCAATTAATTAAAAATTAAAAAATTTAAACTCAATTCTCAATTGGATGAGTCATATTTCAAGCACTCAACAGCCCCATGTGGTTAGTGAATACTGTGTTGGATAACAAAGAACAGTATTTCTTTATTTTATTTTGTGTGTGTGTGTGTGTGTGTGTGTGTGTTGCTGAGGATCGAACCCGGGGCCTCGCACGTGCTAGGCGAACACTCTACTGCTGAGCCACAACCCTAGCCCCAGAACAGTATTTCTAGAAATATGTTTAATACATTTTTAAGGTTTATAAAGTGAGCATTAAAAACATAGTAGTGGGGCTGGGGATGTGGCTCAAGTGGTTGCGCTCTCACCTGGCATGCGTGAGGCACTGGGTTCAATTCTCAGCACCACATAAAAATAAAGATATTTTTTAAAAATGGTCAAGATGGTAAATTAAAAACAAAACCAAAAACATAGTAGTGATTGTTATTCTCTGTGCCCCCAAAACATTGCTGGTATTAAAGACCCTACTGATATGTTTGGTCTTTCAGCTTCTGAAAACCAAAGGCATCTTAACTTACAATGCAGAACAATATGATTGAATAGTAGAGGAGCTCAATTTAGATTGGGATTTGGAAGAAGGGACATTTAAGTTGCAAAAGGGAAAATTAGCAAGATTTTGTTAGGTAAAGGATACAGGGGAATATATTTTAGTCAGTCAGAGAAGACAGCACTCTGGTGAAGACATTTCTGATCTTGAAAACCCACGTGGCTGGAACAGAAAAAGTGAGGGAAGAGGTTGGAGTGGCACATGCCTGCAATCCCAGCTACTCAGGTTGAAGCAGGAGGACTGCCCGTTCAAGGTCAGTCTGGGCAATTTGTCTCAAAACAAATATTTTAAAAAGGGCTGGGGATGTAGCTCAGTAATAGAGTGTCACTATTATTCAATCCCCAGTATTCAATCCCCAGTACTAAAAAAAAATGAATTATTTAAAAATAAATAAATAAAAACGAGAGGAGAATATCATGAGAAGAAATTGAAAACAAGAAATACTCTGACCATGCTGGGCTTTATCCATAAAGCAAAACAGACAATTTGTACTGCTTCCAATGTAAATTAAATGTAGATATCACGCCCCATAGTTAGGAAACACAAATACTTGGTGCTCTGAAACAAGCCTTAAAAGACCAGTAATTCACTATTTATTGTATCCAAAGTGAGTGAAATAGTCAGTATTTCCCATATGTTACTGACTCTTTAAAGTAAAACAATTTAATTGCTGACTTTGAAAATGCAAAAGTCAGAAGATATGAAATAATTTGGGGGTGCAGGCAAGTATATAAGAAAACTGCCTTTTTCCTAGCAGAATCCAACTAATTATAAGACTGTAATCTGGGTGCTTGGAGTGTGTGTTTGTGTGTGTGTGTGTGTGTGTGTGTGTGTGTGTCTGTCTGTCTGCTGAGTGACTAGCACACTAGCTTCATACTAGAGGTTCTAAGCATAGAAGTTAACTAGTGAGATCAAAATAAACACACATAAACTCAATTTACCTTTTTCTTTGACCAGGTCTGAGACAGCTCCCCCTCTGGCTCCTGCCTGGAGCCAACCAGTGGGATAGCCAGGTTTATACAAGAGACTTGCAGGAGAGAGAGAGAGAGAGAGAGAGAGAGAGAGAGAGAGAGAGAGAGAGAGAGAGAGCGCGAGCACACCAGAGAATGGCCTTTTATTGGGGAACAAGAAATTCAGGGGAAAATTCCATCCAATGAAGGTCGAGGGGGACAGCATTCCAAGGTCAGGTCAGTGATTGGCCTCAGGGTCAGTGGCCAGTCACACCCCCACACGGTTGGGCTCTCGAACCTAGAAAGGGTGGGGATTAGTTCTGACACAGTTTAGCGGGAATGCCTCACACCCAGTCAGGGAGGTGCCCAATCATGTGTGAGAATGGCTTCCCACGTGTGTGTGTGTGTGTGTGTGTGTGTGTGTGTGTGTGTGTGTATTTTAAAGCCTGAACTTGCTTATAAACTTTTTTTGGGGGGAGAGGGTGGTACTGGGGATTGAACTCAGGGGCAACCACTGAGCCACATCCCCAGCCCTATTTTGTATTTTATTTAGAGACAGGGTCTCACTGAGTTGCTTAGCATCTTGCTATTGACGAGGCTGCCTTTGAACTCTAGATCCTCCTGACTCAGGCTCCCGAGCCTCTGGGATTACAGGCATGGACTGATTTTTTAATTTTGAGACAGGATCTCACTAAGTTGCTTAGAACCTTGCTGAACGGCTAAGGCCGCCTTTGAACTTGACATAAGGTTTTATCTTAGATGCTATGTGACTGAAGAGATTTAAGTGATGTGTTTATGTCAATGAGAGCATGAGAGAGAATTGATTTTGTGGTTCTAAAAGATTATTCTGACAATGGGGTAGAAAATGGATTACAAAGTGAGAGGATGCAAGCAGATCACTTGGGAAACCACTGTTGCAGCACAGTGACAGAATAAATAGCTAGGTATAGGTTTAAAGAAATGGAGGTAGAAAGAAATGAATGGGTTTAAGCTGTATCTCCGTCTATCCATTGATTGATCAATCAGTAATCACAAGGACTTGCCAAGGTATCAATATAGGGGTAACTGAAAAAGTAGTGTTGAGAAAAACTTTAAAAATCTCTGGCATAAACAACTGGTTAAATATATGCCATTTCCTATGGTAGAAAAGACTAGTGGAGGAGCACATTTGGGCAATGATGGATCATTAGTTGAGTTTTAGATGTGTTGTTCACACTGTCTCTGGGACATCCTAGTAAATTCATAGTGAAGTCATCTAATAATTTGATTAACAGGCAGTGAGGGCTTTGCTAAGGCTAACCAGATAGTGGTGGGTGAGAGCCAAAGGTTGTCCATATTCTAGTGACTTGTGTTTTAACTCCCACATGGAGACAGAATTAGACTTTGGGCCTATCCTGGAACCCTTAAAAGACCACACCCTAAGTGAAAGGGGAAGCTAGAAACAACCCCACTGTTACAAATACTGCAGTGATGCAAAAAAAAAAAAAAAAAAAAAAAAAAAAAAAAAGAAAAAAAAAGAAAAAGAAAAAAAAGAAAGAAAGAAAGATAGAAAAGAAAAATAAAAAATCTTGAAACTGGGTGGGCAAGGCAAACTTTTACCCCTGCCAGAAGAGTGAGCTACCAGAACCTGGCTAGCAAGCAGCTGGGCAGGCAGGCCTTGTGCTTACATGCCCTTCACTCTGATTGGAGGAGTTTGGGGTTACAATATATGGGAATGGCTAGTTTTAAAACTGGGGGTGGACAAAGGGAAGGGCTGTAATTAAAATAGCTACAGTTGGATCCAATGGAGGCTATATTCTGGAAATGGACCACTGGACTTCTATTTCTCATACCACCAAAAGAGATGCCAGTCTGGCTCCTGGGTATTCCAGTTAAAGATTGCATAGGTCTGTATCTCAGGTAGGTTCCATGTTGGACATTTACCTGTTTGGGAGTCTCCAAGGCATGAGATTAGTATAGAAATTATCCCAAAATGTGACATTCTTGGCATGCCTAGTCTGGTGGCCTAACCTCTTTGGTTGATTTTTATATTTTTTGGTAGTAATTACATAATAGTAACTAACAGGTAGTGAATGTTTGTGTCAGATTTTACATGCCCAAACTCATTGAATCTTTAAAACAACCCTATGCAGTAAACACAGCACCAACTATGGATGGTGTGGTGTGACCAGGGTGGGAGAAGGGTAGTCCTATCTGTCTCCTAGGATTGGTTTAAAAATAAGATGAAGTGGGTGGGGAGTGAAAGGGGGTTGGTGCATGCTGGTAATACTAGCAACTCAGGAGGCTGAGGCAGGAGGATTGCAAGCTCCAGGCCAGCCTCAGCAATTTAGCGAGACACTATCACAAAGTAAAATATATATATATAAAGGGCTGGTTATGTGGCTCAGTGGGTAACACCTCTGGGTTCAATTACAGGTACCTAAATAAATAAATAAAATTAAGTGTTGAGTGTGTTAGATCAGTGCTTATCTGTGTCTGGTTTGGATGCTGCCACCATATCCCTTGGGGTTTTCTCACTTCAAGTGGGACACAGACTCTCAAATTCATTTCTTTCTCACTTTCTTCTTGTCCCCACAGATAAGAACTGACAAGAATTTCTTATTGTCTCCAAAAATAGTTTGGCATTCCAAACTATATTTAATTTGGAAGATTAGTATTTATCACAGCATATTTACCCTTTTCTCTTTAAAATACACTGTGTGTGCCTGTCTGTCTGTCTTTCTTTCCCTCTGACTCTGACCTTCTGGAAGAGATACTTTCTGAATACGCCCCTCTTCTAGTGTGAGGACCCTAGACAGCCTAGACAGTGTTCAGTAGATGAAGATTTTTAATTGCTTTATAAAAACTATAATTGAAAGCATAGAAAAGGACTTTTATTTCCAAAGACAACTGTACTCATGGAATTTGCATGTTATTACATCGTATAGATGAAGCTTTCTACTTAAATGTTTAAAGAAATAATTTGAAGATATTTTCAGGACCTCAAAAAGAGAAGATTGCTCTTCACATGCATTTCTAAAAGTTGTAATAGTATTTTAAATTTAAGGAAAGATGAGTTATTTTGACTGAATTAGCCTAGACTTTATGTATTAAAAGACCAATGTTTATAAAATGATTTTAGACCTATTTAAAAATAGTTTTTCCTGATTCTTTGTCTCCATTTATGTATGTTATAAACATGCCCCTGCATCCTGGGACTTCCTGGGGCCAAGAAAGTTAACATGCTCTCCAGTGAGAATTTTTTTAACTTACCCCTGGAGTGATTTTATGCCTAAAGAAGTATAACAATTTAAGAAATTTCTTTCCCAACTATCCTATCTGCTTGCCCCTTCAATTAGTGTGGAAAATCAACTTGACTGTGTTTATAGTTTGGTCAAATTAATGGTTTAAACAGGTACCTAAACTTAGCCAACTTATCAGTGTGTTTTGACTGAGGAGGTGTCAAGGCCAGGTCATACTGACATGTACCCTGGAGGACAGGCTGCTCCCACACAAGAGACCTGCTTACAAAGGCTTTTTTTTCTTTTTCTTTTTTAATGAAGTCTTGGGATCAAAATTTCAACACTATTTTTATTTTCATTCCTTTTGTTTGAGAAAATTGTTTTCCAATGTTAATAGCATTTTAAAATAACTATTTTATGATAAGATAAAGAAAGAGCTTTTCAAGTTTTGGAGAGATTTTTCTTTTCCTTTTCTGTTTCCTAGATAGGACTGTTCTTTAGAACAAACTTTTTCAAACTTTATTGTAATAGGCGTCACCTAGAGAATAAGTTAAAACTCAGATTTCTAGGCCCCAGTGTCTGATTTGGTAGGCATGAAGTGCAGTGGATAATTTGCATTTCTGCTGAGTTCCCAGATGATGCTGTTTCTGCTGGTCCAGAGACCACATTTTGAGAACTTGTGATTAGAGAAGCCTAGAGTCAGACCTTAGAAAGAAAAGCTATAATTTCTTGAGCATTTAAGCTGTGCTAGGCACTGTGCAAATCACTTATACACATTCTGTTTAATCCATACCTCAATCCTACAAGTTGGGGGTGATTATTACTTCTTTTTTAAAATTAACGAATTAATTAATTAATTTGTTCTAATTTGTCATATGTTACAGCAGAATTCGTTTCAATTCATATTCACAAATGGAGAACAATTTTTCATTTCTCTCGTTGTACACAAAATAGTCACACCATTCATGTCTTCATACATGTACCTAGGGTAATGATGTCCATCTCATTCCACCATCTTTCTTACCCCCCTGCCCCCTCCCTTCCCCTCCTTCCCTTTGCCCTATCCAAAATTCCTTCATTCCTCCCATGCTCTCTGACTCACCCCCATTATGGATCAGCATCCACTTATCAGGGAAAACATTTGGCCTTTGGCATTTTGGGATTGGCTTACTTCACTTAGCATGATATTCTCCAACTCCATCCATTTACCTGCAAATGCCATAATTTTATTCTCTTTTATTGCTGAGTAAAATTCCATTGTGTATATATACTACAGTTTCTTTCTTTATTTTTTTTTTTTTTAAATACAAGCCAATTCATGGCTTGGTCTTTTCAATATTTTTTTTAATGTTTTATTTTTTTAGTTGTAGTTGGACACAATACCTTTATTTTATTTATTTATTTTATGTGGTGCTTAGAATTGAACCCAGGGCCTTGCACATGCTAGGCAAGCTCTACCAGTGAGCCATAACCCCAGCCCCATATACCACAGTTTCTTTATCCATTCATCTACTGAAGGGCATCTAGGTTGGTTCCACAGTTTAGCTATTGTGAATTGTGCTTCTATAAACATTGATGTGGCTGTGTTACTGTAGTATGCTGTTTTTAAGTCCTTTGGGTATAATCTGAGGAATGGGATAGCTGGGTCAAATGGTGGTTCCATTCCAAGTTTTCTAAGGAATCTCTATCCTACTTTCCAGATTATTTGCACCAATTTGCAGTCCCACCAGCAAATGTGTGTCTTTTCCTCCACATCGTCGCCAACACTTATTGTTGCTTGTATTCTTTTTTTTTTTTTTTTTTTTTTGTGGTGCTGGGGATTGAACCCAGGGCCTTATACATGCAAGGCAAGCAAGCACTCCACCAACTGAGCTATATCCCCAGCCCTTGCTTGTATTCTTAATAACTGCCATTCTGACTGGAGTGAGATGAAATCTTAGTTTTGACTTGCATTTCTCTAATTACTAGAGATGTTGAATATTTTTCATTTATTTGTTGAACTCAAACTTTTGAGAAGTGTCTGTTCAGCTTCTTAGCCCATTTATTAATTGGGTTGTTTGTTTTTTTGGTGTTAAGGTTTTTTTTTTTTTGGGGGGGGGGCGGTTCTTTATATATCCTAGAGATTAGTGCTCTATCAGATGTGCGTGTTGTAAAAATTTGCTCCCATTCTGTAGGCTCTCTGTTCACCTCATTGATTGTTTCTTTTGCTGGGAATGATTATTACTTCTTTATAGATCAAGGAACTGAAGCTCAGGAAGTTAATTGAATCATCCAAGATCATATAGCTAGTAAGTTGCAGCTAACAAGTAACTTTTTTTTATTCTTTTTTAAATTTTTAAATTTTTTAAATTAATTAATTAATTAATTCTTTTTACCAATAACCATAACGAGTAACTTTTGTTGTTGTTGTTGTTGTTGTTATGAATCCAAGCTATTTCCATTAAAATGTTTTTTGTTTGTTTTTGCACTAGAGATTGAACCCAGGGCACTTAACTATTGAGCCACATCCTCAGCCCATTTTTGCATTTCTTCTTCTTTTTTTTTCCCCCTATTAAACCCAGGGTCTTGTGCCTGCGAGGCACACATTCTACCAACTAAGCTATATCTCCAGCCCTCTTTTTTGCATTTTATTTAGAGACAGGTGACCAATTCTGCTCCCTCAAATGTTGAAGTTTAAACATTAGAGAAAACATTAGGCAAGCATATAAAGCAGAGGTTATTAAAAAGGGGTAACATAGACTTCTCCCAGGAGGGAGAAGGGGGCCATAGTATCCCGGATCCCATGAAGTGAGGTGTTCTGCCCTTTCTGTGTGTCCTAGGCTTCCTTTGTTCTCCTACCCTCTTCCCCTTATCTTTCTCCCTCCTGTGTTTGTGACTAGGCCCGGGAATGCTGGGTGGTGTGGCCAAAAGATGGGAAACAGGTGGGCTGAAGGGGGAAGGGCAGGATGGAGTAGCCAAGGACACATTAACAACCCTGTGGGGAGGGGAAATTCCTGGGACTGGTTACTTTGGCAACAGGTTGGAGCAGGGGGATGTTCTTGATAAGGGTGGAGAAAGGGCTCTAAGGAATCCCTCTGGGCACAGTTTCCAACTTGCCAGACTCACTCAAAATTGGCCTCCTTGATCTGACCTGATTCTATTTACCTATCCATACTGACTGCCTGTCTAATTCTGGCTTCACAGGGTCTGGATCAGGGCCTCGATAAGCTGCTGAGGCTGGCTTTGAATTTTCCATCTTCTTGCCACAGCCTCCCAAGCCACTGGGATTACAGGCACTTGCCACCATGCCTGGCTAAAATGGGCTTTTTGAATCTGAATTAAAGTTCTATACCGGGTTCCTTGTGTGTGCTGGAATAGTTCTCTAACAGCCCCAAACCCTGGCTCTTTGGCTTCTGTCCTCAACCCCATCAGAGAGAGGCACTCAAAGCTTCAATGAACAAGAACTTATTGGGGGACAGCTAGAGTGACCAACCATTTGTCACAGATGGGAATATTCACCTAGGACCATGCAGTTTCCTAGGGTAAGATTTTCATTTTTAAACATTCTCAGACAAACTGGGAATGCTTGGTCACCTGGGGGCAGCTCAAGCCATTTCCAATTCTTCATAATGAGGGGAACCTCCTTTCTATAGTTTTGCACTTCTGTTCTTCCTCCAGAGAGTTGAAGATGGCAAACCTTCCACCAGTCTCCAAGCCATCTTCATTTCCCTCAGAATTTCTTCATGCAACCTCATTTCTATGGCCCTCCTCTATGTCAGGAGGTTTTCTAAATGCTTTGTGAATACTAACTAAACTTATCTTCATGAGAGTCCTAAGAGGTAAGCAGTGTTCTAACTCCTATTTTGCAGGTAAGAAAGTGGAAGCACAGCTTAGTATCTTGCCCAGGGTCACAGTTAACCCATGCAGTAGAGCTCCAAATCCATGCTCTGAACCTCTGCTCCTTACTGCTCCTCACTTGTCAACATGGCTGTATCCAGCACCTACAGTATACTGGGTGACAAGATTCTGAAGAGACACATGGTTCTGGTCATTATGGTTCTGGTCATATGGTTCTGGTCATTGTGGGGAAAAAAAACCTTTTCCCCCCTCCTTATATTCTCTAAAATGTCACTAAAATATATGTGGGCTGTTTCCTCCACATCAATCAATTCTGTAGTGGACGCCAGAATTAAGGGCTCAGTAACACAGACGGTTCCCCTACCACCACTTCAGATGCCAATCCCAAGGCCCAGGTGGTGGCCTGTACTTTGAACCAACTGGCTATAAATTGGGAGTTCACATGACCCCCTTCTCCAGTTCCATTGATTTGTTAAAGTAGCCCCTATCCATATTTTAAGATTTATTTTTTACGTTTGTCTATTTGATTCATCTGGTGTGCATAAGGAGTGAGATAAGAACTCAGAATTTACATCCTTTCAATAGGTGCTAAGCAGCTGTGCTGGCACCCTATATATACTAATCTTTCTTTCTTTTTAATATTATTTTTAGTTGTAGTTGGACACAATACCTTTATTTTATTTATTTATTTTTATGTGGTGATGAGGATAGAACCCAGGGCCCCGCATGTGCGACGTGAGCGCTCTACCACTGAGCCCCAGCCCCAGCCCCCTGCTACTCTTTCTTTTTCCAAGTGATTTGAGATCTCATCTGTACAGTATATACAGTTCCCTGCACACTTGAATCTATTTCTGATTTTTCAAAGTACCTTATTGACTGAAGTTTCCAAGTCTGTTTTGGTATAAGTGGAGACTTGGGATGGAGTGGCCAGAGAGAGTGTTGCTGACTAGGGAACATTCAAATTGACCTTCGCAGAACAAGAAGTAACCAGGTCTGTGGAGATGGGAGCAGAAACAATCAAGTTAGAGGGAGCAGCATCTTCAAAGCCTGGGAGGCACATGACAGCTTGGTGACAGCTTGGTGCGTTTGAAAGTACTGAAAAAACAAAAACAAACAAACAACAACAACAATAATAAAACCTCCCAGCATTGTAATCACATTCAATAAAGAAGAGAAGGGTGGGAGATGGGGTTGGATGGACCAGATATTGTAGGACCTCACAGACCCTAGTAAGGAGTTTGGTTTTGTCCTCAGCACAAAGGGAAGCAGTTAATGAATTTGAAGGAGGGAAGTGACATGCTCACAATGTCATTCTGGGGGGCTGGGGCTGTAGCTCAGTGGTAGAGCACTTGCCTAGCATGTGTGAGGCCCTGGGTTCGATCCCCAGCATCACATAAAACTAAATAAACAAAATAAAGGTATTGTGTTTGTCTACAGCTAAAAAAGAAAAAAGAAAAAAATAACCTAACAATGTCATTCTGGCCATTAGTTGGAGGAGAGGTGGGAAGAGAGAAAGTTGCATGAGGGGCCAAGTCAGAGGTGGTGGCAGTGTTCTAGGTCAGGCATGGTGCCACTCTGGTGTGGGCAGTGGAAAGGAGAGGAATGGTTACTGTCTAGACACATTCTGGAGCAGAATCAACAAGATTTGTTGATGGATAGCTTGGGTGTAGGATAAGGAATATGAAGGAATCATGGCTGATTCCCAGGAGTCCCCTTTTCATTTTATGCTTTTCTCGACCACTTATATTATTCTCTCATTTTATTCATATATACATTTTTTTAAAGAGAGAGAGTGTGTGTGTGTGTGTGTGTGTGTGTGTGTGTGAGAGAGAGAGAGAGAGAGAGAGAGAGAGAGAGAGAGTTTTTTAATATTTATTTTTTAGTTTTCGGCGGACACAACATCTTTGTTTGTATGTGGTGCTGAGGATCGAACCTGGGCCGCACGCATGCCAGGCGAGTGAGTGCACTACTGCTTGAGCCACTTCCCCAGCCCAAATGCCATTATTTTTTTTTTAAAGAGAGAGGGAGAGAGAGAGAGAGAGAGAGAGAATTTTTTAATATTTATTTTTTAGTTTTCGGCGGACACAACATCTTTGTTGGTATGTGGTGCTGAGGATCGAACCTGGGCCGCACGCATGCCAGGGGAGCACGCTACGGCTTGAGCCACATCCCCAGCCCTCATATATACATTTTAAAATGGGAAAATGGCAATGGATTGAGGAGGGTTGAGGAACTTTAAAAATACCATCTTTGGGTTCATTTATATTCTCAAGTCTCAGCAAGTGGTATCATTTACTGAGATAGGGAAGACTTAGAGGGGAAACAGGTTTGGGAGTGAAGGGAAGAGGGCCGAGTTTATATCAAGAATGCAGAGTTGAGATGCTAAGGTTGTCAGAGATATACAAGCAGAGGACAAACAACT
The DNA here is from genome assembly GCF_964194105.1 of Spermophilus citellus. Taxonomy (NCBI): domain Eukaryota; kingdom Metazoa; phylum Chordata; class Mammalia; order Rodentia; family Sciuridae; genus Spermophilus; species Spermophilus citellus. Next base: position 204,278,347 of record NC_138183.1, on the reverse strand, counting down.
GTTATTCAGTATGTGGTTCTGGAGCCACAGAGGTCCAGGTGGAGACACCAACCTACCATGAACACTATTTAGAAACAGAGCAATGATGAGATGATGTAGGAGGAAGAGGGTGCAGAGAGAGAAGAGAGCCCTGGAGGGATGCCTACATTAATATGTGGGTGGAGAAGGAGGAGTGGGTGGGAGACTGGAGAGCAGCCAGAGGCATGGTGGGAAGACAGGAGGGTACCATCTCCAAATGCACTCCCCAACCCCTTCTGGTTTCCAGTGCTCTTGGAGTAGAGGCCAAACCTCTTTTCACCATAGGTAAGGCCCTGCCCACTTTGAGGGGTGTCCACTCCCTGCTTCAGCTCTCCTAACTCCCAGCCTCTGTCACCTTCTTTGGTTCTCACCAGGGTCTTCTTGCCTCTCTGCTAGGAAAGCCAGCCCCCAACCCTTTGTCTCTTGGGTGTGACTCATTCATCCTCAAGTTGCCTCCTTTCCATCTGAGCAGCCTCTCCTTGTTACGGCCCAACCTTGCATCTTATTTATTGTCTTCATGATTCATCTCTCTATATTTGTTTATACAGGGCAAAACGCTCCATCAGGGCAAGGATTGTTTCTTTTTTTCTTCCTTGTTGTATCCTTAGTTCCAACAGTATCTAGCAAACAGTAGGCATACAATAAACATATGACTCATGAATGAATAAACCCTTTTAATCCTACCATGGCTCCCTAACGTAATTTTAACCCTTTTCTTTCCTTAAAACAAAACAAGGGCTGGGGCTGGGGCTCAGGGGTAGAGAGCTCACCTAGCATACATGGGGCACTGGGTTCTATCCTCAGCATCACATAAAAATAAAATATTGTGCCCACCTACAACTAAAAAAATCATTAAAAAATCAAAACAAAAACAAAAGCGCAGTTGAGAACTTGAGACTCAGAACCAGCCGGTGATTGTTCGGAGGTTCCAGCACAGTGAGCAGCGACGTGGGTGAAATACCTGCGAGCCGCGTTCCAGCCGGGGACCAAAGGGGCAGGTGCTGGCTAGGGTTGCGGGACTGGGTGCCGCGGTGCATGCAGGGTCCCAGCAGAGGGCGACAGAGGCCGTGTTAGCGGGACGGGTCGCCAGGCTGGAAGAAAAATGACCTGTCTGTCTAGTTCTTCGTAGGACTCGAAAGAGCGCCGAGGTAGCGCTTTTGCCGGCCTTCCTCTAGGTGCCGATTTCCACCGCAGAGTCCAGGGAAGCTTCTTCCCGTGCGCCCCTGTTGGAAAGGGCTAAAGGAGGAGTCCCTCCCAGGAGGTGGCGCGGGCGGGGCGAAGGATGGTTGGGGTGGAATGAGGAGTGCAAATGGGATTTTTTAGATTGGCTGCAGGGGACAGGGGACAAACCTCCTAGAGACTGTTCTGCAAAGCAGGAAATAAGGTGGCGCCAGCAGTTGGAGCCAGGCAGGGAGTGGGAAGGATCACAGGCAGACCGCACCTTGGGGAAAATAGGTCATTATTATTCAGCCCCCCCATACAATGTCAGAAATGTCTTTGTATGTTTCTTATGCTCTCTGAATTGATTCTTTTCTGTTCTCCTTTTTTAGTTGCTATTTGTTAGTAAAAGTGTTTGTTTCTTTTTTTTTTTTAATTTCCAAACTATCGTCTGTGCCTCTGGGAAAAAGGATTTTACACGGGCACTGGCCCTGGGGCCAGTGGGGGCACAAAGCCCCTGGGGCCATCAAGGTGGTAGCAGCAGAGAATAGAGTGAAAGGCTCCATTTTGAGACGACCCTTAGTTCAGGCATATGATCTTTCAACTAATACATACATACTTCACATAAAGTAATAAACACATGCAACATACACGAATGTATGTACACATCTCATATGCATGCTCATATAGACAGGACACCCCTAACATACACTCATATATGCACAAGTGTACACATCACACTGACACACACAATATAATACACCAACACTAATAAAGAGTCTTTTATTTCTATTTATTTATTTTTGTGCTGCACTGGGGATTGAATCTAGGGATACCAGTGAGTACATCCCTAGTCCATTTTGAAACAGGTTCTTGCTGAGTTGCTCAGGCTGGCCTCAAAACTTGTGATCCTTCTGCCTTAGTCTCCTGAGTAGCTGTGTGAACCAAGTTCTGACGATGAAAGGTCTTGGTGGTGGATATTATTGTTGTCTCTCCAGTAGTCATTTGAGGTTTTCTCTCCCCCAAACCCATGCCGTTGCATATAGCAGCAGAGTGGTTAAAGTCTTGTACACAATCAACTCTTAGTTTCAAGGGTAGGTTCCCACTGGCCTAAATCAGTTGACATAATCCTAATCCCTGGGCTACTGTGATTGTTTTAGGAGTGGGCACACCATCATACTGATCCATTAGATGTGAATAAGGAAGCATGTAGCCGCCATCCTGTTACCCCAAGAAAAGTCCAGTTTAAAAAGCTAATGGGGAGGTGCAGGTACAAGACTTACAAAGACTCCCAAACATTGGGAGCCTCTGATTAACCTGTGCCAGAAGTCTTTACTGCTTCTGGACTTTAGATTTGATCAGACCAATGAATTGTTACAATTGCTTATGGCATTTGGGTTGGAGTTTCTGTTTCTTATATCTGAAGACCTCAAAGTGAATCATCTCCTCCCAGAACTCTTGTGAGAGGTCTGGGATGGCCTCACCTCTTCTTTAATAAGTCTGCTATTAAAGAAGCTGTTCCTTCTCCTCTTCCTCTAGCCTCTTGGTTTTTGATGTGACCACAATGCACCTTGGCACAGTTCTTGGAGTTTTACACATACAGCAGAGAAGCAGAAAATGGAATTTAAAATCAAGACCAATTGTAGCTTCTTTGCCTTATAAGGAAAGTGACACAATTCAAATTTATGCAGGAATAAATCTCTAAATGGATCTTATTTCTTGCAGAGGCTGGGATGAGATGCAAGCCAATGGTTTTGAATTACAAAGAGCAGGAAATCTTGGCTGATGGTATGTTCGCATACACACACACACACACACACACACACACACACACACACACTCATTTAACCCCTCTTAGTACCCTAAAGAGGGCACATTACTAACTCCATTTTATAGGTGAGGAATGAAGGAGTATCACCTGCTCAGCCACAAAGAGGTGAAGCTCAGCTTCCATATCAGGAGTCTTTGGTTCTAAGGCGTGTTTGCCTTTTCCCATGGCTACTTCCTACATGTGATTTAATCTGGGTGGGCTTCTTGAGGAAAAGGGTAATGAAGAGCGTCAAAGGAAGTTATTCTAGTATGTTTATTTAACTTTTCATGGGTGTGGTGGAGCAAATAGGGAGAAAAGTGAACCTCTTACACCAGATTCTGATTGTGGTAGAAAGGAGGAGCAAAGTGGGTCTTGGAGAGCCAACTTCTGCTGGGAGGCTGTATAGCACAGTAGCTGGGCATCCAGGTACAGAGCCTGGCCAGTATGGGTTCAAGTCCCACTACAATGGTGCATTATTTCTATGACCTCTTTTCCTTACCACATGGGCTCATCTCTTCAACATGACAGTTTTCTTTCATCAAAGTCAGCAAGCTGAGAAGGAGAAAGAGGGAGAGGGGGAAGGAGAGAGAGAAACTGAAAGTCAGGGTCCTAGTCTAATCTCAATAGTGATACACCATCATTTTTGTCATATTCTTTTTTTAAAAATAATTTTTAAATTTGTTTTAATTAGTTACACATGACAGTACAATGATCTTGACATATCATACATTTGAATCAGATGGGATATAATTTCTCATTTTTCGAGTGTACAGGTTGCAGAATCACATTGGTCATGTCATCATGCATGACTGTGTATTATTGTACAGTATTATTGTATTATTGTACTGTATTATTGCAGTACAGTAATACAGCAATATTAATGTCTATTTTATTCTGCTGTCCTTCCTGTCCCCCCTTTCCCTCCCCATTTTTGTCATATTCTATTTGTTTCTAGAAGTAACTCTATGGCCAGTCTGTCCTCATCCTCTGTGAAGAGATTACACCAAGGTGATCTGCTTAGAGACCAGATCTTCAGGAACCATTTCAGATGAGATAGGGCATGTTTGGGGTGGAATGGCCGTGGATCAGGAACCACTTCAGAAGCCGCCTACCACAGGAAGGGGGTAGGGATAAGCAACTGGGATTTATTGAGGTCCAAACATGTGTCAGAGCCCATTAAGTTCTCAGAGTAGGCTTGGGAAGAGACTGGCCTTAGTTATCCTATGCATGAAAGAATATAGAGGAAGCCTTTGAGGATTTAAAGGCCATTTGGGAGACCCATATAAATCTGAAGAAGACAAATCTGAGAGTAGTGAGAAACTGCCTGTGGGACCCTGAGGTTGGAACTCAGAGACTAGTTCAGTGTGTAGTAGGACTGGTAACTGACAGACAAGCAGACTTGAGATCCTAAGCCACTCCTTGAATGGGGCAGGTCATGGTTCTCATGACAAGTGAATGGGGGGACAATGATGAGGCTGCCAGAACAACTCCCCAGAGGCTGAGGCTGGGATTGGATTTACAAAGAAAATGCACTCTGATGTTCCAGAATTGTCCACGATATTGTAGAAAATGGTGAGAGGCTCCTAAAAGAGGAAGTCATCTGAGAATCAGCCTATGTGCTTCCAGAAGGGTGGCAGTGGGCATGGCAGCCCCACAGAGCCTCACCTGGGTCACAGCCTTAGGCAGAAGTCAGCAGATGGGGTGGTTCCTGACAGGATCAGAATGTCTAAAATAGGAAGAGTTTGTGTGGGGAGGACCTCAAAGTGGAAATCATGAACATTTGGAATGTTTATAGATGAACTAGTTCTTAGCCTGTATGGTGGGAATTCTCCCTACTATCCTGGGATACATCTGTCCTGATGTGACTTGGAGTGAACAGCTTGGCCATCATAAGCCTTAGTTCCCATGCCTTAAATACGGTGGTAATATCTACTCTGATTGTGTTAAGGAATTAAATAAGTAATGGATATAATCACCTCGTATGTAATAAGTACCTGATAAAGTACTCACTGTCTTCTCTCTGCCTCTTTTCTTTCTCCTCCCATTCCAAATGATATGGTGTGGTCTGAATACACACAAGTGATTGACATTCATCCTTCACACACACATACTGCAAAGACCTGGGAAGCTAAACACTACTTTCCCCAGATTCCCCATAGGGGCTCTCGAGGGGATTCATATGCACTGTGGAGGACCTGGGCAGAAGCCAGCAGAGACCATACTTCTGCTCCTGCTCTTTCTGCTGGCCCTGCAGTGGAGGGACTGAGTTTTCTCTGGGTGCATGAGCAGACAGCCTGGACTCCTGTCACTAGCCTCACAGATGTTGGAGAATGAGGGGCGTCTCTTTTGCTGGGGGTCTTGTGTCAGGAGCAGCTCTGGTTCTGGAGCAGGCAACCTCCTGGTCAGAGGTGACCCTGCAACTCCCTTGGTGACCCAGTTATCCTTTGTGGAGGTTTTGAAAGCTCAACCTAAAGTCTTTTCTAAATCCCTCCTTGTAGTTCTATAAGACACTTAATACTGTGTTGTAAATCCTCTCTTGCCTAATGTAGCCAGAGTGGATTTTGTCCTCTTCAACTAACCAAGCCAAGTGGGATAGTGAGGTTTTACTTACTGGGATCCTCATAGAGAAAGTGTGAGTGTATGTGTGTGTGTGTGTGTGTGTGTGTGTGTGTATGTGTGTTTTGGAATGATGTGTTGATAGTTCTTGGAGAGAGGGTAGTGCCCCTCTCCTGAAAGCCTCCCTCCTACTCAAGGCCCAGGTGACAGCTCACACTAACCCTTTAGGGAATTGTTGAGTTTCTCCCTAAAAAGACAGACAAAAGTGTAGCAAGAAGGCAGAGGAACACAATGAATGGCAGACGGTCAGTGCTATATCCTATGACCTTTTCCGGGACCCCTTCCCATATTTTCCACAAAGCCTGTGTATATGCTTGGCGGGAGTTGACTTTTTTTTTTCTTCCTTTTCTTATTTTTGTCATCAAATCCAAAGGAGTGACTGAATTTCATGTTGGGGAGAACACAGAACAGAGACAGAAGTGGTGTGAGAGGAGGCAGGAGTTCCAGAAAGTAGAAGAGCCAGGAGACCATGGGTCTTCCTGATGCAGGGCACTGGGTTCTTTGGACCTGAAACTGATGTAAATGAAATTGAGTTAAGTGAGGGAACATGAAAGCAAGATTTTTTGGGACTTCCATTTAGAAAGGGAGACATAGCTCCAACAAGAAGATGTCAGGGTTTCCTGAAGGAAAGAAGGGAGCTGATTTTATTGGTTCCTTGCAGGGGTGGGAATGTAGAGTTACTCAGCTTGAGCGTTGCACCCTGTTCTAAAGCTGAGTTACTGCTGTTGACTGAGCAAGAGAACACACTCGGGGCACCCTGACCTCAATGATGCAAGGCTGACCCTGATTGAGGGTGGCACACACCAGAACCCCTGGGACCTGCTGTCAGTCAGCCTGCAAGACAAGGCCCAGAAGTGCCTTTGCCCTTTGTGCCTATGGTGTCACCATCTCACTCCTAGGAAACTATCAGAAATCTTGGGGAAGGTGTTGAATTCCTCAGCCCATGGGATTCAGAAGTGCAAGGCCATCTCATTTGGCTATCAAGGAACAGAGGCCCTCCAGAGACTCTGCAGTATATACAAATGGCATCGAGGATGGATTCCCTCCTCTTCTGCTTGGCTCTTGACCTTACAACTTGATCTCTAACTCCCTGGACTCTCCAAATACTCAAGCTCCACAAAGCTTCAAGTGCTGGTCACCTTCTCATCCCTATTTGCATGGTTGCTGTTTCCCTTCTCTGAGAGCCTATCAGCTCCTGGAGGGCAGAGGCCTGAGTTGAGTTCACCTTTCAATCTCTGAAGCTACTACATGCAAGAATTGTGTGCATATGGCTTTGTGCACGTTTCTGAGGACAGTACCCAGAACTTAAATCATATTTTCAAAGGAATAGGGGCCTAGAAAGTGTTTAGAAGTTGCATGAGTGGATCTTTGGGGGGAGATAATCTGGACACTGTTCCTTTATTACATATCCAAAAGAGTCAGCTTTCAAGGGTCAAATCCAGCTTATCTACACGCGAGTCTTCCATAGAGACTGTGCAGCCAATATGGTCTAAAACCCACAGGCAATGCAGCAAACTTGGAATCTGTCTCTGGCTTTTAACATTCTGCCCAGCAGTGTGTGTTTATAGCTTCTTCCCCAGGACGCTCTGCCCTGCACTCAGAGAGGTTTACAAGGCAGACCGACACCAGGCAAGCCTCCTGGTGGGTGGGATCCATGGCTGTTGCGTGCTTTCCAATCTGCTGTCTCTCAGACTGTAAATATTTATCCGGTGAATGTGGGCATGTTGGGCTCCAAAGAGTGTCCAGGGCAGAGTGTGTGTGTAGGGAAGAGAGTCCCGTGGCAGCTGACAGGGGATGTTGATGTTTTAAAGACTGAAGACAAGAGCAATAAAAAAAACCATCAGGAGTCTGAGTCTCCACGCTTCACTCTAACCTGTACATCTTGGCTCAGTAAAGCACAGCTGGGTTCCCAAAAACTTACTGAATTGGTAAACTTTCTCAAGTTCCCATATTTCTCTCCTAAATTAACTGAGGGACACTTCCATTTGGCCGACAACATTCCATGTGAGAGTGTGGAGGGTTTCAGCAGGGGAGGCAGTAAAAGATCAGAGAAGGCCAGAGTATTTTGTTGTTGTTGTTGGCATTTTGTGGTTTCTAACTTGGCATTGTTGGTCGTTTAAAGTGGAACTGTTTGATTCTCAATTAGCAGAGGTTCCACAATTCTGGCATTTTCCAAAGTAAGATCACCTGTGAAATGCTTGCAGAGGGGTGGTCCCTCACTCACTTAAGGCTGTGAAAGAGCTGACATTGAGGTGTCGAGAAGAGATGGAGGGAAGCTCTCTTTGTGCTCAGAGTCTCTCCACCCAACTCTAGATGGGGTGCTGGAAGGCCCGAGCATTTTCTACTCTCAGGAAGCCACCTATCAATTTGCACAGCCGACATCATGGAACCACGCTACATCTTCAAGATCTCACAGCAAAAGAACATATACTCTTTCACTGGACGCCATGAGCTAATGTCTGAACAGAGAGACCACAGCCACCTGTACTAAAGAAAACGCCAACATCACCACAGAAGAGCAGGGCAGCTGAAACAGCAGTAGGCACAGAACCTGGTCCTCCCCTGATGTGTCCTCCAAGACTTGCTATAGTGCATACTACTGGCAGAACCTAGATCCTATCCAGAATATCACTTGCCAAGAATCTGGAAACTGCTTTATCTTATCATGTGCAGTACAGAAAGGCACACCAGAAAGGGTGGGAATGGGTGTTGAGCTTCAGTTCAGCTCACCTAACACACTCCTACTCATACCCACATCAAATGCCCCTCCTTTCTGATAATCACCTCCCACTCCCCTCTGACTCCCCTAGAAATCTTTCTATTTTATGATCCTCAGTTTTTTTTTTGGTTTGTTTTTTTGTAATCCATGGTAACATATCAGCCTCCTTTGTTAAGATGAGAGTTTTCCTGAGAGCAGGGATTTTGTATTTCTACGTCTCTATCACTTAGTAAAAGGCCCAATACACAATAACTGTGGTGCTTTTGAAATAAACCCTCACAAATTTTGATACTCCTCTCTTCAAAAAGTAGAGCCTAATTGCCCTTGTTTTGAGTCTGGGACAGACTTACTTGCTTCTAGTGAATAGAAATGATGCATGATTTGGAGAATGGTCATAAAGAACATAGCTTGATCTCTCCTGGATTGCCACTCTGGGGGAAGCCAGCTGCCATGTTGTGAGGACACTGAAGGATCCCTGTGGAGAGAGCCACGTGGCAAGGAGCTGAGGCTGCTGGCCAACAACCAGCACTAACTTGCCAGGTCTTTTTCTTTTCCCAGGAGGGAAACTCTCACCTGATGTGAGAGGACGTTCAAGACTCTTGCTTCCTCTGATTCACTGAAGTGGGTAAACCACAGCCTGCTGACTCATCCTGTCTGTTTCCAATGAGCTGAGGTGTGGTGGACAAAAGGAGAAGGAATCCAGGGTGGACAGGGTAGAACAGAGGCTGGGACTTCCCTGTTTTCATTCAGGGTTACTGATTGTGGTTTGGCCAAGCCTGAGGAAGGACCTCAGTACTTCAGAGTCCCTTCACTCTCCTTGTCAGGAGGAGCCTGAGGTTCTAGTGGATCCCAGAGTCTGGCGTGATTCTTGCCTGAGGAAGGAAAGTCCATTAGGGAGCAAGCAGGGGATCTGGAAAACTACACCACACAGCTGATGGAGGAAAAGGATTGTTAGTTGCAGTAATGCTCAAGGATCTAACCCAAGAGTGTTAAACCAGTTATGCCAGCAGTGCCTCCACCAGGACCCTTATCCCCAACACCACCATCTTCTCTGCCTGTAGAGTCAGTTAGTGATACATTTTTCAATGTCATTGAACAATTCTAATGGAACAGTTACATATATAAAAAAGCAAATATTTCCCTTCACATTCTTTTACCTCCAATCTCATTCCGCCCCTACAGGTAGCAGCTGAGGCTAACACCGTGGCGCATGGTCTGCCAGAGCTTCTGGATGTGCAGGTTTCATGCTTTACGTTTGCCCTGCCACGTGGCTGGGTTTTTAAAAAAATTCTTTTATTTGATAATAAATCTTGGACACCTTTTTTTTTTTCTTCCATGTCAGTGTGTACAGATCTAATCATGCTCTTCCCTAGGAGGTGTTGAATTCTCCATAGCACGTGTGAAAGGAAGGAGACATGGTGGGAATTACCACTTCTGCTGTTGTCCGTGGGGAGGAGTGAGCGTGTCAATGGAAGGCTCTTTGCTCAGCTGAGCATCAGAGGGGCGAGAAGGGAGAGCGCTGGGAGTGGGTCATGGGGAGCTGAATTACTGTAGGATGGATGGGGGGGGCGTTTGGAACTTTGGAGTCATCTGGAGAGGAGGGAGGATGAGGGAAATAAGAGGTTGCTGATAAGATGGCATATGGGGGGCGTTCTTCAGAGTGACGACTCTCCACTGCCCTTATATCTTCAGAAAGTTTGCTAAATTCATGAATGAACATAGTTCCTATCTTTTGAGCATTTCCTTAGTATAACATCACAAGGATTCTATTACTGGGTTGAAGGGTAGGACTTCCTCTGTGGCTTTTGAGACATAGTTTTAGTTGTTTTCCCAGAGGACTAGAAGAATTATGCTGCTACTTATAATGTTTCCCTGTGTGGGGAGCTGGAATGAAACCCCAGTTGGGGATGTGCACTTCTAGGATCTAAGAATTGAGATGATCTTCCAGAAGTCTGATGAATCAGCACCTAAATATGGATGCCTGTGATGTGCTGGTCCCTGATGCCAATGAGGGTGACCAAGCTCAGGTATCCATCTCAGCACCCAGTTCCATGGCACTGACAAGACTGGAGGTCAGAGCATGTGGATAGAGAGTGGCCAAGAATACTAAAGAGGCCACAGGCCAGCCATGGTGTATGTGTGGCACTTGTGCTCAGGATGTTTTGCAAATGTCCCTGATTCATCAATGGACATTTCTTTCTTGCTGGCCCAGGGCCTTCCTCAGAATCCTTTTCAACACAGTGTTCCACAGAGCCCTTACCAGTCAGATATGGATACTGGATTGGAACACATTTGGAATATATTTGCTTTCCCTGCTATAGGTTTAACTTAAAATGAGTTTCAGAAATTTTGCCTTTTCCAGGATTTTTTTTTTCACAATGTAGGTTAGACTATATAACTAAAAACTTTTAAAATGCCTCTCCATGCCCCCCCCCCAAAAAAAAAGTTGGCAGGCACACTTAAGAAAGTCATGGCGTGTTGGAAAGAAGGGTGAGCAGAACCCAGAGGAGAAGTAAGTCTCCTGTCACCAGCTTCCTGAAGGCTGATCGTGGGCCCATCTGGTGAGCCTGTGAGACCATATCTGAGACTCCAGACTTGGGGAAGCAATGGTGGCCTGCTGATAGTGGCTGGGAACCTTGGGAAAGTGGCTAGGGCACTTCTGCTGAGCCTGTTGGTATGCTATCTGGCAGGAAGTCAGGGCCTGAAACTGGAAGAGAAATGAAGGGGGTGTGTTTTGTTCAGCAGCTGTTAATTCCTCTTCTTGTCTCTGCCTTTTCCCTACAGAGTCAGACCCTAGGGGGATCAGCCCCTGAGACCAGTTAGTTCTGATGTTGGAATAGCATCTTCCCAGAGGAGCTCCTCTCCCCATCCTACCTTCTGGCCAATACTAGAGTCATTCTGTCCTTAAATCACAGTTTTCCTGGTCTCTGCAGGTCCCAGATCCTGCATTTTTAACCCTCTCTTTTTTTTAAAATATTTATTTATTTTATTTTTAGTTATTGGCGGACACAACATCTTTGTTGGTATGTGGTGCTGAGGATCGAACCCGGGCCACATGCATGCCAGGCGAGCGCGCTACCGCTTGAGCCATATCCCCAGCCCTAACCCTCTCTTTAATCCAATTCCTCCCTAGGCCCCGTTCTACATAACTGCCCATCTGTTTCCTGCCTACCCTGGGTTCTCTTGATGCCCAATGCCACTCGCTCTAGAATTGTGACCCAGCCTTCCAGGCCCATGAATACTGTCCTCACCTCCTTGACTCTTCCTCACAGCTGGGCTTGGCCTATTAGCCACTCTAGCCCCTGTGTGGTCATCTAGGAGTTGTCACATGCTGTCTGTCCTGAGTGGCATGAGCAGGAAACTCATTTGTATTGACAGTGCTTTGAGCACGTCCACACGGAGAGCTCACTTGAGCCCAGGACACAGGACAGCATTACTCAGAGGACAAAAGTAAAGAACAGGAACTCCAGACCTGAGCAGCAGACTTCAAATACTGGCTTGACAACTTAACACCTTGGGCAAGTTTCTTAACCTTTCAGTCCTTATTTGGACAATGAGGGCAAATAAATCACCTAGAGGAGTTATTGAAATGATAACTGGAATGAGTCAATAGGTTTTATAGTGAGGAATTTGGGGTTGAAGGTTCTGAGGATTGAACCCAGCAGCTCTTAACCACTTTTTTTTAATATTTTATTTTGAGACAGGATCTCTCTGAGTTGCTTAGGGCCTCTAGTTGCTGATGTTGGCTTTGAACTCACTATCCTCCTGCCTCACTCTCCCAAGTGGCTGGGATTACAGGCATGCTCCACCACACCCAGCCTTAGCCCCTTTTTATGTCTGTCTGTTTGTTTTAGAAGGGGTCTTACTAAGTGGGTGAGGCTTGTCTCAAATTTGTGATCCTCCTGCCCCCTGAGTTGCTGGGATTACTGGAGTGCACCACTGTGCCCAGGTACAGTTAGAGTTTTTTTAAAATTTTTTTTTAGTTGTTGATGGACCTTTATTTTATTCATTTATTTATATTCTATGCTGAGAATTGAACCCAGTGCCTCACACATGTGAGGCAAATGCTCTACCAGTGAGCTACAAGTCCACTCCTACAGTGAGAATTTTTGAATTGTATTATTGGTTTGTCAGGGCTGCTCTAGCAAAGTGCTATGCACTGGGTTGTGGAGGCTAGAAGTTTGAAATCCAGGACTCCTGGGGTGGTTCCTGCTGAGGGCTGTGAAGGAAGGATCTGCGACAGGCCCTTCTGCTTGTCTGTAAATGGGGTCTTCTCTCTGTGTCTCTTCACATCCTTCTCTCCCTGTGTGCATCTTAGAGTCCAAATTTCCTTTTTAAATAATAGTCATATTGGATTAGAGCCTACCCTAATGACTTCATCTTAACTAATCACATCTCCAACAACTGTATTTCAAAAAAAGTTCATATTCTGAGGTACTGGGAGTTAGGACTTCTATATATATGAATTTGGGGGTGATGCAATTCAACCTACAATAGTAAGTTATCAGTATTTGTCAAAAGTTTTAATAAAGCCCTCATTTATTGATGGGATTTTTGTGGAATTTAGCAGCAATCATCAAACCTTCTCAGTGAGCTGCATTCTGTTTGAGCCACCTAGTACATCAGTCATTGTTATGGTTTAGAAATGAGGTGTCCCCCAAAAGCTTATGTGTGAGACAATGCAAGAATCTCTGGAGGTGAAATGATTAAATTAGGAGAACTGCAAACTAATCAGTGGATTAATTTACTGATAAGGATTAACTGGGTGGTGACTATAGGCAGGTAGGGTGTGGCTGGAGGAGGTAGGTTCCTGGGGGCGTGCCTTTGGGGCTTATATTTTGTCCCTGGTGAGTAGGGTTCACTTTGCTTCCTGATTACTGTATCCTGAGCTACTTTCCTCTGCCATGATGTTCTGCCTCACCTCTGGCTCAGAGCAATGGAGTCAGCCATGGGTGGACTGAGACCTCTGAAACTGGGATTTCATCTTCTGGTTTAGCTTAGATCCAGCCAGTGTTTATTGACTATCTTCATCATGTTAGCAATTACAGTTGAATACTAACACACAATCTGATTTCAAGGAGTTTACATTCAAAAGAAAGATGGTAAAAATTCACTGAAGTATAGGCAGAGAGTGACAAGAATGGCTCAACAGATGACAGGAAGTCCTGAGAAACAGAAAAGGAGTGGTTACTTCCAACTGAGGTCCTGGAAAGTCTTCACAGAGGAGGTGGTGTTTGTGCAATTTGGAAGGATGGGGGTGGATCTCAGTGAGTACAGAGAGGGAGGAGCAGAAGGAACAGACTGAGTAAAGACAGGAAGGTTGGAACATGCAGGTCGGCGATGGTGAGCAGGTATTCAGGTGTGGTTGAGTATGGGGTGGCGGCAGGATTCATGTAGGGATAAGATGGGAGATGAAATTAGAAAGCTGTGCCTGGATTGTGTAGGATCTTAGATGTTCCTTTGAAGGATTTCAATTTTATTCTGTAAGCCATGAGGATGATGTTAGAGGAGTTTAGATTGTTTTTACAATCTGATCAGAATTGTACCTGAAGATTGATCAGATAGCTTTCTGGGCATGGATGGCTTAGTGTGGTAGAGGATGGAGGCAGAAAAGCCAAAGTGGAGGCTGCTGTATTAGCCCAGGAGAGAGATGAGGCATCACCTAAGACAGTAGACAGGGGTAGGATGGTTACAGGTCAGGAGTCAGAATGGATGAACCGTAAGGGACCTCCTAACTGGACAAGTCCTTGAGGATATGACCCACTGGCAGGTCACACAGAGGATTCTGGCTGACATATGCTGTGACCATGTGGTAAACAACAATTATTTCTGTCCCTCAACAACATGGGTCTACAGTCATGGTGGGGCATCTCGAGAGGGGAGCATGAGCCCAGAGAAGTCCAAGTTAGTAAGAGCTGGAATTCCAGGCAGGGAGCCTGGAAGCCAGGAGTTCTTTTGGGGATCCTGCCGCGTTGTGCAGTTTTAACCAGGTGTTTTTTCCATTCTACTCCAAACCCAGTCTTGTTGGTCAGGTCAGCAAGTATCTTGGCTATCTGTGTCTTCCAGGTTTGCCTTTATTGAGAGGCTAGGGGACAAGAATTGGGGATTCCATCCTTCAGTCTGATCTCTGTGGCCAGAGCTGCTTCCCCAAGTTCTCCCACAACTTTCAAGGCCTGGGCCTCCGCTGTAAGAAAGATAGGACAGTACTCCGGCTCCTGCACCTCCCAAGTCCTTTGTCATCTCCAGTGAGACTTCTTGAGTCTCTTCTAACTATCCCATCATTCTTCCCATGAAACAGCAGGAATGGGGAGTGGTGGGCTGGTTTTGGCATCCTCAGGAGAGCTGTTGGTACATCCCAGATTCAGGGTTCAGGCAGGTGGGACATGACTTTCCAGACCTGGGACAGTGATTAGCCACTTCTCCCAGAGCCAGTGGCAGCCAGGCGCACACTGCCCCACACTTGGTAGTGTCTTCAGTGCCGGTCGAGTGGCCTTTACCTGTTTAGTAGCTCCAGCTGCTCAGGGATACTTGGCTCGTCAGATGCTGGACACTGGATCAGGCTTTACTCCCCCACCCTTCGTTTTTCTCCTTCATACTCTCCAGGATTTTTGTAGCTCTACTGATAAGCTGAGATCTAGAGAGTCTGTGATCAAGCCTTTGACCACCTCAAAAGAGGGACAAGCTTGCCCTTGTATAGTTGTCAGCTGCGGCCTCCCTAGTATTTGAGCCCTGAAAAAGGATTGCTTCCGACCCCGAGTCATAAAGTCCAGGGAAGGGCTGGCGATGTGGCTCAAGCGGTAGCGCGCTCGCCTGGCATGCGTGCAGCCCGGGTTCGATCCTCAGCACCACATACCAACAAAGATGTTGTATCCGCCGAAAACTAAGAATAAATAAATGTTAAAATTCTCTCTCTCTGTCCCCCTCTCTCTCACTAAAAAAAAAAAAAAAAAAAAAAGTCCAGGGAAATCCAATGCACTCCCAATCTACTGTGAATTCTCATGGTGCTTCTTTTCCTGGGCTCTCAAAACGGTGTAAGCTATTTTTGGTTGAAATGCCTCAAGCTTTACAATTTACACCTGCTCTGGTGTCCACAAGAGATCCACTCGTAGTGAGCATTTGTGAACTGGGCAGAAGGAGGGCACTTCCTGCTCCCCAAGGCCTTCTTACTGACTTCTCTCACCTAATGCTGTCATATCTTCCTCCACAGCATCCAGGAGTTTCCTTCCTCCTTTGTAATGCTGAATAATTCCTCCTCTGATGCCCTTTTCCCAGTCAACACTCAGATATCTTCTTTTTTTTTTTTAATATTTTTTTATTTTTTAGTTCTCGGCGGACACAACATCTTTGTTGGTATGTGGTGCTGAGGATCGAACCCGGGCCGCACGCATGCCAGGCGAGCGCGCTACCGCTTGAGCCACATCCCCAGCCCTCAGATATCTTCTTATCCTAATAATTCTTCAGGTGTTTTTCTCAGCAAAGTTGTCTTTTCCCTAGAAGATATACTACAGTCAGCTCTTATAATAATTCAAATTTCTCTGTTATTTCTATATATTATACACAGGGCTAGGACTTCTTAAAACAAGAAGTTCTCTTTAGCAATGAAGATGCTTTGGGTACAAGTTAATAGGAACCTAATTCAAAGTGGCCTAAATGATAAAGATAATTATTATCTCATAAAATTAGACAAATTGGCTCCAAAAACTCCAGGGTTCTAGCTCTACTTCTTGGTTCTGTTCCAGGTTTAGTCTCAAACTGGCAGCAATATGGTTGCTGCAGGTCCAGGCATCACAGCTGGACCCCACAATGTACAGAGCAAGAAAGGACAGTCTCTTCTTATGCCTCTTACTTTGTAGGGCAGAGACACTTCCCAGAAGTTCCTCAGCAGATATTGCCTTCCTGTCTCATTGGCTAGCTTTGGTCACAAGCCTACACTCATGGCCAGAAAAGGAATGGGATCTGTGATTGGCTTAAATTAAATAAGAACTATTCCCTGCTATTGAGGAGTGGTGTGTATCCACTGAAGCACACAGCTGTAACACGAGGGAGCCCTCTGCACTCCTGCCGCTTAGCCTCCTGCCCAGCAATGGCTGATTGCTAGCTCCTCTCCCAGCCCCAGTCTGTTCTTACTGCCAGCCAGAGTGGGCACCTGTCAACCAGCATCTCTGTTTTTCCAACTCTGCTCCCACCTCTGCACCAAGGGCAAGCTATTCCTTCCTGGAATAAATAATTCTTCCTCCTCCTCCTCCTCCTCCTCCTCCTCCTCCTCCTCCTCCTCCTCCTCCTCCTCTTCTTCTTCTTCTTCTTCTTCTTCTTCTTTTTTGTTGCAGAATTAGCGTTTTCATCTTTGTTTCCCTATTTAGAACACTCTAGCAGATTTCTGCAAGAAATTGCCTGGAGTATTTTTTGAGAGAAATGACACACATTTGAAGAATTCCAAAATTTTATTTCACATGAGCTTGTTAGAGTTTTCTTTTAAAAAATATTTTTATTATTATTTTTTTGGTCTTTCACTAGCCAGGATAGTGGTTCTCAGATCTTAGTGGAAGTTTTTTTTAGAAGATTGATAGAAGTAATAGAATTCTGTTGGGTGTAGTGCACTTGTAATTCCAGAGGCTTGGGAGGCTGAGGCAGGAGGATTGTAAGTTCAAATCCAGCCTCAGCAATTTTGCAAGGCCCTAAGCAACTTAGCAAGACCCTGTCTCAAAATAAAATTAAATAAAACAAAACAAAACAACCACAAAAAACCACAAAACAATAACAAGTAAATCAGCAAAACAACAACAACCAAAACAACAACAACAACAACAACAAAATGGGGATGTGTCTCAGTGGTTAAGCACCCCTGGATTCAATCCCTGGTATCAAAAGAGAGAGAGAGAGAGAGAGAGAGAGAGAGAGAGAGAGAGAGAGAGAGAGAATTCCATGATAGAATTCCATGTCCTCCCCCTCACTGCCTCACTGAATTCTAATCTGAGCATGTGTATATAAAGTATGCATTATAGGGGACCATAGGAGAAGAATCTGGACCTAACCCTGCCTTGACAAATTAATTCTGGGGAATGGTGATTATTCCAGTTTTATGAAGTTTCATTTTTGTTTATACAAAAATGTCAAACTAGATGTAAGTTGAATTTTAGATCATCAGGAGATTTTTCTTTGAAGTACCTGTTACAATTCAGAAATCTCCCACTAAACAGTCTTCTTAACTGGAATTTAGGGTGCCATTTGTTCAGATCCAGTGGTAATTGCTTACTTTTCAAATGGCAAGTGCTAGGCTGTGTAAGACCTTGACATATCTGGGGATGAATAGAAGGATGAAATGGGAAATTCAAGGGGCTGAGTCCTTTCTTTTAGTGCTGGTATTTGGTCCTCTCAGCCAGAGCATGAAAGCATGGATAGCATTATAGAAGTGCCTCTCTGGATGCTGTGGGGAGATCAGATTGGATAAAAGTAAGCATTGAGAAGAATAGTATATAGCTCAGTTGGTAGAGTGCTTGCCTTGCATGCACAAGGCCCTGGGTTCAATCCCTAGCACCAAAAAAAAAAAAAAAAAAAAGGTAAATATGGATTTTTATTTCTCCCAGCACCATTTGTTGAAGATGGCTCTCTTTTCTCCAATGTATGTTTTGGCACCTTTGTCTAGCATGAGATAACTGTATTTATGTGGGTTTGTCTCTTTGTCTTCTATTCTGTACCATTGGTCTACATGTCTATTTTGGTGCCAATACCATGCCATTTTTGTTACTATAGCTTTGTAGTATAGTTTAAGGTCTGGTATTGTGATGTCTCCTGCTTCACTCTTCTTGCTAAGGATTGCTTTGGCTATTCTGAGTCTCTTATTTTTCCAAATGAATTTCATGATTGCTTTTTTCTACTTCTATAAGGAATGATGATGGGATTTTAGTTGGAATCATATTGAATGTATATAGTGCTTTGGATAGAATGGCCATTTTGACAATATTAATTTTGCCTATCCAAGAACAGGGGAGGTCTTTCCATCCTCTAAGGTCTTCTTCAATTTCTTTCTTTAGTATTCTGCAGTTTTCGTTGTAGAGGCCTTTCACTTCTTTTGTTAAATTGATTCCCAAGTTTTTGTTGTTGTTGTTGTTGTTTTTGTTTTTTGAGGCTATTGTGAATGGGTAGTTTCCCTAATTTATTTTTCAGAGGATTCATCAAGGATGTACAGAAATGTAATTGATTTATGGGTATTGATTTTATATCCTGCTATTTTGCTGAATTCATTAATTAAGTCTAGAAGTTTTCTGGTGAAGTTTTTTGGATCCTCTAAGTATAGAATCATGTCATCAGCAAGTAATGATAGTTTGAGTTCTTCTTTTCCTATTTGTATTCCTTTAATTTCTTTCATCTAATTTCTCTGGCCATATGCAACAAAATGAAAATAAACTTCTATCTCTTACCATGCACAAAACTCAACTCAAAGTGGATCAAGGATTTAGGAATTAGTCCAGAGACCCTGTGCCTAAATAGAGGAAAAAGTTAGCCTAAGTCTTTATCACATTGGATTAGGACCTGACTTCCTCAATAAGACCCCTATAGTGCAAGAATTAAAATCAAGAATTAATAAGTGGATGGATTCAAACTAAAAAGCTTCTTCTCAGCAAAAGAAATAATCAATGAGGTGAAGAGAGAGCCTGCTTTTTGGGAGCAAATTTTTACCACACACATGTCAGATACAGCACTAATCTCCAGGATATATAAAGAACTCAAAAAAACTGTAACATCAAAGAGACAAACAATCCAATCAATAAATGAGCTAAAAAGTGAACAGACACTTCTCAGAAGTTTGAGTTCAACAAATATATGAAGAATATTCAACCTCTCTAGTAATTAGAGAAATGCAAATCAAAACCACTCTTAAGATTTCATCTCAGGCCAGTCAGAATGGTAGCTAACAAGAATATAGACAACAAGGGGCTGGAGTTATGGCTCATCGGTAGAGTGCTCACCTAGCACATGCGAGGTGCTGGGTTTGATCCTCAGCCCACATAAACATAAATGAATAAAATAAAGGTATTGTATCCAGCTATAACTAAAAAAAATTTTAAAAACTTAAAAAAAAATACAGACAACAATAAATATTGCCAAGGATGTGGGGGAAAAGGCACACTCATACATTGCTGGTGAGACTGCAAATTGGTGCAACCAATCTGGAAAGCAGTATGGAGATTCCTTTGAAAACTTGGAATGAAACCACCATTTGATCCAGCTATCCCACTCCTTGGTCTATACCCAAAGGACTTAACAACAGCATACTTCAGGGACACAGCCATATCAATGTTTATAGCAGCACAATTCACAATAGCTAAACTGTGGAACCAACCTAGATGCCCTTCAATAGGTGAATGGATAAAGAAACTGTGGTGTATATACACAATGGAATATTAACACAGCGTTAAAAGAGAATAAAATTATGGCATTTGTAGGTAAATGGATGGAGTTGAAGAATATCATGCTAAGTGAAGTAAGCCAATTTCCAAAAAACAAAGGCCGAATGTTCTCTCTGCTGATTCATAACAGGGGACAGGGAGGGGGGGCATAGGAAAAATGGAGGAACTTCGGATAGGGCAAAGGAGAGGGACTGATGGGGAGGGGGCAAGGGGGCAGGAAAGATGGTGGAATGAGATGGACATCATTACTCTAGGTACATGTATGACTGCACATATGGTGTGATGCTACATTGTGTACAACCAGAGAAATGAAAAGTTGTGCTGCAATGCTGTACAATGAATCAAAATTCATTCTGCTGTCATATATACATACCTAATTAAAATTAATTAATTAATTATTTTTAAAAAAGAATAGTTAGCCTAATCATGTACAACCACAAGAATGGGAAGTGATAGTCCCTGTATGTATAATGTGTCAAAATACATTCTACTATTGGGACTGGGGTTGTGGCTCAGTGGTAGAGCACTTGCCTCCCATGTCTGAGGCCCTGGGTTTGATCCTCAGCACTACATATAAATAAACAAATAAAATAAAGGTATATAAAAATACATTCTACTATCATGTGTAACTAAGAAGAACAAATAAAAGCAAACAAGCTAGAAGGAGTTAGAGAAAAGCACATGCTTATTGAACAGATGTACTGCTGTAGCTTTGGGTCCCTGCTCCAGACACAAGCCATTCCCTGCAGCTTGCACCATGCTCCCTAGAGACAGAGGCAGGTCTTCACATTTCCGGAAGAGTGAAACTCTTCCCTTCCTGTTCCTTCCACTGACTGCGGATCCCTACTCTTTGCTTCCCGGGACAAAAGTCCCTGTGACTGTAGTCCCTGAGATGCTCTTCTGGTTTTCCTGTGCTCTCTGGTGCTTGGGAGCTCATCCACAAGCTGGCATTGAGACTAGTTCTCTGCTCTTCACTTCTTCACCTCTCATAGTCTGAGCTGTCTTTTGCATCATAACAATATAATTCACATCATTTTCAGCCCACCGGCGTCCCCACACCAACACACCACATCCACATTCAAAGCGCAATCAGGTAATCTCTGGGCTGCAGGATGGGTGCTCCCAGGCAGAGCCCACATGGCTGCCAAAGGCTATGCACTTGATAGGGATCATCCAATCTACTTAGTCCCCTACTCCCCTTGGGGGATCCATCTCCCAAGAATCAGTCCCCAGGGCCCTGGATGGTTTCAACTTTTAGAAAAGCTAGACAGGCATCATTTCCACCCAAGAAAGATAAGGAAGGTCCTTAGCATCCCCAACTAGCTTTTGAAGAATCCAAAAACAGGCTTA
This sequence comes from Spermophilus citellus, assembly GCF_964194105.1. NCBI lineage: Eukaryota > Metazoa > Chordata > Mammalia > Rodentia > Sciuridae > Spermophilus > Spermophilus citellus. The sequence continues at coordinate 204,257,268 of NC_138183.1, read as the reverse complement.
GATGATTTTAAGACATCTTTTGCTTTTAATCCAGAGGAGGGAAGGAAGATCACAAAGGAAGGCTCAGATCCAAAATGAATTCCTTTGTCTAGTGCATGGTTTATTTTAAATGTGAAAGTTCAAGGTTACAAAAACAAATGGTTTGGATGGGGCATTTTGTGAATTCTGGAGCATAGACATTTCTCCATGTGTGGAGGAAGTAAGATTTGTGCAGTTTTTGTCATTGTGTAATAAATGAAAGAGGTACCGAGGCTGTGGAACCATGCACTCAGAATGATGTGAGAAATACATAAACGACAGAACAGGGTCCTGCAACCCAAGAAGGGGAGGCCCTGGCTGGCATTACCCACACAGGGCACCAGGTTGGAAATCTTCTTTCTGAAGCTCCAGGCCATGGGATGGACAGGTCTGCTGATTGAACGGAATGAGTTTGCAAGGCAGCTGCTAGGGGTCATCTTGGAGAAGATCTTTGTTTCACCAAATTTCCTTCTCTTAACTGGAAGATGCAGACCAAGCACTTTAGGGTGGTGGTGGTGGGGGTTGGGAATGCATTCTGAGAATACACAATCTATGGTGACTGGTAAGTCTTCCATGCCCAATGGCTTGTTTTCCTTTTGGCCTAGCTTCTCTCCCCATTTCCCTCTTCACCTTTTACAAATGCCCAACATGGCTCCCATTTTTAGATCCGGGTTCAAATCTTGGCTCTTACCATCTAGGAGATCCTTGAATTCCGGCCGACTTATCTGTAAAATGTGAGTCATAGTAGCACTTAGTAGGTACTCAGTAAACTCACTTATTCAGCCAATCAAGAAGTATTTACTGACTGCTCACATATATACCAGGTACTGTCGCAGCACCAGGGATACGACAGCTGATGAAGCAAACTCCTGCTTTTACATCCCTGGAGCAAGACATAGGTAACCGACAAATAAACATATAACATATTAGATGTCGGCAAGTGCTAGAAAGGAATAAAATTGCAGAGAGTTGCAGGGTAGAAGACGATGCTTTAGATCGGATAATCATAGAAGGTATCACTGAATAAGATGACCCAAAAACATGGGAGGGAGGGATTTCAGCAGACGGTAACTGGGAGGAGTATTTCAGGCACAGAAATAGTAACCTCAAGGGCCCCAGGATGGAAGTGAACTTGCAGGAATAGTGAGGCTAGGGACCAGGCCCAAGAGACTAGGATCTGACCAAGTAGGGGTCAGATTGAGTCATGGAAAGATCTCTTGAGTCATGAAAAGGGCATTGGCTTTTATACTGAGTACATGGAAAGCCATTGAAGATGTATTAACAGAGAAGTGATCTAGCATAATTGAGAAGAATTACTGTTCCTGCTTTGTGGGGCAGAGGAGTCATTAGAAGGTGATCATATTGATGACACTGTGAGAAATAACGAGGGCTTAGATCAGGGCTGTGCTGGTGAAGGTGGTCAGAAATGGTCAGATTCTGGACATATGTTGGACATGAGCCAACAGAATCTTCTGAGGGGTTCCCTGAAGGGTGTGTGGGGAGAGGAGCAATAATGTAGGAGACTCATGCTTTGTGTTCAGCAACTTGAAAGATGGACTTGCATTTACTGAGACAGAGAAACAGAGTGTAGAGAAGGTACTGGACTGTTAAGTGGGGGGCATCTATGAGACATCCAAGGAGGTCTTGAGTGGGCAGTCAGACAATGACAGTCTGGGGAGAGGTTCAGGCTGGACAGAAACATTTGAGAGTCTTCAGATGGTATTTAAAATCAAGAGCTTGAATAAGATCACCTTGGGGTGAACACAGACAGAAAAGAACCTGGGCCTGAGCATGAAGCAGGGAGATGAGGAGGAACAAATGCACCCTCCCCCACTCCTCCGCTTCCTTCTTTTTCTTTTTTTATCATCATGAAAAACAACTATTTAATTCGGTTAGCCTTCACTGGAACAAAGCTGCTTACAAAACTTCTCTGGCTTTTGCTCTTCAAAAAAGTGATATGTGCTCTTTGCAACATCAAAGACTTTTTGAAAGAAAAAGCACCAAACTCGGGCCTGAGTGCCTCGTGGTGCAGGCACTGAACCAGCAAGGCCAGTGCACCCTTTCGGGATTAGGGGAATGGAGCTTTTGTTAGCATTCATCTGATGCTGGAATGTCAACTTGAAAACCTCAAAAATCCTCTTCTGCTTCATATCTCTTTCCCTTTTCCATCCAACAGAAAAACTATGTGAAGCCAAAAGGGGGAATCTGAGAAAGGTTTGATTTCTTTCTTTGGGGAGATAAACAATCTGTTATGTCATGGCACCAGTACAGAGATGCTGTGTTGGAAAAGCAGACTGAAGCTACAGAGTTAGCTCAGGATAGTTTAACGGGGAACAAAGTAGGGATATCAGCCCCTGTGATAAAGATCTGAGGGTCTCAGGTTTTTTTGTTTGTTTGTTTGTTTTATGAGCCAAATAGTAACATGGCTATTACGAGAGCCAATACAAAGAGGTCTAGTTTTTCCAGCCATAAGAAATCAGAATCCCCTAAGTAAAGAGACTACAGGTTGGAAGATACCAGCTGTCCCTTATTTTGTGCTGGGCATTGCATTATGAGAGAGATTTTGGCAAACGATGTGGTGTTCAGTGCAGAGAAACCAACATGGGATAAAGATTTGAACAAACAACAGGACTTTGGCCTGCTGATTCGTGGCTCTGCCATAATCAGTGTCTTCGGGTATTCAAAGGGCTGCCAGGGGACAAGGAGGATTAGTTCTACAGGTCCCCACAGGGAGAACTAAAGGCCGGAAAGTGAGGTTGCCCTTTTTCTTGTTGGACTGGGCTGCCACATACAGCATGGAGCTTTCTCTCAGGTAAGGGGGGGCAAGTGATCAGTAGTCAGGGAGGCTGGGGTGGGAAGACTGGCAGGAGGTGCCTGCGAATCCCATGGAGGTCTGTAAATCCCATGAAAGTATATGCCAAATTGTACAGTCATGTTATTTCTCTGGGGAGAGGCTCCATAACTTTTATGATATTTTTGGACTCATTTATTTGACTTAAAAATGTTAAAACTGCTTGACCTCTGTGGTCTTCCTTGACTAAGAAAAATAGTTTCTTTTTTTCCCTTAATATCTTTGTTTTATTTATTTATTTATTTTTATGAAGTGCTGAGGATCGAACAGGGCCTCACATGTGCTAAGCGAGTGCTCTACCACTGAGCCACGACCCCAGCCCAATTCGATGGTTCTTACTATCTCTACTGTCCCCACTTCCCAGGTGGAATGGTCCTGTGGAAAGACTGTTTTTTTTTTTTTTTATTGGTTGTTCACAACATTACAAAGCTCTTGACATATCATATTTTATACATAAGATTGAAGTGGGTTATGAACCCCCATAACTTTTGTGCATGGCGAGAGAAAGGGATTCAGTTTCATTTTGTTGCATATGGATTTCCAGTTTTCCCAGCACCATTTGTTGAAGATGCTATCCTTCCTCCATTGCATGCTTTTAGCCCCTTTATCAAATATAAGATAGTTGTAACTTTGTGGATTAGTCTCTGTATCCTCTATTCTATACCATTGGTCCACCCGCCTGTTTTGGTACCAGTACCATGCTGTTTTTGTCACTATTGCTCTGTAATATAGTTTGAAATCTGGTATCGCTATACTGCCTGATTCACAAGACTGGTTATTTTTTAGTTGGACAAATTTAAATTCATCTCCCTTCTGCCTTTGAGACCCCGGGCAAGTGGTTCCATTTCTTTTAAAGCTCAGTTTCCTCGTTTGTAGAATAGGAATAAGGACATCTCTCTCACTGGGTCTCCCAGCACAGGCTTTGGTAAATGTGAGGTCCTTCCTTCACTCCTTTTCTGTGACATCTCTTATGTCCTGACCCCACCACAGCCTCTGAAAAGGGTGCCCCTGGTTACCACGAGGCCCAGCAATGACTGTGAGAGAGGGATTTCCACTCCAAAGGCAGCTCATGATTCAGGAGACCTGATCAGACCAGCCAGCAGGTCAGATCTCTTCTGAGAATCTGAAGCAAGGGATGGTTTGCAGGAGGTCGTGGGGAAGACGGGGTTAGAACTTGGAAGCATGTTGGGCTGTACTTCTGCACACAATGAGAACTCAGAAAAAGCAGGAGTAAAGAGAGGAGGGGAAGGAGGAAGCAAAATGTATGGAGAGGAGAGGAGAGGACAGGACAGGACAGGACAGGAGAGGGGGTACCTCACCATCTGTGGGATATGAGAGCAGGGCCTCAGTTCCCGAGAGCTCTCTGCGTCCTTCTTCCCTGTCCTTGGTTCTCTTGAGGGGGTTCTGTTCCTTTGCACTTGACTCAGCCAGAATTGGTTTCTGTTCTTTGCACCTCCAAGAATCCTATGCTCTGGCCATCCATTATGGCCATCAGGCCCAGCACGGCCTGCCCACCCAGCGGGCACAACCTGCAGTTCCTTATTCCCCCCTCACTTTCCCAATTCTCCCAGCACTCAGGTCCAGCTCTACCTCCCCATGGGCCCCTTCCTGACCACCCCAGGCCCTAAAGGCCTTTCTTTCCTCTGAGTTTCTGCAGTTTTTCTGGCCTTCCAGCCCGGTGTCATCTTCCCATAGGCAGGCCAGGTAGAGGTCTTCTTGGAGGCAGAAGCTACACCTCATTTCATGTCCTGCCTGGCTTGGTCTGGGCTTAGAACCAAGAAGAACCTACTAGGCAAGTGTCCAATGGCTGCATCTCCTCAGCCACTCAAGCATGTAGACCTGGGTCACTCTTCTTTCTTAGCAAGGAGGTTTTAAATTTGGAATCCCCAGACTATTCTGGATTCCTGGACAGTCCCCTTGCTCTTTCTGAGGTTCTCCTTCCATGGACTCTTGCCCCTCTTAAACATCAGCCCTAGAACTTCACAGAAGGAATGCAATTGGTCAACAAATAGATCAAAAAATGTTCAACATCTCTAGCAATTAGAGAAATGCAAATCAAAACTATACTGAGATTTCATCTCACTCCAGTCAGAATGGCAATTATCAAGAATACAAGCAACAATAAATGTTGGCGAGGATGTGGAGAAAAAGGTACACTCATACACTGCTGTGGGATTGAAAATTGGTGCAACCACTCTGGAAAGCAGTATGGAGATTCCTAAAAAAACTACAAATGGAACCACCATTTGACCTAGTTATCCCACTCCTTGGTATATATCCAAAGGACTTAAAAACAGCATACTACAGTGATGTAGTCACATTAATGTTTATAGCAGCACAATTCACAATAGCTAACCCATGGAGTCAACTTAGGTGCCTTCAACAGATGAGTGGATAAAGAAACTGTGGTATATATACACAATGGAATATTACTCAGCCTTAAAGAAAAATGAAATTATGGCATTTGCCAGTAAATGGATGGAAATAGAAAATACTATGCTAAGCAAAATATGCCAATCCCAAGAACCATAGGCTGAATGTTTTCTCTGATATGTGGATGCTAATTCACAATGTGGGTGGTAAGAATAGAGGTGTTTTGGACTAAACAGAGGGAAGTGAAGGGAGGGGAGTGGGCATGGGGTAGGAAGGATAGTAGAATGAATCAGACATTATTACCCTATGTGCATATGTGATTACATGACCTGTGTAATCTATATCATGTACAACCAGACGAAAGAGATTATACTCCATTTATGTATGATGCATTCTACTGTCATGAATAACTAATTAGAACAAATAAAAACAAAACAAAACCAAAAAATCAGCCCTAGAAACTATCTGCCCATAACTAGCTCTTTCATTCTTCCCATTTTAACTCAGCCAATGTTCTTTGAACACCCAGCATGTATCAGACATTAAACTAGTCATGGGGTCCATTAAATAAGGACGGTTTTAGAAGGTGGTTCTTGATTTTGACTTACTGGATCAAAATTCAAGCTTGCTCTTCTGACAGCCAGTATCCTTGGTTGAGTCCCTGGGTATCCCCAAGGCTTAGTTTCCTCACCTTTGTCATGGGTTGATGTTGATATTAATAGCATGCCTGCCTCATGGGGCACTAGTGGGGATGACAAAGGACCTAGCACAGTGCCTGACACATCGATCACCAATGCCTCCCTGATGTCATTGCAGTTATTTTTATGATATAAAATAACCAGGTGAAGTCCCTGGTTTTGAGGACCACACAACTAGGTAGGAGAGGCAGAAAAGCCCAAATTCCAAGTGACAGGGTCTGGAGCTCAGTTTCTCTTTGTGAACTCCAGCATGTTCATGGCCTATGAATGGGGTATCTTTAGGCCAAGATATAAATTCCCCTCAGTTCTTTGGGTGTGTTGATAGGGTCTGGGGCCATCAGAATCCCCAACCAATTGGCTGTAGCCATGAGCATTCTTGGCCATTGTCCCTCAGGTGCCTGCACATAGACAGTAACCCTTCACGTGTACTCTCTCTCCAAAGTTCTTGCCTTAGCTCTCTTTCATTTATATTTGCACCTTAGTCGTTTGTAAAGGCCTCTGACCTAAAGTTCTCCTAGAACTGTACTGCAGGGGCCATCAGGACTTCTCTTAAAACAATAGCCTTGCAACTCTGCATTTCTAACCACCTGCTTGGCATCTCTAGGGGTATCCCAGCAGCTTCTCAAATTGGACTCATGTCTTCCTTAGCTTATGCACACCTGCTCCTGCTTTTCGTGTTGACATTCTCTCTATCCAGAGATGGAAACTCTAAAGTCACCCCTTGTTTTAGTCATCTTTGTATGACTGTGGCCAAAATGCCTGACAAGAACAACTTAGAGGAGGGCTTATGGTATCAGAGGTTCAGGCCATGGTGGGTAGCTCACAAGCTTGCTGAGTGTATCTTTCATCTGCAGATCTCATCATTGCTATCACCACTGCTCTGTGGGGCGTCACATGTTCAACAGCCTATGTGTCATCTCACCTAGAAGTTTCATAGCCAACTATAACTTAATATGTTCAAAATGTAACTCTTGCGCCCACTGCTCCTGTGCCCCCAGCTCACAGTCCCCAGGCTTTCTCATTTCAGTAAATGACCCAGGATAAATTAATTGCTTAACTCGGTCATCTTGATATCTGCCACTCTCTTGAGGGCCACATCTTTATGGAGTATTCCAGGCTAAGGTTTCAACTAGCCTCCCAACCATAGTCAAGTATTGGCATTGTTTAGCTATTGAGGTACTTCCCTGCCAATTGGTAAATAGCTGCTTCCCTGAGACCCATCACTACTCCCTGCTCCTGTCACCCCAGTCATCCTGGCCTCTCTCCCACTGAACCTCCCCAGGATTTGGCAATTAAAAGGTTGATGCCTGGTACTGCAGGGGACCTCCAGGACATGGCTCTGACAGGACAGCCACGGTATTATTCCAATTGGCCAGTACCTGGGCTTTAACAGTTGTTACGTATCTTAAAGACAGTCCCCAATGTTACTTATTTTGAGGAAATAGAAACTGACACAGGAGAGGTTAATTAATTTCCCCAGTTTCTTGGGGTCCATGTGGTTCCAAAGCCCACTATCTTTCCAGGATATTTTGTAATAATTCTCTCACTCGTCCCTTTGCCCAAGAGCAATCTTCCAAAGCCCAGCTGTCAGGTACTTTCTCTGTTTAGAAACTTCCTGGGGCTCCCAGCCCTCATGGAGGTAAGTCCAAGCTCTTAGACCTGGGGTTCAAGGATCCTTCATAATCCAACCTACTCAGTCGGCCTCAGGACAGAACCTCTACCACTGCATTTCTGAACGCTTTGCCTCAGTAAGGCCTGCACCACTTCTTCCTCCAGGAACACCCTCCCTGAGTTGCTCCAACCTTTTGAAACCTTGACCTATTTGGACTCATGAATGTCTCAAATGCCAACTCCTTCAGGTAGCAAATCTTCCCTAGTGCCTCTCTTCTTCCTTGAGACTCCTGCCACACTTGATTCAAGTTCAATGACCCCACCCCAGCCTGCCTGTTGACCATATTCTTCCTCATAGAATAGTTTTACTATCCACAGAAGCACACTGACAAAGAGTTTGCACACACTTTCACACACCTTGTATTGTAGATGCTACTGACTCGTTTAGTTATTGAGACTCCAACCATCAGCTAGCTCCTGGAGGTGGTTGTGTCTTGCTCACCTCTATAACTGCTGCCTAGCAGAGGCCCAGGAGCAAGACATGTGCACAGTGCACATCAGGGAACAAATGCATAAATTACACCCTTGAGGCCTGTGGGAGACCAACCTTACATGTGACTGAGTCATACTCCCCGGCTGGGTGCTGAGGCACTCAGTCACAGAAATGTGGTAGAGCTTTCCCCACCCTTCTTGGGTTCGAGAGTCAGTGTCTCGTGCATGGGTGTGTCTTGCTACAGCCCCATGGGTGGACCTACGCTCACCTGTTCCTTTGTAATATAACCCCTTGCCCTGTTTAGGATAGAATCTTCCATGGAAGTGCCTTGTGTGTGTCCCCTTCTCTTACTGTGCCCTTGGGTGTGGCCTACCCAGGTGTCAGTCAACCTGCTGACAGTGGACATCATGAAGGTAGACTCAGCCCCCTGAAACCTGACCCCTTGCCTCATTTGAATAGCTTCTCCTCAATAAAAGGGGTCACCGCGTGATCTCCCTCTCTCTTTTCCTGCGGACCCTTAAAGTCAGAGGAGCCATCACAGCGACCTCAAAGAAAAAGGCACTTGTATCTCTTGTGTGGTTATTTTGCACAGCCCAATTAGCCCAGTTTACCTGGAGTGACCCCTAAGCCTTTTAGTCGCGAGATCAGAAACCAGTGGAGGCCAAGTGGGGAAAGTGGCTGACACATTTTTTTTAGTAGTTATTCCTTTCTATGCAGGATGCCAGGACCCTTGCTCTCCTTTTGTGTGTGTGTGTGTGTGTGTGTGTGTGTGTGTGTGTGTCCAGAATGCTCTACCACTGAGCCACATCCCCAGCCCTTTTAATTTTATTTATTTATTTATTTTGGTACTAGAGATTAAACTCAGGGGCATTCAATCACTGAGACACATCCCCAGCCCTATTTTTGCATGGGTTCTCACGGGGTAGTTAAGCACTTTCTCTTTGCTGAGGTTGGCTTTGAACTTGTGTTCCTCCTGCCTCAGCCTCCCGAGCTGCTAGGCTTACAGGCACGAGCTGATTTTTTAATTTTGAGACAGGATCTCATTAAGTCGCTTAGGGCCTTGTTGAGCTGCTGAGGATGCCCTTGAATTTGTGATCCTCCTGCCTCAGCTTTCCAAGTCCCTGAGATTACTGTCATGCACCACTGCATCCATCTTGAACGAATTTTTAAATCAAAGTATTACCTTTACATTTTTTTAAAGGATGCGATAAACAGGGTATCGTGGTACATGTGTATAATCCCAGTGACTCGAAAAACTGAGGCAGGAGGATGGCAAGTTCAAGTCCAGCCTCAACAATTTAGCAAGACCCTAAGCAACTTAGGGAGACCCTGTCTCAAAATAAAAAATAAAAGGGCTGGGGATATGGCTCAGTGATAAAGTGCCCTTGAGTTCAGTCCCTGGTGCCAAGATAGAGAGAGAGAGAGAGAGAGAGAGAGAGAGAGAGAGAGAGAGAGAGAGAGAGAATCTTTCTTTTTTAAAAAAACTTTTTATTTATTTATGTGGTTGAGGATTGAACCCAGGTACTTGTGTATGCAAGGCAAGCACTCTACCACTGAGCCACAACCCCAGTCCCAAGAGAAAATCTTATAATAAGACTTGGTCCCTCCCCTTCAAGTTTTTTTTTCTTTTTTTGTTTTGGTACCAGGGATTGAGCTAAGCACCTCGCTGTTGCTGAGGCTGGCTTGGAACTTGCGATCCTTCTGCCTCAGCCTCCCGAGCCACTGGGATTACAGGCATGTGCCACTGTGCCCAGTTTCCCCCCCAAGTTCTGCTGGAAGGAATCCCTTTAATTACCTTTTGAGGCCAGCTGTTTCATGTACAAATCTGCCTTCTGCTAGTGGAGGTGAGAAGAAAGGAGATTGATGTTTTATCTATAGATTTTTTAAAAACTGAAATATTGAAATTTGCCTAATGAATGTCAATTCCCACTTCTTTGTCATAATTTCACCTACAGAAAAATTTCAAGAGTAGTCAAATAATTATTGAACACTCTTCACCCAACTATCTCAAATATTGATCTTTTTTTTTTTTTGTTCCATTTGCTGGCCCTATGTATCTATCCATCTATTCATCTTTTTCCTCAGAACTGTCTGCATATCTTATTCAGATTTTTGCCAATGGTTGTAATAACGTAGTTTAGAACAAGAGAAAACCCCAGATCATTTTTTTTTGCATTCAATTTTCTTGTTTTCTTGGTCTTCTTTTATAGGGAATCCAATAATGATGCTGAGATTTTTGAAGAGTAGAAGCAGATTTTTGCTTTTGTTTTTGCTTTTAGATTTGGATGTATCCTCATGATTAGCTTCAGGTCATACACCTCTGCAGGAACATTGCAGAATCCATGCTGTATTCTTATTGCATACTATTAGGAGGTTCATTGTGTCCATTTCTCCCACTACTAGTGACCTTAACTCTTGTTCACTTGGCTATGATGATATTGGCCAGTTTTTTCCATGTAAAGTTACTATTTCCTCCTTTCTTTTTAATTATCATTTTGTGGGGGAATACTTTAAATATCTTGTTATTCCTTAAAACTTTTGACCAAGAGTTTTAGCACTGGTTGATGATATTTTGTCAGAATCAACGATTAACAAGATAATTGCTAAATTGTGATTTTCGAATTCTGTCAATCTTCTAATTTTTTTCAAATAACTTTATTTTATTTATTTATTTATTTATATTTATGTGGTGCTGAGGATCGAACCCAGTGCCCCATGCATGCAAAGCAAGGACTCTGCCACTGAGTCATAACCCCAGCTCCAATCTTCCATATTTCTTTCTTTCTTTTTTTTTTAGTGATTTTTTAAAATTTATATATGACAACAAAATGCATTACATTTCTTAAAGGTTGCTTTCTACTGTAAAGCCAACTTTCCCTTCTCCTTGTTTGTTATATTAGTATGGACTTACAGATTCTTATTTTATTCAATGGATTATAATCCGTTACTATCATTAATTATTATTTTTTTTTAAAGAGAGAGTGAGAGAGGGGAGAGAGAGAGAGAGAGAGAGAGAGAGAGAGAGAGAGAGAGAGAGAGAGAGGGAGAATTTTTAATATTTATTTATTTTTTTAGTTCTCGGCGGACACAACATCTTTTTTTTTTTTAATTATTTTATTGTTGGTTGTTCAAAACATTACATAGTTCTTAATATACCATATTTCACAGATTGATTCAAGTGGGTTATGAACTCCCATTTTTACCCCGTATACAGATTGCTGTGTCACATTAGTTACATTTCCATTGATTTACAAATTGCCTTTCTAATGACTGATGTATTCTGCTGTCTATCCCATTCTCCACTGTCCCCCCTCCCCTCCCCTCCCCTCCCCTCCCCTTCTCTCTCTCCATCTCCTCTACTATAAATCGTTTCTTCCACTTATATAATTTTTCTCCTCCTCCTCCTTTCCTCTTATATGTAATTGTGTATAACCCTGAGGCTCACCTTCCAATTCCATGCAATTTCCCTTAACTCTCACTTTCCCTCTCGCCTATCATCCCTGTTTAATGTTAATCTTCTTCTCCAGCTCTTCGTCTCTACCCTGTCCTTGGTTACTCCCCTTATATCAAAGAAGACATTTGACATTTGTTTTTTAAGGATTGGCTAGCTTCACTTAGCATAATCTGCTCTAATGCCATCCATTTCCCTCCAAATTCTATGATTTTGTCATTTCTTATTGCAGAGTAATACTCCATTGTGTATAAATGCCACATTTTTTAATCCATTCATGTATTGAAGGGCTTCTAGGTTGGTTCCACAATCTTGCTATCGTGAATTGTGCTGCTATGAACATCGATATAGCAGTGTCCCTGTAGCATGCTCTTGTTAGGTCTTTAGGGAATAGACCGAGAAGGGGAATAGCTGGGTCAAATGGTGGTTCCATTCCCAGCTTTCCAAGAAATCTCCATACTGCTTTCCAAATTGGCTGCACCATTTTGCAGTCCCACCAACAATGAACAAGTGTACCCATTTCCCTGCATCCTCGCCAGCACTTGTTGTTGTTGGACTTCTTAATGGCTGCCAATCTTACTGGAGTGAGATGGTATCTTAGGGTGGTTTTGATTTGCATTTCTCTGACTGCTAGCGATGTTGAGCATTTTTTCATGTACTTGTTGATTGATTGTATGTCCTCCTCTGAGAAGTGTCTGTTCAGGTCCTTGGCCCATTTGTTGATTGGGTTATTTGTTATCTTATTATCTAATTTTTTGAGTTCTTTGTATACTCTGGATATTAGGGCTCTATCTGAAGTGTGTGGGGTAAAGATTTGTTCCCAGGATGTAGGCTCCCTGTTTATCTCTCTTATTGTTTCTTTTGTTGAGAGAAAACTTTTTAGTTTGAGTAAGTCCCATTTGGACACAACATCTTTGTTGGTATGTGGTGCTGAGGATCGAACCCGGGCCGCACACATGCCAGGCGAGCGTGCTACCGCTTGAGCCACATCCCCAGCCCCATCATTAATTATTTTGATGTCCATATTGTCTCATATTTGGCCAATGGGAGAGCCTTCAAGTGGTCCTGTGTCCTCCTGATACATATTCAGAATATTTGTTTTTGTTTTTTGTGTTTTTTTTTTTGGGGGGGGGAACCAAGATTGAACTCAGGGTCACTTAACCATTGAGCCCCTCCCCAGAAACTTTTTAAAATATTTTACTTAGAGATGGGGTCTCACTGAATTGCTTAGGTCCTTGCTATGTTGCTGAGGCTGGATTTGAACTTTCAATCCTCCTGCCTCAGCCTCCCAAACTGCTGAGATCATAGGCACGCACCACTGTGTCCAGCCGGAAGGTTTATTTTGTGACATAATAAGATGCTGAATTTGTCTTGTACTGTGCCTGTCTCAACTCTAGAATAACCCACTTCTCCAAAGACCTTGATTTCTTTTTATTGGAAAATGGTATTTATAAGCCAAAATCTGGGTGTAAAGTGTGCTCTTTTCTATTGGAACGTTCTTATTTTTAGGCCCTCTCAGTGGCTAGAGATAGAAAACAGTTGAATTTTTATGTACAAACAAGTACATATGTACATCATATATGTATGTGCATAAATGCATATCCAGACGGTCCCTGAATTATGAGGTTTAGTTTAATGATTTTTTGACTTCACAATGGTTCTAAAGCAATACACACATCCAGGAGAAACTATAATTTGAATCTAAAATTTACATCTTTTCCCAGATTGGCAATATGCAGTGTCATGGTGCTGGGCAGTGGCCATGGGTTTCAGCTTTCAAAGGGCCACACAAACCCTAGGGTGACAATCTCCAGTGCTTTACAGATACAGGTATTCAGTAAGTTCCATGAGCTATTCCACATTTTATTATACGATAGTGTTAGCTGACCTTTTTCCAACTGTAGGCCAATTAAGTGTTCTGAGCACTTGGAACAAGCTAGGCTGAGCGATGATATTTGGTAGGTAAGGAGTATTAAACACATTTTCTTCAATATCATTGAATTTTTAAAAATTCCTTATTTGTTCCTTTTAGTTACACATGATAGTAGAATGAATTTTGACACATCATACATACATGAAGTCTAACTTCCCATTCTTGTGGTTGTACATGGTGTGGAGTTACACTGGTCGTGTATCCATATATGAACATAGGAAAGTTATGTCGGATTCATTCTACTGTCTTCCCCTTTCTCATCCCCCTCCCTTTGTCTAATCCAAAGTACTTCTATTCTTCCCTTCCCCCCACTTATTGTGAGTCAGCACCCATGTATCAGAGAGAACATTTGGCCTTTGGTTTTTCTTGGGATTGGTTTATTTCACTTAGCATGATAGTCTCCAGTTCCATCCATTTACCAGCAAATGCCATAATTAAATGCATTTTCAACTTACAATAGGTTTATTGGGATACAATACCACAGCGAGGAGCCTCTGTATATGCACACCCATGTACATATCTATCTGTCTACCTCGTCCACTCCAGTACCTACAATGGCAACACAACTCTGCACGATTTAGCCTATTTCCCCCCTTTTCATATTTGACTGAAAAATTTGGCTGTAATTATCCATTTCCTAATTTGTTCCATCCTAGAATGTACAGAAAGCATTTTCAGAATTGCTATCCCATGTATCTATGAAACAGAAATCTACTCGATATTTATTTATAGTTCTTTTTCACTTTAGCCTGAGGGCCTCTAGTCTAAATATAATACAAAAAAGTTACTTGGACTAATTCCTTTTTTGTCCCTTCTGTCCATAAACTTTTAACTGTCCCTTCTCTGTGTCACACCTGTTTTTTCAAGTCTGGAGCTTATTGGGGTCTCTGGGCTGGTGAGTTCTCCTCTCAGCTCACCCTTTCTGTGTCTAGGCAAGTCTGCCTCCTCCCTGCTCATTTGCTCACTAGGCACCACCCTCCATTCTCTACCAGTTTCCAGAGATGCTCACTCATTCCCCTGCCTCCCATTCTTCTTTGTGGCTAAAGATTTCTTTCTTTTTTAAGGCGTCCTTGGCTCTCATTTTAATGGGATCACAAGAGGGAGAGGGAGACGCCTTCCTTGTAGGAAGGAAAAAGAGACTGAGAACCTAGGTTCCCAGTCTGCTGCCTCAAACTTGACCCCTGGGGCCTCAGGAGACAGAAAGATCTGGTTTATAAAGTGTGGGGTATTGGCAAGCTCCTTGACCTGTCCAAATCCCAGTTTCCTCATCCAGGATGTGGAGGTGAGGAGCCCCACATCACGTGGTCCTGACAAGGACACTGTCAGATGAAGGGTGTGAAGTGGTAGGCACGATGCCTGTCACCGCATTCAGTGCCTGTCATTGTTGCCTGCATGTCACTCTTGCTGATCGGCCTCTCAAGTGTCCACGTCCTTGCTCAGGCTCACCAAGACTTGAGCACGTCACAGAGTCCCTACTTACAAAGGGGCAGGGAATTCAGAGCTCCCAGAGAGGCCATCCCAGCAGCCAGAGCTGGCAATACTCTGCTGTGTCCCCTCTCCAGCCTCCCTCAGTCCCAGGATGTGCTTTTTGCCTGGAACTTTAAAACTTCTTGCCTGGCCCTGGTTCAGGGGCCTCTCTGAGAGCGCCCCCTAGCTGTGTGCCAGCGGGTCTCTGCTAGCCGGTGGCTTTTAAGTCCAGGACACATGATTGTTCCTGATGAGATGAGTGATGAGCTGAAAATTTTGGTAGAGAGAGGCCAAATCCCTGTGTGGCTCCAGGAACAAGGATAAATATAGCAGAATAATTGCTCATGCTCTTTTAAGGATTAAAAGTCAGCTTTCAGGCAGGCTGTGAAGCTCCGTGACCAGGACAGCAAGGGACACAGTTCCTTTTTTAGAGCCATGGTCAACACTCCCTGTGTATTCCTGGATCCCAGGCCTCTGTGCTGCTACTCTCACTTGACTAATGGGGTCGCACTCCCTGGTCCACACATCATGGGGGCCGGCAGGGGTCGAGGTGTTCCTACTGCACCCCATTAGCCAGCACTACGCCCAGCTCATCCAGGTGCTCAGCGAACACTACACATGAATGACTGAGAGCTGCGAGAAGCCTATGTTTTAAAAATAACCTTTAGAATGAGATTTATAGTCTCGTTGACATTAATGTCCCAATGCCAATTTCCTGGTTTTGAAATATATCGTATAATAGCAATATAAGATGTCATCAGTGAGGGAAGCCGGGTGAAGGGTACATGGGACTATGTACTATTTTTGTAACTTCCTGTGTGCCTGTAATTATTCCAAAATAAAAGGTTTTAAAAAACCCACCAGGAACCTTTAGTTAGAATCATCCAACACTCTTGACACTTGGAGGAGGCAAGTGCCAGAGATGGATTGATTAAATTCCTACATCCCTGCTTACAGCAATGCTTTTGTTTTATTTTTTAATTTTAATTTATTTTTATTTTTGGGTGCTGGGGATTGAACTCAGGGGCACTCAACCACTGAGTCACATGCCAAGCCCTATTTTGTATTTTATTAGAGACAGGTCTCACTGAGTTGCTTAGTGCCTTGATAAATTGCTGAGGCTGGCTTTGAACCCGTGATTCTTCTGCCTTTCACCTCCTGAGCCTCTGGGATTAACAGGTGTGTGCCACTGCACCTGGCTTTTTGTTTTATTTTTACTGTTATTATTGAATGTAAACACGTGATTTATTCATATGGTCCAAGAGGTTAAATGATAAATAACAGTGTATTCAGTGGAGAGTCTACCTCAGCCCCTTAGTTCCTCTCCCCATGAGCAACCATTGTTAATGTGATTCATTTTTGCACTAATTTTAATGATATTCTATGCACACATACAAATTATTTATTTGTGTGCACACACATATATAAATATGAGCCCCCTCACTTTTTTTTACTTAAATGGTAGCATTAGATAAACCTCATTCTTCAATTTTTCCCATGTAGCAATATATCTCAATGGCTTGTTATATCAATATACCAAGAGCTTCCTTGTCCTTTGTTGTGGCTACACCCCCCATCTTCTTTTATGACCCCCAATTAGTGGACATTTATGTCATTTCTAAGCCTTTGGCTTTTATAAACAATGCTGCAATGAATAATCATGTTCATCTGTCATTTTCCAAGTGTGGGAGTGTGTTTGTAGAATAAATTCCTAGAAGTAGAATTGGGTCAAAGGGTATATAAGCTTTACAATCTTGATAGTGCTAAATTGTCCTCTATAGAGTTCATTCCATTTTATACACCCACGAGTCATGTGTTTTATAAAATGTGTATTTAATGCAGTAATTTTTAAAAAATTACTTGGTGACCTCTTTGTGAGTCTGATAAAAGTTATTGGCCTCTACTCAAGAAAAACACAATCATGTAATGTTTTGCATACAATTTCAGTTGGCTCAGAGACCCATGAAGGCCATTGATGGACCTCAGGTTTAAAAAATGTGACAGAAGGGGCAGCAGTATGATAAAGAGGAAAGAGTTTTAGGACTAAACCATCTAAATTCACATATTTGTCCTAATACTCAAGGCTGCAGAAAATTAGCCAAGTCATTCTACTTTGACCTTTGGCTTCTTTTGGAAGGAAAGATATAGTAATTCTATTTCTTAAGACACCTATGATATGCATATTTTCATGTAAAGCATCTAATATGATGCTAAGAGTTTAATATGTGTGGACACTCACATGCACACAAAGTCTGAAGTTCCATTTCAACCTCTGGTAGCAACTGCAGCTGGATTCACAAGATCAACCTCTGCAGCAACATTTCCCAAATTAGGGTTCCTAGACCAACTACATGAGAATTGCTCCAGGGCCATAATTCAAAGGCAGATTCCAGGCTCCTGCTTTAGATCCATGGAATCAGAATTTTTGGAAGAGAAGTCTAATAACACTGGGGATTCTAATGCACACTGAGGTTGGTTAAGGACCTTAACACTGGGGATTCTAATGCACACTGAGGTTGGTAAAGCATGCTAAAAAGTTTGGCAAGTCCCTTATAGTCCCTATGCTTGCAGTTCCAGTAGTTCCCACCATGTGGCTCTGCCAGCAGGAACCTGTACCAGCAGATGGACAGGTGTGGACACCAAGTGAAAGCTTGGTTAGTACCCAAGGCAGCCATCCCTCACCCCAGTTTCAAAAATAAAAAATACAATTACTCATGAGGGTAACAGGCAGAATGACTGCACCCCTACCAGGATATCTTTCATAACACCCAGGAAGGGAGACAATCCAAGGCTACACATTGAAGAAAGCCTGGGATGGAGGCCAGGTGGGCCAGCCTCAGGGGATAATGCCTGCTGTCGCTGGGGTGACTGGCCTGTGGCCAAGAGCTGGGAATGGGGACTGTGCAGGTCCTGGCAGACTTCACCAGGAGGGCTTGAAGCTATGGGCCTCAGAGCTCCCATCACTAATTCTCTTGTCCATGACTGGTGAATGTTTTCTGGGGTGGCCAGTGATGGCCCAGGGATAGGATTTCCAGATTTAGCAAATAAAATTACAGGATACCCTATTAAATTTGAACTTCAGATAAATAACACACAGTTTTTATACAAGCATATCTTATACAATATTGGGACATACTTCTACTGAAATAATTATGTGTTGTTGCTGTGAGATTCAAATTTAAGCGGTTGCCAGTCTTGCAATAATCTGGCAACATGACCCAAGGCTTCTTGGTGTTTCTTTTAATCGCAGGAGGGAGTCCCCTTGGGGTCGTTCTAAACTTAGTGCTCCCTGATCTTGACCTTGAATGGGAAATGCACCTGAGGAGGGAGAAGAGTGAGTGTGGAAGGCTGCGGGACTTCCAGCAGAGATGCAGCTCCTCCTCACCTGTGCCCGGGTAGGTGCAGCCCATTCATGCTGATGTAGCTCTTGAACGTATCTCATTTCATGCCCCCAGGGAGCCACGAGTTAGGCATTTTCACTATTACTCCCACTTTAGAGATGAGGAGACTGAGGATCCACGATGTTAAGATCACAGGGCTGTTAAATGGAGGAGCAGGGACTGGCCCTTGGGGCCAATGCCAGGTCTGAATTTAGCAGAATCTCGTAGTCCCTTGGCTCTGGTAATCCCAAGGGTTTAAGGTAGGAGCAACTCCCGCTCCCAAATTCCTGGGACAGGAAACATTCTCAGTCTCTCCTGGCGCTGGGCCAGGGTCTTATCCCAGCTCACATGCTTGCCAGAGAATCCAGGCTGGGAGGCCGGTCTGCAGAGTCCCCTTAGTCCCTATTTGACCAGGACAGTGTCCAGCAGCATGAGCTACCCATGGGCATTTGCCATCTGCTGTGTGGGTGCCATGGGAGGGGCCTGGGGTTAGTGGCTACCTCACAGGCCCTGCCTGCCCAGAGCCCTGAGCGGAAGGGTGGGCATCCCCGCCTTTAGACCCCAAGAGCCAGGCTGCAGAGGAGCTCTGGTTCCAAGTCCCAGCCCCTGTCAGAGGAGGCGGGCGGCCCTCTGCAGCCAGCGGCTTCTCAGCTCGGAGCTCCAGAGCCAGATGTAACATTGACCTTAAATGGTAAAAGCTCCCCAGAGTGAAGAGAGGCTGGCCAGAGGAGGAAAGGGGAATAACTCAGTTTTAGGTAAGTCACTGCTATATCCTAGAATAACCTGCCTCTTCAGCTGAGAGGGAAGCAGAGGGAAACTTCTCCTCCTTAAAGGTACAGGGTGCTGGGAGGGGGGCGCTGAACTTGGACTTTCCAGGGGAGCTGGCTTTGTTGGGTGGTATTTCAGCTGAGCGTTTTTATTGTTACTGTCTTAAGCCTTAAATAAGAAGTGAACCTTGCTGGTACTAACTTAGCTAAATTATGCCCCTTTTGTTGGCTGTTGGAAAATATGCACATGTTGGGGTGAGGATGTGACTTCTTACTAGAGATTCCCATTCCAAGCTTTCGTGTGGGCCCCTTTGTGGAAATAGAGGGGGGTTTTGAGGTTATGCAAGACTGCCAGGCAAGGTTTTCTCTCCTCTGTGTTTCCTGTGTCTCTCCTCTGTCCTCCTGCGCCTCTGTGTATGTGAATTCTGTACTGGCCCATTTTACCTCCATCCTTGGCCCTGTGGCATTTCTATCCCTGACCCTCCTGTCCTTTGTTCTGGTCACTACCTCTGCTTTTATCTCTGCCCCATCTCTCCTTTTGTCTCCAACTCTCCCTGCCTCCTGTGCCCTTTCCCTCCCTGTTCCTTAGAGAGGTACATGTGTCTGGGCCTGTGCCCTGGCCCTGCTCCCTTCCAGGGGCCCGTGTTGAAGCTATTCCTAGAGTGAACTGCACTCAGACTGGCTTTCTGCAAAGGGAAAGCCTGGGGAAGCCAGAGGCCAGCGAGAGGCCCAGCTGCCCCATCCCTCCTGCGCATTAAACAGTTGTAAAAGCTGGAGAGGCTCTGCAGTTTGCGTAAACAGCAGCGCAGGTCCTGGACCCCTGGCTGGCGCTCCCAACTGCCAGAGCTCCAGCTGCTGTTCGCTTACACTTTTCAGGCAGCTCTCTGGAATGGCAGGGGAAGTGAAGCAGCCCCAGGGCTTGTCTGAGCTGGGTGTTCTGCCTGGAAAAGGAGGAAGCTGCCCAGATCTGCCAAGCTGGGGGCGCCAGGGAGGCAGAACCTGCCAAGGACAGTGTTGCCCCTATCGGGGGTGCTGACGGGCCTGTGTGTCAGGTGGAGCTACCTACCCCTCACCTCAACTCTTTGATAGAGGAGGAAACTCAGGTTAAGTGATTTGACCAAGGTGATACTACCAAGAAAGAGCAGTTAGGATTTGAACCCTGGCCTATGTTATTCCCATCCCAGTGCTCCTGCTCCTCAGCACAACTGAGTGTCCCCAATGGTGTATTGTAATTTTTTACCTAATAGACAAAACAGTTGTCATTGTCATGTTTGTTTGGTCCACGATTCAGTGGTGTGTGTGTGTGTGTGTGTGTGTGTGTGCGCGCGCGCGTGCATTGGAGGTGGCTGTTTGTATTCACAGCTGAGGTCCCTTCCTCCACGGTTGGTGGTAAGTGAGGTGTTTCCATGTACTCTCTAAGATCATCTGGGAAGGACAACTCCATTCTAATTGTTACAACATGATCAATTATCCTCACAAGCATATTTTTTTTTGTGTGGGGAGAGGAAGGAAACATGTATGCAATGAACACTGCTCTGAGCCCTTCCCATATACCATTCCCACAACCCTACAAGGCAGGGATTATTATCAGTATCCTCATAACTCAGAGAGGTCACACAGTAGGCATGTGACCCCAGGCAGCCTATCTCTGGAGGCTCTGGTCTCGGACCACCTCAGCCCTGTTCACCTCTGCTTGGCTCCATTTCTGAGAGGACAGCAGGAGAAGCACAGATGCTCTTCCAACATACTGCATGTGAGGCTGTCACAGGTGGGGCCATGTGTTCCTTACAACAATGCTAGCAGAGATGGATCTTTACTTCAGTTTTGCAGGTGAGGACACTGGGGCTGGAGGGGGTTAAGTGACTTTTCCAAGCTCACCCAGGCACCAAGCAGCAGAACAGATCTAAATAGTATCTTGGGTAAGTTTATTTAGGGCTGCATGACACTTTCTACTTGAAACTGAATTCCAAAGGGGTCCCAGGGCTGGTTCTGGGATGAGGGTTTCTGTAAGCATGAAACGCCTTACCTGAGCTGCCTGGATGGTTCTCTGGTTTCCAAACAGAGTGCATGTCTTTCCTCTTCACCTTCGTAATGAAGATGGATCACACACACCAGCAGGAGCATGTGATAAGTGCTTGAGATCAATTATTTTTGGTTGAATAAATAGACAAAAATGATAATAAAATGTGTCCTGGTTAATGAAGGTCCTGGGTTTATTAAGCACATGTTCCTGATGATCAGATTCTTGTAGTCTGGTTTGAAGGGATGCAAGGTAGGGTCTCTAATTATCCACCCCATCCTGCCACCTCTCCTGCATGGCCCCACAGAGACACTGGGCTGCACCTCACCCATCCTCACTGTGGCTTCATGGTCAGCAAGATTCTGTTTGATGCCCAAGAAGGAACAGAGGCCCATGTGGATGGAGGAGAGAGAGCTTTGAGCTGCAAGATTCTGCCCCTGCCCCTTCAGGAGCTATTTGAGTGAGAAGAAGGAGATGGAGTACTGAGTTCTGGTGTAGTGAATGCAAAAGGAAAGAGGGGAGAAAACTGATATTAATTGAGCTTCTACTTTGTGGCAAGATCTTTTATTCAATCCTCTGGTTAGAGTTAAAGATGCCATGGTTCAAGGAGAGGCACACAGCTGCTGGTGGTGAGCAGGGATTCCAGCTCGGGCTGCCTTGGTTGGCACTTTCTGTGTTAGATGTCACACTATAATTAGGGAATTGGGTCTCAGAGGCAATTATTGAGTGTCACAGATCAGATCATGGGAGAAGCAAGAATAGAAGGAAAGGGAATATCATGCTTGCCTTTAGAACCTTGAGTTCAGATAACAGCTCAGGGCAACCTCCTTATCTGATGAACCTTCAGACCCAGACTTAGCAGAGGTGACACCTGTTGTAACCTTGAAAGCCCCCACCTTTTCCTTCTCTGAGGGAGATAGAAATCAGGTGACAGTAAATTAGACAGACAGAAAGCCTTTTCCAGCCAGCAACAGATGTCAAAATGTTTATTAAAGCAAGGCTTAGTCAGTGCTCCTATGCTGTTACATTCTTCCTAGTGCTGTTTTTTAAATTCTAATTTTTATTAAAATTTTTTTTCTGGTACCAGGGATTGAACCTAGGAGTGCTTAACCTCAGAACCACATCTCCAGCCCTTTTTTAATATTTTGCTTACAGACAGGGTCTCATGAAGTTGCTGAGACTGGCTTGGAGCTCACTATCCTCTTGCCTCAGCCTCCAGAGCCAGTAGGATTATAGGTGTGTATAACCACGTCCAGCTCACAAGTTTTTTGGTCATAAAGTAACATATATTCCTTGCTAAACATTCTTGGAAAATGCAGAAATGATATAAATAATAAACTCAGAATAAATATAAAGGGTTTAAAAACTTTCCAGAAAAATCCCATCACTCAGGAAAATATTATTATTATTATTATGGTATGTTTCTTTCTTTAAATTTCTCTATACTTTACAAAACTCAGGTCTTATTGGCAACTTGATTTTGAAGTCTGCCTTTTAAAAACTGAACATCTAATCATAATCATTTTTCCACATCATTAAAGATTCTTCCAAGCATGAGTTTGCAATAGTTGTATAACATAGAGTAATTTTAGTTGTGTAACAGTTTGACCATTCTTCCTGTGGTTGGCATTTACAAATGTGGGTTTCCTTTGAGGACTATCTCACTGACACACGCAATGTGACAGCTTCCCAATATTTGCAGCATTGGGGGACTCTGCTCTCAGAGGCGGGCTTGTGCCGCATGGCCATGATGTGGGCTTGTTCTGCAAGATGATTATAAGATGCTGGCCCAGCCTCAAACACCCAAAATCACACGGTAAGACAGTATTTTGTTTGAGTTTTCAGTCCTTCCTGTCAAGGATGAATTTTCTATTGGAGATCCAGTGACCAGCTGTTCAGTTTTTTTTTTGGGGAATGAGAGTTGCCCCAGACTTTCAGTGCTTAAAAAAAAAAAAAAAACGATGGCCCGGGAAGACTTGGAAGTTAGTGGCCCTCCCTTGAGCCCAGTGTTCCTTAACATCCTTCTGACACTTGCTTGTCTTCCTTCTTGGCATGTAGTCTGGTAGGCAATAGCAAGAATTTAATAACTGTTTTCATTACATTTATTTTTACCATAACTCTCTATTTGTAGTAAGTGGTACTGATTTTTCCATGTAAGACAGGGACATAAAGTTTCCTTTTTTTGTGTGTGGGGTTGGGGATTGAATACAAGGCCTTGCACATACATGCTAGGCAAGCAGTCTACCATCATGCTATATGCCCAGCCCAAAGTTTCCCTTTTAAATCAAGGTAGTGGTGATGTTAGCTAATATGTATTAAGTGCTTGCTGTGTGCCAGGTGCTATTCTCATGCTTTACCTGCAATAGGTCATTTAGTCCTCAAAGCAACCCTTGGAAGTAGTTACCAGCATTGCCCACGGTATACAGATGAGGAAACTGAGGCACAGAGAGAGGTAAGGAGTTTCCCAACAACACAAAGCTGGTAAAAGGCAGAGCTGGGATTTCACTCTTGGATTTCTGACTCAACACTAGTGAAATTAAAGGATATTAAATAAATAAAAATATAAGTGGAACACAGATGTGGCAAATAATGTGAGAGCCGAATGCAAATCTAGGACACATGGCTTGGTAGAATTGGGGCATCAGTAAGAGGAGGTAAGGGAAAAGCTGATTTGCCCTGGTAAAACCAAAGGAAGTTTAGAGACCCATGGGCTAGTGGGAGAGGTGGGGAGGGAGGAGGCCACACACCACTCACAGCCCAGCTAGAAGATCAGGATGTGGTCCCCAGAGTGGCTCTGCTGGGAAGGGACACAGAAGCTATAGAGAGTTCTGCTGCTGACAGGAGGATGTTTCCAGAGAACCCCAGGCCCCTGGTTCCTCAGGAGAAAGCCTGAAGACGCCCTTGGCTTTACTCACACAGGTGTGGCCAAATATACACTGGAGCTGAGTGGGAAGATGGGCTTAGTGTCCACCAGCTCCTTCCTCGTTGCTGCCTCACGCGGGAGCCATCACAGCTCCCTGGTGTAAAGTGTGGGCCCTGGACAGACCACGTCGTGCCATCACTGAGCAGCTACATACCTCAAGCTGCACCCATCTCTCTGAGACTCAGGATCCTCTCCTGTGATACAGAGTCTACTTTGCATGGTTAAATCCCTTAGTCCAGTATCTATTCTTGGCACCCAGGATACAACAACTATTATTATTCCTAGCATTCCTCTATCCACCACCAGAGTTTCCATCAAGGAGATTTCTTACTGGGTTTGAAATTCTGACCACCCATAATCCTGGGCACTACTTATATCTCTATAGACACCCAAGGAGAATGGGGAACTTATTTGCTAGATGATTGGCTCTCGGTACCTGATGGAGTCTTTAAAGAGACCCAGTAAATAACCTCTTTGCTTACCTTATGTTTTGAGGCTTGTTGAGATTCAGGGACCAATACCCCCACATGACTGGTAAAACTGGGGTTGGGGAATGTGGGTCCATTGGCAGGCAAGCAGGCTTTCTAACAGTGTATTAAGTAGATGTATTCCCATTCCTCTATGGTGCCCTGTGGTGAAGGCAAGGCCCTTTGAACCTGGAAGCATGAAGGAGCAGAGCAGATGGTGTGTTCCCTACGGAAAGAGCTGAACAGTTCACGCTGATGTGCCCGAGGGTTCTCTCAGAACCATCCCTCTGGGTGGAGTCAGGACTATCACACCCTTGGGAAGTACAGTAATGACCTGGTCCAAGGCCAGTTGCAAAGCAGTCCTCTCAGGTGACAATACCTGGTGAGACTTGTGCTATACCCTAGTGAGAGATGGGAAGGGTTGAGGCCACAGCAGCCACCATGTGAAGCCCCAGCTCCTGCCTTTCCCACTTGAAAGAACCTCATCCTCTCTCCTCTGGAGATGCTGCTGGGGTGGGAGAGAGTTGTTTGGGGCAGGCCTTCCTCAGACAACACAAGCACCGAACTGGAAGGATCTGGAATGATTATTTTTTTCAAGAAGTTCCATTAGTTCCATTTCCACACAAGGAAGCAAATGATCTTTTAACCCCTCATTCTAGGTTACTTTACACAAGTAAGTAAAGAGGACAGGGGAACAGAACCACAATTATCTGAGCACAATGTATGTGCCAGGCATTTTAGGTAAAATAATGCACTAAATCCATATGTTAGCTGTTAAGGTCCATGAGTGAACTGACTCTAGGAGGTTGGGCTACTTATCCAGGACCACTAATTAGTAACTAGTAAGCGAAGAGTGGAGAGTTAAACTTACAATCATCAGGCTCCCAAACTCCCTACTCTTTGCATCTCTCTGTGGCTTACACACTGGGCCACAGAACAGAGTGAATAAGTCCAGCCCTTTGGTCCTGATCCTATAGGAACAAGGTCCAGGAGGCCCTAGTGCTGCCCAAACAGAGGCCCTGAGCTCTTGGGACAGCTGCCCCCTAGGCCTGCTCTGCATCTTTCTTTTGTCTTCTTTCAGTATGTGACAGTCTTTATCAGGTCTCATAAACTTATTCACAAACAAGATCCTTCCTTTATTGAGAAGGAAAACACATCTAGTCATGAACTTTCTACTGACAAGAAATACCATGCCCTATGTCATGAGTCTGAAATCATGGTCTTGGCTCACCAAGGTCATAAATATTGTCAAGGTCACCTAAGGCAGTCATGAGTAGTGGTTGAGCCGGGTTCAAATCCCAGCTTCACAATTTACTAATGAACAAATGATCTAACCTCTCTCTGTCTCACTACCATTACCTTTAAAGTAGGGCTGAGGATAGTACTATGACTCCTCAAAGGGTTGTCATGAAGATGGAATGGATCATTGTATCTAAAGCACTTATACATGTGTTTTAAATAATAAAAATAATAATTATTACTATGTTTTATAATAATAATTATGATGATGATGATTGGGGTCTGGATGCACATCAGGCACATGGGTCCTAGATGGTCAGGTTTCCTGAAGGGCTGTCTTGTCTCGATATTTTCAATCTCTTTGGAGATTGGCTTCCTGGTAGAAAGAATGTAATAGCCTCCTGGACTTCTTTCCCAGCTGAGGCCCAACTGATCCCAAGGTAGGTTAGAAGATGAAGACGAAGCTGGGGCTTTTCAGGAGGAAACTGGCTTCCTAAGGAGCATCACCATAGACACAGTTCTAAGTGTCTGTGTGCCAATGTATTGTGGGAGATGACTGTGTTCATAATCAAAAAGCCTAGGAGATAAAGATTTCAGTTGTGGGTAGACAGTTCTGATGAGCCATCTCTTCCCATATCAGAGAGACTCCTCCAAAGCCTAAGAGAGGCATCTCTCTTCTTAGAAGTATAGATGAGCCTTTTCTTTTTTTGCTATAGGAAAATACTCTAATTTATTTGGTGGTATCCACATGGCCTGTTCCCAGGTAGGACACAGAAATTTATTAGATTCTACCTTTGTTGGTTAAAACTCTTTGGTTACCAAGTATCAGAAACCTACACTGGCTAACTCAAGAGAAAGTTTTGATTTTTGGAAGGTATTCCAGAGACTTCAAGAATGAAGTAGTCAGTCAAGCCTCAGGAAGGCAGGACCTGGCATAGCTCAGCCCGCAATGGGAAGTTGCCAACAGTTTCTCTGAAGCAGAGAGCTTCAAGTTTTTGTTTTTTTTAATGGTGCATCTTATTTGTTTAAAAAATTAATCATGCATTCAAACAAATGTATATTGGTTTCAATTTATACAATATTTTATAAGACATAAAACAGATTTTTTTTAGAATGAGAAAAATAAATAATATTGAAAATCATGCCTTTTTTTTTTAACAGTGCCAATAATTTTTCTGCTTTACCCAAAGTAAAAGACATGTGATAAATCCTGCTTCATTATATTGAAAATCTTGGTTTGGCACTTTGGATAACCCCTGGTTTTAATAACTGTCATGGCTGAAAGAGACACTTTGTCAGTCAAGTTCCCAGCAAGGAACCAAATCCAAGTCAGATGGCTCAAGAGACTTTGACAGTTGACAGAGGTATGGGAGCCAACAAGGGATGATGCCCAGAAGCCCCAAACTAGCAACAGCAGGAAGTCATTACCAACCTCACTGGGAGGACAAGAGAAAGACACTGTGTTACCAGAAGCCAGTGAGTTCTGGAGCCAGGGAAGAGGGTTTCTCTAAAATAAACTGTGGTTATGGAAGAATGCAGGCCCCCAGACCTCCTGCCAGAGATGTAGTGCTAAAGCAAGGAGGGACAGCAGGAAAGCCAGAGCCAGCAAGGAAGGCCAGGTGATACGTCCACAGGTGTCATCCTGGAACATGGAGAAGGGGGGTGGCTCTCTGACAGGGCAGGCAGAGAGAGAGAGGGAGGGAAAGCAGAGAAAAACCAGCTCATGTGGAAGGGAAATATGGCTACTTTCTGAACAACATGCTAAAATTTCTGTTTTATCCACCTGTTTGTAAAAATGTTTGAGGTTGGTTGTCATTTTTATCACCAGCACCAGTATCTTCACTCTCCTGTTTTGGCAGAGAGTCTTTTAAGCCAATTGCCTGTTCTGGTGGTTGGTTTGATTAAAACTAGGTAAATATATTTCACTAATCCATTCACTTACATACAGACTGTGTCACCCTGCACTAAAAGCAAATGAACACATAGGAGCTGTATCAGTGGCTCCACTGTGGATTTCCCTCTGAGACCTTAGAATGTCTCATGAACTGGACATGAAAGTGACCTTTCAACATACAGAGTGAATAAGGGCACCATTGCCAATGTTTTCATTGAATATTAAGCAAGTTTACTTTTATTTTTACTTTAAGATTTTATATATATATATATATATCTTGAATATATAATATATATAATATATTATATATATATATATCTTAAATATATAATATACATAATATATTATATATATTTTTAAATGTGGTGCTGAGAATGGAGTCCAGTGCCTCACAAGTGCTAGGCAAGCACTCTACCACTGAGCCACATTCCTAGCCCTTTTTTTATTTTTTAATAGAAATAGCAGTTTGGAATTTTCTTCCTATGTTTCACTGAACCATCTTGTATTCCTTGGCATATAAACTCCACGATGCAGATCACTGCTCAGCGACACAGGTCTAGCTTGTCCAGGCTCCAATGGCTCATAATTTCTGTCCTAGTTCTCAGGAAAAAGATCCTGATACACCTAGTTTGGAATTATAGCCATGGTCAGTGGTCAGTATCATAGGACACAGATGTGGCCATGAGGATCATCCCTGGTATATAGGGGTTTCTTCTAAGAAGGGGAAATTTCTAAAAACAAAAGTGTCTTCAAAGGATATCATGGACCTGTTAACTTATAACAGACCTTCTGTCCTGCCTCCTGGAGGTCCAGCAAGCCCCCTGATTCCTCAGCACACACATAGAAAACCTCTTGTGTTATTTCAACAAATAACTCATGGTGTTCATTTGTGTGTGGGTTTCTCACCCGTGAATACATTGGAGCACAGCCTTATATGCTATTGTCTCTGTGTATGGCCAACATTCCCAACAGGTCTGGGGTCCACAGGATTTTCCCTAATCTGGAGGCAGACTTCTTCTCAGGCCTGCTGGGCCTGGTAGAGGAAAATATGGTTGCTGATGGACCTCAAGCATTTGGTGCATTAGGTCCCCCAATACAAGGTAAATTATTCTTATATCCTGGTTCCTACAATTGGAAAGCACAAAAGTTGCTTCCGCACACAAAGAAAGACTAACTTTTCAGAGGCCTGGAAGGGAAGGTTCCACTTGCTGAAATCTGTTGGGACTTGTTTCACATGACAATAACAAGAGTAATAATACGGTATTGATGATTATTACTATAACAGCTATCCTTTATTGAGCACCAGCTAAAAACCACGTTAAGTACTTTACATATATCATCTCATATTTTACAACATCCTCAGAGATAGGCAGTAATAATATCTCTGTTTTACTGATGAGAAAAATTGAGGCTTCCCGAGGTCTAGCAATTCACTCGGGACCACACAGTTGGAATGTTCCAGAGCCAAGGCTTTATTGACTTTGGTGCAGAGTATGAGAGAAATTTGCACTTGGGAGTTTACCAGGCCAAGAGGGAATAGAGGCTGGGCCAGTAAAATTTCAGAAAAGTTAGATAGGCTTACAGAGAGGTATTAAGGAAAGCCAGCACCTGAACAGGGGTTCCAAACTTTAGGCCTGGCTCTGCCTCCAACTCATGTTGTGACTTCAGTAAATCAATTCTCTTTTCTGAGGCCTCAGTTTCCTCATCTGTGAACCATTCATTCTCCAAGGTCCAGGAATTCACCCCAACAATCACATGACTGAGGCCATCCCAGAGCAATAATTTCACCAGACACTGGGTCCGTGACAAGGGAGAGATTGCAGGTGTGTCAGAAGGGTCTCTGTAATTGTTCATTCTCCAAAAGCCACTGCAGTGTCTTGGGGACAGTTGGAACTGACATCCGGTCCAAAGCAAATGGAAGGGATTGTTTTTAAGACAGTATTTCTGCTGAAGGTAATGTCTACTTATTCTCTTTTTGGTTAAAGCAAGAGTCTCTTGATTCTTGCTTTAGACATTTACTGTTCAGATCAGAAATTATGGTCTTCTTTTTTGTCACTAACAAAGGCAGCTGCTAAAACCTAGTCCCTGCTCCCTGTGTTATAGGACCAGCTGCTTCAAGCCTCCAGCTCTGGGAGCAGATGGGTGTGCCTTCTGGAGTAGGTGGTGGGGACATTGACAGAGAGGGTCAGTGTCTTAGAAGGGATGACCATCATAGGCATCCTACTTTGAGAGGAGGGGGCTCCAGGAGGCCTTGGATGCCCTTTGGAACTCCCTAAATAGAGGAGATCTGGTGAATGTGAGGACTCCCAGGAAACTACTCAAGCAGCTCACCAACAGAAGTGCACAGCACTTTCTCTGATCCGCCCTGGGGGACCATGGAGCCTGGTATCTAGGTAGCCTTTCATGAATTCTCTGGGTTTTACAGTGTTAAGTGGCAGAACCACTCCTACCACTCCTTGCCCCATCCCTGGACTCCCACTAGTATTTTTGTGGGTCCCCAGATACTTTTGCCTTCATGGATCCCTTCTTCCTTATGAAAACACTAAAAATTTTATTTTATGATTGTGCTGGTGGGAAGATAAATATACTACCATTACCTATTAAAATGTTTTCTTTGACCTAAAAGCTTGTTTGTTTTTTCCTTCAAATTTTGGAATTGAAACATTTTCTTGGGCCCTCATCCCTGTTCCTACTGCACATTGGATTGACAGCCCTGTCCCTGCCAGCTTATTTTTCCAGAGTGTGTTGTCTAGGGACCAGCAGCATCAGCATCACCTGGAAGCAGGTTAGAGATGCAGAATTCCTAGAACTGCCTCAGATCTTTTGCATCACACCCTGCACCTTAACTAGACCCCAGCTGACCAT
The DNA here is from genome assembly GCF_964194105.1 of Spermophilus citellus. Classification (NCBI taxonomy): domain Eukaryota; kingdom Metazoa; phylum Chordata; class Mammalia; order Rodentia; family Sciuridae; genus Spermophilus; species Spermophilus citellus. The sequence continues at coordinate 204,226,818 of NC_138183.1, read as the reverse complement.
CTGCACCTTACAGCTGGAAGTTCACTGCCTATACACTGACTCTGGTATACTGGAAAGACCTGGATCACAGGATACAGGTTGTTCCACCAAATTATAGCAAGAAGTCTCATGGTAGAGCATCCTTTATGGAAGACATGTCCATCATTAAATGGCTATATAAATGACAAGAATTCCTGTCTGCCTCAGCCCTTTTCTTCCCTTACTCAACCAATGCTCTCCCAGTTTCCCTGACCCCAGGGGAAGGAGTGAAACCCAGGAAAAGTGAGACCCAGGGGAGGGAGCTAATTCTCCCAACTAATCTTTCAGTTTTCCCACGGTATGGCCTCCAGAGTCATCTCTGCAGAGGAGGAGAGGGATGCTGGAGGCACCAGCTCTCAGGGCTTTCACCCAGAGGTGACATGGTTTATTGTCCAGAATTAGTCATGTGGCTCCAGGCTGTAACTGCTCTACCTTCTCACCTCTAGATGGCCTCCAACCCTAAAGGGTTTAGGACACCCAGACTGATCTCCACTTTGAGATACTCCTTGAAAAAAACATGTCTGGTCAAATAAGATTGGAAAACATTGTATCTTGTTGCTCCTTCCTGGAGACTTATATTACAGGATTTGCTTCATAAAGGCTCTGAGTTGTCCTGCAGGACAGAACTGTCTCACATTGATATCTCCAAATGCAGTGATACACAACCTTTCTTTTCATAGCTCCTATCACTAGAACTAGGGTTGTCTAGAACATGCTTTGGGAAAAGCTAACTGGGGCATTTGTGCTTGAGTGGATGTAGGGTGGATCTTGCAGCATCTAGAGAGTCCTTCCCACGTGCAGAACTGCTAAGGAGGCTCTAAGTGGGCCCGGTCAGCCCAGAAAGCTTCTCTCTAGGAGGCAGACTGTGGGCTGAGGTGGAGAAAGCAAGGGCTCTGATGGTTTTCAATTCCCTCTTGGCTATCCATCAGTTTTGTTACCTTGGAGAAGTTATAGCTCCTCATTGAGCCTCACTTTTCCTTTTTACAAAGTAATATCTACCTCATAGGAAAGTGAGGGGATTGAGTAAACTTACCTAAAGCATCAGGCACACAGTGTGACTTTGCTGAGTGGGAAGTTACTGCTATTACCTGTTGTCTCTTTTGCTTGTTTTATTCTTTACCATCACATGGTCCCAGGTTGATGTAGGAAACGAGGATCAGAAGTCTCCAACAGGAATGCTGGACACAGCTCCACCATGTCAGGTTTTTGTGCCTCTTTTCTACTCCAAAGAGGTCAGGGGTCTCCTTGGTCCAAGTGACAGTTTCCTCCTAAGAAGGTAAAGGGAACATTCTCATGATGAATGAAAGAATGGGAGAAAATTCAGAGAGTTAAGGTTGAGCTTGGGGGACAGGTTCATATTTCCCTTCCTATTGACTGACATCAAAAGGGAAGTTTACCCCAGGATTCCAGAAAGGAACAAAAGACTCCCCAAAAGGCAAAAGTCTCTTTGCTTTGGGCAAAAATCTGCCCCAGGAACAACGTTTTGATTCTAAATGAGGTGCCAACTGACAAGAATATATTCAGGAATCTTGACCAGTCACCCAGCAAGGGCCATTTCTAAGCAATGGTGGATCCTAGAATAGATTTCTGAAGGTGATCATTTTAAAATGACCTTGGACAGAGAGCAAATGGAGAGAAGGCCCTGATGGTAGTGTGGAAAGGGAATGGGGTTGGGGGTGTCAGACTTGGGTGGACCTTTAATGGCTGAAACCTTGCCAAGTCACTTTACCCTCCTGAATCTCAACCTCTGTTTCTGAAAACAGACATAATAGTATGCCCTGCAGTGTTGTTTTTGGAGTAAATCCAATAGTGAACATGAAGTAGCATGGGCCATGGAAAGCTCTAAACATAAGAGGTTAGTATTAAAAACCAGGAGCGTCCTTTAAGGTATGCCAGGAGGGATGATGGTTAAGGTGAAATAGCTCCCTCTAGACAGCCTTGAACCCTCCCTCTCCAGGTGAAGTCAGCTAAATAAATCCAGTATGTTGGCGAGAAATGGAGATAGTAAGAATAGCAATTTCCTGGTAAAAAGAATTTCCACATGATACAAATGGGTGACCCCACTCCTAGGTATACTTGGAAATGTTTTTGGTCAAACAAAAACTAGTATAATAATGTTTACAGCAGCACTATTCACAATAACTAAAAGGTAGAAAGGACTCAAATGTCTAACTCCTGATGAGTGAATAGGCAAAATATGGTGTATCCATACCACAGAACTTTATTCATCTAGAAAAAGGAATGAAGTTCTGATACATGCTACAATGTGGATAAAACTGAAAAACATTATCTAAATGAAAGAAGCCAGACACACACACAAATTACATATTGCATGACTTTGTTTATCTGAACTATCCAGAACAGGTAAATCTATATATAGAGAAAGCAGTGGTTGCCAGGGACTGCGTGCAGGGAGAAGGGAGAGTGACTGCTTACTGGGCATGAGGTTTCTATTTGGGCTGATGGATAGTGCTGACAGGTGCACTACATTGTGAGTAAGCTTAGTGCTGCTGGATTGTACACATTAAAAAGGTTAAAATTATAAATTCTATGTCATGTGTATTTTATCATAATTTTAAAAAATAAGGTTCCTAGTAAAGAGAAAATATGAACAAAGGATTTCTCCCATTGCTCAAGTGTTGAGGGAATGGGGTGGGGGATGCAGAGTTGTCCACTGGAAGATAAGGACTGATCTAACAGAGTCACCAAGGGCCTATGGGGGCAAATCCAGTGCAAAGGCCCCAAGGGGATCTGTAAATGAATACATACTTCTGTTCTCAAAATGTATATAAACGACCCTCACATAAGATAGACTGAGTGGAACTATACGTAAAAGTTCAAGACAGGGAGGCATTTCTTTGTCTGGGGTCATTTGTAAAATCTTAGAAGAAAGTTGAGTAGGTGGAATTTCTGCAGGTAGGTAAGAAAGAGGCATAAGGTCTTTCAGGGAAAGGGTGAGGCATGAGAACAAGGAGGGAGTGTTTCAGAATGGGAGTAGTTTGGTATAAATGGGGTGCAGTGTGCATGAAGCTGACAGAGATGGTCATGGGAGAGAAACTCTTGGAACAATTGGGGTCAGATTGTGGCAGGCTTTGCAGGTGGAGCTGAGGAACTCAGGACCTTGATGTCTAGGTAGGTAGTCAGGAGTCTATCTAGGTGGAAACTTTGGAGGTGGAGCTGAGGGAGTCAGGACTTCTCTAGACAGTAGGGAGTCAAGGAGTCCTTTAAGCCAATGTTTGAGAGCAAGCAGTGTGGTAGAAGGTGGATGATGAATAAGGGAGAGAGGACAGGGAGTTGAGCTATGGTTTCATTTCTGTGGGGGTAAGGAGGCCCCACCAGAGAAAGGGCAGCAGGAATGGATAAGGTAAAGCAACTCTCTTAAACTGTGAATTAGCCAGGATTCTTGTTTGCATGGACCAGAAATAGATGCAAATTATATTAGAAAATTATCAGAATTTTCTGGGTCACATAGTTGAGAAGTCTAGGGCAATTTCAGATCCCTGCAGCAAGAACTGCCCCAAAAGTTCCAATAAAAGTTACCAGATTGAATTTGTTGGTTTGTTGACTTTCTCTAAATGACATGCTCATCCTTGATTAATCACCAGAGGTGAGTTGATGGACCAGTCCTGTGTCAGTGGCGCACTCCCCTAGTAGGGCCAACCGCCTTTATCCAAGCACAAGAATGTCAAAGATGCTGCTGATATGAGGAGGAGGACCGGACACCAGATGGGCAAAAGCTGCAGCTGTCCCCACAGTTCACCAGCTTTATGCCAAGCAGTTGAAACATTTGATTCATCTTCTAAGCCAGTCTGAAATAGAGACTGCTATCTCTGTTTTTACAATGGAGCAAACAGGCATGGGATTAGCTTGCTCCTCCCTCTGCCCCTCACATCCAGAACTTTCTATCCTGGGGTACTAGCATTTCTTAAGGAGGCAAAGTAAGGCCAATGAGAAGCAATACAAGGGACACAGCTAAGAAAAGTAGAGCTGAAGCACAGGGTCATAAAGATCAAATCACTTTTCTTTGGGCTACAGACACCAAATTACATTTAAATCAGAAAATCCACACAGGGGCTATAAATCCCAAGCACTTAATTGTTAGAAAATTAGAGATCAGTCTCCCAAGAGGCAGAGGGATGCTTGTTCTGCATCACTCCTGCCCTGTGGGCAAGGCAACCAGGAATCATGGTCCCTGGGCGATGGAGAGGAGGGGAAGTATGAATTTCCGAGTTTGCCCAGAACAAAGATGGCTGCTCAAAAGCATTCAGAGCAGACCAACTCAGGGAAGACTCAGCTTCCCCGCCCTTAGGAAGGCACTATATAACAGGGCGAAGGGCACTGCTCAGTCATGGGGAGGAAAGGATACTCTGCACACACAGCACATTATGAGGAGAGGCTCTAAGGTGTGCATGGAATAGCATGTCTTCTTTATGAGCAAAGATCCAGGGATCCCAGAGCAATTTATCTAAGAAAGACCAGACCCTTGGGGAATGGCTCCCTTTAGCATCCTGAATAGGCTACAGGCTCACGGATACCCCAGGTAACTCTACTTCTCCTATCTTCATTTTTCCTAATTTTTAAGTTGTGATTTAATTAGAAATTAAGACAATGACAGAGCTACCCTGGCCACTTCTCCAAGGTGTTGTTTCTGCCCTTCTAAGCCATGTGCCAGGTTAAAGTCCTCTGACTTGGTAATAGCAGGCATCAGGCATAAATTTCAAGAACTTCCCACATTTGGGAAGCAGTGCATGTGATGCAGAGAAGAGAAGGAACCGGCAGGAGCAAACAGAACCAAGAGGACATCTGGGTGGCCCAGATTGAAGTTGAGGTCTGACAGGCATACTGGGTAAACAGGGATGTCTTCGAAATGCTAACATTCCCAGAGGACAGGCCCAGCCCAGGATGGAAAGCAATTTTAGATGCTCTGACTACTATTTTTGGAGCCTGAATCACATTAATTCACTACTGCTCCAAATGGTGGGCAGCCAGGGAGACCTTCAGGAACCCAGGGACTGTTTCCCAGCCCAGTGGGGCTACAGCCTTCCCAGACTCTGCAGGCCAGTGTCCAGGCCTTTTCTGTCCAGGTTGCTGTGCATTTCCTACACATATGCTGGTACCCTGTGCCCAAAGCACCCTCCATCGATGTCTCCACAGAGAGTCCTTCCCTAGCTCATACATAGAGGGTGAACTGCCATCTTAGGACGGGATTCCAGGCAATCCCAGGAATATCGTTCATCTTGGACTCTAGCTAAGTCTGGAGTTAGAAGGGGGACCAGAGCAAAAAATATCCAGAAACTTCCCTGGACTTCTCAGAGTTGGTTGATTGGCAGGGATCCTGCACCGTGAGGGAAGTGGAGTTACTTCCGAGCTGAAATTCCGTTTCACGTGCCGGTCAGCAGTAGAGGATCCACAAGGCAGGGGAAAGGGGCAACATGTGATGTCCTTTCTGGGCTACATCTGGAGGGGATGAACGGAGCAGGGAACAGAATGTGTTCTGGGAAGTTTCCAGCCGAAAGCCCAGAGGAGGAGCACTGGTGTGCTTGCAATAGGTCACATTCCTGTTTCCAGTTGAGTGCTCACTGATGAAGGGAAAAACGCACTGGGAATCTCTGGATTGTGGGATGAATCCTGTCCTTGGCCTCATTTCATAAAGACTTCAGGGTGAGAACTACAGGATGCCATCCCCATTGGTACCCATACTTGTGAAAACATGACATCAACTCGAATGTCTTTGCTGGCAGAATTCTAAATGCCTTAGATAAGCAACGGTGCACCCCACGAAAATGACTCTGGTTTGGGAAGTGCTGCGTTGGCGTGTGTGTGTGTGTGTGTGTGTGTGTGTGTGTGTGTGTGTGTTCACGCATGCGTCTATGCTCACGCATGCGTCTGCGTGCTGCCGCAACATCTTGAACTGCTGTATGACAGCTAGCACTGTGTCACTGAGTACATCTGTACATGGCTGTCACTGCTGTACCTCTTTCTTCTGAGCTAAGCAGCCTCATCAGCCAGGTTGACTCCATTGCACATTTTTTAGGTGCTCAGTAAATAGTGGCTAAATAAGTGATAGGTGATCTGTACCTGCATAGTAAGTTTCTTTCTTTTCTAGTGTTTTCTCCTTGGGTCCATGAGTCTGTCTCTCTGAGACTGTGTTCCTTGTCCCTTCATCTCATACTATTTCTTTTAGTCTTTTTATTGTCTCCTCCTCCTTCTCTTTTCCCCACATGATCCCATCCTAGACACAAACTCCAAGTCTTTTTCTCATGTATTCTCCTGCATTATGTATACTCAGAGATTTTAGAAATGGAAGATTTTAGAAATCATCTAGCTTAATTTTCGCCTTCTATGTTTGAGAAAATGGTACCCACAGAGGTCACAATGTGGTAAGGATGAAACCTAGCGCTGGCGCGCTCTCTCTCTCAGTTTATTTTTTATTTTAAAAAACTTTATTAAGATGTAATTCATATATGGTACATCTCACCCATTTAAAGTGTAGAATCCACTGTTATTTTAGTATATTTGGAGGCTTACGCAACTGTCATTACTATCTAATTCTAGAATATTTTTACCACATAAAAAGAAACCATGTGCTATTAATAGCCACTCTTCTTTCCCCATCCTTCCAGCCCTAAGCAACCACTAACTTACTTTCTGTCTTTGTAGATTTCTTTATTTTGGACATTTCATGTAAATGGAATCATGCAACTTGTCGTCTCTTGTAACTGGCTTCTTTTACTTGACATAATGTTTTCAAGGTTCATCCTTTCATTCATTTCAAGGTTCATATTTTAGCAGTACTGTATTTTTTTTATAACTTTGCAATGCCATTGTAGAAATATACCACATTTTGTACGTCCATTGATGGACATTTAGTTTGTGTCCACTTTTTGACTATCATGAAAAATGCTGCTCTGCGTGCCGTATTTGTGTTATTATGTGATCATACATTTTTAATTTCTCTTGAGTATATGCCTAGGAGAATCACTGGATAATGTGGTAACTGTTTAATCTTTTGAGTTAATACCAAACTGTTTTCTAAATGGCTGCACCACTTTACATTTCTGTCAGCAATATATAAGGATTCTAGTTTTTCCACTTCCTTGTTGACACTTGTAATCTGGCTTGTTAATTTTAGCCATCCTAATGGGTGTGAAGTGGTCTTTCATTGTTCTTTTCAACTTGTACTTCCCTGATGGCTACTGATGTGGAGCATCTTCTCATGTGCTTTTGACCATTCACATTCATTCTTTGGTGAAAAGACTGTTCAGATCTTGCACCCATTTTTAAAACTGAGTTGTCTTTTTATTACTGACTTGTTAAGTTCCTTATTCTAGATACTGGTGCCTTACTATATAATTTTTAAAAATATTTTTTTCCTATTATGTGAGCTATCTTTTCACTTGCTTAATAGCATCTTTTGCATGGCAAGTTTTTTATTTTGATGAAATCTGACTTAGGTACTTTTTCTGTTGCTGCCTATGCTTTGATTTTGTATTTCAGAAGGCACTGTTTAACCCAAAGACACAAAGATTTACTCATATGTTTTTCTATAAAAAATTTATACTTTTGGTGCTTCCATGAGGGTGTTTGATCTATTTGAAGTTAATTTTTGTGAATGGCATAGGAAAGGATCCAACTTTATCCTATTTTTGAATCATATCAATTTTTGTACCTAAAAATTTAGTTGTTCCCGAATCATCTATTGAAAAGACTATTCTTTTTCCCACTGAATTATCTTGACACTCTTGTTGAAATCTATTGACTATACACAAAAGCATTTATTTATGGATTCTCAACTCTGTTCTATTGATTTATGTCTCTCTGTGTTATTAGAATAATATGTTACTATATCAATGCAGTTTTATAGTAAGTTATGAAATTGGGAGTTTCAAATCATTCACTTTTCCTTCTTTTTAAAGTTATTCTTGGTCCCTTGTATTTCCATATGAAATCAAAATTTTCTATATGACATCTTTTTGCCAAAAAAAAAAAACCTTTTCTTACAAACAAACAAACATAAAAAAACACAAAAAGGCAGCTAGGATTTTTGTTGGGGATCATGTTGAATTTGTAGATCAGTTTGGAAAGTAGTGCCATCTGGGCAATATTGAGTATTCTGAACATGGAATGACATTTCATCTATTTAAGTCTTCTTGACTTTCTTTTAACAATGTTTCTGTAGCTTTCACAGTATAATTTTTGCATATATTTTGTTGACGATATTCTTAAGTAATTTATGCTTTCCAATGCTGTTTGAATGGAACTGTTTTCTTAATTTCACTTTCAGATTGTTCATTGCTAGTATATAGAAATATAATTGATTTTTGCTTATTAATCTTGTGTCTGGCAAACTTTCTGAACTTGCTTATCAGTTCTAATAGTTTTGGAGTGGATTATATCATCCCATCATCTGCCAATAGAGATAGTTTTACTTCTTCAAAGGTAAGTAGTAGTCCAGAGCATTCTTATTTCATTGGAAAGATCCTGAAAACAGCTTTGTTGTTGGCTAGGAAAACACTAAAGCAATTTTTCTCCAAAATTTATTGATCTTGATTTCAAAGATTAGGTGCTTAAAACAAACTATAATTTAAATATGATATGGCTAAGAAATTCTTTCAATAGCTGTATGAGTTTGCTAGGGATGTCATAGCAAATACCTGGTTTAAGCAACAGGAATTTATTTTCTAACAGTTTTGGAGAAGCCCAAGATCACAGTGTCAGCAGGTGTGATTGATCCAAGGCTCTCTCCTTGGCTTATCAATGGCCACCTTCTTGCTGTGTCTTCGCAAGGCCTTTTCTCTATGTGTATACAATCCTGGCATCTCTGGGCATCTACACTTTCTCTTTTTATAAGACAGTAGTCAGACTGAATTAGGGACCATTCTGATGGCCTGTTTAAACTTAATTTCCTCTTTAAAGACCGTATCTCCAAATACAGTCATATTCTAAAGCACTGAGCATTAGGGTTTCAATGTAAGAACTAGGGTAGAAGGAGCACAATTCAACCCGTAACAAAAATCTTCTAGTGTTCTTCTGAGATCTGAGTTCTGATTAGTTGCAGACTTTATGAAAAAACACATTTACTATGGCTGCTCAATGAGAGTGACCTGCAGCCACTGCTATTGTCCCTGAGCTAAAGGATCCTTGATGTGGTTTTTGGTTTTGCATTTTCCTGGAGTTCTTTGTAGTCAGAGTCTACCCTAATGCCATATCAGGGAGGGCTGATGACCAGCCATCAGACTCAAACATGCACATTACATCTGGAGTCTCTATTTATACTGCCTGCTTTAAAAACCAAAGCAAAATCTCTCCAGATCCTACTGTGTAAACAGCCTGGGAACACATTTGCACAAGGACAGCTTCTATGATGGGAACTGTAAAGTTCAGAAATGGAAAATCTCCATGTATAACTAATTAGAACAAATAACAAAATATAAATAAATAAAATAAAAATCAATAAGTTAAAAAAAAAAAGAAATGCAAAATCTCATTCCAATTCTGCTCTTTTGAGCTAAGGGTCAGTTCTGAGGATTAAAGATGTAAGTATCCTTGCTCTGCAATTCTTGCGGAAGCCAAAAGCAAATGCGGCTGATCTTAAGTAGTTGTCAGCAGGAACTGGGACTCTAGATTCCCCTCCAGTCCCAGAGCTCAGGAGTCATTCCACCTCAGCATGGAGTTATTTCCCTTTTTCTTCTGCTTGTTCTTTCAACCATTATTTTTAACTCTCTTGGCCTCTGAGTGTTTTTATTGACATATGGCCACAAGCCCTTTTAGGAAACAGGCAGTTATAAATCACCCACAAGGAAATTGATAAGAGTCAGTTCAATCTCTGGTAAAACTGATTTGACCCCAGATAAACAGGACTCTGCAGGCTCAGGATTTGGGCCCATGGGGGTTTCTGCAAGAGGGTAAAGGGTAAGGTGTTGGGGGAGGCCCTTCTGAAAAGGCAGTAGTATGCTCTGACTCCTGGAGGCTGAACAAAAGAATAGGCTTTGACCTCCCTCCATCCATGGCTTCTTGTCCAGCCTCAGGGGAGAGCTCAGTGTTTCCATTTCACCCAGCTAAGAGTTTTCCACATCAGTGGTTTCCTTATCTTCTGAGGATCTGCTTCAGGGCTAAAGTATCTTCTTTAAGCCTGAAGAAAGGACCATAGGAGGGAATCTTCATATTTGCTGAGGAGGGCTACAGTGTGTTACCACAGTGCAGAGGCACAGGAGAGGCAAGAATCTCTACCACGCTGTTTGTTGTTTGGCCACTGCCTAAGGTCACCAGAAGCTGGGGGAGGCCAGTCCCTTAACAAAGTCTGAAAGTCATTGTACAGAAGCTAAAAGTGAGGCCCAGAGAGGGATATAAGTAGCCAAGGTCACAGAGTGGTTTCATAATCATCTCACAGAGAAAGGGACTCATTGCTTTGAAATCCTAGTTCTCTTCCCAGAAGGAGGTTTTTCTCAGAAAATATGAATTTATGGGTAGTTGAAGCTAAACAAATGTAATTCTCCAGAGAACTATCAATCAGTTCGTTTATTAGAAATGGGTAGACCAAGTCGCCACTGTAAGATTTATAGGGATCACTGAACCATTTGGACCATGCACACATGCCCTCTTAGAAAATGGGAATGCACTAACCATCGAAAAAGACAATTTCCTAGAAGTCTCTTTTTATTTTTATTTACTTATTTATTTTTGGTCCCTTCTGCATCAGGGAAAATATTACAACTGCAAGGCCTAGGTTCCTGGGGTTGGGTGGTAGGAGTCAATGAGACCCTGATGCACTGAGACCATCTCTTCTTCCCCAGGGCAGGAGACAGGCTCAGAACCAAGGCTCCATGATCCATGGTGAATGCAGCCCAGAAATCTGCCTGGCTCACAGCCTTCAGGAGGGCCAGAGCTGGAGAGAGTCCATGGGTAGAGTCCAGGTTCATTGGCACTAATGTGAGACTCTACTCTGAGCCTGCCAACTTCTCTTGTTTATTCTCTAGCCACTAGCACCAAAGAACCCCATACCCCAGCATCACCTAGTGCCCCAGTTTCCAGATCTTCAATATGCTGTCAAACCTTAATGCCACTCCTGCCTAGAGGACCATTTCCCCTACTTGTCTCCATGGAAGACTCTACTCATCCTTCAGGAGCCACTTCATCATTCTCACCACATGAACCTCTTCTTTCCCATGATCCACAAATGCCTCATTTTAATTCCCATTTGTCCTTTGTTTTCCCAATTTCTTTAGCCCTGGCCCTCCAGAAGTCTTGCTTTAAGGGATCTCTGGAGATATATGCATTTAAACTAGATTGGGGAATTATTTGCTTCAGTTCAACATTTGCTGACCCCTAATCATACATCAATTGTTAAGGAAACAAAGGTGACAAACGCTGGTTTCTGAGGGAGAGGTACGAGTCTGCCATGAAGACCTTTGAGTGCAGTCGGCCGACCGGAGACCAACCTGAAAACAAATAATTGCAATTGTATTACAGCATGGTTGGTAAACTTCTATGAAAGATAGAGATAGAAAATATTGTGGTTTTGTGGGTTAAATACTGTGTGCCTTAACTGCTCAACTGTCCTTCAGTATGAAAAAGCTACAGGTAATACACAAATATTGCTGTGGCAATATTCCAATAAGGATTTATTTACAAAAACAGTCAGTCATTCATATTTGGCTAAGAGGCCATTCTTTGAACTCTGAGCTAGAGGAATCTCATCATAATATAGGAATAATAATAATAATAATAATAATAATAATAAAAGCTACCGTTCCAATAGTGATTTTGTGCTAGGCCCCCACTAGGCACTGCATAAATACACTTTACATTCTATTTTTCTTTGCAATTTGTGAGGATACTGAGATTCAAGATAGAGCTAGGAAATGGCACATACAAGGCTTAAGTCTCTGTTCCCAACTAAACTATTTTAAATGCTGAAAGGAAATGGGACAGAAGGGGTGGATCTGGTGAGGATCATGAAATGGCTCTTGAAGGATGAGTAGAGCCTTCCATGGAGACAGGGGAAATGGCCTTCTAGGCAGGTGTGGCACTGAGGTTTGACAGCACATGGAAGATTCTGGAAACTGGGGCACTAGGTGATGCTGAGGTATGGGACACTTTGGTGCTAGTGGCTGGAGAACAAACAAGAGAGGTTAGTTCATATGTAGATAGTAGAGAGTCTCATATGCGTGTCAATGAACCTGGACTTCACCTGCGGATCAGGGGTTCTCCAGCTCTGGTCTCCCCTGAGGGCTATTAGCCAGACAGATTCCTAGGCCCCATTCCCATATTCCAATTCAGTAAATGGGATGAGCCCAGGAAACTGTATTTTATCAAACGATTCAGATAATTCTAGTTAGCAGCCAGATTTGAAAGTCAGTGCATGGGAAACCACTGAAATGTTTTTAACCAAAGGAAAACATGACCACAGTTGTAGAGAGACCATTTCAGCTTCGTGAAAGGCTGGTTACTTTATTAGGAGAACCAGTCCTCCACTGGATCCTTCTTTCTGGTTAATTATCAGCTCCTCTCATCAGAGGCAAAAGACTGCAGCATGGCTAGATTTTGATGAGGAGGGAATTGTGGGCACCTGAAGCAGCTAGAGGTATCCGGAAAGCACTAGGTGGAGGCCCAACATCATCTATGCTGTCCCCTGTCTCCTGTCTTGGAGCTCCTGGACCACCTGGGCTTTCCAATCCTGCCTTAAGGCTGGCAAAGCCGAGCTGCTCCAAGTGCCAGCCCCAGCCTCAGAACCTGCTGGCCATACCCCAGACAGCACTTCCAAGGGCAGGCCCAAGGAGGCCTTCACTTTTCCCAAACCCTGCCAACCCAAGAAAGGGCCCCATGTGGAGGCTCCAGAAGGAGGGGTCAAGGAAAGGGCTCCAGAGGCAAAACCAAGAAAATAGTGTCCCAGGCCTTTGAGATCCAAGGTGACCCCAGATCTGCTATCTTTTTCTTAAAATTCTGCTCTATAACCATCCAGGGTCATATTACAAATATTTATATTCCTCCCAATTCTATCCTATTGTTAATGAAAAAAGGAAAGAAAAGAAAGCAGGGAGTGGAGGCAAGTGTCCAGAGCCCACAGGCCACCCAGCTTCCTGAGGGATGGAAACTCCCAGTGTGTCCACAGAGGCATCGGGGACGTTGTCCTGCAAAACACTAGAGACTTCCCAGTGCCTGTGCTCCTCAGGGCTGAAACTCAGCCTGGAAGGGGGTCTGCTGGCCTTCCTGCTCTCTCCACCATGTCAGACACTGCAGAATTGCTGAGGCATCTCCTGCCTGGCCCGGACCATAACTGGCTTTCAGCTCTCATTACTCAGACTTTCTACAGATAAGGGAAAACTTCGTGATGTGACTCAGCTTAACACCCTGGATGAACCCTGTGGTGTTTACCAGTTAACTGAAGTAGAGCTAGGCACATTGAACAATTGGCAGCTTAACAGGACAAATGTGGATCCGATGGTCAAGAACAGGCTCAGCCTTATGAACTCCTTGTGCTCCTCCATCAGTGTTTCTCGGGGGCGGGTGGTTATGGTTGAAGTGGTTGGTGATGATGTTTGGTTCTCTGATGCTCCAGAGGCCTCATCACAAACTATTGAGCAGAACCTGGGATTGAAGTCAGACTACTCTGAGCTTGAACCCTGTGTATAATATGTGCCTAGTAATCATGATGCCTGGAGCAGATTACTTCACCTTTCTGAAGTTCAGTTTTCTTGCCTGTAAAATGGGAATTATGGTACTGTACAAGGCTGTTGTAAGGACTCAAGAAGAAAAAGGATGGAAAGAGATAGCACAGCTGGCTGACAAATATCTCTTCTCTCCTGAGATGCCTTGGAGTTACTCCCACACCCTCCCCACCTCTCCACTGGGGAGAAGCAAGTCCTCCAGACAGAAATTCTGTGTGGCTTCTTCCTCTCTCATATCAAGAAGCAGCCACAGTTACACACACCCATTTCAGTGGCAGGATGCTGAAATGTAGGTGCCTCAGGCCCCTATTGGGAGGACCCTTCCCAGGCCCCTTTCTCCACCTCTCCTGGTCCATTTCTGAACAGAGGCTATGGTTCAACTTGTGTCTATCAACTTGTGTCTAAAGACTCAAATCCTGCCACACTGCACATAGAACTGAATAACCAAGGGGACCTCTCAATTTTACTTGAACATATGGCTTCATGTGCACACAGTTGTCATCTCACAGTCCCACTCAGGATCTATTGGAGAAGCAAAGACACTGGACAAGATCCACAACTGCCCCCACCTGACCACTGGTCTTGGTGGGTGAGGCTTGGGCTTCCTTCTTGTCTTACACACTGGACTCCTCACTAGAGGTCCAAGCAGAGGCCTGCAAACCTATTCCCACAGCTGATACTGGCCTGGGTCTCGCCTTGGGGCAGCTCTTGGGGGAGGGTGAGTCAGAGCCCATCTCACTCACTCTGAGCTGAGGATAGGTGGATAGTCAGTTCCAAGAAGCAATGATGTTTGAACTTGGAAGTTGAAACTTGACGCATGAACGTGTCTTGCTGTCCTCTAGACTATCTTTTAGTTGGGAACATGGAAGTTAGTCAAACCCAGTCCCTCCTTTGGGACTAAGTGTTTAGTGGGGAAGAGCCCTGACCCAGTGGTTTGGGCTGGAGTTTCTGAAGGATGCTGAACTCATCAATGGGAGCAGGGATACAGGAGAAAGAGCAGGTTCTGAGAATGGAGTGTGGTGATATTTTAGCTCAGGGCAAGCTCATTGGTTCTGGATCTTCGGGTTTTTTTATGTTTATTTTTTAGTTGTAGTTGGACACAATACCTTCCTTCCTTCCTTCCTTCCTTTCTTCCTTCCTTCCTTCCTTCCTTCCTTCCTTCCTTCCTTCCTTCCTTCCTTCCTTCATTTATTGTGGTGCTGAGGATCGAACCCAGCGCCTTGCATGTGCTTGGTGAGCGCTCTACCACTGAGCCACCACCCCAGCCCCTGGATCTTAGTTTTCCAATTTAAACTTTCATGTAAGCAACAGAGCAGAGAGGAGAGAAAAGTCTTTGGTGCTGAGAAAGACCTTGTACAGACAGCTTTATGAAGGCTAGGCTGTATGTACCAACTGAAATTCTTTATCATAAGTGCCCAAAGAGCCCACACATGCTAGCTTAAGGAAGAAAAAGGAGCGGGGTGGTATTCATTTGTTCTCAAAACACAAAAGCCCAGAGATACCAGGCACAGCTTGATCAGGGCCTTAGATGGAGGTTAGCCTCAGTTTTTTTTTTGGTGTGCTCTATTTCATCTTGATTTCATCCTTATACAAGTTTTTCATCGTAATTGTTAGCCCCCCCAAAACCAGGCCAAACGCAAACTTCACAGATCAGCTCAGCAATTTTATTTAGGAGCGAAGTTTCATGCAGGAATGGGGTATACAGGAATGGGGTGATGCTCCTCTGAGGGACCCATTTCCTGAGTCCTAAAGAAGGAGTTTAGGTTTACACAGGTTATATGGAGAGGTGATTTAGTGAGCGTGTCAGCTTGGGCACTCAGGAATTTGGATTTTTGGGTTTGGGGTTGGTAGCCAGCACCTGGAGAGGGTTTATCTTGGAAGAGATTAATGTTTCCAGAGATATCATTGAAGGGTTGATGAAACACTCTCTCCCCACTTGTGGCCAGCATCTGAAAAGGATTTATCTTGAAAAAAATGAAAATTATCAACATATGGCTTTCTTTTTCACTCCCTTTTCCTGGGCCACATTATCTTGGGGTTTTTAATTTTCCATATCTAATAATAACAAGAGTGATTCTGCAGTTAAGAATAAGAATCTCTTTCCCTGGATGCCCAGTGAAGTCTTATTATTTCTCATTGGCTGTGGCCAGGTCACATGCTCACTCTCCAGCCAATCACTGTGAACAGAGGGATATGAGGCAAAGATGTCTTAAGGCTGCCTCTGGCCCTGGGGTTGGCACCTAGGCACCTCACTTTTGACGGCATGACTGCTATCAATAGGCAATAGGGAACCCTGAACTTATTGGGGAGAAACTGGGGGCATAGGCAGGCAACTTAGGTCAACCCTGCACTGTGATGGGGAGCCAAGGGCCACCGTGGTGGAGAACTCATTCCCACATGGTGATAGTGTCGCAGTCTGTTCTTCGTCTCCCAGAAGGCCCTGTCTCAGTCCTGCCTTTGGTTTGCTGGAGCACAGGTTAAACCAGACTCTGCCCTCCAGGCCACACCCAGGTTATTGGACCCATTTCCATGGCTTCTGAGAACTGGGATCCCCAGCATGGAGATGAGCAGGGGCAGCACTGAACCTGGGGGTGCTCCACCATCCCTGGAAAAGCTCTCTCTTCTCTGTGCCTTATAGAATCTCAGCTGCTTCCTGCGGACCCCAGGGGACACTGTGAAAGGACTTTCAGTTCCTTGGAGCAGGGCTGTACCTCACCTGGGATGGTACTGGTGGACTGTGCTGACCCTGGGGTAGGGCTGTGATCTGGAATGATCAAGATCCCCATCAGGAAATGTCTCCCAATGCCCTGTTCTGTCTCTGCTGAGGTTAAAGAACAGAATGAGCCCTCTTGAGGGACAAGGTGAAGACCCCATTTTGGGAACAGGAGACCCAATTTTCGTCCTGATTCTGTTTCTCATGCTCACTTTGCTTCTCTGAGGCTCAGTTTCTTCATCTGTAAGATGGAGATATGATAATTTCTTAAGAGCAGAAATATCCAAGAGCACAGCTATGGTTATGTGCTGGGTGAGTAGCAGGCGATGTGAAAACTGAGGTCTGATTCCAAGAGTCCACAGTTTCAAAGGTGGGACCCACCAGGTACTCAGCATTGCCCTTGAGCTGTGCTAGGTCCCCACAGTGAAGGTAATGACAAAGCTCTCTATCCTCAGACTCAGCAGATGAGAGGAATGTGGAAGAAACAGAAATAACTGCATGGCAGACAGGGGCAGCCACGTACATAATATCCAGGAAAGAACAGGGAAGGCTTCCTGGAAGTGGCAGCCTTGACAGACTCACTCCAAAGCCCCAATGCATAGCACAGCACCTGACACATGGCAGATGCTCAACAAGCATTTTTTGAATGAATGGATGATTTCGGCAGGCATCAGGGAGGCCATCTTTATCTTCTGACTTTCTTAAGTTCCTGCAGAGAGATCCTGATGGACACTTTCTAGAACAAAACTGGCAAGGGGGTGGGGAGAGGAAGGAAAGCAGGAGAGAGGAACCCTTCAAGGTGGCAAGAAGCATCTGGCCTCCCTGTAATGAGACAAAATGGTTTCCAGAGGTCTGCTTCAAAGGAATGAGTGATTCCAGGTGCTAGAGAGCCAGGTTGCCTTAATGCCAGGTTGTCCCCTTATTAGGAGTTGGGCCATGTGTCCAGGTTTGATTCAAGATTATAGCCACCTTGCAAACCCTCATGGTCCTCTCTCTTAGGAAGGAGATGGTTCTGAGAGTACCATGGCAGTTTTGCTTTGACCTACGCCACCAGCTTCTTGGGGATGCTTTGGTTAGCTTCCTGAATGGAGCTGGAGGGGGCTGAGGGACTGCTCTGGGTCTTCCTGCTGAGGTTGAGGTAAAAGTTGGAAGTTCTGATAAGTTAATCCTAAAAGTTACGTTTTAAAGGACTCCTGAATGGTAAAACAGAGGCATGGAGGGGTCAGAGGAGGAGACCCTGCTCTTGGTGAGGTTCTATTTGGTTGAACCCTATGGGGCAATTTGCACATCTGTATGGCAGAGAAGACAGGAGACCCAGCTACATCACTGGGAGAAAAGCTCAGCTGGGAACCTGGGGAAGCTTGACGAGAACAGGGCAGGCAAGGCCATCCACCTGTGTGCACAGCAGCAGAGCTGACTCATGCTCACATCCCTCCAAGAGAACCAAGTTCTCCCCATTTCCTGTGAGGGGAGAAACAGGCTGTGATGGGCTACAAGTGGAATCAGCCCTGAAAGGGTCTCTTGGCTTCCCAGGCATGCTCAAAAACCAGGTTTTGGATTCTTAACTTCTCTGTTTTATGGAGTATGTGAGAGTTTCTCTTTTTTTCACTCATCAGTTCATTCATCTGTTCAAGAAACCCTTGGAGGTAGACTGTACACTGCCATGCTGGAGCCCATCCCGACATGATTCTTAAATGAAGCATAGTTGAGAAGAGGGAAAGGGAGAAGGTGGCGGGGAGAGTGTGCCCCAGCAGCGGGGAGCTCAGCACAGTGAGCTGGAGGACTGTTCACACTTCATACCACCCTGGAGATTTATGCCTCTATTGGTTGATAGACATTTGTCATATCTGGACTGGGTGGCAAAAACCTTTGAGAACCACTGAACAAATGATCACAAAACAAAGTGACAGCAAGAGACTGTGGAACCCAGAAGAGGGGCATCAGAGGAGGACATATGGGCAGGGTTCCCAGAGGAAGTGGCTGAGCAAGAGTCAGCCAGGGAACTCCAGACAGGAAATTCCCCTGCAAGGTTCAGAGCCTCAACCAGCACATGCTGAAATGAAGACCACTGACGTGCTAAAGTCGTTCGTGTCAACCGTTCACTCTAAGTCATTTTTCAGGACACCAAAGAGACTCTGTTTTTTTCCCTTTAACAATTCCATTCTTTTGTATGCAAATAAGGCAATATCTACGGGAAAACATAGATATAACTATTTTAAATAGAGTTTATTCATAATTCTGCTTGAAGATAACCACTCTTTTCTGGAGATTGAACTCAGGGTCACTTAACCACTGAGCCACATCCCCTGCAATTTTTTTGTATTTTATTCAGAGACAGAGTCTCACTGAGTTGCTTAGGGCTTCACTAAGTTGTTAAGACTGGCTTTGAACTTGTGATCCTCTTGCCTCAGCCTCCCAAACTGCTGCAATAACAGGTGTGACCAGCAGATAACAACTGTTAACATTTGGGTTTTGACCTTTTGGACACACATACACACACACACACACACACACACACACTTCACATACAATGTATATACATAAAAAGATATGTGATTTTTAATTGAAAGTAGAATCATGCTGATTATAGTTTTCTTTCCCCACTCAGTAGATTGTGAATAAAAACAAATATTTGTAGAGCATCAAATATTTACATATTTTGAATGAAAGCATTCTGAAAGGGGACTTATTCTCTGGTGTGTCCCAAGAAGCCAGCATGGGAGCTTTACTTCATTCATGCCTAACCCATGTGCTGGGCTGTAATCTGGGCATGGGCTCTGTGGCCAGGAAGGAGCAGAGAAAGAAGCCCACCTGTGCTGAGCAGGGCCAGAGTCTGCTATCTGCGCTTCGGGGTGCAACCATTCCCTTGCTCATGGTCACTTGCCCCTTCTTATTGGCCTTCGTGTGCTATGGGTTGGAAAATCAGAAACCCAAACCTGAGACGTGCGTGGAAAGGAGGCACCTAGGTTAGAACTGAAGTCCCTATTGCAAAAGTGAAGGTGACTGTGTTTCCAGTGTTCTGTGTCTCAGAGACAAATAAAGGACACTTCCTAAGCGTCCACTCTGTGCTGCACTTTGCGTGTTTTATCTTGTTTGAGCCCCCATAGCAATCCTCTGAGAGAGTATCTGATTCCCATTTGACAAATGGAGACTAAGCCCTGAGAAGTTCATTGCTTTGCCAAGGGTCACTGAGCTGCAAGGGACAGAGCCATAAGGGAGCCTGGTCTGTTCACTCCCAATCCCTGCTGTTCTCTTGGTGCCTTGGTTTGCTATCTCTCTGGGGCTGCTTTTGGAAGGATGGTGTTTTCATAGGCATGAGGCATGACCGCTGGAGTGAGAGTGCAGGGGTCCTTTGCTTAAAGAATGCTCTGTGTCCCACGAAGGTTTGAGGCAGACACAGGCCAAAGGATGTCTCCTCAGGTGACTTTTCTGGGGACCAGAGACAAAGAGAGACCCACAGTGTCACAAACTGCATGGAGAACAGGAGTCATGTGGACAGAATGGGGAATCATCAATCTTTAGGAAGGACGGGTCTCTGCTTAGCTCACTGGCCCCGCCAGAGAGAGCTCACAGATGACCCTGCTTGATTTAAATTAGATTCATTAGCGAAGAAGGCCCAGAGGAACATATTTTAGGGTATAAAATCAAAGGTGGCAACTGGTGGCTACAGAAGGAATTCCCTGAAGATCTGTTTGGCCTTCATATTTTTCTAAACTTTTTGTTGTTGTTTCTCTAAATTTTTCTGTTGGCTTTAACATTTATAAATTGAGTGATATTACTTTTAATATCTATAGCATTTGGTCTTTTCTTGGAAACTTGGGAGATTTGGTCAACAAAAACTGGTGTTTCTTCTTGACCCCCAGAATGGTCAGGAGGCAGAGGGTAGGGAGAAAAGATGCCCCAGTTCAATGGCACCTGCACTCTCTGTCTCACCACTGTCCCCATCTCTCCAGGGTGGCTCTGTCATTCACTGTGCCTACCTGGCCCTGAAAGGACTTGAGTGTATTACTTCTGCATGAATCTTATTTTCACAGAAAATCTTCTTATCTGTTTATTAGAGACCTGCTGTTATTCATTCACTAATTTGATAAATATTGAGTGAGGAACTATTCTATTTTTGACCCCATACTAGACATAGGTTATTAAACGATGAATATTTATAAGGATTTTCATAAAAAATATGAGTAAAGCTTGGTCCCTGTTATCAAGGTGGGGTGAGGTCTGTGCCAAGTACTCTGGGAGAAGAATCCAGTAGACTAAGTAACCCCCCGCCCCCAGATGTCTACATCTGGAACCTATGGATTTTACCTTAAATGGCAAAAGAGCTTTTGCAAATATAATTAAACTGAGATGCTTAGATGGAGAGATTACCCTGGGTTATCTGGGTGGACCCAGGATAATCACAAGAGTCCTCAGAAAAAGGAGATGGAAGGTCAAATTCAGAGAAGGAAATGTGAAGATGGAGGCAGAGGGCAGGGAGAGAAGATGCCAGTTCCTTTGCTGGCAGATTTTCCTCTTGAGCTTCAGGAGAAACCCAGCCTGGCCAACACTTGGATTTTAGCTCTCTGAGACTGAGTTTGGACTTCTGATCTCCAGAATTGTAAGATAATAAATTTGTGTGGTTGTAAGCACCAAGTTTGTGGGTTCACAGAAGCAATAGGAAAAAAATACAGGATAGGAATAACTTTTTTTTTTTCTGGAGAAAAGAGGAGGCATGGGTTTATGAGGGAGGGTATATTTGAACTGGGTCTTGAAGAATGAGTTGATTAGGTAGAGAATGGGGGTGGAAAGCAGCTCAGGCATAGGAAAAAAGATACATGCAAAGCGTGTTTTAAAAAGCAGGGCATATTTGGAGGTTGGCTTAGGTCTATTATGGTTGGAGCACAAGGTGTGCGACGGCTCTAAGAGGAGATAAGGATGCAGACAGACTGAGGTTGGCTCAGAACTGGTCCAAAACTCAAAAATTTTAGAAAGGGGAAGGACAGTCACATTTTTGCTTTAGAGAGACTGCCCTGGCATCATTGTGGAGGGTGGTTGGAAGGAGCCAGACCAGAGGTAAGGAATCCAACAAAGCTATTACAGTGACTCAGGTCCCACAGAGCCCTGGCAGGGACGGCAGGATGGGAAAAAGGGAAGTGATCAGAGGTAATTCTGAGCTAGGATTGGCAGGGCTTGGAGTGTAATGGGACATGAAGAGGGATGGAGATGGCAGGGTCATGATGGCTTTGGGTTTCTAGCTTGGTGCCATGCACTTGAGCACCCGGGCAGTGGGCTGGGGAGGGCAAGAAGCAATGGGCTCCCGTGGGAGGGGCCCATGTTACACTTGGGAAGTGTTGTCCAAAGGAAACTGGCATCAAATCTCCATCCCAGTGCTGTGGCAGGGTAGTATTCTGTATTCCTTTTGAACCCTGACAGGAGCAAGAAACAGGGGGTCTGGGAGTACTGGATCTGTGGTGGCAGATGTTTAACAGGCAGCTCTCTGGAGGAAGAGGGGCCCCGCTGCCTGGCATTTTCTCCTTCTGTAGGTCACTACTTTCATTATGACCAATTGCTAAGTGGACATCACTGATTGATGATGAAGCTAAGAGATGTGTGGTGCACATCAAAAGGCAGTGTGTCCCCTCTACAGTCATCTCAAAGTCCTAGATCATAGTAAAACCTAGGAAAATGAGAAGGAAGTGGTTAAGTATTTATTTCTTTTAGGGCAATTTATTAAGTTCTAAGTTTGTGTGCATTATTTATTTATTTTTGGTACCAAAGATTGAACCCAGGGATGCTTAACCACTGAGCCACATCCCCCCCTTCCCTCTACTTTAAATACGTATTTTATTAGAAACAAGGTCTTGCTCACTGAGTTGCTCAGGGCCTTGCTAAGGTTGCCTCAGTTTCCCAAGTCGCTGGGATTATAGGTGTGTGCCACTGCACCCAACCTGATTTAATTTTTAATAATGTGTTTAACAGCCAGTTTTCAAAACTTTACCTTTGGCCTTGTGAACTGTACAAGCAGGGTCCTGCACCCCACTGGGAGGCCCCTCCAAAGTACGAGGTAGAAAGGTCTAGAAACCTGCCTACCGCTCCTCCACGCTCAGGGTCTCACAAGGTTACACGCCTAGGGAGGCAGAATGGAGCCCAGATCTAGATCTTTGTGGTGACCCCTTGGGGCCTTGCCCTTTATGGGGTCTCAGACCCAGGAATACCGTGTGGTCCTTGACCCCAGAGATGATGACTCATGTCACCCCGCAGTGAGTGACTCAGGGAAGAGGCTGCCGGACGGACGGATGGCCTGGAACAAAGCGAACTGGGCAAGATTTATTTCTGCTTAGAGCTAAATGGGAGACTCAGATACTTTTCTGCTGTTCCCGGCGCCTTTGAACTGCCTCCGATTGAGCAATTGCACATATTTCCAAGAAGAAAAAAATGTTTTCAAGTGGACTTATTTTTAAAAAAAGAATTGCTGAAGTGAACAAGCTGGAAAGGAAACCTGGGGAGATGTTTTGGCTTATTTCCTGTCATGGCCAGGGGAGGGGGAGAGAGGGAGGAAGGGAAGACTGACCCTGGCTTGACTGCTTCTTACGGGGTACAGGACCTGGATCTCAGACATTTCAGGACTTCCTCGACCCCTCTCTTTCTCCAGAAGGCATCTAAATTCCAAGGGGCTTCCTAAGAACCTGGGCACTAGGGAGAGGACAATGTCACCTGTCCTGATTTGACAACATGCCCCTCACCTCCCCAGCAGTTCTTGGTCAAAGGTCACTGAATCATCCTTCTCAGGGCACCTAGGGATCTGGCAACTCCACTCCTGGGTCCACAGAAATGATTGTATTGTCCCCTGCCCCTGGAACATGAAGGCCCTGTGAGGTTGTCTAGAGGCCTATGCAGACATACCAGCGGCTACTCCCTCTCACTGGGGGCTTCGCCCTGAGGTTCTGGCTGGGAAGTGGGATGCAAGGTCACCGGGCTCAGCTTGGGGTTTTCCCAAGGAAGGGAAGCAGGCTCAGGCCCCTTCTGGGGACATCCCAGTCTGCCTTGTCACTGCCTCTCCTCATCTCTGTCTCCCTCACCCCCTAATCCTATACTAGTCCTGGGGAGAGAGGCTTACCTTCACTTGGGATGTTTTCTCCCAAATCCTTTTTTCTGGGTCTTATACCCTTTCCATATCCCTTTGAAACCTAAAAGGTAGGACTGGGCTGTTTCTTCTCTACCTCCTGCTGCTACAGTGTCCCCAAGGCAGTGGGCACAATGATGTCTCCAAGGCCCTGAGATAAGGGTCATTGGGGAAAAGGAAGACCCCGGGAAGTGAGGGGCCTCATGGCTATTTACTTCTCTTGGTGCACTTCCTCCCTGCCCCCTGCACAGCTGAGCACCCCCAGGAGCTGGTCCAGCCTCTCCTTACGTGGTCTGGCTCTGGTCTGCAGGTGTGGACTCTCTCTGGGAACCTCCATCCCACTATAGAAATCTGTGGGAGTGAAAAGTGTGGCCAGAGACACTGGGGCCTGCAAGGTTTCCCAGAGAGGGGCAGATCCCAGGGAGCTGGAGTGCTGGGGTCAGGCCCTATGCTCCAGCCAATGGACCACAGGAGGTGGTGCTGAG
Source organism: Spermophilus citellus (assembly GCF_964194105.1). Taxonomy (NCBI): domain Eukaryota; kingdom Metazoa; phylum Chordata; class Mammalia; order Rodentia; family Sciuridae; genus Spermophilus; species Spermophilus citellus. The sequence continues at coordinate 204,202,830 of NC_138183.1, read as the reverse complement.
GGACAAGTCCTGGGGAAAGTGCCCTCCGATTCCTCATCCTTCCCTCTCTTTGCCCAAGGCCTTCTCCCCACTCCTCCACCGTCTCCACCCCTCCCTACAACCCCATTCTGCCCTACAAGCAAAATATGCTTTCTGAAAGAATCTGGGGCCCCCACCAACAACTGGGTGTGGTGATGTCCTCTGCAGTCATTCATCTACTGGCCAGCACTGTGCCCTGTGCTCTTCCAGGACAGGACCTGCTCTAGGTCACGCCTCTTACTTGTGGATAGAAACCTCTTGTCCTTTGGGGCCTACCCTCACCACAGGGGTGGCAGAAAGAACTGGATGTGAAACCAGACAGACCACACTACAGATCTAGGAATGACCACGGTGCAGATCTGGGACTGACCACACTACAGACCCAGGACTGACCCCAGCACTGACCTGGGCTGTCCACAGCCCTGTGCTCCTTCTCCCAGCCCAGTCATGTTTGCAGAAGGACCCTCATCCACAGGGCATGGCCTCTGAGGGCTCTAATTCCAGGCCTGTCTGATGATGTGGTATCTGTTTTTCTGTACAGATGAGAAGCCCATGGCCAGGCCAGGACTGTGTCTCCTCGACTCGCAAGAGACCAGCCAGGGGATTCTGAGCCACCTAGGATGAACTGCAGGACATTGGGGCCGTGGTTGGGTCGTGATGCCATGGCTGAGAGAACTCAGCAGCCTGCTCAGTGCGTGGGAAGGACCCTATGGAGTACATGCTGTGTGCCACCTTGCACGCACTTCCTAATTTAATCCACACGACGGCCCTAAAAGGTGGGTACTACTACTTCCATTTGACAAATGAGGAAACTGAGGCTGGGGAAGACAGACCCAGCAAGGAAAAGGCAGAGCGAGAGTTGCGGCTCCGTCTGTCTAGCTCTCAAGCCTTCTTGGGACCTCCCAAGACTAGGAAGTGAGTGGGTGTCCTGGGGTGGGCCTCCACCAGGGCACATTTATGGGATACAGGACTCAGCTCTACAGTTGGCCAGGCCCAGGAACCACAGAAATACCTCCCAACACCTTGAGCTCTTTTCCAGTGCCCAAGGATGTTCTCCAAGTCTGTCCTAGGTGAAGGCGGGGTAGGAGCGTCCTCTTTCTCAAGAGCATGAGACAGATCTGGAGGGGAAGGAAGGTGGGGGTGCTGCTTCTTGATGCCAGCACGTTTGCTTATTCTCTGTTACAAGCCCAGCCTCCAAAATCAGATGCCAGAAAACTTCCAGGGCAGCAGGGGCCAGGAGTTGGGGGGCTTTCTCGGATGCTGCCTGCCTCCCAGGCATGGCATTGGTCTAATCTTTACCCCTGTCTGGTCTCAGTTCCCCGTATGCAGAAGTGGGAGCAGAGGAAACACTGACAAATCTCCAGGGACCCTCCCTGTCCCTTCTGGATTTTCAGAGGGGTTGAGAAAGATGTGTACAGTTACCCCAAGCAATCCCCTGCCTCAGCTCCTCATCCAGAGAGAGCTAGACCAGATATTAATAGCAGCCTAATCGCTCTCACATTCTTTATGTGCTAAATGAAAGCAAAATCCCAAGCTGGAAGAACAAAGTCCTCCCTTCTGAGCAGACTGAGTCACTCCATGAAGGTCAGCGGAGCCTGGTTAACCCCTGCTTTCCCAGATTGGCTTCTTGGCTCTTTCCCAGTGACAGAAATTAACAGAGAGACTGAGCCACATGGCACACAGGCTGTGCTCCTGGGACACTGTGGTTTCAGAGAGGTCTTTGATCTCTTCTGGGCTGGTCACACAGCTCTGGGAGAGGCCACTGCCTGCCAAGAATGCCACCCACAAGGCAGAGGGCCCCACAAATAGCTGGAGAGTCAGACAGATCTGCAGTGCCGTTCAGAGACCATGTGAGGTTGGGCAAGTCTTGGGCCCTGTGTTTTCTCATCTGTAATGGTGACTGTGGCTGGCCGCACCGGGGCTTGCACGGTCACTCTGTCATGGCAGCCCTCTCCTGTAGCCCACAGGGCCCTGCAGCAGTTCTTTGCAGCTTGTGGAACAGCTTGTGCGCTTGACCTGGAGTGGGACTTCCTGGGGTGAATGGTTGGATGAACAAACCTGTGGTGTGAATGGAAGAGTCAGGAGGTGAGGGGGGAGTGCATGGCTGATGCAGTGGATAGAAGGATGAAGGAACACCCCTGTAGCTTCACACGGTGGGGGTCACGCAACCTCAAAATGTGGCCCACTCTTTTGCACTCAGAAGACCCCTGGACTGGCAACCAAGGTGCTGGTGTTGCTTTCCCTTCCCTGCCCCTGGGAGCTGATGCTCTGGTTCTCAGTGGGTTGTGGGGCACCCGTGCTAGGCTTTTCTGCTACACTCTAGCAGAACTCCTGGTGGAGAAGGCAGAGGAGAAAGATGATAGGCCTGGGAGTCAGATGAGCTTGGTTTATAATTCTTGCCATTTGCTACTGTGTAATCTTGAGCAAGTTGCTGAACCTCTCTAAGTCTTCATTCTTGAATATCTTCAACAGGAATAATCCAACCTATTCCACGAGGGTTAAACAAAATAGCAAAGTAGCACCTGAAATGTACCTAGCATAGGGCCTCATACAAAGTAGGAAACCTAGAAATATCTGATGCATGCAGGTGTGAACAAAAGTATACTCCACTAACAGGGGCAGATAAGCATATTTAAGGTTGGGACTTCTAGCCTCTTGAGTTACACAAATGATGGAAAGTTACTCCAGAAGAGGCTCTTGGATAATTTGCACCAGGTGAAAAGGTTACTAAACCCAGTTAAGTTGTATCTCCTCTCTGCACCTCAGTTTCTCTTCCTGTTAAATGGGCCAGGTTCTATTTAAGCACTGGCTAGAGGCAGATTGAATGGAGTCCAAAGAGCTGATTGGTTCTTGGGATAGTCCCATCTAACCCTTTCCTGACCCAGCTGGAGAGAGAGCGAGAAGGGCCAGGAAGCCAGTTAAAGAAGGAGCTTCAGGGAGACCAAACATCACCAAATGTTTTTTCCTTTTTTGGGCTGGTGCTCTAGATCACCACTTCCTGGAGATTGTATTCCAAACTCTGCTGTGATGGATGTGAGGTCCATGTGCCCATGAGCTCCTGCGGAACCCAGATGTCACTCTGGGGGAGGGACTCAGCTTCTACCTTGCTATTTTAAGCAGCCAGTTTATAATAATGGATGGGAGAGAAAGCAAACAGGGCCAGAGCAGCGTGGGAATGGCTGCAGGCAGGGCTGCCGGGGCTCCTCTGAGCAGCTTGGGTTCCACCTTGTCAAGGGTGGGACCTCAGCCACCATCCACTCTGCCTTCCTCCTGCAGCAGGCCGCTACGTTAGTGTTTGACCGTCTTCAGTCATTGCTGTTTGCTTTGCTGACCAGGGACTTTCGTGAAGAGAGGGACGGGGAAGGGATATAGAGGGTTAAAATCGGGGTCTTTCTGATGTGATGGTGGAATGTCGTGATTCCAGAATTCTGGGATGAAGCCTCAGGTTTTGCAGTTTGTTGTGACTAAGAAGAGCCCAGGATTTCAGAAGTCAGGACTGGAAAGCTCTTGGCATCGGGCGGGATTCCTGTGGCCCCTGCGCCAGCCTTTGCAGTAACTCTCCCAGGACTAGGGAGCTCTCTGCCTTAAGGAGTGCCCTGTTCCATCTTCAGAGAGTCCCAGACACTATAAGGTTTCCTTTGCCCTCCTTCTCTGACCTTTGTGTCACTGGTCATGCACCTGTCCTTTGAGGAACAACAGTCTTCAAATGAACGCCTTTCAAACCTCTGTGAAGAGATTACACTTTTCCCTGTACCTTCTCTTGTCCAGGTCAAAGTCCTCTAGTTCTTTAAACACAAGTTCTTGTCCTCTGAACATCCTGCTTCCCCTTTTCTGAACATGTCCTAATTTGTCTGAATCCTTCTTAGGCTATGGAGCACAATGCACTTTTTATAGTTTAAGACCTAAAGGAAAGGTGGAACAGTTACCTCCCATGTTTTGGAAACCATACTTTTATCAAGATACCCAGGACCTGCAAATCTTGAGTGGGAGATAAGACCAACTTCGTTAGTAGAATTGGGGATTGTGGATATTTTTTTGCTGTGGTGCTATGACCATATAACCCCTGCTACCATATACTGTACTCAGTATCACTGATATCATTACTGCTGAATTCCATGTAAAGATGATAGAAATTAACCACAGAGCTCACTTTTGGGAGAACCTCTCAATGTATTCATATAGTAGCCCCTTGGGATGGAAAACACATTGCCTTGGCCCCATGACTCTCAGTCCTGAGAGCCAGGTTAAATCAGCACTGGTGGCCTCTCTTCTAATCTCATCTATTCTATCTAGATAGATTCCATTTGCATTTCAGTGTTCATGGCTCAGCTCAAACACTATTTATTTGGGGGGGGGGCGGGTTGCTGGGGATTGAACTCGGGGGCATTCAATCACTGAGCCACATCTCAACCCTTTTTTGTATTTTATTTAGAGACAGGGTCTTGATGAGCTGCCTAGAACCTTGCTAAGTTGCTGAGGCTGGCTTTGAACTTGCAGTCCTCCTGCCTCAGCCTCCCAAGATGCAGGGATTATGGGCATGCGCCACCACTCCTGGCACTATTTCTAATGTAGAATCTTCACTAACATTTCATCCTCCTTCCCAGTTTCCATAGTTAGGGACTCTTTCCTGTGGTTTCTCATTGCCAAAGTGTTTACCCCTTTATACTGTTTTCTGACTGCCTCTAACCCTGGACTCCAGGCTCCTGGGGGGCCAAGACCACGTCCTCAGCATCTTGGTGTCACAGTGCCTAGCACAGGCCCAGCAAAGTGTGTTTGTAGAGAAAGAATGAATGATGTTCAGTCCATGCTGTACTTGAGATTTCTTGAGGTGACCAGCAGGGGTCGCCCCCACCGTTTCCCAGCTGAGTGGGGCTATTGAATTAAGAGCAGAGAAGCACCCGTCAAGAAGGTGGTCACCTTGACAAATCCCAGGGCTGAGGGTTTCTAGTTCTTTAAACCAACAGCCATTTTTGGTGAGTCTTTGGAATATCTGCAATGAGCCAGACACCTTGCCTTCCTCAGGGAGCGAGGTCTGGAGGTGTGTGTTGGCAGGGGTCGGGTCCCGGAGCTGGGGCTGATGCCAGATTCTGCCTTTCCAAGCCCTTTCTGTGGATGAGAAGAACACCTAATATCATGGAAAGTGGTGGAGCTTTCTGGCTCTTCCTCTTGCTGACCAAATTAGCAGTCAGCAGCACCTCACCTAGCACCTGTGACCTAGAAGGTGCTCAGGAAATGACAGTGTCCTTCTCTCCATGGGGAGGAGGTTAGAAAACTGCCAAGGAAGGTTGTGTGGAGTAGTGGAAAGAACCCAGGCCTCCAATCAGGAAGATCCAGATGCAAACACTTGGTTCTTTGTGTGATTCAGGGCAAGTAGCCTCCATTCTCTGAGGAAGTCCGTTTTGTAGAATTGCACCATCAATGCCTACGTCAGAGGTTCTCAGGAGGATTCAACCAGATGATGATAGTCATGCTGGCACACAGTAGGCACTCAATAAATGGTGCACAAATACCAACCTGATCCCAACGGAGTATCCTTCATGAGCTACAGCTTTGAGGAGTATGAAGCACTTTTCTCCTTTCTGAAATAGCTCATGTTTACTGTAAGGACCAAATTAGATGCAAAAGGTCACCTCTGACTTTGTAAACAAAGCCAGAGAGCCGGAGGAAGTGCACTTCCAAATGCCCTCTCCTAGCCTAGCTTGACCTCAGGCTTGATGCAAACTCAGGCTGGCTCTCTCCGTGGCTCTTGGCTCCTGGAATGGAACCCAGCTTGGGACAGGGATGGGAAGGAATTTGACTTGTCCTTTTGGCGTCTCCCCAGCCTGCGGAGCCCAGGTCTCTTGGAGCATCTTTGGGGCTGACGCAGCAGAGGTTCCGGGCACACGTGGCCACTCCAGCCAGGAGGCTGCCATGCCCCACATTCCCGAGGACGAGGAGCCCCCCGGAGAGCCACAGGCAGCCCAGAGCCCTGCCAGTCAAGTAAGTGCCCCCCTCCCTGCCCATGGCTAGCCTGGCTGGGGGCCAAGACAAGTGCCCTGGGCTGAAGCCACAGCTCTCAGCAGGTCAGGGGGTTCTCAGGCAGCTTGTGTTTGTCTGCAGTGGTACCTGGGAAAGGTATGTGGCTTCCAAACAGAGGAACACATCACCCTGAGTTCATTTGAAGTGACCATGACTGACAACCTGCATGTGGAACCATCTAGGCTTTATGGGAATTCAAATCCCCTAACCCCGCAGCCTCCTCCTGAATTGGAGAAAGGCTTAGAAGGAAACCTGCCACACAGTCCAGTCACATCGAGGTGGTGATGGGCACCAGCCAAAGGCCACTTAGAGTGAATCAGCCTAAAATGGAGATCAAAATTTCATAGCAAATAGTGAAAAGAGTATTCAGTGAAATTTTATTATAAAAAAGGACATGAGGAAAATAAGTTAATGAAGATAATATCATCAAGCAAATGAAATTATGAAAACAAGTTGTTTTTAGCTATACATATTACAAAGTGTAGATTATATGCTAATTTTCAGATTGAACAAAGAATCAAGTGTTGATTTGGGTGCTGATATGTTTATTCTTTTTTATACCAACAAAATGTGATGCCACATTCCCTAAGATTTATTTTATAATACCTTCTTAGGAGACTGTTTAGTATTTAAGGGCTTCATCTAAGGATCTCTTTAAATTCTTTGCTATTCAAACCACCCAATTTTGAAGAACTTGTCTTGCCATCATCCTCATTATTTTTTCTTAATTTGTTAACTGATCCAGCGCCATCTGATCCTTGCTGGTCAAAGACTGTGCACATGAAGGTGCCCAGCCTTGTTTTCTTTACTTCATGAACTTTGCAGTTGATTTGCACTGAACTTGTATCGTCCTGTGCTATCTGACAGTCGTCCAAACTGACCAGCACCACTGGGATGGACACTTGCTAAGCAAGGCAGGAATGTATGAGTGAGCGTTATTGTTCCAAATGGGCAGATTCCTAGTGAATATGTTCATGTTATGATGACATTTGTTTTCTTATACACCATGACTGTGGGAACTTAGATAGCAAATACTTAGAAAAGAATGGTCCCTGTATCCCCATATCCCAAGTTCATGGGTCTGAGATGTTGTAGAACTTGGCAGCCTTGGGATGGCAAGATGTCCTTTCCTTGAATGTCTAAATGACTGTGCGTCCAGTCCCATCTCTCTGTCTGCAGATAGAAGCTCAGGGTTTTACAAGCACCCCACGCCCACCCTGGGACATCTTGGGCCAGAGTGGGTCCTTGCTTATCAGCAAACTTCAAGGTTGCCAAGTTCCAAGAGATTGGGGACTGAAGAAGGAAATGGCAACAAGGAGAAACCACAAGGGGATTGGAACGTGACTAATCCCAGATCCTCAGGTCATGACTTCCCCTGGCTCCTCACCTGATGGTCACCCGACCCTTAGCCCATCACCAACAATGGCAGTGCCCTCCTCATGTGAAATCTAGCTCTCCCATCCTGGGCAACTCCCCCGAAGAGCTTCCCCAAGAATAAAAGCATTCCTAAAAACAGAAATGAAAGATTAGCAAAGACACAGCTCCATTGTCAGGGAAGATAAACTCATTTTCTATTGGGTTCTAGTCTTCCTGATTCTAATGTGTTTTTTTTTTTTTCGTGAGACGTTCTTTCATATCATACCCTCAGGAGTACTTCTGGCCCTTCTAACTCTCATGACTTCAAGCTACACATAAGTACAGGTCCCAAGGACAGAGTGAAGGTGAGTTTCTAGAGGAAGTCTAGGAGGGGAAGGAACCAATGAGCTTACTGCAAAGGCAGGGGTTGGAGACCTCTGATTGACCAGCAAGAGCTCCAGATTCCAGTTCCCCACAGGCTCAGTATCCCTGTGACCTCAAGCCAGAACGAGACTTCTACAAAATGATAGCATGAATTCTGATGGCCTCTAGTCCTGAGACCTTGAGACCAACCTGTTCGCTTTTTCATGTCTGTGATTCCTCCTGTGTCAACTAGGACAACTGAGCTGTTGCCTCTGGACTCTGTTCTCAAAGGGAAGAGTTTGCAAAGGAAACAGTTTGTAGCCAAGGACTGGGGTCTTAGGGGACCCCCAGAATAATAGACGATCCGAGGTAGAGGATCCCAGATCACAGCCCCACATAGCCAGAGAGGTGGGGGACCATGCTGCTGAGGCAGTTTAGATCCCCACCGCATGAGATTCAACATTCTTTTACTCTCTTCCCTTACTGCCTGGCCCTAGCCTCTCAGACTTCTCCTAGAAACCAATCAGGTATCGCCACTAAAGAGCTAAAATGCTGCTGCTATTGCATCCACTAGACAATCCACATTGGGCTTTTAAGGCAGCCCCAGCCTCGTGGGAGGGTCAAGTCTCCTGAGCTGGGCTGAAGCCTCCAGGGGCCAGGGCCGGATCCTGAGTGCTTAGGAACAGTGGAAGCCAGGCAGCCAGGGAAGTGGGCTGGCCAGGAGGATGTAGCGGAAGTCCTGGTACCGTGTGAATTCCCAATCTGCAAAGCAGGCAGAGAACAGAGCATCCTTCTGAGTTTACAGCTCCCCGGGGTCCAGCCCTAGTTCTGGTTCCTCTGGCCCCAGCCCCCATTTCCCATCGCTGGCATGAGCAACTAGCTGAAGCCTCCTCACACAAAAACACATAAGCTATAAGATTAGATTCTGGTTTTCTCTCTGTGTGCACATGCACGCACATGCAGTGTTTGCTGGGTTGGCCCATAAATAGCGAGGCCCTCAAAGGGAAGAGTTTGCAAAGGGAAGAGTTTGTAGTCAAGGGCTCTGGAAGGATTGAAGCTGTCAGGACACAGGTCTGGGGCCTTTGGGGACCCAAGAATAACAGACCATCAGAGCTAGAAGATCCCAGATCACATCTAACCTCCTCCCAGACAGGCAAAGCTCTGTAACATGAGCCCTAAACCAGTCACCTAGGGAACTTGTGGACCCCAGGCTCTTGAGCACCCCAGACCTGCTGAATCTTCAGGAATGAGTCTTGGGAATCTGTAGGAATGTTTTGATGCCAGGAGGCTCACCATCTCATAGGAAGTTTGGGCTGTGATTGGCCACCTCTGTCCTGGTTGAGTTGGATCCACCTCCCCAAGGCTGTCCCTCAGTTCTACCCCTGACAACAGCCTATAGCAGATGAAATCCTGTATAGCCAGTTTCTGGATCTTCCCAGAATCTCCTTTCCCATTGTCTCTCAGTCTTTGCTCCAGTGACAGTGTCCAGAGCCTGAAAGCAAGTGCCAATCTGTCCCCATTTCATTGTACAGCCCCAGACCCCAGAGTCAGTCTGACAATAAATCAGGGATTTCCTGGCCTGTGACCAGCAGCCTTGTTTGGAAGCCAACTCATGGGGACAGCATACCAATCTCAGAGGTGCCTGGCAAACCTGGGGGACAAAGAGGCTCATACTAACTGTGAGCCAGATTTTTCACTGGTTCTGACTTCCACTTGAGAAACTCTACTCTCCAAGAGTTTCTGGAAGCCCCCAGGGCAGGTCACTCATAGGCAGACCTCTTCACATCATCTGCCCCAGCCTCCCTACTACCGCCCCGCCCCCATGTCCATTACCCACAAAGCCACTTAACAGTGACAGCTAATCAGGTGCCAAGTACTATTCTACTGTATTAACTCATTTAATTTCCACCCAGTTAAATTATGTGTTCCTTCCTGCTTCATAGTTGAGGAAACGGAGGCACAGAGAAGTGGACTACCTTCCTCCAAAGTCACATAGCTAGCAGGTGGCAGTTCAGGATTTAAACCCTGGCCACCTGATCCTGGAGATTGCACTCAGACTTTTCCTTGGGACCTCCACGAGAGCTCTGGGGCCTGGGCCAAAGGGACTTTGTCCTGGGCTACCAACCCACTGTTCTGAGATCTCCAGAGCACTGTAGCTGTGGCATGGCTCACACCAAAGGCCCTCTGCTCACTGTCCTCTCAGTTGCAGGAGCCCCTTGGGGCCAGGGAGCAAAGCTCCAGTCTCACATCCTGCTGCCCTGTGACTTCCTCATTCTCCCTCAGCCAGACATAAAGCAGCACAGCAAGATGCACGCTGACTCCGAGAAACACAGACCACCATGCTGCAGCCTGGTACGGCCTCGTCCATGAGGCACTCCAGGTCTCCCAGAGCAGCCACTGTGTGCTTCATATCTGAGGCTCTAGGTAGATGTTTAGCACTGAAGGACAGTAGCGACTTGTGGTTTAAGATATCATAGCTCTTGACTAGCCAATGGCCTCCCCACCAAATTTTTAAGTGTCTCAGATGAGGTTGGATAAGCAATTCTTGGCATGTGGTGCTAAAAGGCGGGGGGGGGGGGCTGTTTGCAAGGTGTCTAGAACCTTTATCTATCAAGCCACTCTTTTGGCTTAGAATTGGAGACCATGGTAAGGGCCACCATAACAAATGGGAGTGACAGGGTTAGAGACCCATCCTAGCTCCCACCCTCCATCAGTGGGCTGGGACAGAGCCAATATAGGGGTCTATCCTCTTAGAAGAGGCGTTGACATGTAGCCCATCCCTCCCCCCTCAAGCATCCAGAGAGTCCTGGAAGCTGCAGGAAATGCTCTGGGTCAGAGGTACACAGGTGTCACAGCAATAGCAGGGGGAGGGGAAAGCTAGGCTCCATTTTCCTGAGGGCAACCCTGGATACAATTCATCCTGCCTCAGTGTCCTCATCTATAGGCTAAGGATTCCAGTAAGAGCTGTGAACACAGTAACTATGTATGGAGGGCTTACTGTGTACCAGGCTCTATGCTAAGCTTATGGTATGTATGACCTCATTTAAATCTCTCAAAACTCTTGCATGGTAGATACTATTATTATTTCCATTTATGTGAAGAATTTGAGCACAGAAAAAAGAAAATAATTTGTACTAGATAACACAACAAAAGTTGAAACCCATGTGCTTCACCTCAATTACCAGAATTGTTTACATATATATGTGTATATATGTGTATATATATATATATATATATATATATATATATATATATATATATATATATACATCCACACACACATAGAGAGAGACACACAGAGAGAGAATGCTAAGCAAAGTGCTTAGCTTATAGTAGATGCTTAATCCCTAATAAGCACAGAGCAATTGACCTTCCTATACCACTGGGAGGTAGCAGGGCAGAGGTCATCTCCCTAGGAAAGCAGAAGTTCAGAGCAGTGGGCGTCTTATCCAAATGAAGGAAAGAAACTGACAAACAGGCTCCTAATGTTTTCTAGACTACACCCTTTGCACTTATTATCTCAGCTTATTTCATACCATTTCTATAAAGGAGCAGTGACTGTGCCCATTTTATAGATGAGGAAATTAGTTTTGGACAGGGTACACTAGCTGTCCAAAGTCTCATATAAAGAAATTACAGGCCTGCATTCTAATGTCTCACAGCTCCAAGTCAAAGAAATGTGGCTACAGTTTACTACTTTTCTTCTTTCTAGTCCAGAAAATATCCCACTATACTGCAGTGGTGTTTGAGCCACAGGCAGCAGAAGACTTCACTTACACATGGTGAGCACTTCACAAATATAGAGGGAAGGCACATTTACTCAATAAATGCTTATTGAAATTTTTCAATAAATGTTTGTTGAGCATTCACTAACCAAGTCCTGCTCTCAGCATGCTCATATCTTAGCTGATTTGCAACTGAGTGCTCATTCTCTCTGATTTGATTTGCTCTGAGTTCCCCTACGACCTTCTCTGTTCTGGAACTGGAGGATGTTTGCTCTGTGAGATCCTGAGATCACCTACAGCCTAACAATCTCCACTTTACTATTTTAGATGGGTATCCAGCTTCTCTCTCCATCTGTTTTAGTTGCTTTTTCTTTGCTGTGACCAAAGATTCTAACAAGATAAACAGAGGAGAGAGAGGAAGTTTATTTGGGGTCATGGTTTCAGAGGTCTCAGTTAATATACGCCAACTCCATTGCTGTGGGCCCAGGGTGAAGCAAATCATCATGGCAGATGGGAATGGAGGAGGAAAGCAGCTCAGGACATGGAAATTAGGAAGCAGAAGAACTATGCTCACCAGGAACAAAATATGAACCCCAAAAGCATGCCCCCAGCAACCCACCTCCTCCAACCACATCTACTGGCCTACAGTTACACAGTTAATCCACAGGTTAAAGGTTAAATTCATTAGGTTAAAGATCTCATAATCTGGTCATTTCATCTCTAACCTTTTTGGATTGTCTTGCACGTGAGCTTTGCGGGGGACACCTCGTATCTAAACCATGATAGCATCTCACCTCCCCTGGGCTGTCCAGACCCTGTCTTCACTGGCCAGGAAAAAGATTCTGTCTGCTCCTCCCTGGAGACTCCTTGGAGAATGTGTACTCACCCACTGGAGGAAAATGTTTTAGGACCCAAAGAACCAATTCTCTGTCAGGAATGAGATGAAGACAAAATGGATAATACATGGAAGACACTTGGATCCCCGTAAGGACTGGGTAGAGTAGGGACCTCCTCCTGACAAAGTCACCCCGTGAGGAGCTTCATACCATGCTTCCTGCTACCAGGCACTGCTCTTAATATGCAGTAAGTTCACGGTGACTTCAGGAGACAGGTGCTATTATTATCCCATTTTACAGGTGAGAAAATGGAGACCAGTAAGTACAGTCTAACCACCAGGAACTGGGAAGGAAGTACCTGAATGCTCCTACCTAGGATTTTGAATTCATCTTCCTTAAAGTCATTTCCACTTACGTCATTACACCCTTTGTAAGAACAAGCTCAAGTAAGATCTATAATGAAATATCTTCAAATAAGTAATGAACAAAGAATTGGAATCTGGTATGTGAGGCATATGTTGGGTAGTGGCTGTGTGGTCTCATCTCTCCAAGGTGGGTATTGTTATCTCTATCCTATCCAGGAGGACACTGAGTCTGGGAAGTTATGTAATTGTCAAGGTCACATAGTAGTGTAGTGGTTGAAAGGAGATTCAAACCTAAGTTTCCTTCCTAGGTGTTCCTACCAGCTTTGCCACCTTCTAACTGTCCCCAGCAATAAAGCTAGTGTCTTGTGTACCAAAAGCCACAGGCATTGGGAGCAGGTGCTTCATGCTCCATTCTCCCTGGAGAGGGGACTTTGGAAGGATCAAGGGACAGAGTAAGAGCTATGAGGTGATAGCTGTGGGAGTGCCTAGGTCAAAGTGGACAGTGTCTCAGAAAAGTTGGCAGTTACAGATGGTCAGGAATGCCTATGACAATTATTTGTCCTTAGTTCTTACTGTGAGCAGTGAAGTAACTTGTCATTCTGTGTTTCTCTGTCACCCCTGTGAAGACTTGGAGCCATGTCTTTCACCCATGAATCTGTACCCTCAGCAGAGGCCCTAGTGCGTGGTAGTGGCATAGGGAAGCATGGAGGGACAGGTGGATGGATGGATGGATGGATGGGTGGATGTGGGGTAGGTTGGGTGGATAACTGGGATGCTGGATGCTGGATTGAAGGGAGGAAGAGATGGAAGAAGGAATAGCGTTAGGAAGGCAGGATACAAGATGATGCTGATTGGCTGAGTGACCCTACAGAATAAGGCCTGGCCATCCTATCCACCTTCATGCTCTCGAAGTCCGAGGGCATGAGGCGAAAACAGTGACGTAGAAAGCAGGATAATCTGGCTATCGACCCCTGATGCCTAAGAGTAGAGGGAAGAGGGTCCACCAGGGGCAGGGCAGGCACCGGCACATTGGAGGATCCATAGAGTGGATACCGGGGAGGCTGCAAGGAGCCAGAGAACTGGTCCTCAGTGCTTGGCAGGGAGGAGCCCCAGGGCCAGCAGAGCTCGGCAAGAGGCACTGCCACTTCCTCCTGTGGCCTTAGGCCTTGACCCTGGAATAACCATTTTCTTGCAAGTCCCCTGAGAGTCCTTTCATCCTGCCATAAGAACACTAACTCCTCTTTGGGACTGGGCCCCTATCTACTGAGGCACCCCAGCTTGCCCTCCAGGCTATGGCTAAACAGTGCACACCCATCACACGCTCACTCTTGGCATCATTATTGCTGTATTTGTTTTTATCCTTAAAACAAGTCTGAAAAATGAGCATTCTTAGCTCCATATAATATTTGAGAACATGAAAGTCAGGGAAGTTTTAAGTGACTGCCTGGAGGTCACCAGGTGGGACTCCAGTCTAGGCCCATCCTACCTCTCCACCACCTGGCATTGTCTTCCAACAGGGTCCTCCTCTCCAGGGCTGTCACCCAGGGCCCATCAAGGAGCCAAACTGCACACGCCCGCCCAAGCCGGGGCCAGGGCTGTTCCTTACTGTTGCCTAGTCTGAGTCTCGTCATGTGATACTGGGGAGTCAAAGCTAATATTCCCGTCTATGACACTGGCCTAAATTTATCCCTGTGCTCAGGCGCTTAGGAAACTGTTGTGCATTCCTGGGAATTTATGAGTGAAATAAACATTTAAATGTTTCTATAAGATTTATTTAAGGGGAACAAAATGTGACCTGTGTGCTTGTTATTGAGTGAACTTGCTGGGAGGTGCTCCAGCCCCACAGTGCTTGACTGGCTTCAGGGAAGGGAAATGGACCCCAGGGAACACAGGCCTCTGGACCCGTGACAGGGGCAGTACTCAAGACACCTCTGGACCCGTGACAGGGGCAGTGCTCAAGACACTCTGGCCCTAGCTGTCTTTCCTCCAGCTGTGTATTCAACCCCATGTTGGCTGAAAGGCTTCCTGGAGGAAGAGGCACCTTCTGTGAGGACGTGTGCAGCTCAGAAGAATAAGAGAGGAGTATCAGAGGCAGGCAAGATGCCAGGAACCAGGGGAGGTGCCATCAAAGACGAAGATGGCTGTAAGAGTAGGATGCCACAGTGGAGGGACCCCGCCAGTGTTTCGCCACCTCCACTGTTTATCGGCTGCAAAGCCCCAGGACAAGTTGTGGGTTTTTTTTTTTGTTGTTGTTGTTGTTGTTGATAAAGTAGGAATCAAAACAGGAGTTGGGCACGGTGGTACATGCCTGTAATCCCAGTGACCCTGGAGGCAGAGCCAGGAGGATCACAAGTTCAAGGCCAGCCTCAGCAACTTAGCAAGGCCCTAAGCAGCTTCATGAGGCTCTGTCTCAAAATAAAACAAAAACAATAACAAAAAAAACCTCCTTGCAGATAAGCACCCCTGGGGTCAATCCCCAGGACCAAAAAGGGGGAGAAAAAGAAACATGTTAATGGTCAACTCTATGCTACAAGCTTTGCTTTTATTGTCTCATGATTGTTCCAGGTTGGGAGGTTTTATCATCTGCAATTTCTAGGTGTGTGTCCTAAGTTTCATTCGCAGAATTGCTGGGAGGATTAAATGAGAGAACACGATGGTATCTGGGATGGGACCCAGCTGCAGGAGGTCTCTGTAACTATCAGATCACTTTCTTCTACCTGCATGTTTCTTTGCTTCCTTTCTCTGTGACCAGCACCAGGCATCTACTGTTTGACAAGTGGACCAGGTGAAGGGCACTTCGGGGTAGGCTACCTGGGAGGCTTTGACTGCTGGGGCTTGTGTGGCCTGATGCCCCAGGGAAGATGCTTTATAGCTCACAACCAGAAGGGGTGAGTAACTTGCTCAAGGTCACACAGCTAGTAAGAGACAAGCTGTATCATAATAGTGTGCCTCTGAGTCTGAGGCCCTTGAATTTCAAAGTGACTTGCCTGGCAAACTCTAAATTCAGTCACATGCATTGCCCGCCCAAACAAGTTATCTTGAAGGCCTGCCTCTGTCAGGCAGCTCAGAGTGGGAATAGGGACAGGTATTTGTGATGCATTAAAACCTGGCATAATTCACCCCAGAGGGATCCTGGAATCTTCCCACACTCTCTTCTCTAGAATACTCTTTCCTTAGTCCCTGCTAGAGTCAAAAACAGCCCACACAAGACACAAATGTTCCCACAAATACAGTTTTGCAGAAAACTAGAATTTTCCGTGGGGTACCCAACCATTCTGTGAGCAAATTAGGGAAGAAGCTTCTATTGTATTGCTTGTGTATTTTGCACACATTGGAAGGAGAGAATGAAGACCAGGATGTTCCGTGTCAGGTGGTTCAGGGACTGCTTCATGACTCTTGACTGCTTTACGCCCCCTGTGTGTTTTTTTTTTTTTTTGTTGTTGTTGTTGTTGTTCTTGTTTTGGTACCAGGATTGAACTCGGGGGCACTCGACCATTGAGCCACATCCTCAGCCCTACTTTGTATTTTATTTAGAGACAGGGTCTCACTGAGTTGCTTAGCACCTCTCTTTTGCTGAGATTGGCTTTGAACTTGTGATCCTCCTGCCTCAGCCTCCAGAGTCGCTGAGACTACAAGCATGCACCACTCTGCCCAGGTTTCTGAAAAGCTAGAATTGTGTGATACGCTTGGCACTCACCTCTGTGGTGTGGGTCTGCCTTTCTGTGTAGGCTTCACTGCCTCGACCCTCCTCTAAATGAGAGGAACTGCTGTCCCAGGTAAGGCACTCACCATGGGACCGCGTTAGGGCCCGTGGCCATTAGCCAGCAGACAGAGAAAATCCCAACTAAAAAGCTGCTCCCTCCAGTGCCTTGCAGGCCATTGGCCCTGTAGGTGCCAACCCTGAGGGTGCTATCGGGTGTGGGGGCAGGTACTCTTTCCTCTCTCCATCCCTTGGTGCTCCCAGGAAGCACTGCAGAGGCTGCGTGGCTCACCTTTGCCCCCCAGGCCGTAGCATAGACCGTGTCTACATAGGTGCACAATAAATATTTGCTAGATGAATGGAGAGAATTAGGAGCAATAATGTGGTTGTGTTGACAGACTTCATCCCTTTCCTGGAGTCCAAAAGGCATTCCATCACTGCTAGCACAGGGCCCCTCTCTTCTCAGAGAAGGTCCTTCCTCTGCAAGACTCTTGTAAACTGGTGGGGGCCAATCACAGAAGCAGAGATTCAGATGATCTGCATGATCAATTGTTGGAAGGAGCTGAGCGGGGAAAGCACACCCACGTGAGAGAGAGAGACGGATGGATGGAGAGAGAGGGACAGAGAGAGAGGGAGTCGATTTGGGTGGGAAAGGTAAACCAGAGTCACCAGAGGAAAGGGTATGAGAAAAGGGAGGAAAGAAAAGCAGGGGAAAAGAGAAGTGAGGACGGGCATCAAGATTTGTTTCCCTTTCATGTCCGTTGAGAGGTGAGAGTAAAGAAGGAGGTTTCTGTCTTTTCTTCCTGTTGAGTGGTTCTTTAAAGCAATCTGCTCAGATGCTGGGTTTCAGGTCAAACAATCTCACTTCAGAGCCGAACCATAGATGGTTAGAAGGAGAAAGGGCTTCTCTTTATCTGCTATGGATATCTATGTCCATCAAATTGTTCCCCCATTTTTAAGGACTTATGATTTTTATATCTTATATTTTGTTGTTAGATGCTTTAAATTGCTTGGGGGAAGTAGGTAGTATGTCCATACATAAAGTAAAATCGGTTACTCTTCTTCCTTAGAAGACTGATATGTTAAACTCTCAGAGATGGATACATACTCCACCACCAGCACCACAATTATTTTTCTGGAATGCAACATGACTGGCCCATCCCCCCCCCCTGTATATAGATGTAGCTCATCTGCATTTGTGAATGCTGGGAATTTGTGAAAGCCCCATCGCAGGGATGACAGGAACTGTATGAGATAACGTGTGTGAGAATGGAATTTTAGCCAACATGCATTTCTTCTTGTTTACCAGAGGACTCAGGAAAGAAATTCTCTATAAATAGGGACAAACCTAAAGAAGGCAGTTTTGGGAGATCACATGTTTGCAGTCAGGATAGCATCCACCCAGGGAAGGAATCCCACACACATTATGAGCATAGTCAGAGTTTTGATTGGTGTTCCTATAGCAAGAGTCATGCATGAGCCATTATTAGTCAACCTTGTGTTGCTGTGATCAAAAACCCAATTGGAACAACTTAATGGAGGAAAAGTTTTTTTTTTTCTTATGGTTATTGTGGTTTAGTCCATGGTTGGCTGGGTCCATTGCTCTGAGCCCAAGGTGAGGCAGAAATCATGGTGGAAGGGCATGGTGGAGGGGCCCTGCTCACCTCATGGTGGCCACGAAACAGAGAGAAATGAAGGGGCCTGCAAGGAAGATGAACCCTCCCAGGGAATACCCCTGATGACCTGCCTCCTCGAGCCACACCCTACCCACACCCTACCTATTCAGTCAGTCTATTCAAACTAGAACTGACTGATTAGGTTATAGCTCTCACAGCCCAGTCATCTCAACTCCGAACATTTCTGCATTAACACCAGGTGCTTTCAAGGGACACCTCATATCCAAACCATAACAGCCATCAAGATGATATGAGTGGGGGATACTTAAGGCACAACCTTAAATATGCTCCAGAAAACCAGGCCACAATAAGAATCACTTGATATGGGGGCAGTAACTCAGATGCCTTTTGGGCCACGTGTCATAAATGATTGAAGCAAGACAGCTTGAATGGCTTAAACCAAGGGTTACTCTGCAGAACTGTGGACCTGAGATTGTTTGATATTTCAGTTTAAAGAAAAGCAGGGCATCCAGACCTCCATGCACATTGTTTCCAATGTGAAATGTTGGTAAGTAATTTAAAAACTTATAACTTCTCCTAGAAAAAGGTCCCACAGGTCTCTGGTTTGTGCCTCTGTTTAAGTCAGCTTTTTCACTGCTGTAACTAAAGGACCCACCCAGCACAATTATAGAGGAGGAAGAATTTATCTGAGGGCTCATGGTTTCAGAGAGGTCTTAGTCTATAGAAGGGTGGCTCCATTCCTCAGAACTCAAGGTGAGACTGAACATCATGGCTGGAGAGGATGGCAGATGGAAGCAGCTCACGTCAGGGTGATCAGGAAGCAGAGAGAGTCTCCACTCTCCAGATACAAATATATACCTCATAGCCAGGTCCCCAAGGAACCACTTCCTCCAGCCACACCCACCTGCTCCAGTTACCACTCAGTTATCCCATTAGGGATTAATTAGCTGATTAGATTAAGACTCTCACAACCCAAACATTTCTCCTCTGAACCTTCTTGCATTGTCTCACACATGAGCATTTGGGAGGCACCACAGCTAAACCATAACATCCTCTGAGTTCAGAGATGATGCTACAGAAGATGCTTATTCCTTGATTGACAGTTAAGAGACAACGCAGGCCAGACATATTTAATGATGTGATGAGGAGACTATGGAAACACTTCAGCTCTTCTTGCCCACCAGCGAATCCACACAGTCAAAACCCACTCCATCCTCTGCTGGCTTTCTCATTTAGCCTCATCTCACCCACTTCTGGCCCTGCCTTCCACTGTCTTCATCTTGCTACCTGCCATTTTGACACACTGCTTTCCCTTCTTGACTTCCCCGGATACTGTTCTACTGTATGGTCCTCATGCTCCCACCGTGATTCCAAGTCCTCCCACTTCTCTGCTGGACCCTGGGAGCTCCCATCTCTCTGCTGCTAGTTTGGCCTCTTACCAGGGGAGGTCAGTGGACAAAAGATGGGGAGAACTGGTCACTCAGAGCAGAGCCACTGTTTGTTTTGAGAACAACTATAATTAATGAGTATTTGTAGACCCTATGATGCTTATCGCTGTGGATATCCGTGCATTATTTTATTTTATTGGCACAACCTTCATCTGAGACAGAGCAGGCCTTTGCCCATTGTATCACCATGGGAACGGCGGCATAATGCAACAAAAGGACAAAGCCATGACCAGCTCATCAACAGCCATCAAGGGAATACGTCCCGAGAATGAGTAGTTGCTTTCTGGGAAGCAACTTTCAGGAGTCTTTTACAACAGGACAGGTATCTGTGTTCCTGGAGGAACTGGAGCTCTGGGGTTATGAGGACAGATGGGCCTGTCTAGGTTCCAGCCACAAGCATATGGCTGAGCTCTTCAAAATTCCTGTGCAGGAGGAGGATGGATGCTTTAGCAACACAGCCTCTTCTGTCATCTCCACCACTGTGAATCATGGGGATTCGTGGACGGATCTGCTGTCAACATTTTCGTGTTCTCTCTTTGGCAGTTAATTTACTCCCAAATCTACCCTCCAGGTGTCCCCATCTCCAAAAGTACAAGACCAAGACCAAACTCTGTGGAATAGAATTCAAGGTCCTTCAGAAGCTGACTCTACCTCTTATCCTAGTCGCAATCCCCCCGCACCTCATACCCCATAATCCATGTTCCTGCTCCAGGTACATTGGCAAATCCCAAATTCTCAGAAATGCCTTTTGCTATTTCTTTTGCCCCAGATCTCTCTCCTAATATCCTTGTCTTGCAAGCTCCTAATCATCCCTCAAGACCCCTAACTCAAATGCCCACTCCAATACAAAGTCTTCTCCAGTTTCCCTGATTAGATAGTTTTCTTCTTTACTCTGAGTTTTCACAGAATGTGGTCCATCTCTTATCATCTTAATTTTTTATATTACTTTTTCTGTATCCCTTGCTTGACTGTGAGCCCTTGAGGGTCTCCCTCTCTCTCTCTCTCTCTCTCTCTCTCTCTCTCTCTCTATATATATATATATATATATATATATATATATATATATGTATATATATGGCTGCTCCTAGCACATGATGGAAACAAAAAATTGCTGAATGGGAGGGTAAGTAATCTGAAAGTCAAATAATCATTTATTGAAAATGCCCATCATGTGCAAGGTGCTTTATTGACATATTTTTAATCTTCATGCTAACTTGTGGATTAGATTTTATGATCATGGAATATAGAAATATTAAATAACTTTCTCAATGCCATACATCTCGTAGTTGATGAGCAAGAATATGAGCCAGGTCTGTTGGACCCTCCAATAGACAGTGCTGCTTTCTATTCCTCCTGCCCATTCGAAGTCGCTGCTCAATCTTCCTTCCATGTGCTGGGGGATTCTGAGTGCCTCTCTCTTCCAATCCCTGCACCTCCCCACACTGACAAGGACCCAGATAAGAACACAGAGCGCAGAGAATCACTTCTCAGGGCTTTGGCTTCAGGTTTCCAAATAAAAGCATCCTCTCTGCAAGGGAAGCAACACAGCCTTCCATGGGTGGACTCTTGCTTGGTGGTATCTCCAGCTCACATCCTAAGGGAGAAAAGAAATGCAAATGAAAATGAGAAGAGCTGGGTTCACTGCAAACTGTGGCCTTGAAGAAGTCCACACAACACTGTACAGGACCGCTTAATAAGGTATAATGTGAAAAGGAAAGAGGAGCCCCTCCCACCTTGCAAGGAAACATCTGTGCACTGAGGGCAGAAGAGGGCAGCTCAGCCCTGGCTCTGCCCAGGGACTGCAGCCTGTCAGCAGGCCCCAGCTTGTGGCATCAGGGGGTCCTTTGGAGGCAAGAATGCTTAATGCTCAGGGGCTTCAGCAGACTCATCCCCTAGGGAAAGTGGCAATGAGGACAATTGGGACCCACTGCTGCAAAGGTGCAGGAAGCAGCACCAACAGCAGGAGATGGTGGTGAGGTGCTCAGGAGCATGAGGAGCTGGGCCTTCAACCTGGGCAGGAGGGTGATCACAGAGGGCGCTGACAGCACACCTGTCAAGGAGACAGGAAAGAGGAGAAGGAAAATGTTTGAAGGGACATAGAGAGGATGCAAGGAGTCTCCCACACACACATGTAAATAATTCTGAGATGAAAATATTGCAAAGCAGGTAGCAAAAGAGACGCTGTATATTATTATTAGTAGAATGGGCCTATTTCCACAGAAATTGTACAGAATATGGGCCCAGGAGGTGAAGGAAATGAGATGTTGGTCAAAAAGTACAAACTTCCAGATATAAGATGAGTAACTTCTGGAGAATTAAAGTGCAGCGTGATGACTACAGCTAGTAATAATGTAGTATATACATGAAATCTGCTAAACCTTCTCAACACACACACACCACACACACACACACACACACACACACACACACGGAGATATTTTAGATAGCTTAATCATGATAATCATTTCACAACATACATGTGTATCAAAACGTCACACTGTACACCTTGAATGTACACAATTTTCATTTATCAATTATGTCTCAACAAAGTGTAAACCAACAAGCACACTGCGTTGGTCTACTGACTCAGATGGCGTTGAGTGTCATGGTGCAGCTGGAAGCTCCCATGAGCCCAGGCCTAACTCCCTCTGTGTTCTTGTTCTAAACCACCAGGACCCTCCCTCTGCAGAAATATTTCACAGTCCACCTACAATCGTTCTGACTGGGGATGCCAGTTCACCTGAAGGAGACGCTGACAAAAACCTGGCCAACAGGTACACATTCCAGGTGCCTGATCCTTGTGCTATGATGGGCAGGATTTCCTAGAATGTGGGGAGCAGATTGCAATATTTCTTACAAATCTTTGTTTTTTCTTGCATCATTTTCTTGATGAAAATGTTCTTCACAATGGGAGACAGAGGTTAGGATTTTCCCATTTTCTTCCCCCCACTTCCAAAATGATGTTTCTCTCCTTGATTTGGCCCTTTGCATTCTGCTAGCCCTTAAGTAAAGCAGAACCATAGCAGGAAGTTTCTCATAATAACTGTCCAGATTTTGAGGACAAACCTGAGAGTGTGACTCTGACTGCCGAATCCTACCTCTGGCCATAGTGGGTTCCATATGGAAGATGGTCACTTGGGAGGGACCCTGCTCACATGCACAGGGTTGTCACTGTGTTTTACACAGCACTGTCCCATGCATTGGTCTAGATGGAATGAGATTGTCTAAGTGTAATTTCCAAAAAAATTAAAGAGAGAATTATCCTACAAATATACAGTGAGCTTAAGTCAAAGACCTACTGACAAGGGAGCCAGCAGGAATAGCAAAGTGGACTCCAAAGAGGATACAAGAAATGGATATGCATAATATTATATCATACATAATATGTATGCAAGATGTTGCTCTAGGATGACACAGAAAGAACAAGCTGGCAACTTTTCCAGGTTGCTTTCCTAACAAGTCGTCTCTGTTCTATCTTTCAGAGCTCACAGTCCCCACAGAAGGCTGTCTCACCGGCACCTGAAGGTGTCCACTGCTCCACTGACTTCTGTGGGTAAGAGTGGTCGTTTTTGAGTAGGAAGACTAAGGTCAGGCACTGACCATGCAGTACCTTCTCGTCCTGCCTGCTCAAGGCCGCCCAGCCCTGTGAGCCCAGAGGGCAGAGTGGAGCAGCCCCTTGTGTCTGCCTCCAGAAGTACTTTTCCATCTCTTGTGGTAAAAAGACAAGACTGAGACATGAGGAGGAAGAAGAGGAGGTCCAGGAGAGACAGCTGGGTGATGCTCATTTCAGGGGCTCAGAGGGCAGAGTCCTTCAGCCCTTCTAGAAAGGCCCACATCTAGGTTGGGGTGTGTCTGGCTGGCTGTCCCAGTCACCTGCCCTCCCCAGAGGTTTCTCCAGTCTTCCCTGCGCCGTTGGAAGATAGATGCAATGCCCCTTGGTCACAGGTTATGAGGGCACCAGAAAGTGAACGCATGTAATCAGAACACAGGATCATAATGGCCTTCACAGAAAAGCTAGGGGAACCAAGGCAAGAAGACCAATTCTCCTTCTTGAGTAAGAAGGTTGGGTAGAAGCAGTTTTCCAGATGAAATAATACTTAATTTTCCTCTTAGAGAATTGACAGACAGACAAGAGGAAAGAAAGGCATTGCAGGTGAAAGTAGAGACGTGGGAGGAAGCAGGTGCCACACTGAGCACCCTATTGGCAACAGAACTCTCTGCTGTGTTAAATCAGGACTCTTTCAAATGATGGGAACCCACTTCACACTAGCTTACACCTTATTATTATTATTATTATTATTATTATTATTATTCCAGGGCTTGTGATTTTAGGTAGTGCTGGATCCAGGTGCCCAAACTGAGTTACTAGTCATCGTCCCATTCCATCTTTCAGGTCTCCGTTCTTGTATGTTAGTTCTTGGGCAGGTCCTTTATACAAAGGTAACAAATGACTACGAGCAACTCTAAGTTTCATCCTACAATGGAAGGAGAGTTTCTTTTCCCCATGTGCCCCACAAAATTCCCATGATTGCCTTTGCCTGGTCTCACTTGTCTGTCCCTGAGTCGATCTCTGTGTACACATGAATGGCATTCCTTGGCTGGCCAAGGCTGGCACATATTTCTACTCTTTCTCTTGGCACTTTGGACAGGGTTGTGGGTGGAGATGGTTAGCTCCTTCCTAACTAGTTTAGTGGGCCATAGAAGGGTTTCACCCGTGAAAATGAGGAGCTGCTTCCAGAAAAGAGAATGAAGGCTGGGGAAGAAAACGGGAGCTGTAGGAAGCCCATACAGAAGGCTTGGGTGGAGGTGTCTGGAAGGAGTAGGTGGGGCCAGAGAAATGGGCTGGACCCAGTGTGGAGTGTGGACCTTGTGTTATCTTGAGGACCTTGAGGAGTCCCCATGAGATGAGACAGGAGAATGGCATGGTCAGACATGACAGCTGGGTAGGTCACTCCCCTAGGAATGGAGGATGGAATGGAGGGGAATGACCTGAAGACAGGGACCTATTAGGTGGCTGATGTCAGAGCCCATGGGCATGAATAAGGATGAGGGGTGGCTCAGTGATTTCATAGGTAAATTCCAGGACTGGGTGGTTGGATGTGGAGTAGGTGGGAGAAAAGGAGGTATTTGGAGCCACTCTCATGTTCCTGAGCTGCTGGGGAGAGGTGGTTTCACTCTCTAGGGGAGCTGCTGGAGAAGGGGCAGTTGGGGAAGAAGGGAAGTAGACCATGTGAGTTGAAGAAAGAAGAGGGAAGGTGGCCATGACATCATGTCTGTGGCCCTTGATCCTTGGATTTCTTCCTTCATCTACAACTTCACCTCACTAAATTGTTAAAATAAAATAAAATAAAAAATTAAACAACCAGAGATCAGAAGGAAGAACACAACAGGGGGAGTGAATAGCATGGAGGAGGGGAGCCTGGACAGAGGGACCAGGTTGGCTGAGGAAGCTGCTGTCTGTCCCCAGGCAATCCTCTGCCTGCACCAGCACTTAGCTGAGGTTCTTTGGTCTGTGTTATCTCTGGGCAACATCTCTGGGCTGGGGTGTGGGGTGGCAGGGCCTCTCAGCCTAGGACCACGCATGCAGTGGCTCTCATTCCAAGCTCACTCCTCCTCTGCAGACCCTGAGGGGCATGTTATTGACCTGGTAAATGACCAGCTGCCAGACATCAGCATCTCAGAAGAGGACAAGAAAAAAAACCTGGCCCTGCTGGAAGAAGCCAAGACTGTGAGTGAGCGATTCTTGACCCGCCGCGGGAGGAGGTCCAGGAGCGGCCCCGGAGACTCCCCATCTGGTAGGCAGGGCCAGGATTACAGGTGGTTTCCCTGAACCCCTGTGAGGCAGGGTGGGCTGGGTGGATGGGTGGTGGGTATGGAGGGAAAACCCAGGCCCCAGCTGCAGTGCAGCCCTGTTTCCATGAGGGTAGACTGTGACTCACATGTCCCTAGGCCTCAGGGAGTCTGAGCCCTGTGGAGACACCCCTACAAGGAGAATGTCTTGCTCAGTTTCAGAAGCTCTAAATGCTGCTCAATTCTAGCCTGGAAAATTCTCCAGTTTTTCAGCCCTGTGTGTGACTATCATGGCTTCCTATTTTGCCAACAAGTCAGCCCACTTGATACCCACAAACTCAACCTGGGCTTCCCCTCTCTCCCACCAGCTTCCACCTCCCTTGATCCCTCTGGGTGACGCCCATGTGAGCAGACCCCTAGGTCAACCTGCATGAGTGGAGTCTGAGTCCCTGCTCTCTGTACCTCCTCAGCAAAGGTCCCAAGAGCCATCCTGGGCTTCCTCCCCCAACCTCCAGCTACAGACTGGGAAGGACCTTTGCACTCTGGAGAAGGAGAGGCAGTATTGGGGAAAATTTTCTGGGTTAGAAGGAAGATTTTTCAGGGCTCTCCTTTGGTCCCTCTTCATCCTGAGCAAAAAGTTGAGACAGGGTTTGGACAAGTCTGAATGGCAAGGAGAGCATTTGAAATCAGGGCCATCCTGGGACATCTAAAAGTACAGTCCTTGGGGCTTTACCTGCCGAGCAATAGCAGGTCCTTGGTTCTGAAAGGAGCTCTGAAGTTAGGGTAAGGAATGTATCTCCCCACTTCCCAAATGACTTGAGGGTCCCCTGTGCTGGGCTGGCAGCAGAGGAAAGTTCTCTGCAATAGGAGATTTACATGGCAGTCAGAATTGGCCCCTGACAAGGCAGGCCGAGTCCCCAGGGGTGAGAAACGTCTGAAAGGACATTTTATTAGGTGGAGGTCCTGACCCTTCACCAACACCAGCCTCTTTGTGTTTATCTCCGCAGCTGTTTCCCCGTACCACAGCCCAGGAACTTCTCCCGCACACTCCAGGAGCAGCTCACTCACAGTCCCCACCCCGCCAGGTGAGGCCCAGCCCTCCTGCCTTTGGCCTAGCCTGACCAGGATGCTTCCCACTGGCCTTTCCCTGCCTGCAGCCCTCTGGATCAGGACTCCTGCTGTGTCCCCTTCTCAGGGGGCTTCCAGCCAGGTCACACTGAGGAGGCTGATCTGTCTATTGGGGTTTGGGACCAGTGTGTGGAGGCAGGAATAACTGAAGACACCCAGGCTGGGTGAGGACAAGGGCAAGGTTATGGGAAGGGGACTGTGATGGGCACTCTTTGCCCAGAGAGGACTGACTCATCACAGAGCTTATTTGGAAAGCGCTCTTGTATGGGCCACTCTTTGCATTTGATTTCTTCCCTGTCCTTTGGCTGTGTCCAAGCCACACACACCCTCAGACTAGCAGGGAAGGGGTGGGGGAGGGGTGGCGTGCCCAGGAAAGCAGCCTGCCCTCTCAGTGCAGCCGGGCAAGCCTGGGCTCACATCAGCAGCCAGGGGTCTCATCCAGCACCTATGCTTCCTGCCCATGTGACCTTGAGGTCTCTGTATGCCTCACTTTCCTCATGATTTCCATGGGAATTCACCACCTAAGAACTAGCTGGCATGTGAGAGGCACTTGACAAATGGCCACGTCTCTGGCTCCCAGGCCCACGATTGCTACGGAAGGCTGTGTTTTTGCTAAAGGGACCCATGAGGGTCTGGGGTGCTGGACATCATTTCCTGTGTCAACCATTCCAGGTTTGGATGTGTGCGGTGGCTCGCAGTCCCCTCTGCCAGGAGCACCTCCACAGGTAAGGGTCCACTGGCTGTGGTGTTTGCATGCCGATGGACCTCTCCCCTCACCTCTTCACTGCTGGGAGGCCCTCCATGACCCTGAGCTCGGGTGCTGGGTGGGGAGGCATTCACCCCACAGCTAGGCCTCCTGAGGCATTTCAAAAGGAAGTCAGCCTCTTCCCATCCAGGCTGACCTGTGTTCACTTCTTCCAGCAGAAGGGGGATGACGCCGATGTCTCCGCACCTCACCTTGGCGAGCCTGTGAGTTTGAGCTCTGTCCCATTGGATGACCTCGGCTGGCCCCTGGGCAGCCTGCAAGTGTGTGTGCATGTGGGCATGTGAGGGGAGGGTAGAGACTGGGCAAACAGCAGGTTCCTCTGCCCTACCATGAGGTGGAGCCAGTGGGGAGACAGGATTGGGTCAGGTTGCTGGCCAGAGGCAAGTGGAACTCCAGGCCCAGCAGCAGCCAGGCATGACTGATGCTCCTCTCAGCTCCAAAGAATGTATAGGAAAGACCCAGCCCCTGCTGGAAGCAGCCAGGAATATTTCATCTCTGTTGATGAGCAACAGAATTGCCCACGCTGCTCAGAGCAGGTGGCCAAGCACTCCAGGTGGAGTGGAGGGCAGGCAAGATTACAGTCTTGCCTGGAACTGGGCCTGGGATAGAGTTTTCTGAAGATTTAGACCTACACAAGAGGCAGATAATCACACACAAGCCCTCATGTTCCCCCCCCAAAGCAGGGCAATGAAAGAAGAGTGAAGAATCTTGGAACTTCCGAGGAGTAAGATGCCACTTTGCAAGGATCACCTAGTTATATGACCCTTATCCTCTTTGGGTTCATGGACACCTCTGAGAAATGATTAAAAAGTGTGAATTTTTTTCCCATAATATACTCCTGACACCCACAAATATATTTGTATATTTGCATATAATTTCAGAGTACATCAACCTGTGGGAAATGTGATCCCTGAGAGTTAAAGGCCTTGCCAGGCAGAGCCAGGACTTGAATGTGGGCAACTGAGCTGGAGCCAAAGCTTTCCTCCCAATGTAGGAAAGCTCTCCTCCTTTAGCTTCTAGCGCTTGACAAGTTCATGACTAGTTTTTTTTTTTTATTAATTTTTGTATTTATATATGACAGCAGAATGCATTACAATTCTTATTACACATATAGAGCACATTTTTCCTATCTCTGGTTGTATACAAAGTATATTCACACCATTTTGTGTCTTTATACATGTACTTTGTATAGTAATGTCCATTACATTCCACTATAATTTCTAACCTCATACCCCCTCCCTTCCTCCCGCCCCTCTGCCCTTTCTAGAGTTCATCTATTCCTCCCACGCTCCCCGTCCATACACTATGAACCAGCCTCCTTATATCAGAGAAAACATTCAGCATATGGTTTTTTGGGATTGGCTAACTTCACTTAGCATTATCTTCTCTAACTCCATCCAATTACCTGAAAATGCTATAATTTTATTCTCTTTTATTGCTGAGTAATATTCCATTGTGTATATAGGTTGGTTCCACAGTTTAGCTATTGTGAATTGTGCTGCTATAAACATTGATGTGGCTGTGTCCCTGTAGTATGCTGTTTTTAAGTCCTTTGGGTATAGACCGAAGAGAGGGATGGCTGGGTCAAATGGTGGTTCCATTCCCAATTTTCCAAGAAATCTCCATACTACTTTCCATATTGACCGAACCAATTTGCAGCCCCATCAGCAATGTATGAGTGTACCTTTTTTCCCACATCTTCACCAACACTTATTGTTGTTTGTATTCTTAATAGCTGCCATTCTGACAGGAGTGAGATGAAATCTTAGAGTAGTTTTGATTTGCATTTCTCTAATTGCTAGAGATGATGAACATTTTTTCATATATTTGTTGATTAATTGTATATCGTCTTCTGAGAAGTGTCTGTTCAGGTCCTTGGCCTATTTATTGATTGGGTTATTGGGGTTTTTTTTTGTTGTTGTTGTTTTGTTTTTTTTTTTTTTTTTTTTTTTTTGGTGCTTAGCTTTTTGAGTTCTTTATATACCCTAGAGATTAGTGCTCTATCTGATGTGTGAGGGGTAAAGATTTGCTCCTAAGATGTAGGTTCTCTATTCACCTCATAGATTGTTTCTTTTGCTGAGAAGAAACTTTTTATTTTGAGTCTATCCCATTTATTGATTCTTGATTCTAATTCTTGTGCCAAAGGAGAAGTTCCTGACTAGTTTTAAATTGCAGGTCCCCTTGTCCTCACTGTCAAACCCCAGGCTTGTTGTGTGCTCCTTGGCTGGCTCGGCCTGAATGAGAAGCCTTCCACCTTATCCACTCCACCAACACACACACACCAATGTGCCACTTGACAGCGTCTGTATCTCCTCTTCAACCTGCTTTCAGGACCCCAACTCTACCTTGTCTCTTTCAGAATATTCCCAAAGGGCTAGCTGACCGGAAGCAGAATGACCAGAGGAAAGTGTCTCAGGGCAGGCTGGCTCCTCGCTCTCCCACAGTTGAGAAGTCCAAAGAGCTTACAATAGAACAAAAGGAAAACTTTGATCCCCTTCAGCACCCCGAGACTACACCCCAGGGCCCAACTTCTGGCACAAGCAGCAGTGGGAAAATGGCCCTGAACAGCCCCCAGCCTGGCCCTGCCGAGAGCGAGCTGGGGAGGCAGCTCCTGAAGACGGCCAGGGAGGGCAACCCTCTGCCCAGAAGTCCAGCCCAGGGCTCGGGAGGGGTGGCTTCACCAGCTCCCCAGGGAAAAGGCTCAGCCGGAGAGCCCCAGGGATCTAAGTTTGGCTCCAAAGCTGAGCTGCGTCCCCCTGTGTCCCGGCCACCCCTGATACGGGGAGTGTCCTGGGACAGTGGCCCCGAAGAGCCTGGGCCCCGGCTGCAGAAAGTGCTTGCCAAGCTGCCTCTGGCAGAGGAAGAGAAGCGGTTTCCAGGCAAAGCCAGTGGCAAGCTGGCCAAGACTCCCGGGCTTAAAGACTTCCAGATACAAGTGCAGCCCGTGCGGATGCAGAAACTGACCAAGCTCCGTGAGGTGGGTTTCTAGGGGCCAACTGGGCAGGGTGAGAATGCCGGGTCCCTCCTGGGCTGAAGACCTCTGGGCTGAGGCTGGACCCTGGGGCAGGGCAGCTCTGGCCTGGACGTGGATTTCACAGGGCCCCAAACTTCCCTACTCAGAGAAGCCAGGCCACATGCATGACATCTTCTTCATAGTCCCAGTTTCAGGCATGCTTTGCACTTATTAATAGGCAGCTTAGGATATAGCCACCAAACAAAGCCACATTTCAGGGTAAGGTGGGTGTGTGGAGACACACATGGGCCCTCAGTCCTGGGCTGTTTTCCTTCCCCAGCCAGAGCTGGTGACTTATAAATGACCCTCTGATAAAACCTGGTCATGCCTAGGACTGGGCGAGACTGGGATTAAATAGGTTTTCCTTTTGTAATAGCACCCAATCTTTCTTCCTGATGCCTGGACCTAAGGTCCTTGGTTAAATATTATGAGGACCATGAAGGGCTTCTCCTTCCACGGTGCATTTTTCCCAATGTCCCTGGTGCCCCCAACTTCCTTTGGCCATCAACCTAGGCACAGTGGCCATCCATGGGGCTGCCATACTATGCAAGGGATGATTGGGATGTCCAGAGATGCAGGGGAGAGAGGCCAGAGGGAGGGAGGGAAGAGCTAACAAGGCAAAGAAATATGACCCAGTCCTCTCTTCCTGAGAAGGCCACCCCAGACACAGAACAAAGCAACTGGGATTCTGCCTGGTGGGGCCTAGAGCTGGACAGTGTTC
Organism: Spermophilus citellus; assembly: GCF_964194105.1. Classification (NCBI taxonomy): domain Eukaryota; kingdom Metazoa; phylum Chordata; class Mammalia; order Rodentia; family Sciuridae; genus Spermophilus; species Spermophilus citellus. The sequence goes on along the minus strand of NC_138183.1, from coordinate 204,171,946 downwards.
CCCTAAGAGGAGAGTGTGGGACAGGAAAGGAAATGAAGAACCCAATAGCACTCCAGCACAAGTGAGGGTATTTCTGTGTTAGAAGGACAATTCCAATGCTGATCACTGTCCTACTCAGAAATGGTGCTCTAAGTTGGAGGCTCAGGGGAGCCGGGCCTGTCTGCCAGTGTGAACATTTTACACATAAAACCTTACCTGGCCAGAAAGATCTAAGAAACCAGTGGAGCTGAACAGGGACTGGAGGAGCTACCCATGGTGGGCCACAGTTCCACATCTCTGGGGGCAGGTGGAGCCAAAGATTCCACACAGCCAGGGATTTGCCTTCAGGAGCCTCAAAGACCTGGGCAACAAGCCACCCCACCCCCACCTAGCAAAGAAAGTTATAGGTAACCCGGAGGCCCCATGCTGCCAACTTCCCCCACGGCAGCTGAGCACCCTCCCACTGCCCAGGTCCACTGTGCTCAGAGCTGATGGACTGTGGGCCTCCAGCTTCTTAAGGAAACAGGTAAAGGGCTTGGCTCCGCTTCCCTTTGGATCATGAGCACCCTCTGCTGGCCCCTTCCGTTCCTTCTTTACCCTGCTTTTTTTTCCCCCTTCCATTTTAATAACTCACATGACCTCTGCCACCCAGGAGGCTGAAAAATCCATTGATGACATAAGTTAAGTGGGCGCTCTGCCAGGCATTACTCAGAGGGCCTGAGTCTGATGCTACCTGACTTGGAGCAGGTGTGGGCCTAACGATGCCACACACCTGTGGTCAGCATCCCACCTCTCCCCAGCTCTGCCTGCTGAGGCCCCAAGGTAGCAATTCTCAGGACTCATTTGTCTGGAGGTGCCATAAAGGCCATTGAGGAATGAGTGGTGGGCAGGGGACAAGTCCTGGAGTGATCCTCCCTGCCCAGAACAGCAGGGCAGGAAGGTGCAGTCAGCCAAGAGATCACCAGAGAGGAGGAGCAGCCACAGGTGCACCCAGGGAACCTTCCTGTCCCCAAGCCCCCAGTTCTGTTTGTCCTCCAGTGTGGCCGAGCACTGAGGCCCACAGACTTCTTAGAAAAACAGGCTACACTAAGTATAAGAGCCAAGGAATGGTGGCACTTACGGGGTTTCCGGCACCTTTGCAGGCTGCGGGGAGGAGCTAGTGCCATGTTCTGCCTGTTCACTCCCCTTTGCTGCTGCCCCAGTGTTTCCTAGCCTGGTTCAGTGTCGCAGAACCACAGAGGGAACCCAGAGAAGCATCCAGCCTGATGCCACATGTGAAACACTGTCTCTCTTTTCCCATAAAGGAGCACATCCTGATGAGAAATCAGAACCTGGTGGGGCTCAAGCTTCCTGAGCTGAGCGAAGCGGCCGAGCAGGAGAAAGGTAGGTGGGTGGGTGGGCAAGGGCTCCTCTGCCAGGGCTGAGCTGTCTGCCTGCCCCATCAAGGCTGGGAAATGTGTGAACACCAGACTTCCTGCCTGAGGCCTTGGTCCATCCCAAGGGTGATGTGTTCCAGACACAGAGCAGTATTTGCAGATGAATGAGGGAAACAGATGGTGTTTCCTGCCCAGGCAGAGCACCCTCAAACCTGTCTCTTTCCACCAAGGCCTGAACTTTTGACCCTGCCTTTTCCCCCTCACACCCAGGAAGCCTCCCAAATAGACCAGTTCCTCTTTCAAAGTCACCAGAACCATCTCTTGCTTTCTAACTGCTGTCACCACAAAGTTCATACCCCAGCCTCGCCCTGCTGGGTGCCTGCAAGTCTCTTCCTCCAGGCCTCCAGGTCTCCACTGTCCTATCCACCCTCATGCCACATTCATCGGAAAACAAGTCTTTTCATCTCCCACCTGCCTTAGTGGAGTTCTGACTCTCCTCCCTCTGCCCCTGGGACCTGGTCCTAATCCTAGCGCTCTCCTTGCCCACCTTCAGGCCTGTTCTTCAGCACACATATGCTAGCCCCACTACACGTCAGAACTGTCCAGCTCAAGTACTGGCTCTGCCACTGCCCAGCCACATGGCCTGGGCAAGCTACTTGACCTCGCCATGCCTTATCTCCCTCAAGCCATGTGTAGAATGGGACTAATCATGGTTGCCTCAAAGGTCATTAAGGGGATTAAATAAGCTGTACTTGTAAACTACCTGGAACAGTGCTTGGTAGGTAAGTGTTGTCTGATGTTAGCTGTTACCCCTGAGTCGAAGCCCCCTAGGGCAGGAATCTGTCTAGACACCCTCCCTCATCTCTCTCTGTGTGTGTGTGTGTGTGTGTGTCTACTGCTAAATGCCTGGCACTACTAGGTCCTGAATAAGTATTTTTTGAATAAATGAATGAATGAAATTGTGTACGGCATGGCAAAAGTCATTGCAGGGAAGTTGTTGAGACAGGAGCGTAAAAATAATCTCTAACCATAGTGCCTTGAGTTGGGGAGGACCAACAAGGTATACTCAGAGGGAAAAGTGTTTCAGCAGGCCAGGCTGTCCTGCTCTGTTCCCCACACCTCCTCCCAGGGGCCACTCACCCTCTTGCCTCTGTGCGGTTGTCCACACCGTATATCTCTCCTGACATGCCACCTCCTCTCCATTCTCCATCACATACCTGCCCCTTAAAGCTGTGGGTAAGTCCTACCAGTTCTGAAATCTCAGATGCTTCCTTGCTTTCTTTTGAATCACTGCCTATATCCTACTCCTCTGTTTGGCACTTATTAATTTTTTATAGTGGTAAGATATATAATATATACTTGATTATTTTTTACCATGTGAGTATACAGTTCTGTTGGCATCAAGCAGACTGTGCTACTGCGACCACCATCCATCTCCAGAACTTCTTCATCCCCCCAGACTGAAACTCTGCATCCACTAAACACTAGTTCCCCTCCCCTGCCTCACCCAGCACTTGGCAAACACAATTCTACTTTCAGTCTCTGACAACTCTTATACAATATTATATCCTACCTCTTGTAATGTAATCATAATAAACATTTTCTATAGTGATTTCTGGAGTATACATCATTTTGCACTCTGGTTTATTCATTCCCAATAGACTAAAAAGGCAGCAATTCTTGCTCTCATCTTACAATTGAGGAAAGGTGATCCAAAGGGCTCCTGTGTCCAGATTGCATGGTTTTGCCATTGCATGATCACTTTTGAAATTTTTTTTTCCATATGATATTTCAGACAAACTGATACAGAAAAGGCCAGTAAGCTGGGGAGAGGTCAGTGGGGCTGCTCCAGGTGTAAAAGTACCTTATGGAACTCTCTTTGTCCTCTGCGGTACTAAGGCACCCCAGTGGACCCCAAGCTTCATGGTTCACAGTGACCACTTCATGCTGCCCGTGGTTAGTGACAGCACAGAAGCCTTCTGTTCATGGATTGCCGTGTGCAAGTGTCCTGGGACTCAACAATGAGTTGGAAGCCCAAGTCTGAAATATAGTAACAAACACCTACCTATTCAACATGAGAAAGGAGGTTTCAGGAAAGAAAAATTCCTGACAACATTTTTTAAAAACTAAGTTTTGTTTTAAATGATCCGTCTTTAGAGGAATCTTTTAAAATGAATATTTCTCTACTTTGAATTTTAAAATTTTGCTTATTATAGCAGATTTGAAACACTTGGGAAAACTTACCTTAAAATTTCACCCACAACCCCATAAATTATGAAAAAGTGACAATTGTTATACTTTCCAATATTTACTCACATTTATAATTTTTCATATGTTGATTTGATAGTGTGCATACACTTTCCCTTTCTGCTTTGTTTTTACTTATTTATAACTAATTCCATATATTTTGACTTGTCCTCATATTTATCATTAAAGGGTACATATTTCCTTTGGTATTAATGTATCTATTGTTGGGCATTTTAGTGTTTACAGTTCTTTTAACTATGATTAACAACCCTATTATAAACAATTTTGTACTTGTAGGGGTTTTTTTTTTTTCTTTCTTCCTTTAAGTTACTCCCTTGGCACATGCTCAGGCTTGAAATTCACTGATTCAAAAGTGTAGAAATCTTTGCATTTATTGAATTGCCTCCCATGTATAATGCTATCTCTCTCCAGTGAATACGTATGTTTTTCTCTTAAGCTTGACCAGCTCTGGATTTTGTTTTGTATTTGGTCCTATTGACCAGAATACTGTATAGTAAGAACCAGCTAATCAATAATAAGAATGACAATTACAATGTGTTGTTATTAGTGTAAAATGCCACTTCATTATTATTGCATTAATTTGCTAGTAAGTGAAAACTTTAAACTTTGAAACATTTACTTTCTTTTTTTCTTTTGGGGTGAATCAGCTGCTCATTTTTTTGTCCATGAATCCATTCGTGTCCTAGGCTTTTTTTGTTCTTGTTAGTAATAAATGAAAACTCTATATGTGACAGATATTAACCCTGGCTGGCTGTGTTTTTCTCAATAATTTTTCTTTATCATTTTTTCTTTTTAATAAATTAGAGAAATTATAAAGTTTTTATACAATCATTTTTGCTTCTTTTCCTTTGGGAATTCCTCCATTATTTTAATCATCATAAAAATATTCTGCATAGGGAAATAGTTCTATTTTTATTAGTTTGGTTTACCTATACCTGTTAATACCACTGAGCCTCATTTTGAGATATAGGTAGATCTTGTTATTGCAGTCATATTTTTAAAGATATATTTCTTCTGTGGCATAGACAGTCATATTTTACATTCTTTTGGATATATATCACAGACTAATGCCCAGATCCCGATTGATACCACATTGTAATCACTGATTTCATGATAAGGGCAGTGGGGTTTAATTTCCCCCATTGCTCTTTTTTTCCCAGAATATTTGTTAATATTCAAGAATAGAGAGAGTCTATGAAAGTAACAGCAAGAGCAACTTAGGCAAGAACTTGGGAGATCTGAGTTTGTGTCCCAACCCAGAAACCAATTAATGGATCTTTATATGTTCCTCAACCTCTCAGGGTCTCCATTCGCATTAGAAACTGATACATTTTGTGTAACATTTTAATTGTGGCTGCTCTAAACCTACACATTGTATTCAGAAGAACTTCCAGAGTTTTGTTGGTCTTAAAATTTATAGATCTTTTTAAATTTGCAAACAAATAGTTCTCATTCAGGCACAGCATTTGTCCTTCTGATAATTTAGGTATTCCCCTAAAAATTTTGAGGTCCTTTGTGGGCATTATCCTTGTGTCTTCTATGTGGTTTGTACTTTGCCTGTTTATTTATGAAGCAGAGTCATTTTTATTAGATTTTCTACCTGACAATTAGTGGCACAGATGAATGCCGCTCAGTTTCTTGTATAATAAACATTACTTAACATGGTGGACTGATTACTACGGTGACTAACTGGTGTGGTTACTAGAGGGATTGCTACAGGCTAAGCATGGGACAATGTTGGATCTTAGAAAGTGGCGTGGCCTTCTGCTCATTTTTCAACTGAGGATATTGAGGTTTAGGGAAATGAAAGTCATGTGGTTACTAATTACTAAAACCAGGATTGAAGCCCAGATGTATCTAACTTCAGGGGCCACTTGGCAGAACACTTTTCTTATTTAATCAACCCACCTGTTCTCTTTATTTTATTCAACTCACCATTTGTCCTAGTTGTATGTGCATGTGTGTACATTTCTCTGTGTATACCTGTGTGTGTTTTATTACTTTGGCAGCATTCTCTAATTTGATAATGGTGATAGGCAGAACATTATTTGCCTTATTTATCTTCTTAGTTAAATTGTTTTTTTTTCCTCAAAAATCATAGTAAACAAATGTACTATTTGTTTATATGTACTATTTAAATTTTTATTTATTATTTGATATTTATATTATTTGATATCATACAATATCTAATAGTAATAAAATATAAAATATGAATAAACAAATATGGTGTTTGGGCTGGGAAACCACACTCACCTCTTTTTTTAAATTCTTTTTAGATATATATGACAGTACAGTGTATTTTGACATATTATATAAAACATGATATTGTTTCATATTTTATATTATTTTATGTATTTACCAAAGGTAATAGTTTTCTCCTCCAAGTTTCAAGATTGAATTTTACCAAATGTCTTTTGGATATCTATTGAAAAATCATATGAATTATTTTATATAAGTTATTTAATAATTTTTCATAAATGGAAATAAACCTTTATTTCTGGTGTTCTTACTTCTGGGTATTGGAATGAACTCATTTAATTATGACATCTTTTTTTTATATGTCCTACCAAATTCTCAATATTGGTATCTCTTTTAAAGTATTGTGCAACTTTCCTGCTTAGGTAAAATAAAATCTAAATTATTGTAACATAGAGAACCCCAATACAATAACGTGTTGGAGAGTGGAGGTTGTTTCACTCTGGAGTAAAAGTTCTAAAGTGAGCTGTTCAAGTATCAGTTGCCGCTGCTCCAAGCAAGCATTCTGGGACCCTGGTTTCTTCCCTGTTGTCATTTTGCCATGGCCTGTGGTGTTAGACTAGCTACAAAGTCAAAGCTGAATCAGATCTTGGTTCTCACTACATGGAAGGAGAAAGAGTGGAGATCCAGAGTAGATAGATAGATAGATAGATAGATAGATAGATAGATAGATAGATAAGTGGGGTAGAAATTGCATACCTCTTTTTATCTGCAATTGTGTACAGGCTGATGTCACATGACCATAACCAGCAGAAAGGGAATCTAGGGACCTGGTTGCTAGCCAGACAACTGGCCATATACCTCAATTAAATTCCATCAATTTGGGCAGATTTTGGTGGGTGATTAGGTGCTTATCATATTGTATTTTTACTTAACATATACTTACCTATATTTAACATATATGGAATTTTTGATTTTTTAAATTGTTTATAGTATTGCACAAAGAACTGATATAAATATGTATATTTTTCCACACTCACCTTTTCTTTAATTCTTTTTAGACATATATGACAGTAGAGTATATTTTGAAATATTATATATACATGGGGGTATAATTTTCCATTCTTGTAGTTGTATATGATGTGGTTACACTGTTCATGTATTCATATATGAACATAGGAAAGTTATGTCCGATTCATTCTACTGTCTTTCCTAGTCCTATCTCCCCTACCTTCCCTTCATTCTCCTTTGTCTAATCCAGTGAACTTCTATTCTTTCCTCACTCACTCCCCTTTTTGTGTGTTGGCATCCACATACCAGAGAGAATATTCAACCTTTGGTTTTCTGGGACTGGCTGATTTCACTTAGCATGATAGTCTCCAATTCCATCCATTTACCTGCAAATGCTATAATTTCATTCTTCTTTATGGATAAGTAATATTCCATCATGTATATATGCTACATTTTCTTTATTCATTCTTCTGTTGAAAGGCATGAAGGTTGGTTCAATAGCTTAGTTATTGTGAATTGAGCCACTATAAACATTGATTCCACTGGCCTCTTAATAGTATATTATTTCCACTTTTTCTCTATTACTAAACAATTGTATAATGAACATTGTCTTACATGTATCTTTATAGAAATGCATGTTTTCCTAAGGGATATTATTCTATAGGTGCAATTGATTGATCAAAAGGTATTTACATTTAAATGTGTAACATACTGCCAAATTAGCTTACAAAAGATTTTATCAATTTAAATATCTACTATTTATAGCAGAACCTCACTATCCAATATTAATAAAGAATAAACTGGATCTTAGAAGTAAAGTGATCAGGTAAATGAATGATTCCTATTGGCACAAAATTTAACCATATTAGGTCTTCAATAAATGCAAACTTCCTCTTAACTTTCTCTCAGTTTCATAGTGTGGATGTTTAAGAGTTCAAGCTTCATTATTTACTAGCTGCAAAGCCTTGAGCAAGTTTCTCATTTTCTTGGTGCCTCAGTTTGCTCATCTATAAAATGGGGATATATTGGCACCTGCTTCACTGAGCTGGTATAATGCTTTGTGTGATATTAATCTTTAGTCCAGCAGGCACCTGACTATAGAACTCTATCTTGTTGACCAAGTGGAACTTTTTTTTTTTTTTAACTCTGCTCCACAGTGATAGGTCAGCGAAGGAGATGTGGGCAGCTGTACATTTGGACTGCCATTTGCAGAATTCCTTCTCTTACATTCTGAAAGCCCCTTTCCCTACCAGGACAAAAATCTGTGGGAGCACTCTGAGAGCTGGCCCAGAGAGTATTTACAGGTTCTAATTCAACAATGCATATGAGCTCATGGGGAAAACTCGAGTCTCTTAAGATGCTTGCTGGCTGTTCCTTTGGGAAATGGGGTAGATTCTTATCAGAACATTCTGGAGTCTTCAGAACTTTGGCTCTCCTTCAGTTTCTGAGAACTAGGAGGCTCTTTTCCCTGCTGCATCTGATCTGTCCAACAATCCAACCAGTTCCTTTGTCTTTGTTTGTTCTTTGATCACTTGCAGGCTATTTCAGGACAAAGATGTGCGGCTGATGTGAGCCAGGGCTCACATTATATGATCTCCGTTATATGATACAATGCATTAGATGAAAAAGACTCAAGGCCTACTCTCAAGGGGAGGATCTTGTCCAGCTATCATCCAGTCATCTCAGCTACCTCAACAGCCTCCTAACCAGCTTCTCAGCCTGCACTCCTGACCCCCTCACCCCAACCAGTCCCTCAGCCTGCACTCCTGACCCCTTCACTTACCTCAGACCATGACCACAGAGCCAGAGGAATCTCTGAAATAAAAATCTGTTTCAGCATGTTCAGAGGCTTCATTCTGCTCTTAGGATGAGCACTTGAATCCTTAGTGGGACCTACAAGGCTCGTGTGGTGAACTCACTTAGCTCCCAGCGTCTTCTGGGGCCACTCTCCCTCTCACTGTTAACATTTGTCCTCCTTTCAGCCTCTCATTCCTCACCCTTTTTAGGCTTGGCACATGCTATTCCCTCTACATGGAATGTTCTGCCTCTTTGACTAATGAGCTCCCATTTATTCCTAAACTATCTAGTCAAAAGTCACTTTTCTATGGAAGGCTTTTCTGGCACCTCCAGTTCTCTTCTTTGTAAAAATTATCAGAGTATAAAATGAAATGTTTAGATTTTTCTCTGATTAACCTCTGTACCCTCAGATAATAAGCTCTTAGAGGACAGTCGTGTGCCAATTTTGCCTGGAACTTAGTAAGCACCTTAGTAGATGTGCTTACTAATACAAGGGTTGACAAAGTCACTAAATTACATGGTGATAAGACTTAAAAAATATTTAAAAAATTGTATAGATGCAGTAAGCAGATTTGCAATGCAAGCTCTCATCTTGAGTGCTTTATTTTCTCCTGACCTGAGCAACAGTTATTAGATCACTGTATCATGAGGAAATAGTCAATTCAAAACACGGACCATAGAGTCCCCAGCCTGCCATTAGGTCTGAACAACTGAGCAATTTTGGCATATATCTAGAGGGTTAATAGTTTAGAGCAAAGGCAATGGTTTTAAATTGTACATTTTTTTTCTTGCAAATGCTCAGATTTATTTCTCTGGGTGAGCAATTTCAGTGTATAGAATCTAAGCCATTACTAAGTACTGAACTAGGAGACCAAAGGAGGAAAAACAACAACAAAAAAAGAATGTAAAGTACTTAGGAACAAAGAGGAAGAAGCAGCCCTCTTAATAGGGGTGGATTGGGGAAGGTTTCAAGAGGAGCAGCTTCAATCTGAGGAAGAGCAGGCCATCCTGGGCAGGGGGGTAAGTGGGAACAAAGATATGTAGGTATGTAGGTATAATCTAGTGCTTGGCATGTTTCAGGAACAGAAGGAATCCCAGGTGAATCAAGTGTGGCCCGTGTGGCCCCAGAGGTGGGCAGTGGGGCTGGAGCAGTGGGCCAGGATGAGGAGGGCTGAAGTCTTTGCTGGCCAAAGTTGATGAGTTTGAACTTCATCTAGGACACTGTGGAAAACCAGAGACACCTGAAGGTGAGGTAGCTCAGGATTTAATCCATCGGTTAGAATCATTCTGGACAGATTACAAAAGATAGCTTGAGACAGAAGAGGCGGTAGGAAGACAGAGAAACAGCGAGGAGATGGTATAAATGTCAGGAGGACAGTTCGAGAGCTAATTGGAAGCAAGCTTAGCTGGATTTGATAAGGGGGATGAGGGTGAAGGGGAGACCTGAAAGACCCCAGGCATCCACATGCCCAGCTACGTAGTAGATGGTGACATTAATCAGGATGGGAGCATGATAGGGGAGCTCGCTAGAATAGACAGCGTGTTTGGATTTGGATACAGGAATGCCCGCAGGAAGCAGCTGGGATGCAATTGTCTGTCAGACCTGCTTTTGCATCCTGGCTCTCCCACTAATCAGGTGGGCCCTGGGGAATCTACTTAGCATAGATGAGCTTCAGTTTCCCTGGCGAGGGGCTTATTTACTTTGCAGGGCTACTGTAAGAGATAAATAAGAATGATCATCTAATGTGTAGCTGATGATAAATGGTGGCTATTGAAGTTATTTCATTCTCTTTATCCAGGTGGTCATGTCTAAGATGTGGCTGGATATCTGGATCTGAATTTTGAGAGTTGTGGGCTGAGGCAGAGAAGTAGATTGATAGGCAGTCCTTCCAGATAGCCCTAAAGTGGGCTCAGAGTCTCATATCTCACACAGAGCAGAGCCCTTCCTGAGAAGACAGATGTGCAGAAAATTTATTCCAACCAGTAGCCTTGGCTTTGGAGGATCATCCTGTGTTCAGAACATTTTTAACAAAGCCCCAAAGTTTATTTTCCTCAAATCCCTGAGATGTCCAGAAACCAGTGTTTTCATTAGGATGAGCAAGTATAAGCAGATGTTTTGAAACATTAAAAATGGTTCATGCTCATTATCAAGAATTTCAACTCATAATGAAAGATACGAAGAAGAAAGTAAAAAGTAGCTTACCCCAAAATCCCCTCCCTACAAAATACAGAAGGAGGAAAGGAGGGAGATTAGACTAGACGAACTTTTTCTTTTTTTTTAATTTTTTAAAAAATTTTTATTGTTGGTTGTTCAAAACATTACATAGTTCTTGACATATCATATTTCACACTTTGATTCAAGTGGGTTATGAACTCCCATTTTTACCCCGTATACAGATTGCAGAATCACATCGGTTACACATCCACTGATTTACATATTGCCATACTAGTGTCTGTTGTATTCTGCTGCCTTTCCTATCCTCTACTATCCCCCTCCCCTCCCCTCCCCTCCCCTCCCATCTTCTCTCTCTACCCCATCTACTGTAATTCATTTCTCCCCCTTGTTTTTTTTTTTCCCTTTCCCCTCCCTTCCTCTTGTATGTAATTTTGTATAACAATGAGGGTCTCCTTCCATTTCCATGCAATTACCCTTCTCTCTCCTTTTCCCTCCCACCTCCCTGTTTAATGTTAATCATCTTCTCCTGCTCTTCCTCCCTACTCTGTTTTTAGTTGCTCTCCTTATATCAAAGAAGACATTTGGCATTTGTTTTTTAGGGATTGGCTAGCTTCACTTAGCATAATCTGCTCTAATGCCATCCATTTCCCTGCAAATTCCATGATTTTGTCATTTTTTTAATGCAGAGTAATACTCCATTGTGTATAAATGCCACATTTTTTAATCCATTCATCTATTGAAGGGCATCTAGGTTGGTTCCACAGTCTAGCTATTGTGAATTGTGCTGCTATGAACATCGATGTAGCAGTGTCCCTGTAGTATGCTCTTTTTAGGTCTTTAGGGAATAGACCGAGAAGGGGAATAGCTGGGTCAAATGGTGGTTCCATTCCCAGCTTTCCAAGAAATCTCCATACTGCTTTCCAAATTGGCTGCACCATTTTGCAGCCCCACCAGCAATGTACAAGTGTACCCTTTTCCCCACATCCTCGCCAGCACTTGTTGTTTGACTTCATAGTGGCTGCCAATCTTACTGGAGTGAGATGGTATCTTAGGGTGGTTTTGATTTGCATTCCTCTGACTGCTAGAAATGGTGAGCATTTTTTTCATGTACTTGTTGATTGATTGTATGTCCTCCTCTGAGATGTGTCTATTCAGGTCCTTGGCCCATTTGTTGATTGGGTTATTTGTTTTCTTATTGTTTAATTGTTTTAGTTCTTTGTATAGATGAACTTTTTCAAAATAAAAAAAATTACAACTTAATTGAGTTTGAATTAAAGTGAAGTGAAACTATAGGACTTGCTGAATTTTGGTAATTGCTTCCTCCAAAGAGAAGAAATTAGTTTCTAAAAGTTTTGAAATTGTATTATGAAATTCATTAGGAGTTTGGAGTTGTGGTCGGTTTCTGCATGTTTTAAATCCAGATGGTTATTCTAAACTTTGTACCCAGCACTTGTTTTAACCAGGTAAGACACACAAACCAGAGAAATGATTCTTAGGAAGGAAGATATTTTTACTCACAGATTCCCCAAAACAGGAGACAACAGTCCACCTTGGCGGAAGGCCACCTGGGCAAGGACCAGGGTTAGTCAAGAGGCAGAGGAGGGAGGGGAGAATAGAACCCAGGCCTTTACTGGGGTTTTCATGGGAAGGAATGGGCAAGGGAGGGAAGGGTACCCTGAGTAAGCTTAGGATTGGATAGCTTGAATAATATTGTCAGGCTTGGCTAGAGGGGAGGTGTCTGGTCATCAGGTCCCTGTTCCTGGGTGATTTAGAGCAGGAAGAATATTGGCTTGGAGTGTGTGAGTTTGATAAAGGAAATGGTTGGGTGCAGGTTCTGGATTGGTTGGTTTGTATGTTAAAGCTTAACTTGAAAGAAACTTGGCTTCTATCTCCAGGAATTACCTAGCCTTGGAAAGGCAGTATCTCCAGGATTAAGGCCCCAAACACTTGACACCAAGAATAAAGACAAGAACATTTTGTCACTACTGACTTCCTGGGGGAAAAGATGAGAATGGCAGCATTTCTTCCCACCTTCATACTACTTCCTGCCTTTTATGTCACTACCTATACATGTGCTGAATTCTCCTTTGTTTATTGTCAAGGTTATAGCTTTTATAATCCATTCTGCAGCCATGGTTTTTACAGTTGTTCAGCCTTGGACTTACATGTAAAAGGATGTCATGTTCACCACTGGTCCTTTACCATGGCTCACCATCCCCAAATTGATTTTGATTTTTGTCTTGGTTAACTAGAATTTCATGATCATAGTTTGCTCAAGAGGGATGAGAGATGCTGTATTTCCTGAATTCTAACATGTTTGTAAATGTTGGTCAGGTCTTGAACAATAACTTACACAATTGTAAAATCCTTCCCCTTAGAGCTCTGTAGATTTGCTCCACTGACTTCAGTAGAGAAATCTAAGGCTAGCTGTTTGCCTGCATTCCTTAGCAATCACCTCCCCGTAATAGGTATCTTACTTTTCTGTGACAGTGGCCGGAAAAGCATTTCTTTATCTACCTATCTTCTTATGCCAAATGTCCCTTACCTACAAATTCAGGAGGAAGCGGGAGGGAGATGAGACTAGATGAACTTTTTCAAAATTGAAATACATTTTTTTAAAATAGGAGGTCAACTTACAACTTCAGCTTTCCCCTCATTTCAGGAAATTTTTCTTCTGTTATATCTTTGAATATGTTCTTTGTTTCATTGGTTTGCTTCACTATTCCAGAGAGAACATAATCTATACAGTGGTCAACAGTGTCTCAACTCCAGGTTCATATTCCATCTCTATGTACGTCATTCTTTTGTTAATTTTTTTTAAATTCTAGATGGACACAATGCTTTATTCTATTTATTTGTTTTTATGTGGTGCTGAGGATCAAACCCAATGCCTCACAAGTGCTAAGCAAATGCTCTACTACTGAGCTCCAACCCCCAGCCCCATGTTTCATTCTTTCTTTTCTTCCTTGCATTCCTTGTGATCATTCAATCTCTCTCACCTTCCTTACTAATTCTATTTGAAGCTCTATATGTTATATTTCATTTTCCAACTTTTGGTTACTTTTGTATTTTCCAGTTCTGTTATTTTGATCTTCAATTTCTTTCCTTATGTAAAAACCCTCTTTTATCTCTGTACGATCTTCTCATCTCATCCTTCCTTGCTTATTTTAGTTTTTTTTTTCCAGGTTCTAATTTCTCCTTGAGTCAACAAATTTCTGGCATATATTTTGCACAGAAATGCATTTTTGCATTTTGATTTTTTTTGCAGCTATGTTTCCATCCTGACATCTGTCTCCTACATGTTTCCCGTTTTTCTTCCTTTCTACCTTCCTTCCTTCTGTCCTTCCTCTTTTAACGTTAGTATTTTTGTATAGCTGCCATACATTGGTTTTCATTTGCTTTCTTTCTGATCTGGACATGTCTACTTGGATTTTCTTTTGCTCACATACATTGTGTGGGTTATTTTGCATTGACTTCTTTGCACCTCGTCTGAGATCTCATTACCCTTCCTTCAGCCCTTTAGTTGAAGACTGGGTATTTTGTGTCTGTCTGCTTGTTACTGGTGGAGAAAAGGGGAAGTTCAGACAGAGCTGTGAATAGTAGTGTTTGCAGGACTGGTTTTTGCTCTTTTCTATAGCCCCCAAACTTGGGTTCATTAAAGCAGATTGAGGGGTGTATCTGTTTCCTTGGTGGGGAATTGTGAGCTTTGGATTGCTTCTCCAACTTAGGGGACTTTTAGAGACAACCTGCCCAGGGGTTTATCTTCAGACTAGGCCCATCCTCCCAGGAGCCACTCATTCCTCTGCCAGGCAAAGGAAGGAAAAAACATCAAAATTTAAGACATTTGATCACTATGCCAGTTTCAGAAGTGGGGTGCGGGTGGGGATGGCTTCAATTGGGGATTTCCATGTTTCCCCCGCCAATCACTCCATCCAAGGAGCTTGTCTTAATTTTAATCTTCCTTTCTGGTAAATCCCCCTATATTGTTCAAGATAAGCAACTCAGATAGAATTCTGTGTAATCATTCTGCTTTTCCTCTTCCCTCCGAGCTAGTAAGAAATGCTAAGTGGCAACACAGTTGTTCCTCTCTTTTTCCTTCCTTAAAGCATTGGTGTGGTGGGATGGAGACCCTCTAACCTGGAAAACCTGTGAGTGTCCTCCTCAGGCAGCCACTCACCCCTCCATCCACTTCCCTGCCATTCTGTGTCACTGCACTGCATCAGAATTTCTCCTCTCACATCTTTTCAGAACTCATTCTTTGGGGGAGGAAGAAAAAAAGAGTTGTCAAGGGTGGGAGCTCAGTGTGTACTATAGTAATTTCTGTCTTTCTCTAGACATTATTTTTAAAGAGTGTTGCCATTTCCTGTATTTGAACATTGCTGGTATATTTTTGGTTGATTTTTAAATTTTTTGTTGCTAATTTGGTCCCATTCAGGAGGAGAGTGGTTGATTCTGAGATCCACCAATTCTGGGATCACTCTTAAGGGAGTTATTTTAACAAGAGTTAGAATCACTAAGTAGTTCCTTTTGTCTTCTTTCTTCTTTCCTCCCTCCCTCCCTCCCTGCCTCCCTCCCTTCCATCCTTCCTTCCTTCCTTCCCACTTAACCTAAGGGACTTTTCTAGGCAAAAGCCCCTGGTACAGTTCCACTCAATTATTAGGCTTCACATTGTTCGGTCTATCATACACAGTTCTCAGCAGCCCACAGCATAATTGGTTCTCTGCTGAGTGTGGTGGAGCAATGCCAGAGGTAGCACAAGGTTGGCCATCTGTCACCTGGGAATATCAGAGAGCAATAATTGCCTATCAACCGAAGAGTTGACAGGTAGCTAAGAGTATATCTAGGCAATGTTAAACCAAAAAAAAAAAAAAAAAAAAACATTGTTGACGATCTCTGACAGATGGCCCTACAGTCTGTGCTTGGATACCTGGAAAATCAGGGAACCCATGAACATCATTCTGTTATTAGAAAGCTAAAAGTATTTAAAAATTCTTAACCTTGAGCCCAACTCTATCCTCTTTTCTTTGCATGGCTCCTTTGGTGAGGCTTCTATTCACATGGCTCCTAATCTTAGGGCTATTTGGATTGTTGCTATAACTAGTCCTGATCTCCAGCCTGGCCTACAGTCCTGGAAAATGACCAAGCAGGTTGGGAATCTGCTAGGTCAAAGCCCATGATAGGTATAAATGTAAATTCTGGAAAATAATCATTGTATGGGATTAGGATACCTAATTAAAAAATTAAATTAAATTAAAAAGAAATCGGAGGGTTTGATTTAACCTTAGTAAACTATGAGCCCATAATAAGGCATAGAAAGTCTACATTGTGTGAATAATGAATGTCAATGTCAAAGTCACTTTCTTTTTTTTTTATTTTTAAAAAACTTTAAATTTTATTTATTTTAATTTGTTATATACAACAGCAAAAGTCACTTTCTAATGTCCTCCTACGCTGAACTTGTTAGAGCACACCTAGGCCTCCAAAACAACAAACTAGGATGCAGGCATGAACCTTGGATCATGGTCGGCCACACTGAGCAGCTAGGAGGGCTGGAGGCTGCAGAAGGGCAGCTCTGAAGAGATGCAAGAGATGTCTTCAAATAAGAGAAAGATTTATGAAATCACAACACAGATCCAGCCTGGTTTCAGGATATAACAAAAGGCTGTTCCTTGGCTCTGTCGCTAGTAGGCATCTATATTTTAGAGATATGTAAAAGGGCCTTGAGGTCCTGGACCTTAACTTTGCCTTAGACATTCCCTGTTTCTTTTCCTATCTATGAAGCTATGAAACCAAATGCTGATTTCTAGGTGGGAACTGGAAAATAGAACTTTTGAATATACATAAGGAAAAATAACTGGATATGAGACCTCCTGAGAAACTGCCAGGTAGAGAGTTTTTTCCCACTCAATTATTATAGCCAAACAGGCAACCAGTTTTCAGTTGCCAAAAAACAACATCTGTTCCCAGACATAAGATCATGCTTGATACTGTGGGGAACTATGGGAAGAAAGAATTTGAAACAGGCAGACCTAGGTCTGAAGTCTGGCTATGCCATTTACTCTGCCTGTAATCTTGGGCAAGTTACTTAACCTTGTTGAGCCTTGGCTAAGCTACCTGTAAAACAGGAGGATGATGTTCTAGCTCATTGGTTCATTGTGATAAATAAGATGATAATTATGAAAACTCTTATCATCTAACTAGGTGTTTATAAGTGTTAAAATTCTTCCTCCCCACCCCACCCCTGAAAGTAGCTGCCAATAGTTTTACTGTGATTTCAAACAGACATTTCATAAGAAAGCACTTTCATTTTTCAGGGATCCCTTCTGAAATCTCCCCAACTATTGAGGAAGAAGAGTCAAAGAGTGGTTTGGATGTCATGCCCAATATTTCTGATGTGCTGCTGCGCAAACTGCGAGTCCACAAGTCCCTCCCTGGAAGGTAAAATCAGAACTTGGATTGCAGAAGAGCTGTATTGGGTGGTGCCTGTGTTAGATTCTAGGTGGGACACAGAGAACTAATCTTGGTTCTTAATCCCAGAAGGGCTAAAGTCCAGTGGTCCAGGAAGGGGTAATGAATTCAAAACAAAAAGAATAAGAAAGGGCCAAACTGGGAGTTTCCATCTGAAAGAGTATGCGGGATTCACAGGTGGGCATAGCCCTTTGGACATAGGGCCACCAGAAACTCATTGTAGCAGATGGTGCAGGCTTTGGGACGGGAGAGATGGGTTTCAATCCAGATAGTCCTCTTACCTATAACTGAGAGAGTCTAGGTCTGAGATTTGCATAAATGGAGCAACCACATGAAGAATGATTGCTTAAAAAACCCACCAGACTTCTTCCACTCCTAGAGGGTAGTGCCTTTGCTTTCTGAGCTGTGGTTTCCTTCCTTTCACAACAGAGGTCATAAGTACTCTGTCACTGGTGGAATGTGATGCTGGCTAAATGAGATCATGTGTGATCAGGGAGTTATGACATAACAGGCCCTTGAGAGCTGAGCTAAAAAGTGAACAGTTTGGGTATTGGAGAAAATACTATGCTATAAAGACCATGAAATAGGGCACAAATAGACAATGACATGGGAGAGAAATATTGAGTGGGGGGGTCAAGGAAGTTCTCTGTGATGATCTAATAAATCTGAGATACACAAATGACAAAACAAGATATCCAGGCAAATATTTTGGTGAAAATTTTTTCAAACCAAAAACATTAGTAATTTCAACAAATGGTGGTGGGACAGATAGTCACAAGCAAAAGATTGAACTTATGGGCTGGGGTTGTAACTCAGTGGTAGAGTGCTTGCCTCCCATGCATGAGGCCCTGGGTTCAATCCCCAGCACCACATTAAAAATAAAAACAAATAAAAGTAAAGATAGTGTGTCCATCTACAACCAAAAACAATATTAAAAAAAAAGAGTGAACTTATAACCCTACCTCACACAGTACACACACAAAAATTTAACTCAAAATGGACCATAGAACTAAGTTTAAGATATGACACTATAAAGTTCTTAGAAGAAAACAGGAATAAATCTTCATGACGTTAAGTTAGTGCATGTTTTTTTAGATGTGATGCCAAAAATATAAAACAAAAGGTAAAGGGGCTGGAGATGTGCTCAGTGGTAAAGCACTTGCCTAGCATATGTGAGGCCCTAGGTTCAATCCCCAGCACCACCAAAAAAATAAAAAGAAAAAAGAAAGAAAGAAAAAGGGTTAAACAAACAGATGAATAGTACTTCATCCAAATAAAAAACTTCTGTGCTAACAAACAATGCCATCAAGAAAGTAAAAGGCAACCCACAGAATGAGAGAAAATATTTACAAATTCTTAATCTGATAACGAACTTGTTTCTCTATCAAGAGTTCTTATAATGCAACAAAAGGACAAATTATTGTCCTTTTTCCTCAAATAACCAAAGATTTAAATAGACGTGTCTTCAAAGAAGATATACAAGGAGTCACATGAAAAGACACTCTGTCCCTTCAGAGGTATGTGGCTCTGCCTCCTAGTTGCCAATGCCAGTTTATAAGGCCTAGTTCTGCTTCAGGAACTGGCTGGGCATGGGGCTTCTTGGCTTAAATCACACACCTCCCTGTGTGTGTCCTGCTGCGCCCACCTGGGAATACCACATACCATAAAACAAACCAATAAAAAAACACAGTTGGGTGTGTTCAAGAGCAAAAAAGCAGTCAACAAAGTAGTTGTTTCTGAGTCAACAAAGTAGGAGGATAAAGGAATAAAGTTAGATTAATTACTTATGAAAATAGGCAGAATTGCACATAATACATAAAGCCAGGAGTCAGAGGCACTCTCAGTAAGCTTTGATAAATCATGTAGAGAGTGTGTGATGCTCTATAAGAATATGTGGTAAGAGTGAGTCGGCCCTCAGAGGAAAGGGCCTGCCGGGTGGGGCTGTGACCAGGGCTGTAACATAGCACATCTTTGCAGCTGTTTATCTCCTGTCCTGCTCTCGGCTGACTTGGTGGCCATGGGGTCTTGTTGCCTCATCCTAACAGGAAGGCTCTCACAGTCCCTCCTGGAGGGTGAGAACCAGCCCCTTGCAGAGATGGCTGACCCCTACCTTTGATCTCAGGTCCCTCTGCACCCGTGAAAGGGAGGAAGCTGTGTTTCCTGTGAAGCTTATTGATGGCAAGCTCTCTTGCCAAGTCCTGTGACACTGGTCGGACCCCTCCCGGCCTCCCCACCCAGCACAGGAAAGGGCCTGTGCATTATTTACATTATCTGGGTTTCAGAATACGTCCAGCTTTAGTTACTAGCAGGAACAGAGGTGGCAGCCACACAGCGTGGGCATGCAGATAAAGGAACTGCTTTCTGGGGACAGGCTGTGGGACCTGCACATGACAAGCAACTCTTGGAAGGGCCCCTTTGTGCCAAATGGGACTCCCTTGACATTCTGATTCCTGCCACAGAGGGAACTTTGTCACAGCGCTCAAGAATGAAAAGGTCAGACTTTGCAGACCTAGGTCGTCCAAGGAAAACTGTAACAGCAACTTGGATGTGTACATAGTTTGTAAATTACAAATGCATATGCACTTATTAATTCCTCATAGCAAGCCTGTGAGTGAATAGTGACAATAGCTAACATTTCCTGGGTACTACTGAATATGGATGTCCTTTAGCAGTTGGCCCTCGGAATTCATGAAGAATTGGTTTCAGGACCCACCCCCTTCTGCATGGATACCAAAAATCTGCAAATGCTCAAGTCCCTTGTTTAAAATAACGTAGTATTGCATATATTATAGACATCCTCCTGTGGATTTTAAATAATCTCTAAGTGACTTATAATATCTAGTGCAAGGACAATGCTATGTAAATAAGAATTTTACTGTATTATTTAAAGACTATGACCAAAATAGTCTGCACATCTTCAGTACAGACACAATTTTCTTGAATATTTTCGATCTGCAGCTGGCTAAATCCAGGAATGCAAAACCCACAGATATGGAGGGCTGCCTGTATTTATGAGCACATACCCCTTCATACTACATACATTTGCATGTTTTTTATTAGACTTCTGCAAGGTAGATAATATTATTCCCATTTTACAGATGAGCAAGGTAGCACTTACAGAGATTAAATAACTTATCCAAAGTCATAGAGGTAGAAGTGACATTGCTGGAGGACTGACCCCAGGATCTAATGTTTTCTTCAATGCTACCTCTGCAAGGATCAGAGTCTCATAAAAGACAGAGAACACAAATGGGACTCTGCCGTATTCCCATCTCACCAACTCAGCTTACTCTATTTCTGAAAACACTTGTCAGCTGGTCGTTCAAAGTCACCTTGTAGTTTATTTACTGGGCTGGATAAAGTTCATATATGTATTCTCTCTTTTTCACAGCACCCCTCCACTCACTGAAAAGGAAGTTGAGGTAAGTGATTCAGGTGCTTTATGCAATTGAGTGCCTGCGATTAACTCAGCTTATTCAAAATATCTCTTCCTCCAGCCCCGATCCTTACATTTTTACACACACAAAAAAACAAGAACATATGACCATGAATAACATGGATATTCATACCCAACTGCTGAACCGACGAGATTTCCACTCTTGCTCCTGTTAATAGAGGATTTGGTCAGAGGTGAGAAGGTAGTTGGAAATTACGTGTTCCTTTGAGGAGTGTATGTTTTTGAAGTGTACATTTTTTTTTTTTTTTAAAGAGAGAGTGAAAGAGGAGAGAGAGAGAGAGAATTTTTTAATATTTATTATTTTTTAGTTCTCGGCGGACACAACATCTTTGTTGGTATGTGGTGCTGAGGATCGAACCCGGGCCGCACGCATGCCAGGCGAGCGCGCTACCGCTTGAGCCACATCCCCAGCCCCAAGTGTACATTTTTGATGCACAAGTTCAGCTGGAAGTCTGCAGAATTACATCAAATATTTTTTAAAGGAGTAAAAGATGATAAGATTTCTTTTTTTTGTCTTTTAAAAATAGCTTTTATTATTTTAGAACAGTTTTGGTTTATAGCAAAATCAAACAGAAAGTACAGAGATTTCCCAAATACCCTCTAACACTATATAACCACAGACTTTTTTTTATTTAATTGATTTTATTTTTTTAAATACACAACAGTGGAATGCATTACAATTTTTATTACACATACAGAGCACAATTTTTATATCTTTGTATATAAAGTATTCACGCCAATTCATGTCTTCATACATGTACTTTGGATAATGATGTCCATTACATTCCACCATCCTTGCTAATCCCTTGCCCCTCCCTTTCCCTCCCACCCCTCCGCCCCATCTAGAATTCATCTATTCCTCCCATGTTCCCCCTCCCTACTCCTCTATGAGTCAACCTCCTTATATCAGAGAAAACATTCAGGCATTTGTTTTTGGGGATTGGCTAACTTCACTTAGTATTATCTTCTCCAACGCCACCCATTTACCGCAAATGCCATGATTTTATTCTCTTTTATTGCTGAGTAAATTCCATTGTGTATATATGCCACATTTTTTTTTACCCATTCATCCCCTGAAGGGCATCTAGGTTGGCTCCACAATTTAGTCATTGTGAATTGTGCTGCTATAAACATTGATGTGGCTGTGTCCCTGTGGTATGCTGTTTTTAAGTCCTTTGGGTGTAGTCCGAGGAGAGGAATAGCTGGGTTAAATAGTGGTTTCAGTCCCAGTTTTCCAAGGAATCTCCATACTGCTTTCCATATTGGCTGCACCAATTTGCAGTCCCACCAGCAGTGTATGAGTGTGCCTTTTCCCCCCACATCCTCGCCAACACTTGTTGATTGTCTTTATAATAGCTGCCATTCTGACTGGAGTGAGATGATATCTTAGAGTAGTTTTCATTTCTCTTATTTCTAGAGATGATGAGCTTTTTTTCAAGATAAGATTTCAAGTTTCAAACTTTAGTTTCTAGGGAAAAGGTGCTAGCCTTCTGAGGGCTTTAGCTGCAATAAAGCCAGCTCAGCTGCCAGTAGCACAGCCTTCCCTGACTTGACCTTAGTCCTCTTAGGCTTTCTTATCCCAAGGTGGGTGGGGAGTGAGCTGAGAGGAATTTGCATTTCACTCTGGTGAAGGCATAGATGCACAAGGAGAACCTATCAGAGGTGAGACAATGCAAACCACTGGTGTGGACCAGATAAGCAAAGGAAGACAGATAAAATGAAATGTTTGCCACAGATGGCAACAATAATCTTGTTCTAGACACAGCACTTATAGCTTGAGCATGCATAGCTGTTCTTTCAGCTGATCCTCCCATCAGCTCTGAGAAGCAAGTGGAGCAGGAATTAAAGAAGAAAAACTTACCAATCAAATAACTTGCAAAGGTCCCACATCCAGTACTTAGCAAAACTAAGATTTGGACCCAAGTGTTCCATTGAATCAGGATTTGATGCCATTAAGGTACAGAGAATTATGCATTGAGCATTAATCATAGTTTTGACGGAAGCTGAGTAGAACAGAGAATCTGCATCACAAGGATGAGAGCTCAAAGCCCACTCACTGACATTTGTGAACATGAGCCATGGGCAGTTTGTTTAATGGCCAGATTCTATCCTCAGATGGGTATTGACAGTCAGCTCCCAGCATGGTGGAAGTAAAACAGACTTTGGAAGCAGTCCAAGAATTAAGTCCTGGCTCTGCCACTTCCTGTCACCTTGAACAAGTTAATGACCTCTCTGGTCCTCTCTTTACCCACAAAATGAGTATATTAGTTCCTACCCCAGAGGGTTGTTGAGGGATTAAACAAAGTAAGGTTTGTAAACTCATAGCAGCCCTGGCATAACGTAGATGTTCAAGAAGGAGTCGTTTTCAATATTGCCAATGTCATCATATGGAGTAAGTTCAGTGCCTTCAATACTGTCTGGAGACGTCTGCCCACTCAGGCACAGTTAGTGACCACTGGATGTAAATCTGCTACCGCTGGACTCAGGCCAGGCAGATGAAGGCTATAAAATTGAAGACTCTTCCTGCCTTCCTGTGTGGAGTCCTTCTGTCTAGTCCTCCCCAGTAGTTTCCTATTTCTCCAGGGTTTCCATGTCTGATCAATACCACCTTTTAAAAATGTAATCATGAACGCCATGATGCATTTTTGGCATGGAATATTTATTCCAGGAAGCTTATTCTAACAGAACCATACCTGGCCTTATTTAATCCCCTGGCAGCTACCTAAAGCTGCTATTGATATAAGATTTGGAACAGTCAGGCAAGATGCTTGTTGAAGTTTTGCTTTAAATCAACAAAACTTAAACCTCAAATAGGGTTTCTTTAAATACAGAGGTTTCATGCAAAATCTCCAAAATCCCCTGTGCAATAAATCCTAGCATAAATCCAAACTGCTTACACAATCAGCTTCACTGGCCTGAATTTAAACCCAAATACAGGATGTTACTTTCTTAAAATACAGGGGAAAGCAGAGTGTTATTCTCTTATTATTTTTTGGTAAAAAGCATTTGGCCTTCTGGTCCTGGAAAGGGCCTGGCCTGGACTTTGGGTTGCTTTTCTCCATCATTTGTGTGGTTTACCATGAAGTGAGTTTCACTTACACATGGCTGCCTTGGTGCCTTTTTCTGGGGGCCATTGTAAAATGCTTGAGCAAGAAACACACCTGCAGCCTTGTTCCCTGCAATAACTCCTCCTAGCACCTCTTCCGCACTCTTGTTCCCAACAGAACGTGTTTGTACAACTGTCCTTGGCCTTTAGAAATGACAGCTACACCCTGGAATCTAGAATTAACCAGGCTGAAAGGGAACGCAACCTGACGGAGGAGAACACTGAGAAGGAACTGGAAAACTTTAAAGCTTCCATTACGGTAATTGTGGAGTTTGATTTAAGGAATTCTTGCAGGAGGGACTGTCTCCAAGGGTCATGCCAAGTGTCATACATCTCTTGGTCACCAAGTAGAGACTTCTGAAATGAGAAATGGAGCCAAGATCTTGATAGGGCCTTCCTCAGAGAGCTGGGGGAGCTGGCACAGTTCCTGAAGGCCAGATTACCTGGGTCTGTGAATGAGGCCTCGGAGCTCTTGGGAGCTTCTCAAGAGGGGCTGGTTGCCTGCAGATGACTCCTTTCAGGCCAGCCAGGTATACAGTATCTACGCAGGGCTTCTCCAATTTCCAGAAGATGCTGTGGCCCTAGCCCTGTCTTAGTGAAGATGAGGCCCAGGGCTTGTCTCATGAGCCTGTCATATTATTAGGCTTGGTATTGCTCCAGTCAGCTCAGGCTGCTATAATAAAGTGCCATAGACTGGGCAGCTTAAACAACAAGCATTTATTTCTCACAATCCTAGAGGCTAGAAGTCCAAGATGAAGGTGCAAGCATGGTCAGTGCTGGTCAAGGGTCCTCTTTGGGCTTGCAGACTG